>NC_141694.1:1145899908-1146499908 GCF_964263255.1 Lissotriton vulgaris | reverse complement strand
CTTCTAAAACACTATGCAGTTCATCAAATATTGCATAACTCAACATTATCTCAAATTAAACTCGGACAAAACCGAGATAATTATCTCTAACAACAGATTAGAACAGTGGACACCTGCACACTGACCAGCTGCACTGGGTACTCCACCTATCCCTAAATATTCAGTCAAAAGTCCGAGAATTAAGATAAATGCTAATCTATCCATGCAGGAACAGATAAACCTGGTTACGTCCTCATGTGTTTACCACTTGAGGACCTTTAAGAAAATTAGGAAATTCTTCTCCAGGGAGGCAAGCATAGCTATCATGCTTGCCTTGATCATGTCCAGGCTGGACTATGCCAACGCCATCTACTTAGGGCTCCCTGCTAATCAAACTCATAGGTTACAGTTGATCCAAAATTAAGCAGCTAGGCTAGTTTTTCATCAACCGATACACTGCCACACTAAGCCTCTAATGAAGCAGCTACATTGCCTTCCAGTGACTCAGCGGTCCATGTTTAAAACTGGGCGCATGGTTTTTAACGCATTCACGAAACAGGCCTCAAATTTATATCCACAAAGATCTGAAGATACTTACCCAAACCAAATCTTAGACAGGCCACAATGAATATGCTGACTATTCCTAGATTCAAGCGAAAGAGAATGGGTGGCTCTCGCTTTTCTGTACTTGGCCCCACACTTTGGAATTCCTTACCAATATAAATCAAGTTAACACCTGAGTATACCAGTTTTAGGAAAAAACTGATAACATGGTTATTCTCTCTAGCCTACTGATAGAGCCCCGTAGGACAGCTCTCCCTCTCCTCAAAGCACCAAGAGACCGTTGGTATAAGTGCGCTTAATAAATTCCCTAAACAAAAACATATGTAAGATCATAAGCCGTGCATGGGGAGAGCAAGTTATAATTAGCCCACTGAATGAAAACTGGCAAAATTCAGTAGTTCTTAAACTTTTACATTTGTTTTTCACCATTCCATCATGTAACTATAACAGTATTTTTAGGGGTGGGCAGACAACTCCGTTCCACCCACGGAATGTGCAAAATTTTGCCTGTTCTGCGTTCCCCGAAGTAGGCAGGGCAGGCAAATCTCCGCACACTCGCGGTGGAGCGGAGTTGGCCTCCCACCTGCACTATTAAAATGTTTAAAAACATCTGTTTAAATGACCCAGAAAACTCCTTACCTTATCGGTTGGGTCCCTGGGCTGCCCTCTTCTGCTATCGCAACTTCTTCTTAAAAACTGCGCATGCACGGGCGCCCGCGCAGGCTCAAGGTTCATGAAGAAGGCACGATCGAGGAAAAGGGCAGCCCGGGGATGCCACCGATAAGGTAAGGAGTTTCTTAATAGATGTTTTTAAAAGTTTTAATAGCGCGGTGGTAGACGGGTGGAGCGTAGTGGAGCTATGCGGAGTGTGCGGAGATTGGTTCCCTCTCTGTGGCACTCCGCTATGCCCACCACGCCCCCCCTTAGTTATTTTACCATTTTGCTTTGTCCAGTGAAATTCTAAGGGTTTTTAAATATAAGCTCCTATTACCATAACTAACTGTAAAGTCACTTTAATCTTTGTCTTTTTCCCAGTGAATTCTAAGTTTTTTTAATGTTAAGCAAGATCATCTTATCATACCTGACTATAACATCTATTTAACCTTTGTCTTTTTAGTGAATACCTCGTTTATTGTTTAACATATTCAGACAAAACCTCCAATGCACACAGTTTTCGGCCATTCAGAACAGGGGGTTGATACAGGCCTCCATCCCCAGCTGCTGGCCACAACACTGCAGCCTGCCCTCTGTGGTCATCTTTCTGCCCCTGCTGCCCTCCTGCTTTCCCTATCTTCTTCATCAGCATAACTTGGCCCCTCCCACCTCCTCTCTGTGGGCAGCTTGCTGAACAACCACCTCCCCCCTGCCCTCCATTAACAATTAGTATGACCCTGCCTCCTTTTGCATGCCATCTATGGCCTATTGGCCTTTGCCGGCTTGCCCTTTGTGTCCAGCTTGCTATCCCTTCCAGTCACCCTACATCCACCCCTTGCCTTCCATTTTGCACATGGATGCTCCTGCCCGCCATGGTCTATTGTGCTGACCCTGCCCATGCCAGGCTGCTTGCTGTGGTCAGATTACTGCCCCTGCTCCCTCCTGCGTACTCTCCTTTCATGATCTATCTGCCCTTGTCCCATCCCACCAATGTCTGTGGACAGTTTACTGCCCCGGCTAGCCAGTCCTACACTGTCAGCTTGAGGTCTCTGATCCTGCTCCTTCTCCTTGCCCTTCATTCTGCATCTGCATATGTTTACCTTGTTGTCCATGCCCCTGCCCCCTCCCCCTGCCCTCCATTCTTTAAATCCATACATTTGTCTCCTCGCTCTAGCCCTGCATTGTCTGTTTTGCTGCCATATCACTGTCCCTTCTACCTCAGGTATGTGGCTCTGGTTTGCTTGCTTCCCTGCTTCCCCATGCCATCTGATGTCAGGGGACCTTACCTACCTCCTCCCATCTGTCAACCTTAGTCCATTGAGCTGCAACTGCCTCTCCAGCCTACCCTGCATGGTCTGTTGTTCTGCCATTGCCCCTCCTTCCTGTCAAACCTGGTCAGCTGTTGCCCATGTCCCTGCTACCTTGTCCCTTATTTGCATGGTCCTAATCCATGCCCCTATCTCTCCCCTTCTGTCTGCCACTCAAGGGGCATTGTGCTGCCACTGCCTTCTGCTCTCCATGGTCCGCATAGCCTGTTGTGCTGCCATTGCCCTGACTGGTCAGCTTCCTAACCATGCCACTGCCACCTTCCCCTTTACCTCTGTTGTCTGAGTACAGACCTACAGTTTCAAGGCACTATGTAACACTGGCTCATTGTGCCTCAACTTTCCCATCTGCTTTCACAAACCTTCCAGACACCTCGGATCATGTGAATTCCTACTAGCGCACATCGCACACATAGTGAAAAACAGATATGGAGGTCAAACCTTCTCTTAACTTACTGCTAAAGTTTGGAACAGCCTCCCTCTTTACTTTTTAATTCCAAAAAAAGCCGAACATCTGGCTTTCCAAGTAGCCCCACTATGCCCTAGGTTTGGCTAGTCTTGCACTTCCTCATCGTCAGGATACCCTCCTGTGTGATAGCGCGCTCTACAGAGCTGCATAACATTACAAACACAATGTTTTATATTGTGACTAAAATCTGACATCACCTTGATATTTGTTCCTTTTTGTGATCCTAAAAAGCAGGGTTTCTGTAAAGTGCTTTTCGAATTATTATCCAAAATGTGATGTTAAATTGAGAGTTGTGTCAAAATGTGTTTTTGTGCACTCTGACTTACCAAGAGACAAAACATAAATGCAAAATATAATAATAAATGTACCAACATTTTCCTGTACTTCTCCACATAAAAATAGTATACCATATGTGTAGGTGAACCTATTGCATAGGACATGACAAGCCCAAACGTACAACCACACGAAGAGAGAAGATTTCTTTTAGACAGGGAACATTTCTTGGTGATGGATACCTGCTGTATTTGGGCCCCATGTCTCCCTGTATCAAAATAAACTTAGCAATCTCTGACATTGATGAAAACTGGAGAAACAAGGGAGACAAAGTGGTTTGGCTTGCAGGGATCCTTTCTTTTTTCTTTGCCAGATTGCAATGTAAATAACAAACTTTGACTGAATTCACAGAATTTTCCCATATGACTGTGAGGTAAAGTTTCATAATTTGTGGTGAACAACAAATGTCCTAGCATCATGCTTTCTCAGACATTTCTAAAAGCTTAGCTACGGGAAAGTTTAAGGTGGTGCGGCTTCAATGGATCCCACTGAATATTCTAAGCCAGAATGCATTTCAAATTACAAACTATGGGTCAGATCACAGAAATGGCCCATATTTATGTATGGGAAAGTTCTGGAATCTGTGGGGAACAACAAAAATCCTACTTCTCAGCATTTACACATTTAGCCTGATTAACAAAAAACAGTACTACATTTGTGTGTCTGGAGCTAGCGCCCAGAACAGGAAATGCCCAGTATTGCACCAAGGACATTTCAGTAATTTTACTATAAACTTGTATTGGAATGCTAGGTAGCTGCAGTATTGTCCGTCACCTAAGAAAATCTGCCAGGTCCAGATATTTCTGAACAATAGAGACCATGTGAAATTCATAGCTGTGTGTCATGGATCCCAATATGTTTCTTAACCAGAGTACCCTTCCAACCTCATAGTATGACTAATTCATTCTCCACTAAATTTTTAGTGGTCAAACTCCATTATCATGGCGATTTTTCAAAAGGGAGATTGCTCACAGCCTAATTGTTATAGACCAATCTCTCAAATGACACCACGCTCTAGATCCATGTGAGGGTTTTATTAATTGAATTAGTGAGTGGGCAAAGGAGCAGTCTGTTTTATGTCTATGTTAATATGGTTTTAGGAGTCACGTTGGAACCATTGAACAATGCTTCAACCCGTCTTTGATCATTGGAACATGTCAGTTGTATGACAGTCACCTATATAGTTAGCTTTTATGGACCTGACCCACGCGTTCAACTCTGTTAACCGTTGCAAAGCTCTGGTCCATCCTTCTGGTACAGGGTTTGGATGAAACACTGGTGCATTTTCTTGCTTCCCTGCGTATAGACTTGGGGGCAGATTTACAATAACTGGCGCATCCCCAGGGATGCGCCAGTTATTGTGGGGGCACAGCTCCGCCACCCATGGTGCGCCGCATTTACAATGCGGCGCACCATGGGGCAAAAACGGCACAGATGCGTGACGCATCTGTGCCGTAAAGGTGGCGCATTGCTGGAGTTGCGTCGCAAGCGCGACGCAGCTCCAGCAAGGCTCAGGGTGCCCTATCTGTCCAATGCTGTGTCAAGCCTTACGCCTGCTTCAGGCAGGCGCAGGGTTTTGACGCAGCATTGGCCTAAAAGTGACTGAGTGAAATCTTGTAGATTTCACTTAGCCACTTTTGCGAGGCGCACCTGCCCCGGAACGCCCACCCTGCGCCAGAACGCCCACATGTGGCGCAGGGCTTTACAACGTGACCCATCTGCCTAGATGCATCACGTTGTAAATGGGTCGCAGGGATGCGCCACCTTTACGCCGCCGTTGCGTGACACAACGGCGGCGCAAGTTCGACATAAATCTGCCCCATTGAGGCTAAAATCAGAATTACCGCAGACGGTGAGGTGTCATCGGCAATAGATGATTCTGGGCAGTGAGACAGGGATGTGTGCTGGCACCTCTTTTATTTATTTTATGTATTAATAATCTCCACCTGTTTTTAAAGCATATTACCCCCAGATGTCCCAATAATCAATGGCTCTGCATTACCATCACTTTTATGCATAGATGATGCTGTTTTAATAGAGCTGACACCAGAGGCCTAATAGCAGTTAGTGCTTGGTTTTGTTAACTTTATGACCACCCTGGATTTGCAAACAAATTTTATGAAATCTTTCATTATGGCCAGCGGATCTAAGAAATATTGTTTGCCTTCTTTATTCGAAGGTAATAATGCTTTGACAGATACGAGCACCTTTTCTTATTTGGTACTAACATTTGCTGCTATTCGTTCGTGGGCCCAACAAATTGCACATAGTAGGCTAAAAGTATTAGAATCTACTAGCCTACCACAACCCAGGGGTGGCAGTGCCCTTTTTTGCCATTATTGGAAATACATACAACTCAATGTGTGCCAACAGCTATGTATAGTGCAGATGTGAGGGGTATTCAGAACTGTAACATCATTCAGACAGAAGAAAATAGGTTCTATAGAAAGGTTCTTATTGTATCTATTTCCTCTTCAACTTTTATTTGCCGTAGAGAACTGGACATCCCGTATATTGAGGGAGATATTAAAGCTCGATCACCCCTATTATGGCTAGCGAGCTGGAAAAATTAGCAGGCAGGTTAACCAGGGATATCATCTGGATTGCCTTGGTTGTGAAAAATGCACTGAGATTCCCTGGCTTGCTAGTGTTGAAGCTAACCTCTGTTCTGTTAATTCACAATGGGTTTTACTGACCCCATTAATAACCTAAAAAGGGATACAAACAGTTACGGCAGGCTTTATATGACCAGGCTGCTTCTAAAAGAATGCTTTTGGAAAACCGAAAGGCGAGTGTGGCTACCTATATGTTGTGAGCTTCTTCAGATAGTGTTGCAGGGCACCTGATCAGAGCAAGGGGATGATGGTAATGAAGCCTTTTGTTCCACTATAGGGCTGGCACAAAAAATATCTGTTGTGTTTTCCATTGGGTTTTAACATTGACCTTGATACGATGCCATGTCCTGTGATGGAAACTCTGGGCAAACACTGCTAGATTTCAGATTTTTCAGTGAATTCTATGTCATGCACTCAACGCACTTTTTGATCCCATTTTTAAGGCAACAATGTATTAATAATTTGAGAGATGCATGGAACATGCTTTTTCATTTAGTGAATGAGGCGGAAACTATCCATTTGGGCTCTTTTTTGAAAGCAGCTAGAAGAGACCATGGTACTATGAATACTTCATAGGTCTGCTGCAAGGTTTAAACACTGTATTTAGTACTTCATGCACTTATATGTTCTTATTTATGTATCATGCGGTTAACTTTTTATGTTGTGTATATTTTATTGCATTGCTTTGCACTTTTATGGATAAAATCTGTATTTGAATAAAGTTCTCGACTAATAGTACCCAATTTTTACTCACTATTCATGAGGGATTTGCTGCAGTATTCAGGCCCAGTACTGGCCAGGACCCATGTAACCCTATCACGCCCCAAATTATCATAAATATGCCTTCAAAATCAAAAATAGTTTTCATGTCCCATGGTGGATGACTGCAGTATTGGATCTGGGACTGAGCAGCGCCCAGATAAACCTATTAACTTCTGAAAAATAGTCATATGAAGGAGTTCGGTTAGCGTGGCTTGTATGGACACACCACTTTTTGATACTCAGAATGTCTTATAAATATCGAAGTATAGGCAAAAAAATTACATTCCGCACATTTATGTGACTGAACATTCCAAAACGTGCATCCATCAGTAAAGGTCCTGCCATCCAGCATTACCACACTTCTCCCTCTCACAACGGTAACCCAAATTGTGGTTGGACCAATCACGAATAGGTCAGTATCACGAACAGGTCAATCAGGGATAGTGTGAAATAAATGAAGTATAAATGCTGTAATCACATAGTTACAATTTTGGGCAATTTCTGTCACTTGCCCTAGATCCATAAACACATGTGGAGCACCATATTATCTAGAGAAAAATGTGAATGCAGAAAGTTGAGGAACTTTGCCATTAATTGATGTTCCCAAGATGTCTGTCATTTACATGTGGGGAAATTGTGATTTTAGGTCCATAATTTGAAATGTGCCTGGCATACTGGGCAAGAACACATACTGGGATCTCTATAAATTACACCACCCCGGAGTTCCTTGGGTCTCCCGATTTTCATAAATGCCTCAGTTTGGGAGAGTTCCCTGGATGCTAACCAGCTCCTGGGACACTATACAGCTGTCAGACTATCCATGCATTCTTACCTTAAGTCCGCAAGGTTGAGTTTTGCAGAGACATTATGGACCAACTTCCCAGTACCCTACCTTATAGCCTGTGTATTCTGCAATTCACTAGGGATATGCAGCAGAGTTCAGGGAGGAGGGCCGGCTACTGGACGCTTGAAGAATCTTTGTTGTCGACCTGCAAGGCAACAAGAACTCACTATCAGTACTTTTTTATTTCTATTTATATAATTAGTCGCTCCGTTACACATGTTAACACCCTTTGTTAGTTAACCACTTCTACCTGTGAGCTAACGTTGTTAGGCACTGTGTACGGGTATTTTTGTTGTGGATGGAGTTCTGCAGAGATGCCACTCAGAGTAGTTTACTTCACTAAGCTCTTTAGTGATTCTAGTCCTCGGAAAACAAACACCACAAATTTGTATGAATACATACATGGGTTCCTAACACACATTTAGTTTTCTCTTTTGCTATGAAACTTACTATCAGTTATCAATCAAACTCCTGAGTCCACCACTAGATTTAAAGTTAGGAGAAAGGAAACAAATACTAGTACTAAAATACCAAAATTAGCGTCCTTGATACAGTAATTCTGTCCTTGGTATACAAAATACTAAAATGATCTGTTCTTAAATTGTCTTTCCTTAAATTGAAGTTTTAATAAAAAGGGTTCAAAAAATTTGTTTGTGTTCTTCATCAAAAACACTCAATTTCCAAATGCTATGCTTTCTTGAGAAGGGTGCTGTAAAAATTAAGCATTGCACTTGGCTTTCTTTCTTTTTTCCTCAGGGTCGACAACGAGATGGAATCCGGAATCAGGAATCATTGCACAGGACCACCGCGTCAGTTTCAGGTAAGCACAGGGCTGGACTGGCCTTAGCGGACATCGGGCAATCCCTCAGTGTGCAGCACGGGTGGGGGGCGGTTTTAGGCCCCTAGGAGCAATTTTGTTACAGATCTGTTTTTGCAGCATAGCTGCAAAATCGGCCCTGTAACAAAATCGTCTGAAAACCGGCCCTGGCAAAGAGCTCGGCGGCACTCCCAACCCCCGGGGGAGGGGGCAGCTGGTTTTGGTTCCCAGTCCGGTTCCTGGATAAGCATCCCTGGAAACCAACTCTCCCTGATGACAACCGGAAGGCTAAGCACCTTCTAGAACTGGGGTGTGGCCTTAAATAGTTGTGCCACACCCAAGATGGCCTCCATGCTGACGCATGGACAGTTTAGTGCAGCAATGCCAGGTGCCATTCCTTCGATACAATGCTTTGGTGAAGACATGCGTAACTCAACAGGCTTGAGTTTGTGAACGTTGCTTTTCTTTGTCTCAAAAACTTTCCATTCAGCTCACCTAAAAGCCTTGAATTCTGCTCATAAGTCACTATAACTAAATACTGAAATGAGACCAAAACAACATGACACAAACCATGACTTCACGGATCACAAAGTACATAACAAGATTCTTCAAGTCAGAACATTGTTGCATATGTAAACACATTTCAAATAAATGGTAATGCTGGTTGCATGGAACAGGGATGGGTTTTTTATGTGCATGATTAATCAATGGGGTTTACATTAATCCCTTTGGTTAAACTTTTTACCTGCCGTTGCCTTACAAGCTAAGTGAGGCTAACTGGACAATGTTAACCTAGCACAGCCTTACAATCTAGGTGGACAATCATGACAATAGCACCCATCCTTTATGGAAAGTGAGATTGAATTACTCCTAGGCATAATTTTGACTTTTGCCAGTCATTCTCGGTATGAACACAGGCAAGAATCTATAGAAGTCACATTACATTGGATTTCCTTCAGTGTCTAGATTTCAGAGATGCATCCTCTTGGAAGTTCTCTCTGTGTATTTATAAAGTGCACCATCACCAGTGAGGGTATCCTGGTGCTGAGCAGCTCTGTATGTCTATCCCTGTCTAGGGTAGGTTGTTTAATTGATAATCTTAAACCAAAGAGAGGGACTCCGTATAACCCAAAGGGAAATAGAGCTTAGTAACTGTTAGGTAAAACAAAGTTTTCCTTTTGGGAGGTAAAAGTACTTACCAATTCAGACACTCACTTCACTCAGTCAAAAGCTCTCACTCAATTCTATATTGTCAACTGGTTTGGGAAAAGCTCATCAATGAAAAAATCAAATACAGATATCATACAAAATATACAATTTTATTTTCTATAAAAAACATAAATCGATCTACAATTACATTAAACCCTTACACAATACATGTTAAAACCACCTAATGTGGACTGGGAGAAATATAAACCAAAAAAGTAAACTTTATCTTTGTGTTTGTTAATTCGGACACTCTGTTGGCAACATTGGGAAGTAATCCATTTCTTATACCCAACTATTAGTTGACAACTCCAAATTTAAGCCTTTTTTTTAATGCGTTGACGCGTTTCGGAGACCCTCGATGATTATGGCCTCCTTCTTCAGGACAGTATTTTTTAATTTCTCCAAAATGTAATATTTCACCTAGTGTATATAAAATATTGCTATTAGCAAACATATCTCAACTACAACCTTTGTTAAAAAGCTAATACACCATATCTAAACAATTTAAAACAAAAGGCAATCATATCACTGTATTCTATTAAAAAAAACTATACATTGTCAGGTAGCGTCATCATGGTTATATTGGTATTTTAATTCATATCGATTCGGACATTTCCCTGCCATTTATGATATTCTGTAAACAGACACACACAAAGCCAGATACTGTTCTTATCTTAATGTTTCTCCTAGAGAATGCTAAGCATGTCAAACGTTTAATAACCCTAAATCAGAATCACAGAACGCTAAGCATGTCAAACGTTTAATGACCCTAAAATGGAATAAGCCAAATTTAAAAAGGAACAATACCGTTTTTTTTTTTTAATTTTCATTGGTTACAGCATTTCCTAGCTTGATTATTAACCTTACATCCAACTCACAAGCATCATTTATACACCATTCAATGACGAATCGTTAGATTTAAACATCACTCACCTATGCAAAAGCATCTGGGTGAACGAGGAAGTATTCACATTTTATCCTATTTGGGGTCTAATTTTTCTTCATTTTTAAACTCCCAAACTATTCGTGAAAAAATAAATAAATACAGCCTATTAGTGGATCATTCTTCACATTATTATGGACGGTTTTACATCTCATGAAATTAAGTCAGTGGCTATTACCTGAAAAGCGGTTTTTATCGGCTCAGAACACACTGTTTCATAACAATATATTAGTATCTTTATTAAGGTGCTCTTGTTCTGCTCCTATTTAGGGAAAATAACAGTATCTTACTATATGTTCTTAGTACGTGCTCTCGTAGTTTCAACTCGCACTCGGGTTGCAGATAATTACCTTAATACTCTCTTCTCTCCAATATCTTTTTCAAAGTCCCTTCTATTGTATATGCAATGCGATTTTGGCATGTTTTTCTCAAGAACGGAAAACAGTAACTGTTTTACTCTTATTTTAGTTTGTGCCAGCGGATAGAATATTGTAAATTCATGCGGGCTCTCACCTGTCAAGGCGGACTTTAATTAATTTATGATTCTCTTGCATCCGGGTATTTAGCGCTCACGGCTGCATGTTTATAAAATACAAAGAGACAAAGTTTTGTTAAGTTACTTCAATGGACTGAACATAGTCTTTGAGAAAATGTCTTTTAGTATTAAAAACGTCCTTCTCAATCACGGATCAGTTAGGTTTATTTAACTATATCCATACTGGTTTCTTCCACCGGTGTTAATGTATAAACCTCACAGTTCTATCAAGCGGCGTTTTATTTATCTCTCTCTACTAACCGACTTCTTTGCAAAAGTTATATAAAGCCTTTAGAGGCTACAGGGTTTACATCACGGATATTGTCAGCAATGCACCAGATTTTAAACGTACCTCGTGTAGTAACCTGGCAGACTTCCCCGGGATGTTTCTTGCGTCTGAACGATCGCTGTTTTGAATGTAATAAACAACCCGGTTTCCCGCGCACTCACTATTTAAATGCACTCAGCATTTACGTCACTACGTACTCGACCCTTAGTCGAATCATTTTTGCTTTATACAAAACTTTATTAAAACATGCAAGAACGTTGCTCTTGTTAGTTCACCATTTAGATATTCTAACGTATTTATATGTGTATATAAACATTTTACACGATCTCGTGAGTTGTATTATTGTAGTTTCTTGATCTACCAATTTTGCGGGCACATTTATTTTACGCGCATGTTTATTTAGCAAGACTTTTATGGAAAGGGGCGACCAATCGGTCCCCCCGAACGTATGGTGGAGTACCACGATCCCCCCGGGAAGCCATCTTGGGCGGGAGGCGAGTCTCGGCTGGTATGCCCGAAGCGGCGTAGCCGGGGCGCGCCTTTTCCCGCCCTAGAGTGGGCTGGCCTAGACACCAACGCGGCCGGCCACGCCCTCGGAGGCAGGCGGGGGCGGGTTCACGCCCACCCTGAAGACGGATAAAAGGAGCGGAAGCCAAGAAAGCATCCTCTTGTTCCTGTGCTCTGAAGCTGCACCTCCCCGCTGCACGTGAGCTCGAGACGGAACGAAGAGCAATTTTGAGCGTTGTAATCCCTCTTTTTGTCTTACAGATATCCCGTCTAAGAATGCCCAAGAAGGTCGGAAAGCGGGTCGGTACCGAGGAGATGCTCCGCATACTCATGAAGGAGATAGCCGATCTGAAGAGAAAGGTTGAGGCTAAGGACGGGGAGGGAGGACCGAAACGGCCTTTACAGGGAACAATTCCCGGTGGAAAAAGCAAGAGGCCCAGAAGGGGAGCACTTGGGGGGGAGACCCCGGTCCCCGAAGCCCCACGAGAGGAGCCAACCCTGGCGCCAAAGGAGGGGAATCCAATCCCGGTGGTGGTCACCCCTGCGAACAGGGAGGATATGCCCCCCGAGTTAGCGGCACAATTGGCAGCGTGGTTGGGAAACGATAGCGAGGGCGCCACGGCTGACGACGCCCGGGCAGTGATGAGGCAAATGCGGGAATCCAGGGAGGCTGCGAAGACGCCATCTTCGGTTCCCCCACAGGTCCCGGCGGTTGGAAGTACAGCAGGCCCAAGTTCGGCGACAAGCGTGGGGTCTACTTCAGGTAAGCGGCCATTGCCGATTGCGGGGGGGATTCTGGACCTTCTCGAAAGGAGAAGATTGCCCAGCACGTCCCACTAGAAGTCAAGGAATTGATTTGGGCGGATAAATATGTAAACATGTTTTCATTGCTTACCGACCATTATGAGATCGAGCATGTAAAGAGTCAAAAGGAGCTCATGCATCCGAGTGTTTGGCGCGCAAAAATGGCCGCCTTTAAGGTCGACGAGACCATTGGTACTTGGGGCAGAGCGTGGGGAATTTTTACTTCCATCATGGGGGAGCGCAGGCCTGAGTTGTTGACCGAGTTACCCATTTATCAGTCACGTATTATGGAGTATTCTGTGGCATATGGGGGCAATCAGTGGTTCTGCTATGATAATCTGTTTAGAAAAGCTAAAGAACACAACCCGTTGTTGTCTTGGGACTGTTACGACTCTGTGTCTTGGCAAAAAATGGAGAGTACAGGGATGTTGAAGGTGCCATTAGTGGGGAGTAGCGGTGGGGGATCCTCCCGCCAAAACTCTGGGACGCCCTTTCGGACGGGTGCAGGTAACGAGTTCCACACGAAGCCGAGTGGCAACACAGGTAAAAGGGGGATCTGTTGGAATTTTAACAGGGGCAAATGTACCAGGCCCCAGGGGTCATGCAAATTCAGACATGAGTGTGGGGGGTGCGGGCAGCCATCCCATCCTGAGTCCATGTGCAGAGCCAAAACGGGTGATAACGGTGGTAAGGGAGGCGCCAAACAGGTCTAATATAGTCCGAGGGGTGCCTTTACCGACCCCGATTGATACCATGGCAATGATCCCTTGGCTCAGCGAATACCCAGATCATGCTTCCGCTGGGGTGTTACGGAACGGGTTTTCATATGGTTTCCGCATCCCAGTGGGGGATTTTCAGGGGGTACCGGACTGTAAGAATCAAATGTCGGTCTTACAGCACACGGCAGTGGTGCAGGTAAAAATTGGGAAAGAGGTGACTCGAGGTCGTGTCGCCGGTCCATTCGATTTGCCACCAGTTGCTAATTTTGTGTGTTCTCCTCTAGGGGTGGTTCCCAAGAAGGACCCGGGTGAGTTTCGGCTGATACATAATTTGTCAGCCCCACGTGGTCTTTCCGTGAATGACGCGATAGACCCGGAAGTATGTTCGGTGCGGTACGCATCTTTTGATGAGGCCGTTGCCATGTTGAATCGCCTGGGGCCCGGGACGCTGATGGCCAAATCGGACATCGAGTCAGCGTTCCGGTTGCTCCCGGTACACCCAGACGATCAGCGTCTCCTTGGCTTTCGGTTTCAGGGTCGCTATTACATGGATAAATGTATGCCAATGGGATGCTCGATTTCATGTGCCTATTTCGAGAAATTCAGTTGTTTTCTGCAGTGGGTATTCACGAGGAAGACAGGTTTTCAACATGTTATGCATTATCTCGATGACTTTCTGTTTCTGGGGGCAGCCGGGGATTGTGAGTGTGGACAGGCCTTACATGAATTTTGTGTCCTAATGAATCAATTCGGTGTGCCATTGGCGCCAGGTAAGACGGTGGGACCCACGACCTCGATCGAGTTTCTGGGAATCGAGCTCGACTCGGTGGAAGGTTGTTTTCGATTACCTAAAGAAAAAGTGTTAAAATTCAGGTTATCCCTTGAGGCATGTATTCGTGCAACGAAAGTGAACCTGCATCAATTGCAACAGGTGGTGGGTCAGTTGAATTTTGCCCTAAGAGTAATGCCGATGGCGCGCCCCTTTTCCCGCTCGATTGCACAGTCCATGGTTGGCTTGAAGGAAGGACATCATCGTACGAGACTCTCGGCAGAGGTTCGCCAGGACATGCGCATTTGGATTGCATTCCTGGCGGACTTCAATGGTCGAATTGTCTGGAATAAACCAGCAGTGTCTTCCGAGGAGTTGGGGCTATGGACAGACTCGGCGGGGAGTATGGGTTTTGGCGCCATATTGGGTACACAATGGTCGGCTCAAAAATGGCCGTCATGGTGGCATGAGTGCGGGTTGACGAGTAACATTGCTTTTCTCGAACTGTTCCCTATTCTGGTGGCCTTGAAAACATGGCCAGAAGGGTTTAGGGATCACTCTGTGGTGTTCTGGTCTGATAACATGACCGTGGTTGAGTGTATCAATAGTCAGGCAGCACGTTGCAAACTGATTTTGAGATTACTCAAGGAAATTGTGTTGTTGTGCATGCAACTGAATGTACTGTTTAGGGCGCGACACGTGCCGGGGGTGATGAACCAAGCGGCTGATGCGCTCTCTCGTTTCCGTATGCAGGCCTTCTGGGGTTTTCTGCCCACAGCGGACCCGGTGGCGGCACCCTTTCCCGAAGCTCTCTGGTCTCTCGGTGCCCCGAACTACAAGACCTCGTGGGAGAGAGTTTAGCACCCAGGACGAGGAAGGCATATGAAGGGGCGTTCCGTTCCTATTGGGCCTTTTTGGGTACTGCCGGGAGGGAGCTTTGGGGTCTGGAAGAGTGTGTAGTGAGATTCCTGCTCTCTTTACGTCACGCAGGCAAGTCAGTAGCTACGGCCCAGAGGCATCGGGCCGCCATTTCCTTCATGGCAAGGGCTCATGGGATCCAGGACCCGACAGCGTCTTTCGTTGTGCAGAAAGCGCTACGTGGGTGGCAACGCCTTGAGGGTCGCAGAGTAGACGATAGGCACCCGATAGGTCTGGATAGGTTGGCCCTGTTATTTTCCGTGCTACCGGTAACATGTTCATCCCAGTACGAAGCAGTGTTGTTCCGAGCCGCATTTGCATTAGCATTCCATGGGGCTATGCGGGTAAGCAAATTAGTGGCAAAGAACAAGCAGGATACGATGGGGGGACTGTGCCGGGAACACATTCAGGTCAGGGAGGAGACGATGACGGTCTCGTTTGTCAGGTCCAAATCCGATCAGGATGCAATCGGGGACTGCGTAATCATCCAGAGGATCCCCGGGTCTGCCATGTGCCCTGTTGGGTGCGTAGAGGAATATTTAGCGCAGAGGGTGGCAGCATGGGGGGGGACCTTGTTAAGACACGCTGACGCCACCCCACTGACGAGGTTTCAGTTTCAGCGGGTGCTTGCGATGTCGATTTCTGCCGCGGGCTTGAACCCCGGCGACTTTGGGACCCATTCCTTTCGGATAGGGGCTGCTACGGAAGCTACAGCCAGGGGTCTGAATGTTGAACAAGTAAAACGTGTGGGGCGTTGGTCCTCGAACTGTTATAAGAGGTATGTGCGGTTGCACATGTTGTGAAGCTGTAATGATGTACTCACGCTTCTTGTTTTTGTTTGGTTTTCAGTTGCGCAAGCCTACGAGGCGGGGCGGACTGTCCAGTCGACCCGACACCGGGGGGCCAGCGGTCAGACATTACCGGCTGTGAAAAAGGAGGTGTGGGTCGTGGGCCACTCATACGTGAGGCGTGCCGCGGACGTATTCAAAGCAGGTGACATGATTCACGTGGCTGGGGAATACGGGTACAGTGTGTCCTTCTACGGAAAGGGCGGGCTCTGTATTGACCAGTTTCGATCATTTTTCGAGGGTTTGTTAGGGCGGACAAGGTCACCGCCGTCTGTAGTCATAGTACATCTTGGGGGCAATGATTTGGTGGCCACTGGTAGACGACTACTTCTTGAGGCGATGCTTTCCACGGTAAGTTGGTTGGCGAGAAGAGTTCCAGGGTGCACAATTGCATGGTCCCATATGATCCCACGGAAAGTGTGGCGGGGGGCTATTTCTGTTTCTGCTGTGAATCATTTAGTAAGGAAAATTAATAATAAAGTGAGTAGACTGTTCTGTTCAAGTACACTGCATTCTATTTCGCATGGTTGTATTAAAGGGGACAGTATGTATTCGGGGGATGGTGTTCATTTGTCCCGGATGGGGAACGAGTTACTCATAGGAGACCTGATAGCCTGGCTAAAGACTTTATGAAATGACCTTTAGGCAGGAGTGTTGTGGGGGGTCCGGATAGCCGGTCAACTATCCGGCCTGTGGCGGTAAGGTCATGATCGGTGAGCAGTAATTCGAAGATCCCTATGAGGGGGCGTCACCCATTACGGATGGGAGCGCGCGGGGGAGGTGGCCAATTGGCCCCTCAACGGGGAGGCGGTCCTGTCTAAGGAGAGGCCGCCGGAAGGCAAGGAAAGGTGGTCAAGGCCCCTTCCTGGATAGGAGGGGCTACGGCCCCTCCTGGGGAATTTCCCGGGGCCAGGACATCTGCGACGGCAGATGGGTAAGTTGTGTGGGGTGCGGGAGGGGGTTTACGCTACCTTTTTAGACACCTCACACGAGTCCTCGAACGACCGTTAAATGGCGTCGAGTTTATTGGGGCCCCCGTCAAGTACAAAGGGAAATTGGTAGATGCACTTGAGGTACGCCTCGGTGCGGTCGCTCCTCTCACAAGTGAGGGGGGTATTTCTGGTTTAGGGATCTGACACCGGTTACGACCTTGCCGTTGGCCCTTAAACGTTAGCATGTACAATTTCAAGTCAAATGTTTTGTAGGATGTTAGTTCGGCTAGGAGAACCTTTGTATTAGAGATCTGTTAAGGTTAGCCAAACATCGTAATGTGGAAATGAAATTGTACATTATATGAAAGTGTTATTTTAATGTTTTCCTTTTGTTTCATATTTTAATAAATACGGCCGGGAAGGGTGACTCCCTTCCCGCCTTCCAAAAGTTCAAGAACTGTTTCCGGTTTCCCAATTCTTGGGGATTGTGTTGAGAGGGGGTGGCGGGTATCTCGGCCATATGGAAAGGGGCGACCAATCGGTCCCCCCGAACGTATGGTGGAGTACCACGATCCCCCCGGGAAGCCATCTTGGGCGGGAGGCGAGTCTCGGCTGGTATGCCCGAAGCGGCGTAGCCGGGGCGCGCCTTTTTCCCGCCCTAGAGTGGGCTGGCCTAGACACCAACGCGGCCGGCCACGCCCTTGGAGGCAGGCGGGGGCGGGTTCACGCCCACCCTGAAGACGGATAAAAGGAGCGGAAGCCAAGAAAGCATCCTCTTGTTCCTGTGCTCTGAAGCTGCACCTCCCTGCTGCACGTGAGCTCGAGACGGAACGAAGAGCAATTTTGACCCACCCACCAGCCCCTGAGGACAGCAATTCGTGGTGAATACAGTTGATATAGTATCTGTTTGTTTCTCTGTTTTCTTACAGGTTGTGTTGATTGTCGTGAAATATCTTAAAGATGCAATAAAGATTGGTTATTTTCAGTATGTTTTCCAAATAAAGTAATTTCGAACAAGGATTGATCAGTATTTACGCTTGATATTAAATGCTGTTTTGGTTTGTAAATCTTAGTAACTTAGGTAGAACTGTCGTATTTATTTTGGTCGGGCGGTAAGGTCATGATCGGTGAGCAGTAATTCGAAGATCCCTATGAGGGGGCGTCACCCATTACGGATGGGAGCGCGCGGGGGAGGTGGCCAATTGGCCCCTCAACGGGGAGGCGGTCCTGTCTAAGGAGAGGCCGCCGGAAGGAAAGGAAAGGTGGTCAAGGCCCCTTCCTGGATAGGAGGGGCTACGGCCTCTCCTGGGGAATTTCCCGGGGCCAGGACATCTGCGACGGCAGATGGTTAAGTTGTGTGGGGTGCGGGAGGGGGTTTACGCTACCTTTTTAGACACCTCACACGAGTCCTCGAACGACCGTTAAATGGCGTCGAGTTTATTGGGGCCCCCGTCAAGTACAAAGGGAAATTGGTAGATGCACTTGAGGTACGCCTCGGTGCGGTCGCTCCTCTCACAAGTGAGGGGGGTATTTCTGGTTTAGGGATCTGACACCGGTTACGACCTTGTCGTTGGCCCTTAAACGTTAGGATGTACAATTTCAAGTCAAATGTTTTGTAGGATGTTAGTTCGGCTAGGAGAACCTTTGTATTAGAGATCTGTTAAGGTTAGCCAAACATCGTAATGTGGAAATGAAATTGTACATTATATGAAACTGTTATTTTAATGTTTTCCTTTTGTTTCATATTTTAATAAATACGGCCGGGAAGGGTGACTCCCTTCCCGCCTTCCAAAAGTTCAAGAACTGTTTCCGGTTTCCCAATTCTTGGGGATTGTGTTGAGAGGGGGTGGCGGGTATCTCGGCCATATGGAAAGGGGCGACCAATCGGTCCCCCCGAACGTATGGTGGAGTACCACGATCCCCCCGGGAAGCCATCTTGGGCGGGAGGCGAGTCTCGGCTGGTATGCCCGAAGCGGCGTAGCCGGGGCGCGCCTTTTTCCCGCCCTAGAGTGGGCTGGCCTAGACACCAACGCGGCCGGCCACGCCCTTGGAGGCAGGCGGGGGCGGGTTCACGCCCACCCTGAAGACAGATAAAAGGAGCGGAAGCCAAGAAAGCATCCTCTTGTTCCTGTGCTCTGAAGCTGCACCTCCCTGCTGCACGTGAGCTCGAGACGGAACGAAGAGCAATTTTGACCCACCCACCAGCCCCTGAGGACAGCAATTCGTGGTGAATACAGTTGATATAGTATCTGTTTGTTTCTCTGTTTTCTTACAGGTTGTGTTGATTGTCGTGAAATATCTTAAAGATGCAATAAAGATTGGTTATTTTCAGTATGTTTTCCAAATAAAGTAATTTCGAACAAGGATTGATCAGTATTTACGCTTGATATTAAATGCTGTTTTGGTTTGTAAATCTTAGTAACTTAGGTAGAACTGTCGTATTTATTTTGGTCGGGCGGTAAGGTCATGATCGGTGAGCAGTAATTCGAAGATCCCTATGAGGGGGCGTCACCCATTACGGATGGGAGCGCGCGGGGGAGGTGGCCAATTGGCCCCTCAACGGGGAGGCGGTCCTGTCTAAGGAGAGGCCGCCGGAAGGAAAGGAAAGGTGGTCAAGGCCCCTTCCTGGATAGGAGGGGCTACGGCCTCTCCTGGGGAATTTCCCGGGGCCAGGACATCTGCGACGGCAGATGGGTAAGTTGTGTGGGGTGCGGGAGGGGGTTTACGCTACCTTTTTAGACACCTCACACGAGTCCTCGAACGACCGTTAAATGGCGTCGAGTTTATTGGGGCCCCCGTCAAGTACAAAGGGAAATTGGTAGATGCACTTGAGGTACGCCTCGGTGCGGTCGCTCCTCTCACAAGTGAGGGGGGTATTTCTGGTTTAGGGATCTGACACCGGTTACGACCTTGTCGTTGGCCCTTAAACGTTAGGATGTACAATTTCAAGTCAAATGTTTTGTAGGATGTTAGTTCGGCTAGGAGAACCTTTGTATTAGAGATCTGTTAAGGTTAGCCAAACATCGTAATGTGGAAATGAAATTGTACATTATATGAAACTGTTATTTTAATGTTTTCCTTTTGTTTCATATTTTAATAAATACGGCCGGGAAGGGTGACTCCCTTCCCGCCTTCCAAAAGTTCAAGAACTGTTTCCGGTTTCCCAATTCTTGGGGATTGTGTTGAGAGGGGGTGGCGGGTATCTCGGCCATATTATAAATAAGGGTCAGTTTGTTGGTGATCGACAGGCATTGTCAATGTGCACATTTATATACATAGTCAGTGTTATGACTATAATCGTAATTCTTTTGATTCATCTTACATTTAGTATATGATTACTATCGGGAGTCAGGAGTATCCCAACACAAGGAGTCAGCGGTATCGTCGTTAGACTCTGGGGACACACAGAAATTCCCCATCATTAACCTTTCTAGCTACACCCTCAAAAAAATAGAATTAGAAGTCCTAGAAAGAGGGTTTACTTTTGCCCCCACTGCTAATGTCAATAAGTTTAACTTGGAGAAAGACCTTAAAGCTTTTTTTAGAAAAATCAGATTGAGGGAATTTTTTCAAGACAAGGAGTATAATCCAGGAACAAATCTGTCTGGGCTCAGACCAAAGTCAGTTTTTACACCCACCATCTCACAAGTGGGTAAAAATGTAGAAATATTTGAGAAAGCAGTTGAATCTAAAGTTAGACAGATAATAGAACATGCCCATCCTGACACCAATAACATGTCTAAGGAAAATAGGAAAGCTATGTTAGACTTAAAAAACAATCTACAACTAACCATCAAACCGGCTGATAAAGGCGGAGGAGTGGTGGTATTCAATACAGTAGACTATGATGCTTGGATGTTACAATTATTAGAGATTAAAGCACATTATCAAAGGGTGTCATTCTCTAAACTAGACTCCTTAAATAGGGAGGTCATGCAGATAACACAGGGAGCTTTAGAAAACAGATGGATCTGCAAAGCTGAATATCATTTTTAAACAATAAAGATGCAAAAATACCAGCGATATACGGCCTCCCAAATATACATAAAAACCTAAATAACCCACCCATGAGACCCATAGTGAGTTGTATTGGCTCACGCCTAGAACCCCTCAGTCAATATGCTGACACTTTTCTAAAACCTCTTGTTACTCAGCAGAAATCATACGTACAGCACATATCATCTCCATGATAGAAGGATTGGCATATAACCCTAATAACCAAATTCTAGTAACCCTTGATATAGAGGCGTTATACACCAATATACCACAAGACAACACCATTGTGGTGATTGGTGATATCCTTGAAAATGCGGACCTTAGAGGAGCGAATAAACAGTTTATTATTCAGTGCATTAGTTTGGTGCTAAAGAATAATATGTTTTTATTTAAAGAGGAGCTATTCCTTCAACGAAAAGGTACCAGCATGGGAGCGACCTGTGTGCCGAGCTTAGCGTGTCTGTACGTTGCTGAGTTCGAAGAGAGACATATTTTCAATGAAGCGACGCCCTTCTACGAAAACATCAAGTTGTGGCGTCGCTTTATTGACAATATTTTCTTCATTTGGGAAGGCCAGATAGAAAATCTTGAACAATTTCTGGAGTGGTTAAATATGGGAGATAGTAATCTTAGATTTACTGCATCATATGACAACAACTCAGTCAACTTCCTTGATATTAGTATCAAGAATAGGGAGGGAACATTGGAGGTGGAATTGTATACCAAATCCACCGACAAAAACACCTTACTACACTATAGAAGTTACCACCCCCGAACTCAACGGGATAATGTACCTTTTGGCCAGTACCTCCGATTAAGGAGGAACTGTTCCAATATGGGCGATTATCTTAAGCATGCTGAAAAATTGTCAGAAAAGTTAAAAGATACAGGATATCCGAAAAAACGAATAAAAAACTTGTGCAAAAGGGCGAGATTCTATAATCGGGAGAGAATGATATACCCTGAATCAATCCAAAAGAAACAATCTGTGACGGACTCAAAATACGTGTTTGTGAGTCAATTCTCCAACATTAGCAATAAATTAAAAAATGCTATCCAGTCAAGTTGGAATATCCTAAACGATGGGAAAGAGGAAAAAATTCCTAAACCTATCTTCGCTTTTAGGCTTAATGAAAGCATTCGCCAAAATCTAGTGCACACCTATAGAGAGGCAAATCAGATTAAACAGACAACCATGGATGGCACCAAAGCGGTGGGCAGTTATAAATGCAGTAACTGCTCAATGTGTAAAAGTTGTATTGTTACAAAAACACTAACCTACAATAATTACACATTGACATCCAAAACAATAAGTAACTGTAGAAGTAGCAATTTAATATATATCCTACTGTGCCTATGTGGATTAGCATATATTGGCGAAACAGGCAGAGAGATAAGATTACGCCTATTAGAACACCGGTCTGCCCCCAAAACCGGAAAAGAGAATGCCCCAATGGTTGAGCATTTTACGAAACTTAAACACAAACACACCGAATTTTCGTGGTTTGTGATAGAAAAAATCACTGTCTCTAAAAGAGGTGGGAATGTGGAAATCAAACGCAGAAATCGAGAACAATGGTATATTTCCACCCTAGACACAGTCAATAAAGGTTTAACCATGAAAGAAGACTCGATGAGAATTACTGTCTAAATAAGGAATACCATAAGATAACAGCAAATATCTGAAATTGTGTAAATTTTTTATATATAGAAGTTGAGTAGGCCTGGGCGTAGTGGGCGCAGTGGGGCTTCGCGGAGCTACGTGAAGTGGGCGAGAAACTACGCCCACCTCCGCACTCCGCGTAGCCCCACTACGCAAACACCACTGGCCGCCACCCGCCTCCCTCCCGCCCTCCCTAAATACTTTCAATGAAAAGAGTAAAATAATTAAAACGCACTTACCTTGCCCGCCGCTGCCCACCGCATCCCCGGGGCTCGCTATCTTCATTCTTCCGTCTTGTTTACTAATGCGCATGCGCGGGCGGCCGGGCATGCGCATTTTCTCGTGAGAAATGCGCATGCACGGCCGCCCGCGCATGCGCATTAGTAAACAAGACGGAAGAATGCAGATAGCGAGCCCCGGGGACGCGGCGGGCAGCGGCGGGCAAGGTAAGTGCGTTTTAATTATTTTACTCTTTTCATTGGAAGTATTTAGGGAGGGCGGGAGGGAGGCGGGTGGCGGCCTGCTACGCTCCGTCTGCGGAGCGTGCGTAGTGCCGCCTGGCTACGCCCGCTCCGCAAAATGCGGAGTAGGCGGCACTACGCACACTCCGTGCACGGAGCGTAGCTGGCCACCCACCCCTAAAGTTAAGTCAACAGCGATGGTATAATTACTGTTGAAATAAGGAACAACAAAGGATGAATGGTAAACATCTAAAATTATGCATATTCTAATAAATTTAATAAAAAAAGGGAGTCTTCAAAATTTTTACTTAGCCGGTATTTTGGTCATAAGAATTATACACTGCCATCTGTACCAGTGCATCATTTTGACGGTGTTATAAGAGAATGATAGCAACAACATTCTAGAAGTAATAATATACATATTGACGAAATCCAACTTCGATAGTAATCATATACTAAATTTAAGATGAATCAAAAGAATTACGATTATAGTCATAACACCGACTATGTATATAACTGTGCACATTGACAATGCCTGTCGATCACCAACAAACTGACCCTTATTTATATTAAAAGTCTTGCTAAATAAACATGCGCGTAAAATAAATGTGCCCGCAAAATTGGTAGATCAAGAAACTACAATAATACAACTCACGAGATCGTGTAAAATGTTTATAGACACATATAAATACGTTAGAATATCTAAATGGTGAACTAACAAGAGCAACGTTCGTGCACGTTTTAATAAAGTTTTGTATAAAGCAAAAAATGATTCGACTAAGGGTCGAGTACGTAGTGACGTAAATGCTGAGTGCATTTAAATAGCGAGTGCGCGGGAAACCGGGTTGTTTATTACATTCAAAACAGCGATCGTTCAGACGCAAGAAACATTTCGGGGAAGTCTCCCAGGTTACTACACGAGGTACGTTTAAAATCTGGCGCATTGCTGACGATATCCGTGATGTAAACCCTGTAGCCTCTAAAGGCTTTATATAACTTTTGCAAAGAAGTCGGTTAGTAGAGAGAGATAAATAAAACGCCACTTGATAGAACTGTGAGGTTTATACATTAACACTGGTGGGAGAAACCAGTATGGATATAGTTAAATAAACCTAACTGATCCGTGATTGAGAAGGACGTTTTTAATACTAAAAGACATTTTCTCAAAGACTATGTTCAGTCCATTGAAGTAACTTAACGAAACTTTGTCTCTTTGTATTTTATAAACATGCAGCCGTGAGCGCTAAATACCCGGATGCAAGAGAATCATAAATGAATTAAATTCCGCCTTGACAGGTGAGAGCCCACATGAATTTACAATATTCTATCCGCTGGCACAAACTAAAATAAGAGTAAAACAGTTACTGTTTTCCGTTCTTTAGAAAAACATGCCGAAATCGCATTGCATATAAAATAGAAGGGACTTTGAAAAAGATATTGGAGAGAAGAGAGTATTAAGGTAATTATCTGCAACCCGAGTGCGAGTTGAAACTACGAGAGCACGTACTAAGAACATATAATAAGATACTGTTATTTTCCCGAAATAGGAGCAGAACAAGAGCACCTTAATAAAGATACTAATATATTGTTATGAAACAGTGTGTTCTGAGCCGATAAAAACCGCTTTTCAGGTAATAGCCACTGACTTAATTTCATGAGATGTAAAACCATCCATAATAATGTGAAGAATGATCCACTAATAGGCTGTATTTATTTATTTTTTCACGAATAGTTTGGGAGTTTAAAAATGAGGAAAAATTAGACCCCAAATAGGATAAAATTTGAATACTTCCTCGTTCACCCAGATGCTTTTGCATAGGTGAGTGATGCTTAAATTTAACGATTCGTCATTGAATGGTGTATAAATTATGCTTGTGAGTTGGATGTAAGGTTAATAATCAAGCTGGGAAATGCTGTAACCAATGAAAATTTTAAAAAAACGGTATTGTTCCTTTTTAAATTTGGCTTATTCCGATTTAGGGTCAATAAACGTTTGACATGCTTAGCGTTCTGTGATTCTGATTTAGGGTTATTAAACGTTTGACATGCTTAGCGTTCTCTAGGAGAAACATGAAGATAAGAACAGTATCTGGCTTTGTGTGTGTCTGTTTACAGAATATCATAAATGGCAGTGAAATGTCCGAATCGATATGAATTAAAATACCAATATAACCATGATGACGCTACCTGAAAATTTAATTGAATACAGTGATATGATTGTCTTTTGTTTTAAATTGTTTAGATATGGTGTATTACCTTTTTAACAAAGGTTGTAGTTGAGATATGTTTGCTAATAGCAATATTTTATATACACTAGGTGAAATATTACATTTTGGAGGAATTAAAAAATACTGTCCTGAAGAAGGAGGCCATAATCATCGAGGGTCTCCGAAACGCGTCGACGCATTAAAAAAAAGGCTTAAATTTGGAGTTGTCAACTAATAGTTGGGTATAAGAAATGGATTACTTCCCAATGTTGCCAACAAAGTTTCCGAATTAACAAACACCAAGATAAAGTTTACTTTTTTGGTTTATATTTCTCCCAGTCCACATTAGGTGGTTTTAACATGTATTGTGTAAGGTTTTAATATAACTGTAGATCGATTTATGTTTTTTATAGAAAATAAAATTGTATATTTTGTATGATATCTGTATTTGATTTTTTCATTGTTGAGCTTTTCCCAAACCAGTTGACAATATAGAATTGAGTGAGAGCTTTTGACTGAGTGAAGTGAGTGTCTGAATTGGTAAGTACTTTTACCTCCCAAAAGGAAAACTTTGTTTTACCTAAATGTTTAATTGATAAGCCAGGTCTTGTAGAATTTAAGAAAAACAGAAGGAGGATCTGATGTAAGTGGGAGGTCGTTTCATGCTATAGGAGCAATGTAAGATAATACCCATCCTCCTGATCTTGTTCTATATATATGTGGGTGAGTGGGATGTGTTGGAGTAGGATCCCTGTGTAGCAAAAGTGTCTGGGTGGTTGGTGGAAGGAGATGCAACATTCAGGTAGGTTGGGCCTAAGTTGTCTAGTGCCATAAATGTGTGTCTAAGGAGTCTGAAATGAACACCTTTTGTTTTGGAGGCATTTTAATATCTTCCTCAGCATCTTCAAAATGTGGAAGCAGGATGCAATGATGATGTTGACTTGTGCTGTCATATCCTGCATGCTGTTCGTGATTATACCAAGGAACTTGGATCATGTATGCGTTGAAATGGGTGGGGCTGAGATATAAACCTTGAACTCCCGATTGCATTGTGCTATTTTATGAAAATATTTTTACCTTTTAGTACCCTTTAAAATATCTTGTCAACTGTTAGACCTGGCACAATTGCCGCGGGCCTCCCTTCCAGTTTTTGCTGTTGCCTCATGTATTTTTTCTGGTGTTAGATGCTTTGGGGTCTTTGCCACTGCTATCCAGTGCCACAGTGCTAGTGATCCCTATTGTAAATTGATGTACTAATCAGTGGTTCCATGTTTGGCTATTTGGTTTACTTGTCAGACCCTAGTCTATTGCACTGAGTGTGCCCAGGGCATGTAAATTCAAATGCTGCTGGTGGGCCTGCAGCACTGGTGTTGCCACCCACAGAAGCAGCCTTGTAAAATGTGTCTAAGGTCTGCCATTGCAGAGCCTGCGTGCAGTCTGGTACTGTCATGCTGACTGGGCAAGTGCACCCACTTGCCGTCCCTAAACCTTCCCATTTCTTCATATCAGTCACCCCTATGGTAGGCCCAAGGGCAGGGTGCATTGTAAGTATAAGGTAGGATAAGCCCTGATGTGTGTGGCATGTCCTAATAGTGAATTACAGCCAATTTCGTTTTTCGCTATTGCAAGGCAACCTGGTCTCCATAGGCCAGAATGAGCAGTTAGAATTATTACATTTTATAATCCTAACTGTCTCAGAGAACATGGTAGAAATTTGGGTTTAGTATGCCTGGACTCAGAACAATAAAATACATCTTTTAGTGAAGTTGGTTTTAATATTCTGTGTTTGCAAACACCGCTTTTAGACAGTAGGTATTTGCTTGTCTAACCATTCAAACCTGCCTTTGCTAGGTTGTATATGCCTATGTCGGGTTTTGTGAATGACAGGGCTGGGGAATTCCAGGAGACAGGCTGAGTCCCTCGGTGGTGAACAGAGAGATCTGCATCTAGATGGGAGGGAGGAGTTGCACCTGAACCTTGAATAGGCTGTGCCTGCCTTCCACAATGCTTGCTCCACCTCCTAGGGAGCGGCTGATGTGCTTGCCCTGTACTGTGAAAGGAAAGGAGAAGTCTGGTAAACAGAGTGCTTCAGATCTGGTTTGGACTGGGCAAAGGCCCCTCTCCCCTCAGAGAACAAAGGATTTTGGGGTATAAATGTTGGGACCCTGATCCCATGAAATTAGATCACTTTGGACTACAAGAAGAAACCTTTACTGAGGAGAGGAACCTGAAGAAACTGAGGACAGATGTCGCCGCTGGAGCTGTTGCCGTTGCATCATAAGGGTGTCTCTGCTGCAGTCCATGCATCGAACCGAGAACTTCTTGCATCCCCGAGAAGCGTGCCGCATCTGGAAGATCTTCATGTCTTTATTTATTTGTATCTGAACTTTGCTGCATAATGTTCAAATTTCATTAAATAAATCGCCTTACATGCTGGAGAATATATTTTCTGAAATTTGAACATTAATAAAGAAAAGGTTGAAGAAATTTAAAGTGGACTCTATTTGAATTCTTCTGGATTACTTGGACCCCCTGGATCTACTTATACTTTGGTTCTGTTCCTTATTCTATTCTCTATGATAATTAGAGTTCTTTGGGCTGAGGGCTCTACACTAATGCCCAGACTGTACTAACTGTTATTATTAGGAGTGCTGTAATTAGAATCTCAACTTTCTATGGTTAATTGTGAGTGTTAGCTAGCTCAGAGGTTACTAGAAACTTTCTCGAATAAACAAGAAGGGATTAGTCTCTGACATCCATATAACATGACAACTTTGTTTCCCCAGAATGAAACGTATCTCTTGAGTCGCGGAAACAATAGATGGCTATTTCACTCAGTCAATTGTGCATGCTTAGTTTCACCAGAGTTGCTTTAGAAATAGAAAGAAATGTGTTTTCAATAAAAGTATTTATTGAACAGTCTTATTTCTTAAGCATAAGAAATGCACTGCTACAATTGACATGCTAGTTAAGAAGTTCGAGGCATATAATACGAATAGTATTATAAAATAGTACTGTAAAAGCATGATATGGTTTCTAAGCCATAAACATAGAATACATAAAATGCATAAAATACATACAGTGATAAAATGATGGATCAAAGTACTCAACTGGTGCTTCTAACGTACGCCTACCCCAGTGTACCTAACCTAAGCCTAGTACGAGGGAGGAGTAAGTGAGGAGTAGTTTAAGTTTTGGTATTTCTCCGCCAAGAATCTGTTCAAGAAGTCTCTAGGTATCTAATCAGCTCTGTACCTTGGTTTTAGAATGACAGAGGTCTTGTATCTCTCCCTCGGGACTCGATCTCCCAGAAACCCGCAAGGGTAGCATGGAAACACTGGAGCCTGATTTCTCAGCAGGAGAAAAGACAGCGTCTTTTCAGTGCGTCAGTTGGAGGGTCTGCTTCCTTCAGCACTTGCATTAGCAGGGCGTCGGGCAAGTAGTTAGTCGATCTGCTCAGGAACCACCATGTGTTTGACTGGGCAAATGTAGGCATTTTTATACCCCTGAAGGTGCCGAGTCTGACGTAAGATTGGACATAATATTGTCACTAGTGCCTTAGTTCCTTGAAAACTCCCGTATTTCTTGGATAAATCAGTAGTCAAGCAGGGGGAGGTTCCTGACTGCTGAGGGCTGGTTTTACCACAAAATCAATGTGGATTCTCGGAGTTTAGTGGAAGTAGCCATGCCGTATTAGGGCTGCGCCGGCTATAACTAAATGAGGCAATGATTCTTTATACCTAAATAAGGACTGGATGGTTTATACCTATATATGGCCATGAATCGGGAAATGGTACACTAGGGTTCTAGATTCCCACATAACACCCACTCCACGAATGTTAAGTTCTATAATACATAAGCACTGAACATATTTCAAAGCAAAGTGTTTACAATCCCAACCTAAAATACAAAAATGCATTTGCGAATAGGCTTGTTTGCATGAAGATAGTATACAACATGTAAAATTCATAGGCATCATGAAATCAAATATAAACTATGAGCATATATCTTCACATTATATAAAACAAAAGTACAGTTATTAATCGATACCTGAGATCAATCCCATAGCATAATTTTCTAACTATCTTTGTAATCGAAGTTGAAGCCAAATATTGTTAATTAGCAAGTACAAGCTTGAAATCTTGTTCTATAAGAATAGTTCTACTTTAAGCAGATTACTCTGTGCCAAAAGTTCAAATTATTGGATTGTTTTGAAAAATTAAGGCCGAATTGCAGAGTTCAAGGAACGCTGTGTGAATTAATCAAAAGTTATTCTCAGGAGTGTCAGGAGAAAACATCAGATCATCTAGGCTGGCAAAGAAACCATCTCCCGTAGTAGGTGAAAGTGGAACCACATCAGTTAGCAGATCAAAAGTGCAGAAGTGTGGATCATCGCCGTCAGCGTTTGAAGCATTAGCAATGTCCGTAGTAGATGGTACCTGTGTGCCTGTAGTTTCTCGTATCTCACCCTCAGTCAGACTTGCTGATGAGACCTCAATGAATGCCGTCATCAGAATAGGCAGCCGTTGGGGGCAACACGATGCATGAGCTGTTACAGGACCTAGCAAAGCGTCGACATCCGATGGCAGAACTGATGGAAGTGTAAGACAGATGTCCAACACGCATTCCTGTCCGCAAAGCAGGCATCGAAGAACAGGTAAGATGCAATCTTGCCAGATTGGTCTGAATGAAAGAAACCAGGTCGTGTTCAGATCTCTTAAACGAGCCAAGCCAAGAATCTGTCAAATCCTTTAACGATATCTCATTGCAAGGAGGCATTGTTCCATGGTATTTTCGGTGTTGCTTCTGACCGGACTTGCCATATCGGAGCAGAAGGAATACAAATAGGATTCCTGCTACTAGTCCCAAGATGGGAGGCAGAGTGCACGAAATCAGGAAAAATGCCGAGGACTGCTTCAAATGGTGTTAACAGTCCCGAAAAACTGTCTTAAATACATGTGCGATGCCGTTGGTATCAGACACATTTAAGATTTGGCTTAACATTTCTTCGAAATGCACTGGGCTTTATTGATAATAATGCATGTATCTCTGCTGAAGACCTTGCTACTTGCAGATCATACGTTTCTCTAGACGAGGTCAGTGGCACATTTTTTTGTAAAAGAATGGCTTTCATTCTGCTTAAAGTATCAATTCGTATAGAAAAGATATACAGTGAAGGCCATATAGCCGTCTACCTTTCTGTCTCTGTTTTTGGATACAATACTTGCATACAACAAGTGACAGTGGACGAAACAGTTACAAGAGAACTTTTTCCTGGCAACATGCCACAACAGCTGTGATAACGTAACTGCCATTGAATAGCTGCCTGAAAACCGGTATTATTATAGGAGAGGGCGAAGCGTGTAGGTGGCATGAAAGGTTATTCGCAGAACCGTCACATGACCCGTGTAAATTAACTTCATTGCACAGAAGTGTACCACTTAGTGACTTTTTGCAATGAATGTCACTAAGGAAAACTTCATATCCCCCATTCCAACACTGGTGTGTGTATGGTAAAACCCAAGTCGACTTAATGTATTCTTTACCCAACCTTTCATACAGGCCCCCTGGTACATGCTCCAGACAATACTGAAACTGGAATGTCGTGACTGGAATTTGAAATGGAGCCATGAATTATCCACTCAATCACAGGTTTCTCAGAAACTGTTAATTGTAATCTTTCGAGTTTTTCACTGCTCAGCACCGTATAGTCTGCTCCTCTTTGTGTTGTAAATAAAACGGCGATAGTATTAAGCATTCACTGAAGACATGCTATCGTGTCTTTGTTCTAGTTTTCCCGCTCATACTTGAAATACGGCCAGACTCCATTTTGTTTTCTGGCATCCATCTTGTGTGTTATACATTGCCATGTGCTCGCCACGAGGTGAGTCCTACCTCACTGATTATCACCCCTGGAGTTTGCCCAGCAACAAGCTATAAATAGTTCCATGTGCTTCTAGCGCATGCTCAGTAGGAGCCACATCTGTCTCTGATTAGCATAGATTGGAATATGCATTTCGGCTGGTCTCAAGAACCGTTAACTCCACCCATGTATCGATCATGTTCAAGAAATGTCCATATATGGTTGTAAATCATGTTTTGAGCTGTAACCGCCTACTTATGAGCCCCTTCTTTGTGTATAAAAGGGGACCGCATGCCTGAGTTTTATGTGCTACCTTGTACAATACTGTAGAGTGTAGTGTGGGCTGTAGTACCACCTTTAAAGGTTTATTAAACTATGTTTTTATATTTCCAGTTTCCGTGCCAATTTCTTTGTGTAGTCTGAGGACTCCGTGCACAGAAGGGCGAACGCCTTTGCATTTGCAGGCCTTGCTGAGGCCTGTATTCATCAATTGGCGCCCAACGTAGGGCTCATCGACGACTCGGATGCTCGAAGGATTGGTCGTGACGAAGGATTGAAACCTTGCCGGGGACGTGATCACTGCCAGCGGCGTCTTTAGTCCTGGCATCCCGAGGTATTCTTCCTTACCTTCCGATCTGACCATCTGGGTGGCGCCGGTCATCGACTGAGACCTCTTCTGTCGGTTTGCCGTGTAAGTGGCCGTTTGGGTGAATTTTGGAACTTGGCAGTTGGAATCTGGACGCTCTTGATTGGCAAGAATCGTTGTACATTACTTGCTGCGAGCCTTTGGTAGTCTTGATTGGCAAGGCAGTTTTAGGAGACGCTTGCCGCGACTAATTTGTTTGTTTGTTTGAGGTGACTAGTCATATTGTTTGGTTTGAATTTGTACATAAATGTGTTGCAACACATATAGGCAGGCAATGCGGAGATATTTCTCCTGAACTTTGGATTTGAGCGGCGCAACGTTTTAAGTGCCATTTTAATTATAATATTGCATAGTTTGCACTATTTTGGACATGCCTGTTTTTAGCGCACTCCGTAAGTGGTGCTGCTGTTTTGGAAATGACCGGTTGATATTTTAAGAATCACAGCCGTCTCCCCTGGAAGAGCCGCATAATAGGGAAATGTATGTCAAGTTTGGTCTTTCCCCCATAATGTACAGCACGTTATGGAGGAAATATACCAAAAAAGATCCTGAGTTAAGATGGCCTATGTATGGATCATTTGATTTGCGGAAAATTGAGGATGTGGAGCAGTGTATGTGTAAACGGCGAGTGAGGCAAGACATGTTTGAGTGTATACGTATGTGGGTGAAAGAGGTGCGAGAGCGTGAGAAGCGTGAGCAGGCACTGATTGAGAAAGAGCAACGTAAGAGTGAGCGTGAGAGAGCGCAAGAGTCGAAAAAGAGCGAAGTAAAGGAATTAGAAGCGAAATAGGAGAAAGAACGTTGGTTGCAAATATCTGCCCAGTATCCTGTTCGACAGCCTCTTTATGCTGTCCTTAATAAATCTGATGATGATTTTTCGTTATTAAATCGCTCTCCACCTCCGTACGCTGGCCCGTCTGCTCCGAGAGGAGGAGATCAGGATTCTGGACCGCCCGTGCAGAAAGTGGATATGCGGTCTATGTTATCGGCCGACCGTATGGCTGATCTCCGAAAGATTGCTTATCGGGTCAGCAAGGATACTGTCTCCCTTGCAGATTTATTGAAAGAGCTTGAAGTATGGGGGATAGGGAGAAATTGTACTTTACTGAGTTTGTTTCTCATGAAGTAGTGACAGCTTTTCGGAAATATTCCGATGTTCTTGAACCAGATGATGTGGTAGCTGATTCTAAAGAATTGCGTAAAGGTCTTCTTCTTCCTTCTCAGGTACCTGATGCGGTTCGACGGCTGTTTGCGTTGCGGGATGAGATGTTTCGGCTACGGGATGAAGTGCGGAAAAGGAAAGCCGGCGAGGATAGAACAAATCCGAATGGTGGCAGGAAACAGTCATCCATCTTTCATTCAGATAAGATTGATGCAGTGCATGTTAAACCGATGCGGGAGGCAGCGCCTTTGTACGTTCCTCCTAAAGGAGCGGGTACTAGTTCGGATAGAGGGTCTCCTGATGCTCAGGGGTATTTTATCTATAATTGGGTTTATACTCCTTGGAATTGAGCAGATGTTATGGCGTTAAAGGCTGCATTATCTGATCAACAAAAGAATCATGCCGCCTTTTATGAGGAAGTTGAGGGGGCTCTAAATTCCTGTACTATGACCTTGGCCGATATTGATTATTCTTCGGGCTTATATTACCCCCAGACATGTGGAGATCTATACGAAAAGTAGATGATCCTATGAAATTTAAGGTTAGATGGGCGGATCTTGAGGATGAGGACATAGAAAGGAAACCTGCACAGAAACCGCCCCAGTCGATTTTAGATCTTCCTGCTGCTATTTTGACTAAATTAAAAACGCTTATTCCCCCTAAAAAGATTGATTGGACTATGTTAGCGTCATGTAAACAGAAGGTAGATGAATCAGTTTCAGATTTCTTTACACGATTTGAGGAAACTCTCCATGATTTCAGCGGCCAGTCGCTTACGGACGACACGGGTCGACATCTTTTTGTTGATAAATATGTTTCGAATTTATTGCTGGGAGTAGCAGCTCGATTGAAAGCGAGTGAAAGCTCTTGGACGACTTCATCGCCAGCATACCTCCTGACGATGGCTCAGTATTATGAGCTATTTTTATATTACAAAGGTCCTCGGATTTTTGTGATATCTAGAGGATTAATTTTCACAGGCTAAAAATAAAGACTGTGTTTTTTCCTTTCAGTATCCAGCCGGACCTGGAAGTGTTTATTTTTGAAAATGGTAAAGATAAACAGAATAAAGTGAAATAATTTGCACATTAATAACTGGGCACAAGCCTGTACCAAGTCAGAGGGAGACAATACAAAAAAGAGAAAGACAAAGAATTCACAGGCAAACAGGGAGAACAGGGTGGCTTATAATACAATGCAAGAAGTTCTTGAATAAGCACAAACCCACAGTAACTGCCGAGAAAGTTAAAAATCATACAACGAGCAGTACTGCAAAACAGTCGACGAACGTTTCGATCCCTATCTCCAATAATATAGTGGGATCATCTTCAGGACTAAAATTTGACTTTGCCTGATTTGTCGAGTAAGCCACGAGCTGGGCTGGATGGGCCGGTCGTGGATGAAAACACTTCCAAGGCCAATCAGTTCCGATTACAGTTGATGCCGGGTAGCGATTCAGAGGAATCGAAAGGAGGATTAATACCGGCCAAAAAAGGTCGAATTGGTAGTTACCGATGGAGCCTAGCACTTAGCGTGGGCTCGATGTGGGACTCCTGTTTAAGAGTTATAGCCGTAACCGGGGGTCTGTTCCACGTAAGGCGCTCGATAGCAAAAGCCTTGTCCGTGCGAGCCTTAATTTACTCGTAGTGGGGCCGCAATGGGATCCCGTCTTAGAAGCACAATGGCCAGATGTAAAATAGTTAGCTTAACCCATGGTCCTCAGTATTATGAGCGTCAGGAATTAGAAGCGAAGGGTAGTGAGGAAAAGAAATCTAAAGATTTAAAAACGAAGGTTATGTTAGCGCAAGTGTATGGGCCCCCTCGTAGGGGTAATGAAAGGGGCGGTCGGAATTTTCCTGGTTCTTCTTCGGGCCGTACTGATTTGGCCCGGGATCAATGTGCATATTGCAGACAGAGAGGCCATTGGGCGAATAAGTGTCCATTGTTGCGCGCACAGCGGCAAGAGCTGGGGCAGGGATTCATGAGGGGTAGAGGAGGTTCTTCAGGCCCTAGGGGCAACACGAATGATCGAGCTAGGTTTGACTCTAGTATGCGACCGCAAGATGGATCCAATGTCTTTGATCGATGGAATAAATACCAAATGTCTGAGTATGTACCTCCCTAACAGCATGATTCACAGTATGCATAGGATTGCATAGGATGGGGTAAGGAATCCGTCGACGTGCCAGTAGATCAGAGGGGTCCTTATGTTACAGCACATGTTTTGGGTTCTACTGATTGGTTTCTGGTTGATACAGGAGCTACTCGTAGCGCTTTGTCTAAAAAATTGGTTCCGAGGGCTCCCCTGTCTGGCTTAACAATTACATCTATAGGGTTCGATGGAACACCTTCTCTTAGCCCACTATCACAACCTATTCCACTCCATGTAGATCAGTTTTTGCACCATGTCCATTTTTGCTCTCCCCGAACACGCCTGATAACATTGGGGGCCTGGATATCCGTACGTGTTATCTTGAATGATAACTATCCGACAATGGAGAGGGTGTGAACGATTAAAGAAGATGCTGCATTGGCCTCCTTACCTCATACTTTGTGGGCTACTTCGGATACTGATGTGGGACAGATGATCATCCCCCGGTACACATTAGTGTAAAGGAGGGATCTGTGTTGCCGCGCCTGCCTCAGTATCGAATTTCACAGAAGGGGGAGGAGGCGCTAATACAGATAGTGCAGGATCTGATTAAAGTAGGGGTTGTTGAAGAAGTTCCATACAAAGTGTGTAACAGTCCTATATTACCGATTTTGAAGAAGGACACTGACACTAGGATTTATCGATTTATCATCGATTTGAGGGAGATCAATAAGATAGTGATACCTCAATACCGAGTGGTTTCTGACATTACGACACTTCTGACTCTGGTCCCGCCAACTGCAACAACATTCTCAGCTATAGACTTGAAGAACGCTTTCTTTTCGATCCCTAATCATCCTAATAGCCGATACCATTTCGGATTCACTTTGAATAATAGATCGTACAGATTTTGTAGAGTTCCTCAAGGCTATACTGAGAGTCCCAGCATTTATAGTCAGGCATTGAAACGACAGTTGGATTCCTTTATTTTACCTGAAGGCGTGGTGCTTATACAATATGTTGATGATATCTTGTTGGCAGCCGACACTCCCGAACAATGTGAGGAGTGTACATTGTCTTTGCTCACCTTCCTGGCATTGCACAATCATAAAGTATCAAATAGAAATTACAATATTGTAGACCAAAGGTAACCTACTTAGGTCACCTTTTGTCTAAGGAGGGGCGTGCACTTACACCAGATCGCATTCAAGCCATTTTGGATACACCAGCACCCTCCACGCAGAAAGATGTTCGAGCTTTCCTGGGTCTCACCTCCTTTTGTAGAAAGTTGATATTAGGGTTTTCGTACATAGTTAAACCACTGTTATCTCTTTTCACAAAGGATACTCCAGTTCCCCTTCCATGGACAGATGAATGTGAGAATGCTTTTCAACAATTACGTCAGGCCCTTTGTGCAGCACCAGTGTTAGGCACCCCTGATTATACAAAGCCCTTTACATTGTATGTACATGAGAGAGATGGATGCACATTATCAGTGTTAGTGAAGATGCACGGTGACAAACAGTGCCCTTGTGCATACTTCTCGGCAATGCTTGATCCTGTTGCTCGAGCATTGCCTGGTTGTCTTCACTCGGTTGCAGCATCAGCTGTGTCAATACGCCAGAGTGAAGGGGTTGTGTTATCTCATAAGCTGTTGGTGTTGGCCCCCCATGCTGTCGATGCCCTTTTGAATCAAACAAAGACGCAGCATCTAACTATTGCTCATCTGACAGGGTCCGAGCTAACACTGTTGGCTCCTCATATTACATTGAAGAGATGTGCAACACTGAATCCAGCCACGTTGTTGCCCTTTCCAGTGACTCGGCCTGAGGCGCAAGAGACACATGACTGTTTCTTTGTGACTGAGGAACAGACAAAGGGTCGTATTGACTTGCAAGATACGCCCTTTACAGATGTGGATGGAGAGCTGTGGGTGGATGGGTCTTGTTTGAAGTTACCAGATGGAACTACCTCAGCAGCATATGCAATTACTACGCTACACACAATAGTGGAGACAGCACGCAGAAATCGGCACAAGCAGCAGAACTGATAGCGTTGACACGAGCTTGTGAGCTTAGTGCAGGGTTATGCTTTCGGAGTAGCGCACGATTTCGGCCTGCTCTGGAAGGAAAGGGGCTTTCTGACATCACATGGAGCACAGATAATGTATGGAGAATTAGTACATAATATCTTGACTGCATTGACCTATCCTAAGAAGATAGCTATTGTGAAATGTAGCGCACATAAGAAAGTGAAAGATAAAGTGGGACAAGGAAACGCTTTTGTAGTTCGAATGCCAGAAACCGGTCCCCAGGAGCTTGTTTCCTTCCCAGTGTAAGAATTGGCTTTTGTAGTTTGGTTTGCCCTGTTCCCATCATGCACTGGGACAGGAACAGACTAATTTGCATACAGCCAGGTTCTGAAACTGGGATGGTGCAGTGAGCTAAAAAACGGTGTTGGATCTAGCCCTGATCTCTTGACTGGGTGAGAGCTTTCTGCTTAATTCAGAGACTCTGTCCCTCACCACCCCTTGTTGTAAATATTTTTGTCCACCCTAAGCGTGGAAGGGTATTCTCAGATGTGAGACCCTTGCTCATTGCACCATCAGGATTCAAGCAAACCGGGCCGAAGACGGCTGTAATGCCAGAAACCGGTCCCCAGGAGCTTGTTTCCTTCCCAGTGTAAGAATTGGCTTTTGTAGTTTGGTTTGCCCTGTTCCCATCATGCACTGGGACAGGAACAGACTAATTTGCATACAGCCAGGTTCTGAAACTGGGATGGTGCAGTGAGCTAAAAAACGGTGTTGGATCTAGCCCTGATCTCTTGACTGGGTGAGAGCTTTCTGCTTAATTCAGAGACTCTGTCCCTCACCACCCCTTGTTGTAAATATTTTTGTAGTTCGAGTAGCACGTGAAACTGCGATGCAGCCTGGCTCCACTCCAATGTATGTTGTGAAGTCACAAGCTGAGCGGTGGCATGATGCTAGGGAAAAGGTGTTAGAGATACAAAAGACTGCTACTGATAAAGAACGAGAGCAATGGTCCAAAGATGGAGAATTGGATGATGAAGGCTGCTGGAGGAATGAGCAGATGGATTGGTGGAAGTTACCCACAGTATTCGTGCAACCTATGGTTCAGATGACACAATGGCTAGCACATGTTGGAGCTTCGGCAATTGTGAAATTGCTTACACAAGTTTGGGAGCATCCAGAAATTGCTAGCACGGATAAAAGAGTAGTACAGACCTGCATGATTTGTCTTAAATACAATCCAGGAAAAGGGATACAAACTCCAGCAGGAGGATTTGCAACACCTACTGCACCTTTTGAAGTATTGCAAATGGATTATATTCAGCTGGAACTCTGCAATAATCTGAAGTATGTCCTGGTTGTGGTTTGTGCATTCAGCAAATGCATTGAAGCATACCCTACGAAGGACAATACTGCAATGACTACTGCTAAGGTACTGTTGAAGGAATTTTTCCCTCGCTACGGTGTTTGTAGATTGTTGTGGAGTGACAACTGGCCCCATTTTGTGGCGGACATTGTTAAGTATGTCCTGAAAGGATTAGGAGTTACGCAAAAGTTCCATGCTGTGTTCTACCCGCAGTCAGCAGGATTGGTGGAAAAGTATAATGGCACGTTGAAGCTTAAAATAGCGAAAAAACAGGCTTCTACCTCTCTGACTGGGCCAGATGCTTTGTCTTTGGCATTAATGTCTATCAGATCAGTACCGCATTCTTGGACGGGCCTAACGCCCTATGAGATCGTTTTCGGGCGCCCCATGGACATATTGAGGGTGCCCAAACCGAGCTCAGTGTACGATGTACCTTGTGTTTTAATGAATGACTATTTGGCACAATTAACTGATAGCTTGGTTTCCATTCATCAACCGGTTCGAGAAGCACTCCCGGACCGGTCCACAGGAGAAGGCCATAATCTCGGGCCTGGTGATTTTGTCCTCGTGAAGTCCTTTGAGAGGTCGAGCAGTCTGGAGCCGAGGTGGTGTGGTCCCGAGCAGGTTCTTTTCGCCACAAGAACGTCTGTCAGAGTCACCAACCGGAAGAATTGGATACATTCCATCCATTGCCGGAAGGTGCAACCTGACCTGGTGGAGCCTGCTGTATTGACCGACCATCGAGATATCCTGACTGGGGAAAAAGGCCGTGCTGTGGTACCTGACGAATCTGAGGAGTTCTTCCCGGACCCGACAATTCCTGGATCAAGAAGATATAATCTGCGACCAAGAAAAGAATCTGCAATTGTGTGAGAAGTTGTCAGAACGGTCCCTAGGTCAGGGAAACGGAGAGCCTATGAAGCAAGGGGGGGATCAGCCCTGCATTAGTGTAGTGACACCCGTCTTGGCCCGCTGGTGAAGAAAACAATGGCTACCTAGGGGTAAGAGTTCTAACAACACTTTAGTTTCAGGAAGATACTGTGTGTACATTTGTTCGAATGGATAAGCAGAAGATTTTTGGTTCTGTAGGTTTCATTATCGTTGTAGCAGTTATTGCTACAGTCATGTGGTTTGTAGAGGATAAAGCTCCTGCCCGTGAGCTATATGTTGTCTCCACTCCAGTCCCAGAAGGGCATTTCTTCTATAAACTTCCTTATCAAGAGTTGAAACATCGACAGTCGTATTTGAATAACACTTTCATCCAAATGTTGCATCATACCCACGTTGCTATTAATGCCACGGACTGTTGGATATGTGGGATGATGCCGCCGCACCAAAAGAAAGGGGGAACACTGTTCATACCTCTCCCTTTCTCTCATAATGGCTCTTGTAGAGCATGGTATACTTTGCTTTTTGCTACAAGAAAACCCAAAGTGGGTAGACTGCTTTTTAGACTGAATAAAGAATGCCATCAAGATAAGGAAGGCTATCCAAAAGCCAACGGAACTATATGGGAGTGGGAAGAATATCGACCGGACAATGAATCAACGCCTTCTATCTTCACGAACACTAGAGACACTGTTGGACAAGAGAAGTTTTTGATTTTAGTGGCCCAAGCACAAGCAGATTTATGTGTACAGAGTGTAGGCTATATTCCTGTAGGTGTTAGTGATTGTATTGTTGTATTGAATATTGATGGCCTTAGTAATAGCACTTTCCTCGCCTCTCATAATACTTATTTTGTATGTGGAAACAAAGGCTATTATCGATTACCGGCCGGATGGTCCGGAGTATGATATATATCATTTTTACTGCCACCTGTATTCTTGGCACCTGCATCATATCATAAAGATTTGAAATTACTGAACAATGTGACTGTAAATAGATATAAGCGAACTTTGTCTGTAGATGACGTTGACCAAACAGATACTAGTCTGCAGCAGTATATAGATTTTAACTTAGGATTATTTTTCTTTGTGGGAGCTGCTCTGAATAGTAGAAAGATACGACGATTGACGAGAGTAGTGGAAGCTGTTACTAATCAAACTGCTGCAGCCCTTGGAAATCTTACTGAAGAGCTGCAAATTACTAGGATTGTTGCAGTACAGAACCGAATGGTTCTGGATGTAATTTTAGCGGATAGAGGCGGGGCTTGTAGAATTATTGGAAGCAGTTGTTGCGTCTTTATCCCTGATCATACTCCTTTGTGTACAAAGCCATTAACAAATTACATAAAATTGCAGCTGATATACATGTCGAAAATGGATCTTGGACCTTCTCCGGCTGGTTCTGGACTTTGATTTCTACATGGGGTTGGAAAGTTCTCACTGGACTTTGTATAGTTGTTGCCATATTATTCACGTGTTGTGTATGTATTCAATGTGGTCCAATGATATGTTCTTTATGTGTTTCATTTTGTGTGCCTAATAAACGATCTGTCACAGAGGCTACCCATCAGAAAACTATAACTAGAGAGATAGCCGACATGATGAAAATCGATATAAACGATGAGTATTTAGATTATCCAAGGAAACCGAATGTCTTCAGCAAATGCTGAAAAGGTCGTCTGTTGTAAATTAAACGGCGATAGTATTAAGCATTCACTGAAGACATGCTATCGTGTCTTTGTTCTAGTTTTCCCGCTCATACTTGAAATACGGCTAGACTCCATTTTGTTTTCTGGCATCCATCTTGTGTGTTATACATTGCCATGTGCTCGCCACGAGGTGAGTCCTACCTCACTGATTATCACCCCTGGAGTTTGCCCAGCAACAAGCTATAAATAGTTCCTTGTGCGTCTAGCGCATGACTCCACCCATGTATCGATCATGTTCAAGAAATGTCCATATATGGTTGTAAATCATGTTTTGAGCTGAATCCGCCTACTTATGAGCCCCTTCTTTGGGTATAAAAGGGGACCGCATGTCTGAGTTCTTTGTGCTACCTTGCACAATACTGTAGAGCAGAGGTCTTCAATCTGTGGGGCGCGACCCCCAGGGGGGTCGTGGAGTCCTGGGAAGGGGGTCGCAGATTCTGCCAGAGTGCAGTTCCTGGCGTCGGGCTGATCGAGGGTGCTCAAGGCGGAAGGCGCCTAATTCACACCGAGGTGAGAAAAACATCAAAGCCTCCTTAACAAGTAAAGGTCTTTTAAAGACTCTGGTGTGCCTTTGTGTGTGTCCAAGCTGTTTCAGCCAGGCTGACATACAGGAGCTAGGGGGGGGGGGAGGAGGAGGCTGTAGCCCTTTGAGTTCAATGGACTTAGCTGTGGGTTTATTTTTACTTTAACGTTTTATATAGCGCTAGTTTAACCCGTAGGTATCAGAGCGCTTTACAAATACACAGTAAACAGCAGAAGGACATTACAATCATATCATTGGTTCAAGTCCCACGAGCCCTCATACCTGGCGCCTGTGCAGGAGAAATGTGGCTGAGAGTCTGTTCTTCATGGTGAGATGTTTTCACAGCCGGCTGCCACCCCCCCCCCCCCAAGCAGGGAGGCACAGAGATGCCCTCCCATGAGAGAGGAAGACGAAGCAGAGAGATACTGACCCCCCATGAGAGAGGCACAGACAAGGTGGGTGAATGAATGATGGGTGGATGGATGGATGGATGGATGGATGAAAGGGTGGACGGATGAAGGATGGATGGATGGATGGATGAAAGGGTGGATGGCTGTATGGATGGACAGATGGTAAGATGAAAGGGTGGACGGATGTGTGAAAAGGTGGGTGGATGAATGATGAGTGGATGGATGTAAAGATGAAAGGGTGGGTGGATGGATGGATGAAGGATGGATGGATGTGTGAAAAGGTGGGTGGATGGAGGATGGATGGATGAAAGGGTGGATGGAAGGATGAAAGGTAGATGGATGAGGGATGGATGTATGGATGGATAAAAGGTTGCATGGATGAATGATGGATTTGTGAAAAGTTGGGTGGATGAGTGATGGGTGAATGGATGGATGTAAGGGTGGAAAGATGGATGGATGAAGGATGGATGGAAGGATGGAAGGATGAAAGTGTGGATGGATGGATGAAGGATGGATGTATAGATGGATAAAAGGTTGCATGGATGAATGATGGATGCATGGATAGATGTGTGAAAAGGTGGGCGATGAATGATGGATGGGTGGGTGGATGGATGGATGAAAGGGTGGGTGGATGAAGGATGGATGTATAGATGTATGGATGGATGGATGGATAAAAGGTTGCATGGATGAATGATGGATGGATGTGTGAAAAGGTGGGTGGAAGAATGATGGGTGGATGGATGGACGGGAGGATAGGTAAAGGATGGATTTATGGATAGAAGGATGAAAGGGTGGATGGATGATGGATGTATGGATGGATAAAAGGTTGCATGGATGAATGATGGATGGATGGATGGGTGAAAAGGTGGGGGATGAATGATGGATGGATGGGTGGGTGGATGGATGGATGAAAGGGTGGGTGGATGAAGGATGGATGTATGGATGAAAGGGTGGATGGATATATGGATGGAATAATGAAAGGAAGGATGGATATATGGATAGAAGGATGAAAGGGTGGATGGATGAAGGATGGATGTATGGGTGGATGGATAAAAGGTTGCATGGATGAATGATGGATGGATGTATGAAAAGGTGGGTGAAAGAATGATGGATGGATGGACGGGTGGATAGGTAAAGGATGGATGTATGGATTGAAGGATGAAAGAGTGGATGGATGATGGATGTATGGATGGATAAAAGGTTGCATGGATGAATGATGGATGGATGGATGTGTGAAAAGGTGGGTGTGTGGATGGACGGGTGGATAGGTAAAGGATGGATATATGGATGGAAGGATGAAAGGGTGGATGGATGAAGGATGGATGGATGTGTGGAAGTGTGGGTGGATGAATGATGGATGGATGGATGTGATGAGGTCTAACAGGCGCATTTATGGTTGTCGATAGTTGTTTATGATGAGGAGTACCAGTTTCTAGAATCTTTTGTCGGAAGGGGGTCCTTACGCCTAAAAAGGTTTTACAAGGGGGTCTCGGCATCAAAAAGTTTGAAGACCTCTGCTGTAGAGTGTTGTGTGGGCTGTAGTACCACCTTTAAAGGTTTATTAAACTATGTTTTTATATTTCCAGTTTCCGTGCCAATTTCTTTGTGTAGTCTGAGGACTCTGTGCACAGAAGGACGAACCCCTTTGCATTCGCAGGCCTTGCTGAGGCCTGTATTCATTATTTGTGCCAAAGAGATTTGTTTATCTGTAAGGTTAAATACAGCAAACAATTACGTTGTATTGATTAGATGCCATGGCACATATCCGGAACGCAGATTTTGCAACGTCCAGCCTAACAGCATGATAGAACGCAATTGAGATTGACCATGTTGTAATTTTAGTAAGTCTTGTTCTATGATGTCTATAGCAGATGACACAATGCTGTCCATAGAATATATTCTGGAGAACAGAGTCGTTAACCCATTTTCCACTACAGAAAGTGCTTTCTTCAAATTAATACGATTAATGTTCCTGTATTTTTTCTGCAGTTTCTATTTGCGTCACTTTCCAAGCTTCGTTGTAAGCTGCATATATACCGGCGTATATGAAACGTTTTTGCCTTGGCTTGCGAGGTCCAATTAAGAAATCCAGCAAATCATTGCTTTCTTCAAGTAAAGACAAGTGTTATTTTATTTCTGGAAGTGTAGATTTCTGAAGCCATTCAAGGCAAAGCTTCCCTACACTGTAAGAAGTTACCATCCCTGGTTGTTGTCTCTGGGAATATCTTGGATCTGGCCTATTCCATCTGAATCCTTGTGATTTGTTCAGGAATCTTTCATGACAGTTATTAGTGTCTGTGTGCCAGTTCACCCACTTCCTCCAGTTAGGATCAGTTCTCTTCTGTTTTAATATATAAGTTACGTCTACCTCCTCATCCGAATCGTTATTACTGTCAGGTGCATTTTTTGGTAAATACGGTTTATTTAAATCTTTTATCTTAGCTAAGCCAAGTCAAGAGGTTTGTTGAACAGTGTCATTCAAAAACAAAATTTGTTCTGATATAATGCAGGCTCCGAATAGTGCTTCTAAACCTTGTACCTGCCAATCTTTCGTGCCCCAGACAGTTTTTGTCTCTATGTTGTCTTTCCAGTAGTCAAACCCTAAAGTAGACAATTGAGCATAAAAACGTTTGCAGAATAAATTTGTTTAGTATTGGTCAACATTGTTTTTATTCCTGTGTTATTTATATTTTTAAAATAAAACATTTCTGTATTTGTAACATTAAACCCTGTGGATTATGGACATTTTTCCAAGAACTGCCTTTTGGCGGTGTTAGGCAATGTTCCCATTGATTGTAATATAAAACATTTCTAGGGCTTGCAGATCTATGCAAATAATGATGACCATAGTGACTAAAACAATACTTTTGTTCATAATCTGATGACCCTTCTAAGTGGTCATGTTCTGTAAATTTAGCTGAAATTTCCAAATTTTTCATCATGTTATTAATAGTCTCAAAGCCCCAATCATCAGCAAAATTCACTGGGTGTGACAAAGTCACTCAAGGAAATCTTAAATTGGTGTGGAAGCTTCAGAAGCTCAACCGGACCATAGATGTCATAATCAGTTCTGTCCCATGCTATGCCGCCAGGTATAGGAACAGCTGTGATGTTTACTGCTGACAGTACTCTTTTTTCACGATGAGATGATTTGTAAGGTTTCAGGACCAAGTTGATTTTCTTACTTGCTGTGTCCATAGTACTGTAGTTTCCATCAATCATCCTTCCCAAGCTCAATACTTGCACAAGCCAGAGCAGGAGGAAAAGTACACCCAATCCAATCCAAAATTCCACCCATGGTGAAACCAAATATGTTTTTTCTACTAGATGAAGGAGTTCTGTTACTTTTTCCTTAATAGTTTTGTTTGCTGGCTCTTCTTCAGGTTCACTGGGTTTCTCGGAAAAGTTATCGAAGTTGATAAAGTAGCCAGAAGCAGTTCTGTCAATTGTTGGGGTTGCATAAGGATTTACTTGAAGTAACTGGAGCTTTCTCTTTCTTTGTCATATTTGTATACTCAGATGGCACATCATTGTAGACAGGTGTTTCTTGACAAACTGTTATTTGGGTTTCCAGAGGTACTAGTTCCATGGCTTTGTTGCATAGTCCTTTTTTTTACTGGTGGTTTATCAAAAGTGATAAGTCTTTCAGTTTGAACCTCTTGGATTGTAGCAAGGTTTGATCATCTGCTACTTCCACTGGTCCTACTACTTATTATTGGCCAGGTGATTGTGGTTTGACCAAGTCGATAGATACAACTCTGTTCTCCCTTTTACCAGCAAGGGGTGGTAGTACTACTGATCTTGTTCCTTGGACGGCCAAGACCGGTACTGCTTTTCTGTAAGAAGGCCTGAATTCCTTCTTCACCACAATTTTCTCCCTGACCAGATCCTCAATCTTTGGAATCCAGACAGGCCTGGCTGGGACAGGTGGTATTTCTTCAGTGGGCGTTTGCTTCTGTATTGTATTACTCAGACTTCTTCTTGTTTCATTTAAGTCCTGTAAAACAGCCAAACGATCTTTGACATCAAAGGGTTTTTCTTTCACCACTGAAGTCTGACTATCAAGGTCTTCGATTATCATTCTAGTACCAAACATTAATTCATATGGAGTGACTCCACCCAGAGAATTTCTTGGCAGATTATTAAGACTACGATGGACACTTGTTAGATGTTTGACCCACCCATCACCCGAACCTAATACCTTATCTGTTATGGATTGCTTTATGTTAGGTTTATTTTCTTTCCACTACCGCATTACTCTCAGGATGGAAGGTTCTAGAATACTGCAATGGCCTCCTTGTAAGTTCGAGACCTAAACGCAGGACCCTGGTCAGAATGTAGCGTGCCAATTGCGTATGTGCCGATAAAGACTTGCAAATCCTTTATAACAGTTCTGGCGTCAGCCGAGCTCTGGGGCCACATCCAAATAAATCTTGTGTAGGAACTGCGACCATGATAAATTTATAGTTACCATCCCTTGCTAAGGGACCACAGTGGTCCAGGTAAACACAAGCTAGTGGTTTATCTGAAATCAGAATGGGCGTCTGAGCAGGTCGCTTCACTGTAGAAACCTTAATTTTTTGGCAGATTTCACATTCTAGAACATAGTTTCTAGTTTGTTTCCTCATGCGTGGCCACCAATATCTCTGTTTTAATAAAAATACTGTGGCGGAAACTCCTGCGTGTGCAGAGACGAGTTCTTCATGTGCTGCTAAGATTAGTCCTAACCTGTGTTCCATGTTTGGAATTGCTTTGTCCCCCACTCCAGGGATTCGAGCAAAAGGAACATTATTTGCATCAGTTATATATGAGTACTTTAATGGAAAGCCTTTTGGGAGTGTCTTACCACTGTCTTTGATTGAAGCAGTGACAGCTTGCATTATTTTGCTGTCTATTTTTGTTTTTGACCGGGTGATCGCAGCTACGGAAGCTGTATGCACAGCTGCCTTCGCGGCTTCATCAGCCAATGCATTCCCTGCAATGTGAACGCCATCACCCTGATGACTCCGTGTATGAATCACGTGAGTCTTTTGTAGTTCTATCTGTATAAGAACTACTTGTTCCCAAAGCGTTATATGCTTAATTGTGCAACCTTTTGCGTCTTTGAAACCGTTTTGAACCCAGTTCTGCAGATACTCATTGTAAGCAGTAATATGAATCGCACACTATTAGTGTGGGGAATTCACGATCGGTATTTTCAAGCGCCATCTTGAAAGCCTGTAGTTCAGCTCGCTGAGCTGTACAGTCTCCGAGTGATTGAGTTTTAGTGACCATGGGTCTGAATTTACCTTTGCGCCAACGACCTTTAACGATCGCGCACGCAGCACTTTAGGCTTGTTTAACCCCAATTGCGGGCTGTGCTGATCAGTCTGTATATATTATACATCCGTATTGTTCTAGAGGCAGAATTTTGGTCGGCATAGGACATTCGTATTCGTATTGCAGGAATTCTTGTGTCATTAAATTAGGGTCAAAGACATATTCAACGTCTGTGGCAGCAAGAGAATCAACACATTGTATCCATCTTGGATGTAAAGCCTTAGCATTGGGAATGCTAGCCTTTGTTACTGCCTCTAAGGCAGGTACAGGTGTAACGATCAATATGCGTTTACCCTGCGCCAGAGTTCTTTCTTTTGCTATTGCAGTTTGAACTGCTGTCAGAATTTTTTCTGCTTAAGTGAACTTCATTTCTGCTTGTGTGTACAAGTGTGACTTGTATGCTATTGGTACATTTTCACCTTCGTTAAAGGTCAGGTATGTGAATCTGCATCTCCCTGGGATGACTCGGATCACGAGATTGCGCACGTTATTGCGTGTATCTAATTTTGTTTTAGTTAGAATGTCTGTTTGTACTGAACGCAAAATTTCTGTAGATGCTTGAGTCCAATTAGTTTGTTTGAAATCAGGTTTGATTAATTCGCAGAGAGATTTAACCCTTTCTGCGTAGTTTCGAACATAAGTTCTTCCAAAATTCAGGAAACCTAGAATTGACTGTAAGTTTTTCAGCGTTTTTGGAGGTTGGAGCAGCACACATTTCTCTAGGAAGGTTGCTGCCAGGCTTTTGCCTTCACTTGATAACTCGTATCCTAAGAATAGGACATTGAGGTGGGCAATTAGTGATTTCTTCAAATTGAATTCATACCCCTCAGAAGCAAACCCAAGTATTTTGGTGTTTACTCTTTTCAAGTGCCTGTCCAAATCGTCATCTGTAAGATAGATGTCATTGACATATGATAATGCCGCATCATCATACATTTGTAGTGTTTCTGCTACTCTGGCTGAAAATAACTCCGGACTATTCTTAAATTCCTGGTGGAGACGGCATATTTATTGTCTGGTTTGGAGACAGGAAACAAAGAATTGTTCATAGATGAGGTGCATGTTTCAATCACCCCTTGATATTCAAGTTGATCTAAGATCTCCCTGACTTGTTTTTTAGTTTCTTGCTTAACTGGATACTGCCTTTGAGCAGTAGGTTGATTTTTTATCTGGATTTTGTGATGAGGAGAGTCCTCATCCCATCCTACATAATTCTTATATAAGGCTTGGGCTTGGGCCACTGCCCATTGCCTGGCATATGTCTATTGTTTATGAATTGGAATGTGATTCAAGAAGGCTGGCATAATTATCTCTTTACCGTGTGGGCACTCCCTAACAACTGCAGGTGGCCAGTCTTTTCCAGCTAGAAGAATGTTATAATCCTTGGAAAGCTTGTCCCAGAAGAGAGCTTTTATTTTTCTAGTTATGTCCCCCTCCATCTGGAGTGTTACCTCATATAACTTGTGGGGTACACTAACCCTGGTGTCTGCAGTTTCAACCTGAATGTTTTCATTCAAGTCCACTGTCTCCAGATGATCCTTCAGGATCCTGCGAACTATGGTTACTTCTGCTGCGCTGTCTAGCATTGTCTGAGCCCATTCCCCGTTCTTGAGTTGTGTCCTCAGAATCTTCGGCATGTCTGACCTTTATGCTTGCTACCTTCTTTTTCGAAAATTGAGCCTTTTTACTTTGATGAACAGGTTCTTTGTCTTTGGACTAGACGCATTCTTCTTTGTGTTCTGATCGTCCTCTTCTTTCCGATTTCAGCGAGGAAGTCTGAAAAGATCGAGAGGCACGTGTGTCATTATCTTGATATCTATCAGGTTTTCTTAAAGTATCCCTATTTCTAAGAATGTATCTTTTTTCAGAGGGTTCCCGTTAGGGAGACCTACCTACCCATTCAGGAGACCTAACTCTTCTTTGGGGAGACTTTCCTCTCGACTGAGAGCATTTCTCTCTAGGAAGTGTCTGTTTAGTATTTTCCCACTTCTTTTTCGGAGTACTGACATTATTTTTAATAAACACTTTTTCAGGATTTTATGTTAATTCAGGTTTTATTGGTTTCCCACCCAAACTATCTCTACCTAGTTCTTCATAGGATTTTTCAATAATTCTGGCAAGCTCATAAGGTTGCTCAGAAATGTCTGTTTCTTTTAATTTTTGGCGGATTGCCACTGATGCTGCTTCTCCTCTGATGTTGGCTAATAGTATAGCCAAGACCTGTTTGAAATCTTTCAGTAATTTCATACCTAGATTTGAGGCCGGTTCTGGACCGTATTCATTTTGAATCTGTCTTAGAACGTCTGGTTTTGCCGCCATGGACAGAACACCATGTGTTTTAGTGTAGATTGAAGCAAAGACTGTACCCCAAGTGTCACAATCCTCTATGTGTGGTGAAATCCCCATGGGTAAACAGATTGTCAGAATCCTGTGTTTTTCATGAGGTGTACTATCAGGAAATACTGCCTCTGTTTGAGTAATTTCTTGTGCTAACCAGAACGGAATCTGTTCTCGTTTCGCTGGTAGATTACCAATGACTGACTGTATAGTCTGTGGTGTGATTTTATTTGTGTCCCCCTGGTGAGGGGTATTCTGTGGAATTCTTATAGCAGGTTGGACTGTTAATGTCCGCATGACATATTGAACCAATTGTCTATGTATTTTAATTAAATGTTTTAGCCAAGCTAATAATTCTACATCTGACATCCTTTCCATGTCTGGATGAGGTGTATAGCTGGCTAGTACCGGCCATTTAGCTCCTGGTCTACCTAGTGGACCGAGCCTGGTAGTGTGATTTTCATGTTTCAGGGCACCATTAAACCAGAGCTGATGCTCTTGGTAAATTAGTGGAATTTCAGCGTCCTCAAAAGGAACGTATTCCGCTGGAGGCTCCTCTGCTTTGTAGTAGTGGAACTCCCGTGTTACTGGATTTGCTTGTGGTAAAGTAATCCATGAATAGAATACCTCTGTCTGCCGATATTCATGTGCCTCTATTACAAATATAACTTTACCGCCTGTCGATGATACCCCATTTTCTATACGTTTTATAGTTATGGTTTTCCTTATATTTGCCGGGATGATTACAGCATCATCGTCATTTTCAATAAACCCTGTAAAGTCTGAACCCGGTTGGTTTGCATTTACTGCAGCTCCACCGGTTGCGTTGTTGTCGCCGTTATCCAACATTGTTTAATGAAAGTTTGCAGAACAAGTTTCAAGGAAAGAAAGACTAGGTGCACAATATTTTGGAACACTGTATCCTTCAACATTGAATTAACCAAAAACTAATACATAGGATTTTCGTCCTACTCAGTTTTGGCGGATATTAATCTTTTACCTACTCCAGACGTCTAATGGAGTATTTTACGGGAAAAAAGGGTCTGTGTAAAAAGCACTACTGAGTTACTCTAGTATCTAGCATTAAATTATCGCCTTACCAAACGTTGGGTGCCATGTAGTGTAGTTCCTATATTCCCAATAGGCTCTGAGCATTGGAATAATATACCCTGCAGCTTAGACCTAGGACTTGAGTCGACTAGGTCTTTGCTGAATATATTAGACTTAATTGGGAGTGCCAGCTAGCTCAGAGGTCACTAGAAACTTTCTTGAATAAACAAGAAGGGATTAGTCTCTGACAACCATATAACATGACAACTTTGTTTCCCCAGAATAAAACGTATCTCTAGAGTTGCGGAAACAGTAGATGGCTATTTCACTCAGACAATTGTGCATGCTTAGTTTCACCAGAGTTGCTTTAGAAATAGAGAGACAGGCGTTTTCAATAAAAGTATTTATTGAACAGTCTTATTTCTTAAGCATAAGAAATGCACTGCTACAATTGACATGCTAGTTAGGAAGTACGAGGCATATAATACGAATAGTATTATAAAATAGTACTGTAAAAGCATGATATGGTTTCTAAGCCATAAACATAGAATACATAAATTGCATAAAATACATACAGTGATAAAATGATGGCTAAAAGTACTCAACTGGTGCTTCTAACGTACTCCTACCACAGTGTACCTAACCTAAGCCTAGTACGAGGGAGGTGTAAGTGAGGAGTAGTTTAAGTTTTGGTATTTCTCTGCCAAGAATCTTTTCAAGAATTCTCTAGGGATCTAATCAGCTCCGTACCTTGGTTTTAGAATGATAGAGGTCTTGTATCTCTCTCTCGGGACTCGATCTCCCAGCAACCCGCAAGGGTAGCCTGGAAACACTGGAGCTGGATTTCTCGGCAGAAGAAAAGACAGCGTCTTTTCAGTGCGTCAGTTGGAGGGTTGGCTTCCTTCAGCACTTGCATCAGTAGGGGGTCGGGCAAGTAGTTAGTGTATCTGCTCGGGAACCACTGTGTGTTTGACGGGGCAAATGTAGGCATATTTATACACCTGAAGGTGCAGAGTCTGACCTAAGATTGGACATAATATCAGCACTAGTGCCTTAGTTCCTTGAAAACTCCCGGATTTCTTGGATACATCAGTATTCAAGCAGGGGGAGGTTCCTGACTGCTGAGGGCTGGTTTTACCACAAAATCAATGTGGATTCTCAGAGTTTAGTGGAAGTAGCCATGCCGTATTAGGGCTGCGCCGGCTATACTAAATAAGGCAATGATTCTTTATGCCTATATAAGGACTGCATGGTTTATACCTATATAGGGGCATGCTTCGGGAAAAGTTACACTGGGGTCCTAGATTCCCACATAACACCTGTGCCAACTAGAGACCCCCAAATCTAACATCAACATGAATGTATTCTTTTGGAATATATACACCTGTGTTAGATTGTTTGCTTCAGATTCATTCAAATTGAAATAAGTGAATTTGATTTTGAAAGGATTAAAGTGTGAGCTACTGGATAGAGCTTGCCATCATTGAATGCAGAATTAATGCTTACTAATGCATGATTGAATAAATCCCTTGTAGACACAATTACTTGCTAATATGTGACAGAAGGCTATGTGATATATTTGGTGATGGGAATGATTTGCTTGCTGCTGGTGGTTGTGGCAGTGTTGATGCTGTCTGAATTTCGTGATGTCTCTAACAAAATTTGTACTGGGATTATGGTGGTCAGTAAATGACAAAGTTTGATATGATATGTATATTGAATTTGAGGTGTTCCATGTAGCTGATGGGGGTGTGTGCAGCTGATTGTAACTTTGAATATGATGGTGACTCCACCTTCAGACATGTGCTGGTGGTCTTGCCTGGCTGTCTTGTAGCCAGTGGTGATGTCTGGTTTAGAGGTTGAGTTTAGCCATGTTTCTCTAAGGGAGATCAGGTCCAGAGCATGGTAATGTCATAGGTCCCACAACTCTGAGGTATTCTTATTGAGTGAGCGAGTGGGTTTTGAGGATTATGCATGTGAATGTGGCATATTGCATGGTTGATGGTGTGTTTGTGTAAGCATTAGCTGGTGGCCAATTTGTATGAGTTTGGTGCTGGGTGCTGTTGGTGCGGGAGTGGTGGGAGTAGGGAGTGGGCAAGTACATCAGAACTAACAGGAGTGTGAACGCTCCCTCAGTATTGTGTGGTGTGACAACAGTGCAGATAGCAGCAGCTGGAGTTGAGATCATGGAGAAGGGTGACAGGGTAGTCGTGGGTAGGGGTAGGACTAAGGTTTCTGTAGCTGGAAGTCATCCAGGCACAAACAGACTTGCCTTTGGTGCACCTTTGGCATGTCCAATACACACATCAGCTTAATGTCTGTGCTGCAGCTACCATTAAGTGGGTCCTTGGAGAGGAGAGGAACTAATCCAATACAATACTTTACAAAAGGGAGCACTTGCACTGTGGCACTGAATAGCAGTGGCATGGTGCCCAAAGCATCTAGACCAGCAAAACACAGTAGGCAACAGGAAAAAAATGGAAGCGAGACCCATGCCAATGGTGCCAGGACAAACACCTGTGCAGTGGGAGGGTGTTGGGGCTGTGCTGCTCACCTCCCTTTACGGTGTCTACATCGAGGCTGCTAACTCCTGCCTGCACTGAAACACAGCTAAATCCTGCCTATGTCGCTGCCCATCATGTCCCAGGTACTAGTTCTGGCACTTGGAACAGTAGGTCGCCTTCTCTCTGCACCTGGACTGTAGCTTGAGCGATGCAGCCAGGGGACTTATGCTGTCATTATAATATGTGGCTGGCAGTGGGGTTTCTGGGTTAATGGTGCACATAGCTGAAGTGTGCATCTGCAGCTACTGGGTGAGTTCCTACTAGCACCTGCTTTGGGTTATCACTGATCAGTGCAACCAGTCCTACACCAGGTAATACATCAGGGACAGTGCTCAAGCTGTGACATCACAACCTTCCTCTACACAGAAGGGCCTGGGAGCAAGTGGGGTATGCTAACGAGCTCATGGCTCAAGCACCAAATAGGAGGGACCTAGCCTATGAGTGGACCCAAGCAGTGTTTTGTAAACTCAGATAGGGTTAGGATTAACCATGAAAATAGTAAAAAGGGCAAAAGTTTGACAGAACAAGTGGCCATCTTGGACGTGTGCTATTGCACATTCACAGCCAAGAGCTATTAAACACCACCAGTAAACTCCACCACACGGCATACATGGAGTTTTCTGCCGAACTCCGCACTCCAGTAAAACTCCATGACCTCCACCCGCGGAAAAGAGTTGACCGTCCAGGCCTAATCTTGGCCAGGGTAGACAGGCCTTGGAGGCTGAGCTCAATACGCCAGAGTGGTTAGGAACCCAAACTGGGTGATGTAAGGGGGGAAAGAGGCATCAGAGCATGTAAGACATCAATCTCCCCACACACCTTATAGCAGCCAATAGGGGTCAAAGAAAGTGCAGGAAGAAAGCATGAGGAAAAAGAGCTGTGAAGAGTGAGAGCTGGTAATTGCACCAAGAAGATTGCTGATCCCCGGCAAAGGGAGCAAAATCAAAGTGTGTGAAATCCTGAGCTAGGGAATAGCGAGCGGGGTTCAGGGAACCAAGCGGGGAAATGGACTGGTGAGCCAGAGTGGCAAAAAGCATGGAGTGCAGGCAAGTGCTACATTGCTCCTGTTGCATAAACTGACTCATCAATTCACACCTAGGAAGCAGGATTATACAGCAGACAAGCACTCATGCTGGGAGCGGGTTCGATCAAGCTCAATAACATCTACTGGTAGCAAAAAGGCCCAAGAAAGGGCAAGGTGGCTGACCCGTTGTGCCTTAGGATGCCTAACAGCAGGGCCTCTGGGGTGGAAGCAACAGAGAAAGCAATGGGGTAGTAAAGAACTAGGCAAAGCATTTCCAGCAAGAGGTCACACATTGGTTGCAAGGGAAGCCTAGAATCTGCTAAACTCAACCCAAGAGAGCTTCATAGAATTTACAGCCAAACGTTGATGACTTGCCACCTGTGAGTGATTACAGCGATTTAAGGTCTTTATCAATGATTTATAGTTTCATGGTGAATGATTTCTGGATTTTATCAGTGATTTATGGCTTTAGGACACACATGAAAATAATCTGCAGCTTGTTATCTTCAACACATGATTCTGTTCATTCATGGTAAGAGGGAGTAGGTTGAGGAAAGGTTGGGGTTGTGGGGCACAGTTGGGTGGGTTAGAAAAACATAGTGCTACTGCCTGACTAAATAGTTTTTTTAAATGATGTAAAACATCTATACCATTACCTTTTTTAAGTTGTCAAAAAGAGATTAATAGGACACTTCCCCTCTTCCATCTCGAATGGTAATGAGAAGATAGTCAAATATGTAGGGCTTGGGTCACAAAAGGCATTTGGGAGTACATAAATACTCGAGTATCACTACTTAACGTAGCACTAAATGTAGTTCATAAACTGAAGGCGGGATACCTCCACCTCTCTTATCTTTTCTGTAAGAAGATCCCTGATCCGGTGGCAAAGATTTCCGCACATCTCAGTGTAGTATTTAGTAGTAAATGTGGGAGGGATAAGGGAGAGTGGTGGTAAAACTGTGAATAATTACTACAAAATTAGCAGGGTTTGTGGAATTAAATGGAGAGTAACGAACACAAAAATGAGTAAGCGGATAATATAAAAAACGTGTAACTACTTTTTTTATGAATGAAGAAAAAAAGCTAGTGAGGGTGGGTGATTGTATTTCCAAATTATGGTTGAAGAATAGATATGTATACATTAAATGAATACATTATTAAATATAACAAGAAATGTACATTGTAATTACATCGAATTTCAGGAGGTATTGCGTTGTAACTTTTATTTGTTTTATCTAACTATTAACTGTTTTAAATTAATTTACATTTATATTTCACATTATAATTATTGTCATATTTTTAAAAATAAAGATTGAACATCTTCCCAAAATTTTCCTATGCAGGGCACCTCACCCCAGTGGCAGAGATCTCCACAGTCAGAAAGTTGCTTATAGTAACTTTATGCATAAAAATGGTCATAGGAGTCAAGCTAGCTCATTTGTACAAGCGGGGTCTCTTAAATTTACATCTATGTGTTAATCTCCACTTGGAAACGGTAAATTGGACAAAGATGAGATTTACACCTCGGAGTAGAAGTAGATGTACACCTGAGTAAATGTACTCATGTGAGTTTTATCTTATCAGTGCGGGGAATGAGATTTTGAGCTCTTTTATGATCAATCTGATGACTTATCTCATTCAACTATTTTGTGGACCGTTGGTATCTGTCATTGAGTAAAAGACAACCTCTGTATAGGTTAGATAAACCCCATTAACTGACGCCACTCTGAAGAACCACTTACAACTGATAAAGTTTAAAAGGTTTAATATAAAATTAATAAAAGTTGCATATACAATCCTCTCAGGATCAAATTCATCAAATATACAGGAACCAATAGGAACATATATTCCCTAAAGAACCTCAGTCTACAAACGAATACAATTAAAGTCAGTTCCAAAATCAGCAAATTAAAAGCATCGATATGAAGTGGTTCTTCTGCGTCATCTACAGAAAGAGAAAAATAATCAAGTTAAATCTGTCCCTACTCTATACTAGGTGACATCCCTACTTCGCAAGTTTCTAGAACCCTAAAAAGGTGTCAGCAGTTTGATTCCCTAAGAAGTTCAAACTCTCTTAGCCTCTAAAGGTAACTTAAGTTTAAGAAGCAGTACCCTCTCTGCCTACCCATCCGCTCTTCTAAGGGTCCTCGGCCTACTGCTCCCTTGCGCTCTGATCTCTCTCAGCGCATCTGCTCAAGTCATCTGCTCCTTCTTGCTTGCCCTGAGCTCTTCGCTGTTCCCGCTAATCGCTATCTTCTCCCCGGGGTGCTGTCCCTAAAATACACAATCACAGTGTGGGTGGAACGCCCCTTGACGCCCACCACGGACTTTCCCCGTGAGGTCATCTTCTAGCTCTTTCCATTGCTTCATCTCTTTGCGTCGTCCGTTAGGTTGACCCTTCTTCTTAGATGTCATCTTCATCTTCTTGTTGGCGACTTCAACTGACACTTTTCAGATCAAAAGTCAAATGAACTTAAACAAGACTTTAACTTACAACTATGATTCTTGACCTTACTGGATCTTGCGAATGGTCATTCAAAACAAGACTCAAATTCCAATCGTCTCCTCTCATGTTTAGGCAATAAACTTCGTTCGACATTTGTCACCTTAAATCTAACAAATGCTAGACTCTTCGGCTCGCACCTTCAAATGAAGGCTATTCACGACTCCTGTGAGCCCACTAAATTACATACATTGGACTACACTCCTGCGAACCCTTGGTCAGTCAGGTTATAATCACAAATGACCTAAACTCTTCTAAAATTCCTACAACTTCTTCTACACAGTATAACCTTTAACATACATTTATATGTGAACGCATTTAGCAAATACTTTGCTCATGTGTGAATACATCTTACATAGAATACAATTACGTAGAATATAATTTTAATACATAGAATATAAATTATATTCTCATTGGTTACATCGTTATGTGTATGCTTCTTGCACATTTCTCCATGTTACATTTCTCACCGTTTCTGCATTTAAAGTTACACACGTACATGAATTCTACCTTGCACGTTCTTCTGTTCATGAGCATTTCTACACATTTCTACATTAGCCCATTACATATACGAGCTTTCTAAATCTAATACATCCTAAAGTGAATACAGTTACATTTATTTCTTATACCACGTTGTCACTTCTGTTGACCTTTATGCTATAGACGTCAACTTTACGTTCGATATACATTTCATTCCTACGTTTATACGATATACTTCTAAATATGACTCGGATATACATTTCATTCAAATTGCGCTCTCTCAGTTCCCCCCTTTGATGACTTTTAGGAGTCATCACTAAATGCAATTTGAATAGCACCTTTAAACAGAACTAGTTACATCATTCCCTCTTTTCATCATTTCAAGTGCTCTCAAGCTTTTATACTGTTGATCTTGTAAAGCAGCTAATCTCCTTTCTTGTTCTCTCATAGATCTTTGTAACCGGTTCGTCCTATACCATTTATATAGTTTTACTAATCCTAACAATGTGATTATACAAATTAATACTATTAATACAGGTTTTAATATATACCACACTATACTTTTGCCAAGGTTAGCAAACCAACTTCCAACCTTTCCTACTCCGTTACCTACTTTTTCCCAAACATTTATTTTTGTAAAATCTTCGATTTCTTGATGAATCTGTGTAATGTTTCTTATGACCTTCTCAAGTGGTTTTGAATTATCAGGAATATAAGTACAACATTCCTGAACCTTCAAAGCCTTGCAGACTCCGCCTTCTTTTGCTAATAGCACATCAAGAGCAAGTCGATTCTGAAGAACCATTGCTCTAATCGATTGCATCTCACCTTCTATTAACATTAATGACCTTGCAGTACTTGCAGATAATCTATCTACGACTGTAGCTAGTCTCCTGATCTTAACATCGTTAAGTATTAAACCTAACATAGGAAACATCGCTCCAAATACGTCTCCTACTACTTCTGCATCTCCTACTTCTCTTTTTGTTCTTGTCGAAGCCTTTCCTTCTATGATTGCTAAATCCCTTGCATGATATATTTTGGGGAAGACAATTGCCAAGTAACACGAACCATACCAATTGTCAGGCAGTTTTACATAGGCATTTCTCCCACATACAAAATATACATTAGGAATCACTTGCATCTCCTTCATGAAATCTTTCGTATAGTACTCTAATCGAAAAGCATGTTTGCAATTTACTTCACCTACAAATACACTCTCATAATATGTCTTGCTTCGAGTTAGACATAACTTTCCTTTCTGCGTTCTATCCAATGCTATTGGACCATTGCTACCTTTCTTTTTATGTGCCTTCTCTTCTTCGGTCCAATCAGTTTTCCACTGTCCTGACATTTTTAGAATCTTCTGCCTTCTGTATCGGTCATCTACTTGTCCTATAAACTTTTTCTCAATCTCTGACACTTTGCAAGTCAGATTATTTCTACCTGCGTATGATGTATCTAATGTATCCCAAGGAAGGAAGAATTTGGCTAGTCTATCCTCCTTTTTGTAATAGTCCCACTTATTCATTTGTTTATAATTCGGAACTTCAGGCAGCACCGAATCATAATTTGAAAAGTAGTACTCAAACCCTTCTCTACCATAAAATATACTTAGCAGTAAACTACATGTTATCCCATAAGTCAATGGGAGATGATGATATCGGATGCCCTCATCTACCAAAGCCGGCAATTGCATACAAACGTAGCAATCTTTGGCCTCCATGGCATCGATATATTCATATAACAGTTTAGCATATGCGTTTGACCTAAAGTTTCCCTGTGACTCATCTACATGTAATCTACGAGCTTCATCTATCAGTAACGCCTTTTCACGTATAACATTGCTCTCCTCCTTCTTTCCCACCAGAGCAGGTTTCAAAGTCGTTACAAGTTTTACATCTGCTATTTCCTTATCGGTTTCATGTCCTATTATGTATGATATTGTCACTACTGTAATTATGAGAAATATTACTACAGCTATAAGTGTACCTATTATACATCTAGCTTTTCTGTTTGGGTTGCCGTTCTCCATGTTGTCAAAAACAGCGCAACTCTTTCTTTTGCGAAAAAGTTTTTCAGTTCAGTCTTTAGTTTGCTTTGTTTTCTTCTCAGTTTGTAAAGTGCTCTTTATCAACAAAAGTCTCTTTTTCGCAACAATGTCTCTTTATTTTTAACAACAGACAACCCTAACCCTTCTCCGTCCTCTAAATGTAATCCCTAATTTTATTCTTCTTTCCACTCGGCGCTAGGTTATCTTCTTCTTTATAACTTATATACAAAAGTCTTCATACATCAACAATTATTCTCGTACCTGCAGCTCTTGCAACAAGTTCCAATAATTCAAAACGAATGACTTTTTCTTCTTCTTCCGGAATTTGATGACCAAATGTTGGAAATTGTAATCTGTTTAGCACTAAATCTTTAATCTGACTCAAGTATGGGGGTATGGGAAGTGTGAAAGTCAGTAATCCCTCAGTCTCGAGTCCAGGCGTCAACATCCATATCTCCACTGCCACAAATGGATCGAGATCGATTACTTTCACGCTCTTCACTCTCCCAGATTTCTGTCCCCAAGACATCTGCTAGATAAGTCCACTCTGGGGTGGTGTACCTTCTGCAGGGCACACGTACCCTTCTCGATCTTCTTGGACTCTCAGTTCCTGAGTCTGTAGTTTCCTCTTCTTGGTCTGATTCTTCAGAGATTGGGACAAGAGTTTTCTCCGGTTGTCTCTTTAAGCTTGGCCTCCTTCTTCTCTCTAGCCAACTGGCTTCGTCACTCCTTGTCCTCCTGCTCCTTGTTCTGGGACTTGTCTCCTTGTCACTCTCAGCTTGTTCAGTATCCGATTCAGTCTCCCAGTTACTTCCTTCTCCTGAGGCGACTTCGGTCTCACTGGTATCTTGACCTTCGTCGACCTGTTCTGACACAGTCTCAGCCTCTTCGATCACCTCCACAGCTTGGCTTTCCCCCTCTGTGGCTTCTCCGCTTTCCGCCGCATTCTCATCCGAGAGAGGAGCTGTTTCTTCTAGAGGTGTTGGCACTCTTCGGGTGTGTGAAGCGTGTATCCAATTTGGCAGGCCTCCACACTTCACTGCAGTGTTCGTGACAAGTATGACTTGAAATGGTCCTCGCCAACGCACGTCTAAGCAGTTCTTCCTGACATGCTTTTTCACCAAGACCCAGTCTCCCGGACTCAGGTCATGGCACAAGTCCTGTGCTGATGGAACCTCTGCAGCCTGGACCTGGAGGGACACAGAATTAATGGCATCAGATAGTCCCTTGCAGTAGTCCAAGATCAAGTCGTCTGTGATGTTCAATAACGCTGCAGTCGGAACCGATGGCAATCTCATAGCTCTCCCCATTAGCACTTCATGTGGCGAGAGACCTGTTTTTCTATCTGGTGTGCTACGTATGCTCATAAGAACCACTGGAAGTGTGTCTGGCCAACTCAGGGATGTTGACGAACAAACTTTGGCAAGTCTGGACTTAATTGTGCTGTTGATTTGCTCTACAATCCCTGAAGCTTCTGGTCGATAACTGCAATGGAGCTTCTGATCGATACTCAAAGCTGAGCACAACATCTTCACTATTTCGCTGTTGAAATGAGTTCCTCTGTCCGATTCCAAAGAGGATGGCACCCCAAACCTCGGTATTAACTCTCTAAGTAACAGTTTTGCTACTGTAAGTGTATCGCATCTACGTGTAGGGTAAGCCTCAACCCATCTAGAAAATATACAGACAATCACTAAAACATATCTGAGTCTGTTACATGGAGGCATTTCTATAAAATCAAGCTGCATTCTATTGAAAGGCCCCCCAGACTTCCCAATGTGACTCAATGTAACTGGTGTTCTCTTTCCCACGTTTAGTTGCTGACAGATCGCACATCGCTGACATACTGCTTCTGCCGCTACTCTAAATTTAGGATTAAACCACGTTTGTCTGAATACTCTCACCATGGCATCTCTCCCTATGTGTGCTGATCCATGCAATTTCCTTGCCATTGGACTAACAAGTTCATTTGGTAAAACTGCTCTCCCATCGGCAGAGATCCAAAAATTCATCACGCTTTTCATACAACCCGCTGTTTCCCAACTCTTTTTCTCATCATCTGGTGCATTCTCCTGAACACTCCTTAGCTCATCCCACGTATCTACAGTGTCTAACAACATTGTCAATTCAGTTCTTTCCTGGATTCCCCCCACTTTCACATCAGTGTGAGAATATCCTTGCTCTGCGCAATAACGTGCTACTTCATCCGCATAGCGGTTACCTTGTGACACAAAATCTGTACCTTTTGTATGCGCAGCACATTTGACTACTGCGATAGCTGTCGGGCCTTGCAATGCCTCTAACAATAATCTCACGAATTCTCCATTCCTAATGGGAGAACCCGAGGAGGTCATATAACCTCTTTGAGACCATAACTGCCCGTAATCGTGAACTACCCCGAAACCATACTGGCTATCGGTGTATATGGTGACTCGAATTTTGTTACCTGCTAAACAGGCACGCGTCAAAGCAATAATTTCAGCTACCTGAGCGGAGTGTACTCCTTCCAGGCAAGCGGCTTCTACAACTCTGGTAATTGTACAAACTGCATAAGCTGCTCTCAGCTGGCCAATATCGTCTCTTACGCATGAACCATCAACAAAGAAAATTTCATCAGGGTCAGTCAATGGCTCATCTACGATATCGGGTCTCGGTTTGGTGCATAGTTCAGTCACATCAAGGCAGTCATGATCTGTACAATTTTCATTATCCACCTCATTTGGAAGTGGCATCAACGTAGCAGGATTCAAGACGGAGCATCTTTTTAGGGTCACATTCTCGGCAGCCAGTATGACTTGCTCGTAGCGTGTGAGCCTGCTATTCGTCAGATGCTGAGTCTTCGTCCTGGTCATTAACAATTCCACAGAATGCGGTACGTACACCACTAACTGATGTCCCATTACCACACTTTCAGAACGTTCAATGCTGACACCCGTTGCAGCAACGGATTTGAGACATCCGGGCAACGCTGCGGCTACTGGATCTAATGTAGCCGAAAAATACGCTACTGGCCTACGCGCATCTCCGTGAATCTGGGCCAAAACTGCTAAAGCGCATCCCTCTCTTTCGCAGCAGTAAAGCAAAAATGGTTTTGTGTAATCAGGCATTCCCAAAGCCGGGGCGCGACATAAGTCCTCCCTCAGCTGCAAAAACGCCATCAAACAGTCCTTGTCCCATGGTACCGGATCACTCACTCCTTTGTGCGTCAGTTGTAATAAAGGTTTTGCCTTCAGTGAAAAGTTAGCTATCCACTGCCGACAATAACCAACCATGCCTAGAAACATCCTGACTTCTCTCTGTGTTTTAGGCGCATTCATTTTCATAATCGCCTCTATTCTGTCTGGAGACACCTTCCGTTTCCCCTTTTCAATCCTGTGACCCAAGTATTGCACTTCAGTAAGACAATATTGCAATTTACTTGGAGACACCTTATGCCCGTTCTCGGCCAAGTGATTTAACAAGGTTATGGTGTCTTCTCTGCAAGCTTCCTCTGTTTCTGACGCAACTAGGAGGTCGTCTATGTACTGGACTAGAACTGAGTTCTTGGGCAGCACTAGACTTTCAAGATTTCTCTTTAAAAGCTGGTTAAAAATCGATGGGCTTTCTGTATACCCCTGAGGGATACGACACCATGTTAAAACGCGATCTTCCAGCTTAAAAGCGAAAAGATACTGGCTCTCTTCATCTAAAGGAATCGAAAAGAAAGCCTGGCACAAATTTATCACGGTGAACCATTCAGCTTGGAACGGTATCTGAAATAATATCACTGATGGATTCGGTACCACTGGACAACATGAGACAACAATATTATTAATCTTTCGAAGATCCTGCACTATTCTGTATTTTCCACTAGGCTTCTGTAAACCCATAATCGGTGAGTTACATGGGCTACCCACGATCTCCTTCAGTATTCCCTGTTTAATCATGGATTCGATCACAGGCTTTATTCCTGCAATCGTCTCTGGTGTCAACTTGTACTGTGGTGTTCTTGGATACTCGGCATTGGGTCTTACCATGATCTTTACTGGTTCTACTCCCTTGATTAATCCTATTTCTTCTCCAGTAAAATCCCACACCTCAGCTGACACTTTCTCCCTCAAATCCTGTGGAAGCTCCTCCACTGTTAAGGTAGGATATAATTCCACGCATTCCTGCGAATTTACAACTTTAAAATCGGCATCTTCATCGTTGGTCTGCACTTCTACTCCTTCAGGTGTGCAATGTATTGTGCAATTCAGTTTACACAACAGATCTCTTCCTAACAAACACACCGGGCTAGAATCACAGATCACAAACTGATGTTCGTCACTGTAATTCCCTATTTTCACTGACACTGGTTCTGTCAGAGGATTCGTCATCCTCTTGTTTGCGACTCCTACCACCTGAATCATTTCTCCTGATATTGGCAGACCTGGGACTACCGCTGATCTCAACGTGGATCTAGTGGCTCCCGTATCCACCAAAAAGGTCGTAGGACATCCAGCTACTTCAGCTTCTACGTATGGTCCTCTCTGATCTACTTCCAGGGCTGCTCCTACAGTACAGTCTTCTTCCCTATTCACTCGTTGCCCTGTAAGAGGATCAACGTAGTAGCATTCTTCTCCTCCTACGAATAATGACATTTGTCTATAGGTTTTCCCTCCATTTGCAATGCGAGGCGGTTGAGGAAACGGGGCTCGAGGAGTCTGAGTCCCCCCTTTGATAAACTTTCCCTTCGGGACTGTTGCTCCCTTAACCACGTTATTCTGTACCTCTTCCTCCTCCTGTTCTAATTCCCCTGTCTCAACATTATAAGGACACTCGCGTCTCCAATGTCCCACCTCGTTACACTGATGACACCTGGTTGTCCTTTTCAGTGTTGCGATATCCATTCTCGGTCTCGGTCTTTCTTCCTCATCTCTGCTCTGATTATTCTGTTTCTTTGCTTGCGTTCCTATTCCCTGTTGTCGCTGTCCACCCTTTCCAGCTGCTTGCATCTGTACTAACATCAGCTTTTCCTTGAGCTTCTTTGCCTTCGAGTCTATCTCATCGCTACAGTATCTAGCATACCTCAGAATTTCGTCTAAAGGTTTGTTCTGCCAACAGATCAAGTGCTGTTGAATCATTAGGCTTATGTCTGGTCTCAATCCGAGAACAAACTTTGACACAAACTGTCCTATGTCCTTAGGATCCATTACGTCTAGCCCACTGTACTGCTTAAATGCTTTCAGTAACCTCTCATAGAACTCATGAACTGTCTCTTTAGGCTCCTGAGTTGTTCGATCTATCTTAACCCAGTCTATGTCTTGCACCGGCACTTTCTCTTTTAGCCATGTTATTACCCTTTCGTATTTTTCCATGACTCTGTCTGATGGACCACCTGTCTGGGTATCTCTCTGAGGCTCACAAGTGGGCCATTCAATACTAAGTTTGCATGCCGTCCACAAATCTCCGGGTACCACGATATCGAACAATGTGTTCAAATCGATCCACAGCACCTTAGAGATCTTCACGAATCTCTCTACCTGCTTGTACCACTCTACGGGATTTTCTCTAAGCTTCGGGAAGGAATTAGTGAATGCCGCTAAATCCCCCCTACTCCATGGTACATGCACGTAGTTTCCGTTCGCGATTTCTCGCAAAGGGAAAGCTTCCATTCGCATTAGGTCTGTATCCTGAGACTTCACAAGTGTACTCCGTCTGACAGATCCCTTCTTGGACCATCCTTCCTCCCATCTATCCAGATCTCTCCATATTCTAATACACATGACCAATTCCCTTATGTGTACTCTCAGCCCAATCGTTCTGCGCTCATCTAAATCTAGATCCGTGCAATTCAGCCTATGGTTGGCCTGTAAAGCCTTAGTTCGCGATATGTCTATCATGTACCTTTCTGCCAATTCAGATAACTTTTCATGAGCTGCTCTCGCTTTCCGAGTAACATCTTTGGATAAAAACAGTATCTCATCTGGTGCGTACAGCTCTAACCTCTCGATTGCCACTGTGCCGTCAATTATTTCGTCTAAGTCTGACTTCAGACTCATTACATCAATCCGTCTTGCCTTTATTTCAGCTTTCAGTACGTCAGTCCTAGGTTGTTCTCTCATATCCCTCTCTCCTCCACTATGCGCCCTACGCCTGAGCACAGGTGAGTTATGAGGAATTTTTCTTCCATCTCTTTGTTCCCACCTCTCTAGATCCCAAGCCTTTCCATCTTCCCTTGGGGTGTGGTGGAACAATGCTCCATCCTTTAACCCTACATTCCGTCTTTTCGATTCGGTTTCTCCAGATACAAGATAGGATCCTCCGTGCTGTTCTAAACCACTATAACTCGCTTGCTGTCTGGTATCACTTAACAGACGATAAGGACCTTCATGGCTCTCCATGCTCCCGCGATCTCGTTCATGATCACCGGATGTATGGCGAGACGTTTCGCGACTCCCTATATTCTCGTGACTTCGTTCTTGATCACCGGACACATGGCGAGACCCTTCGCGACTCTCCATGTTCCCGTGACTCCGTCCGTAATCACCGGAGGCATGTCGAGACGTTTCACGACTCTCCATGTTCCCGTGATTCCAATGTTGCACATTTTCATCCGGAGCATGGTGTGTGCATCTGAAAGTGTTTCGGTATTCCTGCGTCCTTCGTTCTCCCTCACTGAAAGTGACGCGAGGCACTTCCCCACACCCTGCACTCCTATCATCGCACATTTGCCTATTGCCGCTAATGGTAGGGCACGTATCTCTTCTGCTTTCCTGACTCCCTCTCTCCCACTCCGGGCTGCTTTCGCCAGCTCCACAATGAGAGAGAATCTTATTATCTTGGTCTCTCCACTCGGCTCCTGTTTCTAAACTTTTATTCCGAGCCTCTTCGGCAGTATCCCATTCTTTCAGGTATTCCCTTAATTCCTTATAGGATTTCGGTTTTGGTCCCCTCAAGTCCATTGATCCTCTTTGACCCCCTTGTTCTATCCAGGGACCCGTTGCGGAATCTAATGGGGTACTCCGACTCACTGGTGCTAATCTCTGTCTTTGAGGATTCATCGTGTTATTCCTATTCTCCATCTCTGCCCTTTCCCTGTTCCATCGTGCCTGTTCCTCCTGCTGGACCCCCTCTGGGTTGTAGATTGACACTATAGGGCCTATGGTAACAGGTACTTGTAAAGCGTCTGGCATTTGGTACGACCTTGCACATTGCGTCTCTGGCACCTTCTGGACCACGAATCTTCCCACTACTCTCTGTTCGGAACTAGCTTGGGGTATTTCCTCACTCTTGTTGGAGTCCCACTCTGTTACTGGGATCGATTTATATTCACCCCACCTAGCTCCGTCCCCTTGCTGTAATATGGGACTTGCAGATTCACCGCTATATGGAGGTGGTCTATCTGTTAACAGCCTATCTATTAGATCCTCCTCCGTCTCGCTTTCCTCATCTTCTTCCTCTGGAGGTTTCTTTTCTCCCGTAGCTTCTATCATGGTGAACAGTTTGTCTGCTTCTATCTTTTGTACTCTCCACTTCTTAGCTTCCTCATCCCATTTCGCATCCTGCACTGCCTTTACTGATCGTCTCACTCGTTCCTGGCGTCTCTTTAAACTCTTCTCGTGTGCTGCTCTAAACCATGCACTAAGAGCTTCGAATTGTGTTGGCCTCGGTAGAGGTCTTGTTGCAAGCATTACCGCTTTCAGTTGGTTCAACACGTCTAGTTTAAACGTTCCGAATCTCGGAAACGTCAGTTCCTTTTCCCCTTCTGTTAGCCTATTCCACTCGGAGATCCACATTATTGAGTGTAAGCCGACATTTACTGCCATATGATAAGCTGGTGTGCCTTCTGGTGGAGCTTCTTCTCCAGCATATAAATTTCTTCTATTCCTCCTAAAGATTTTCCTTAAACCCTTAAAGCACTTCATGTTTGATAGTCTACGATTTTCTCTTATTAATTCTCTTTCCTTGTTTATGTCCCAATGACAATCCACCAATCCCTGTGCGACTCTCGCTAATCAGCCTATCCCAGTGCTGTTCTACGCTAACCGACCAATCTCAGCGCGATTCTACGCTGACGTCACTCGTTCCCTCTGCAGCAATTTCCTTCGTTTCTCAACTCGTCTCACGGTCTCACATGCGTTTCATTCATACGCCGAAAAATGACTACTTCCGTCCAAGCGATCACTTTTCTCTGACTGTACGGCCACAGTCTAACTGTAATTGCTACCTCAACTGGCGAAACGTCTTCCTCTTACGGTCAGACGTTCACCTCAACTGATAGGTTACTTACACACAGTAAACGTACGACCAGCATGCGTTAACTCATACACTCACTCAAACGCTCCCCCTATCATCGGTCTGCGGGCGATCAATGGTACCTCATGACCCCCTTTAAATGGTAGACAAATTACTCTGAGTGTTCGATACACCCGAACCACTTAAGCCCTCTCTGGACATAAGATTTTTATCCGGTTGCGCGCGCTCACAACCTTCCCTCAATCACACTACAGGCATTCAACTCCGCTTGACATTACAACACAGGAACAACATAAAACACCGCAATCTTACAACGCATGACCCTTATACTCACTCTCGACCGATTCTGCTGCTTTTCTCTCGACGCACCGTCAGCACCTTCTTCGGCAGGGATTCTTCTTCTGGTCGTCGATGACTAGGGACCTTGGGGTAAACTAAACCTGGCCTAGGTCGTCTTCCTCAAGAAGATAACCATCATTACTCTGCTACCAACTGCGGGGAATGAGATTTTGATCTCTTTTATGATCAATCTGATGACTTATCTCATTCAACTATTTTGTGGACCGTTGGTATCTGTCATTGAGTAAAAGACAACCTCTGTATAGGTTAGATAAACCCCATTAACTGACGCCACTCTGAAGAACCACTCACAACTGATAAAGTTTAAAAGGTTTAATATAAAATTAATAAAAGTTGCATATACAATCCTCTCAGGATCAAATTCATCAAATATACAGGAACCAATAGGAACATATATTCCCTAAAGAACCTCAGTCTACAAACGAATACAATTAAAGTCAGTTCCAAAATCAGCAAATTAAAAGCATCGATATGAAGTGGTTCTTCTGCGTCATCTACAGAAAGAGAAAAATAATCAAGTTAAATCTGTCCCTACTCTATACTAGGTGACATCCCTACTTCGCAAGTTTCTAGAACCCTAAAAAGGTGTCAGCAGTTTGACTCCCTAAGAAGTTCAAACTCTCTTAGCCTCTAAAGGTAACTTAAGTTTAAGAAGCAGTACCCTCTCTGCCTACCCATCCGCTCTTCTAAGGGTCCTCGGCCTACTGCTCCCTTGCGCTCTGATCTCTCTCAGCGCATCTGCTCAAGTCATCTGCTCCTTCTTGCTTGCCCTGAGCTCTTCGCTGTTCCCGCTAATCGCTATCTTCTCCCCGGGGTGCTGTCCCTAAAATACACAATCACAGTGTGGGTGGAACACCCCTTGACGCCCACCACGGACTTTCCCCGTGAGGTCATCTTCTAGCTCTTTCCATTGCTTCATCTCTTTGCGTCGTCCGTTAGGTTGACCCTTCTTCTTAGATGTCATCTTCATCTTCTTGTTGGCGAATTCAACTGACACTTTTCAGATCAAAAGTCAAATGAACTTAAACAAGACTTTAACTTACAACTATGATTCTTGACCTTACTGGATCTTGCGAATGGTCATTCAAAACAAGACTCAAATTCCAATCGTCTCCTCTCATGTTTAGGCAATAAACTTCGTTCGACATTTGTCACCTTAAATCTAACAAATGCTAGACTCTTCGGCTCGCACCTTCAAATGAAGGCTATTCACGACTCCTGTGAGCCCACTAAATTACATACATTGGACTACACTCCTGCGAACCCTTGGTCAGTCAGGTTATAATCACAAATGACCTAAACTCTTCTAAAATTCCTACAACTTCTTCTACACAGTATAACCTTTAACATACATTTATATGTGAACGCATTTAGCAAATACTTTGCTCATGTGTGAATACATCTTACATAGAATACAATTACGTAGAATATAATTTTAATACATAGAATATAAATTATATTCTCATTGGTTACATCGTTATGTGTATGCTTCTTGCACATTTCTCCATGTTACATTTCTCGCCGTTTCTGCATTTAAAGTTACACACGTACATGAATTCTACCTTGCACGTTCTTCTGTTCATGAGCATTTCTACACATTTCTACATTAGCCCATTACATATACGAGCTTTCTAAATCTAATACATCCTAAAGTGAATACAGTTACATTTATTTCTTATACCACGTTGTCACTTCTGTTGACCTTTATGCTATAGACGTCAACTTTACGTTCGATATACATTTCATTCCTACGTTTATACGATATACTTCTAAATATGACTCGGATATACATTTCATTCAAATTGCGCTCTCTCATCAGCCTATTCGGCGGCGATGTTTAGAGAGAATGAAATGAAAACTTGAATTTCATTCTTTCTTTACCTTACTTTTCTGTTAATATAAGGACACATGGGTGATTGCCTTTTGCTCTCTTGCTGTCTGTTGATTTTAAGTGATGTCTTCACTTTAACTAATCGTGCATCTTGTGCATTAAGGGTATCCGATATTTGAGCGGTAAATAGATATGGGTGAATGACTGATGTTGATGCGTTATATTTTTACTCTGTGCTAAATACCCCAGGCATTGACTGGGGGCTCTTCTAAGGCGCTTGTACCCAGTTGACTTTCGCCGTCCGTCTCGTAGTCTCTCAGTTTTTATAATAAGTGTCTCCAATGACGCACAGTGTGTCCTGCCGTGTCCTGTGTTATGAACTGTTACTGCCATGTATTGTTATAGAATTGCTACGTTGATGGGATCTTACTCATTCTTATGCATTGCGAACAAATGTACGGAGTGATTTGCAATTCCCAAATGCACGACACTATAAAATGTCCTTGGTGCAATCTTGTTCGGTTGACAGCAGCGTCTTATTTGCGAGGAGGTTTTTAGTACACCATGCAGCCGTGAACTGAGTCTCAAACACATTTTTATGTGCCGTCCCTGAGATCGAAACCTTCGCGACAACTTATAATTCCTGCCACCAAAAGCAATAACATATTTCATCAGTTGTAAACAAACGAAGGGTTCAAGCGCAGCTTCTACAACACGACTGCTCTATATTCGATTAATCAAAACAATACACATGATTTTATGTTTAACTGATGACCCATTTGGGATATTTAGGGGCATATATATGAGTGCTTTGCGCCATGCTTCACCACGCAACGTGGTACATGCACAGCGCAAAGCTCAAAGTCATATTTATGGAGCCACGCAAAGACACTCTAGGTGGCTTTCAATGTCTTCAAATATACGGGGCCTTATTTATGAGGGACTTGCGCCGCCGGTGCGTCACTTTTAACATGGGAAAAAGTGACGCACCGGTGGCGCAAGGCCTTCATAAATAAGGCCCACGGTGTAATGCATCACAGCGCAAATCACTGTGTTGCGTTAGTCTGCACATGGGAGGAGTTCCCGGATTTACCAAACCTGGTAAACCCGTGAATACGCCAAAAAGATATGGCCCCCAGTTGAGGCCTAAGGAGGAGAAAAATCTTTAGTTCATCTTGGTTTTTAGGTCTCGCCAACTCAGCGTGCATGCTCTGCATAGGAAAAAGACCTTAGGCTATTGCTTAATTTTTTTCCAAAAAACGTGCACGCGTTCCATTGCCTTCAATGGCAATGCGTGCACGTTTGGCGATTCCCTTGCGGGGCGAGCCTAACACCATATGTTTGTAATTAACTCACAAACGCATGTTTTCAAGCTCTTGGGACAGAGTTCGCCTGAGATTTATTTATTTAGCTGGCTTCAAAGAGTTAAGCAATATCTACAAACACACATGCCTTTGAGTTGCTTAATAAAACATATCCTCAGAGGTATAGTGGTAGCATTTGATTTGGATGGAAAACTTTCAAAATCTCTGCATGGTGTTGACATACATGAAAACACAAAATTAAAGAAGAAATTGCTCATGGAAGGAAAGCGGAGCGTTTTTGCATTTCTGCACCCGTTTTCATTCCTGCAGAAGGTCAGAGAACATGTCCCCTTTTCCACCGCCCATTAGCTTAAATGGCATTATTCTTTTTAGTCAATTGTATGCGATGACCGCATTCTGCGAAAGTGATTATCCACCCCAGATGAGGTACTTCTTTCCAAGACGTCCCTACAGCAAGGGTTTACTGGTTTGCGGCGAGTAATTTTTTTTCAAGACTATTAATAGCACTTCATGTCATGATTGGTAAGTATTTATTAAACTGTGCGATTACTTAAAATCTTTACAGTATAAAACACAAAGAACGTCACCCCCCCCCAGTGTGCCCGTCACCCAGTATAACCATATGTACAACTTTAAAATAGAATAGTGACTGTTTTTGCCCCTTTTTGTCCGATCAAAGTTCTATTAAAAGAAGGAAGGTTTTTGTCTGTTCCTTAGCTCAACGCCAATTAGAGTCTTGGGAAAGTGTGGAAGTTTAACATGAGCGTTTTTGCTACACAACACCAAGGATGGGTTCTTCATTGGACCCTTGTCCGACCCTGATATAGTTTCTGGGTCCAGTTTTTCCAGTTGCTTAGCGAGAACTCCCTAAGTGAGCTGTGAACTGACAATCGTTTGGGCTCCAGATGGCGCTCCTTACACAGTGTCGAGACCCTTAGGATCTGTGGCCTTTTGGTGGAGGTCGAGTGCCATTTTAACTTGATGGGTGAACTTACCGACCCTAGCTAATAGACAGGTCGTAGTTTCTGAGAAGCACCAGTCCGAAGCCTCTCTGCATGTTTTATGGCCTAGATACCGTAAGGCCGGGCGCAGCAAACGATGACGGTCACTGACCAACTTTGTACAGCAACACAGCAGGTGTAACCATGACTCTCTGCTGTAATTGCATAATTGACAAGCGATGGCACCGTCCGTTCGTGCCCATTTTGGGTTAAAGTCCGTGATCATGAGGGCCAGGAGGTGCAGATACAGGATTTTCTTTCTCGCATGAGTTGTTAGTGAGTCTCGCAGGTATGGTTGGGGTTTGCCGGGAATATAAGACTTATCCAGGGCCAAAGTTTATGGGTTGTGCCTTAGCGATAGGAGATCAAGCTCAAACGAGATGGACTGGACTTGACTCTTTACGGCTTGTGCCCAGGCTGAGTATGGAATTTCATTGAGGGGCAAGCTCTTACCCTCGATTTTCAATAGATCAATGCCTTGTGCCACCTTAGAGTGCCATGGAGAACCCACTTAACCAAATATAGATTTTAAGAAGTGCTTTAGGGTGTTTTCAGGCGCTTTCAGTTCTCTGATGTAGTATTTTATCAGGTCCCCCAGTAATGCCAACTCTGGTCGTTTCAGGCCTATTTCTAGCCTTAGCCTGTTGTTCCTAGCCTATTTAGGGGCCTGTAGCACCAACTTATACGCTTTCGCCTGGGCCGCATTGACCACTTTCTCGAATGCACCTGGGTAGGCAATGTGGCCATACGTAATTGAGGGAATCAGTTTTGTCCTGAGTACTGTCAACATTGGTTCAACTGAGGGGCTGGCCAAGCGATAGCTTAAGCGTCTTAAAAACTGAATTGTTTTGTCTATTCTTGGTTTTAGCTCCTTCAGATGTTTAGCTGCAGTGGCCCTCTCTGATACCCAGACTCCCAGATAGTTATAGGATGAGGCAGTAGTGATTAGGTTCTCCCCCAGGATCCATGTCGCTTTTTTTTGCGATGATATTTGCCGAAGATTACTATCTTGGTCTTACTCACGTTTATCCGTAGGTCGTTTTCTTTGTTGTATGTCGCCAAGCTATTTAAAGCTCTTTGAAGTCCCACCCTGGTATGGTCCATGACCACCGTGTCATCAGCGTAGTGGAGCGTTCCCAGGACCAGCTTCCCCAATCTGGCGGTACTAAGTTGGCATCTTTCAGGGCCCATGTCCGCTGTATACAGGTTGAAAAGTAGGGGGGCCAGGACGCACCCCTGCTAAAGTCCCGAGTTGGTCTCAATTCTTGCTGTTGTAATTGTTGGACTTAATTTCACCTGGACCCATGTCCCCTCATAGAGTGCTTTTATAGCTTTTAGCAGGACTTGTGGAAGCCACCAGGTCTCAAGTTTTGCCCATAGTCGACTTCTGATCACTCGGTCGAAGGCCATAGAATAGTCTATAAAACAACAAAATAGTGGCAGCTTGTTCCTCGTATTGGCCTTCTTCGCAAGGTAGGAGAGCGCTATGATGTTGACCAGGGTGGAACTATTAGCCCTGAAGCCAGTCTGTGTGGGCGGGAGAATGCCGTTCTTGTCCACCCAGGCCTCTAAGTCCCTTAAAAGAAGACGGGCGTATACCTTGGTTTCTATGTCTAAAAGGGCTATGAGCCTGTAGTTGGCCGGTTTCGAGTGGTCACCCTTCTTGTAAATGGGAAATAGGACTGAGCCTTTCCAGGAGGTTGGCAGGGTCGCAGTAGCGAATGAATGATTGAATAGAGGAGTAAGTGTTGTTGCAAAAAAGGCTGAGGCGTTTTTAAAAACCTGAGCAGGGATTCCATTTGGGCCAGGAGCTCCATCGGTTCAGGTGGCCTTAATGTACTTTAAAACCTCCTCCTCTGTATACTTTGCATATCGACTCTGTCTTGGAACTAAAGACGGCATGCTTTGAGTTTTGATGGTTGCGGCTGCCGCCTTGGACCACTCTAGACTTCCAGGGTTAGCCCAGTTTGGCTCACAGGTGTAGAGTCGCTTGGCATACTGTTCCCACACATTCCCTGCAACACTGTTTTCCTTGTGCACTCCACTGGATGTCAGGCTGTTGATGTAGCGCTATAGCTTGCTGTTATCTTTTTCTTTAATTAAAGAAAACACTGTGAGCCAGTTTTGTTCTGCACGCTGCCTTTTCAACTCCCAGACTTTCTTTTTATAGTTGGCTCGTAGGGCGGAGATGGAAGCCCTCTCTTGCAGATAATTGCACTTCTTTTTTGTTGCCCTGATTGCCATGTTAAGTGAGCGCTTGCTCTGTGTCAAACTCCGCGATTTTAGTTGTCTTGGCCTGGTGTTGTTTTGGCGGTATCTTAGTTGGTTGGTGTTACCCAAGCACTTCATTAAATCCTTGGTCAGTGTTTCCCAGAAGTGTGTGATGTTCTATATATCTTGTGACCTGAATTCAGCCTCTCTACTGGCTACATAATCTGTCAGTCTGTGGCTAAGATTGGACGACCATTTGATTCTTTTGAGAACTAGGTCATGTTCTTCACCTGTGGTTGCTCCGATTGTTACCTGAGAGTCCACCTGTTCCCGTGCCAGGTTAAATGTGGCTCAGTGGGGCCTGTGGTCGCTTTCATCTCTGTCGTCCACAGTGAAGTCACAAAGTTTGTGGGCCACCCCTTCATTAGTGAAGATATAGTCTATAGTGGAGACATTCCTGAAAGTGGGTTTAGCGGTCCATGCGGGATTGATCATTATTTGTGTTCCATGGGTTGATTGCAAATTAAAATTGGATAGAAATTCTCTCAGAGGGGCTAACTTCTTGCTGGGAGGTGTAATGGTGGTCAGGCTCAGGCCTCTTATGTTGAAGTCGCCCGCAATTATATCATCGTGATACGCATGATTTATGAGTAGACCTTCCAGGATGGTAGTGAGTGGATCCAGAGCCTGGGGTGTTTGATATTTAGTTGGGTTGATGTATCAATTGATTAGTAAAAGAGGGCGGGCTTTTGACCCGATTTCAACCCCTCAATAGTGATGGCCTGGAGGTCAGGAGTCACCAAATTTAGTTCAGTGGTCTTAAATTTGCAGACATGGCTTACGAAGATCGAAAGGCCCCCTAACGGGCGTCCAAAGATCGTCCTTTTGGTTGCTGATTTAAAATGTTCGTAAAAGCCGCGTATTGGAGTGGTAGTCCTCGCCCAGGTCTCCTGAATGCACAATATGTCCCCCTGTGCGAGGTAGTCGCGGGTGGCCATGTCCCTAAAAATGTTACTTAGCCCAGCTATATTCCATGAGATGATGGTTAAGTTGCGATCTTGGCCCCTAGGTTGGTTTAGGCATGCTCTATTTCCATGGGTATGTATTTGGTTAGGGACCCTGTTGCCATGTGTTCATCATATGGTCCAGTCCTTGCTGAGACCACTGCACTCTCCGCTGCCTGTCTTTTTGCAGGATGTTAATTTTTAGCGGGATTCTTCGTCTGCCTGCTTTCATCCCCTCGTCTGGGCTGGTGGACCTTGTGCCTTTGAGGACAGAAGTAGGTTCTTGAAGGCAATAAATGGGCGTCAGGACGTGTGGATATTTTGGTGCCCTGAGGGCAGTGACTTCAATACCCCATTCTGCGAGTTGTGTTGCTTCCTTGAGGACAACCTGTTGGGCTTGCTGTTTTACAAACCCAACTAAAGTGGAGTCACCGTGGGTGTCTGTCTACAGGCTCTTGAACTTCACCCACTCGATCTTCTCTGAGGTAATTTGTGCCAGGGAATCAATGTGACCGAAGAGGCGGCGATGTTAGACCTGTTTAGAATGTCATAGGAGCCTTTTGCTAGGTATCTGGGAGTAAGCAGCACCTCGTAAGTTTCTAGTTGATTTTCATATTGAGCGGAACGTCGAGTCTGCTCATCTCCCAAAAAGATGTGCCTCTGATAATTTGGATTTAGAGGGTTTGTTTGGTTGACTCCTGGCTGCTGTCTAGCTGGTGCCTCATTCGGTGGTCCTTCCTCAGTTTGTAGTTCTTGCCGCTCGCCCTGGATTGGATTAAAATGTAGAAGATTATTGTTTGTATCTCCTGGCTGCTGTCTGCCTGGCACCTCGTTTGGTGTTCCTTCCGCTCTTGGCAGTCCTTGCTGTTCGCCCTGATTTAAATTAGGGTTTGTTTCTATCCTTTGTTGGCGCACCCAGCCTGAGGCGCTAGGTTGTGCACCGGCTTCCTTCTGTAATGTCCTCAGTTGAGCCTCCTCGTTGGTTTGACCCTCCAGGAGGAAAAACTGATGTCTTTGGGCATCTCCCAGGACGGGAGGGGCCTCTCTGGGCTTCCTGGCCTTAGTATCCTGTTTAGGAAGGAAGAATGGAAAGAGTGGTTTAGGGCTGCTTTTGGTTTCTGTGGCTCCAGAGGTTTGTGTTGCCGGTAGTATATGACTTTGAATTTCTTGGATTTCTTCAGTTGTTTCTTTAATCTTTTTTTGGCCCTCCTTGACAGTGGAGCTTTTTCGCTTACGGAAGCACCTTCAGCCCTTGACACCAGAGAAACAGCGACGAATGAGTCGTCACTTGTAATATCAAGATCCAAGGCCTCACGGTCCCCATTCCCTTGATCTGCCGGTGTGGTGTCGTTGCTAGGCTCTGCCAGTAGCTCCTTTGTTGGGCTGCTAACCGCAATGCAATGGTTGGTCATTTCGACGTGCACTGTCTTCAAGCCTGATAGCTTTTGGTCATGTGCTTGAGGAGTCATCTCTCCTTGTCCCTTGACTAAAGCCAGCATATCCTTTAGAACGTCTGGTAAGCTTGCCCATTTTTCTATTATGGCAGCGCAGGAGTTGGTGTTAGCCGCATTGGTGTTGTGGGCGTCGAATAGAGCCTCTAGTTTTGCCAACTTGTCGTCTTGGCCCACCAGGTGCTGGGCAATTGAGTACAGCAGATCGATTTGTACTTCCATCTTTGTGGACTGCCATAGCAGCGCTCTGGCCATTGTGTCCTGAATTTCTCTTATGGCACACAGGTTTAATTCTTTGAAGGTGACTTCTTCGGTTGCGTTTTGCTGAGATGTTCGGCCCAAAGAACTCCATCCCTCGGTTTGTAGTGTTCTCAGGACATCAATTTTTCCTGGATTTATTGGTGTCGCTTCAAGTGTTCGTTCAATGGACTGTTCTAATTTGTGCAGAAATGATGTTGTTAGTGCGGCCATTTCAGGTGAGGTTGTCTTCTGTTTTACCCAGGGTGTCTCCAATGTGTGCAATTGCATGCCTATGCTCTTTGGAGAAGTGGCTACGAATACCTCGTTTTGTTCCTCAGTGTCTTTCTCCGCGTTCGCCCCCACTGTGAGTCTCACGTGAATATCGGCTGTAATCCCGATCGGGCTCTTCGCCCTAGCGGCAGGCTGAGAACTTGCTTCGGGACTACAGATTTTCCCCGTGATGGCATACTCGCAAGAATCAAGACCCCTCTTGTCCTGATAGGTCTTTAGTGGCCCCGATGTGGAGACGCTCTCAAACTCTTGCTGTCCCTCGTCCCAGGCAGTTAAGCCGCTAGAGGCCTGAAAGAAATGTGTAATGAGTCCTTGGGGAAGGACGTTGCCATTAACTATTTCCTGGGTTTCTTGGGAGCTTATGCTCTTTGTCATCCTTCTTTGTGCTGAGCATTCAAGGTTCACCTCCGCCTCCTCCGTGCTAGACTGAGTCTTTTTAAGTGACATCCTTGGGTGCCGTTAACTGGGGATCTGCGCGATGTAGTTCGAGCCAGTGAGCCTCCTTGTTTGAATATGTCACCTGTACTTGACTTGTGTGACCTGTGTATGTGTCTGACTCTACACACACACACGAATAACAAAAGGGGCTACAGCGCGCTGGGTCTTTGTATCTTTCTAACGGCACCTCGTCGCCTGTCTCTAGAGGCTAGGGTGGTTGCACAGGCTTTGTGCTTTATACTCAATGCGAACACCCAACTATTCACTTGGCAAAAGAAGTTCAGGTGCTTCAGGAGGCTTCAGGGGTCACTTTTAAGGACGGCAGTAACCAAACCTGAAAGGGATGTCTGCAGGTGTGGGTGGGCACTGTTTGACACTGCTGGTGGGCCATCAGAATAGCAAAGAGTTTCACTGTAGGACGGTGGGTTAATAGATTTTCTGTGGTTGTTTGCGTGTCTTGAGGGGAGAGGGGGGTAATCGGGGCACACGGGGGAACCGCAGGCTGAGAGACCTAGTCAGACAACCCCCTCGGTCCACACCCCGGGCTCTTACTTCGCAGCCGCCTCTATCAGCGGCCGCTCTCGCCTCTACAGCTTACCTCCACGCGCTGTGCTGCGACAATAGGCGGCAGTGCGATTACAGCTCACTGGTGCACTCTGCTAGGAGCTACAATTCCAACACCGCACTATAACTGGTCCGGTCCGGTCCGATTTCATTTGGCCAGGTGGCCATTCATTTGTATCTCCCACCCGAGTCGAGAGAGAGCCCTCGCGTGTCCAGATTCACTTCTCTCCTTGGCTTTTCTCAGGCCGCCACACCAAACCGCCGCCGGTCTTCCCACCGGACCACCTGACCACCTGACCGGAGGCTGCTCAGGGAAGGTTCTGGGAGAGCTGTGATAGCCCGGTAGCTCGGTAACCCGAATCCGGTGAAATGATGAGATGGGACACGCCGCTCCCCCACACGCTGCTCACCGCTGCTGCCGCCGCCGCACACCGACCTTCTCGGTGCATTTGCACCGTGCTCTCCGTGGTCGTGACCCCCCGCCAGGCACCTGTTCTAGCCTGTGGTGTTCACGGCGGGCTTTGGCGGGCTTGGCACTGGTCTACGGTCTGCATGGCCACCTAGACTCCCCCGATTCCAGTGAGACACGGTTGCTGCTGCTGCCGCTCTGCACGCCACCCTTGCTCTCACTGCTCACACTGCTCACTACTATAATGCTGTGCAGTTCTGTGCAACGTCCAAAACCCAGACAGGCAGGGACTGGGGCGTCAGAGGTCAGAAGACAAGAGGTCACCATATGGGAGAACTCCTGCCACGATGAAAATGACTCGCGGCTGCCGCGTTCGGCAATGTTTTGTGACTCCTGCCGCGCTAAGAGGATGTTGCGGCCTCTGCAGCGCTAGGCAAATGATTTGCAGCCCATGCCGTGTAGGAAGGCAACTCGCGGCTTTCTGCTGCACCCGGCAATGTTTTGCAGCTCCTGCCGCGTTGGGAGGTTCTTGTGGTTCTTGTGGCTCCCGTAGAAAGCACTCCCGGAGAAAGAACTCTCACTCGCAGCTCTGCCTCACACGAGTGAACTGCAGCATCATCAACTTCATGTCATGAGCGTCTAATAATTTTCTGTGAAAGAAAGACGGAGGAATATTTCATGGATATAGCTTTTTAGGAACGTCTTCTCTCTGCCTTTTTAAACTCGTCTTTGGGAGGGAGGAAGGGGGACAAGCCACACCAACAACCATATGTGTGTGTAAAAGGCCGCTTTATTGAAACAGGTGCACATCACACTTTATTAAAACTGGCACTTTGCCTTACAAAACTAAAACCTCTCTAAACATCGAATTACCTGACCCCTTGACATTTCCTCCCCCACCCCTATGATCCACACATGATAAAACAAACCCCAATCTGCAACATACAATAGATAACTTTCAATGCAATAAATAATACACAATCTTATCACATAACATTAGAACTCCTACCTTCCCAAGACCTACAATCCTATTTGCCTTCCTTCAACTGTAACTAACAAACCTCTAATGTAAATTTCCAAATTGCTTAACCTTTCCCCGCTCCAGGAAAGGGGGGGGCGCTCGGCCCCAACGTACGTATGGCTGGGCCCGGCTCCCCTCTCCCCCATATCTTTAATGGTGGGGCATGCCCCCACCCTTTGCGGGTCGTGCCTTGATGACGCGATCATAGGGCACCCCACCACCGATTGGTGCAGGCCCCCAGCGTTGACCCGGGAGCGGTGGAAGAGCTTCCGGGTAAAAGGGGGGCGGGAATGCTTAAAAGGCCTGGGGAGTGCAGGAGGTGCCCTCTTGCACCCGCGCTACCCAGGCTCGTTCCTTGCCCCTCTGCTGGGGGACAAATAATATTTTGATTTTGTCTTTTTAGGTGGAACATATTGGAAGCGCAACGCTGGGGGTAAAGCGTGACAAACATCGGGGGCGGAAAGCGGCAATTTTCGACGGGAGAGGCATCGCAGAGCCCCTCACTCGGAAGCGAGCAGGCGTGGCGGAGAAGGAGCGGGCATAATTAGAAAGCGCAAGGCTGTTGGATAAAGCGCCACGAACACCAGAGATATTTTGGGCAGACTGGGGATGTTACTAGCACGTCGGAGCGCGGGCAGTTCATATAGGTTGCCATTAAATTGTGACGCATAAGCACTAGCAGGGCTTGTGAACTGTGTTATATAAAGAGTCACCCAGGCATATTGGGCATCAGTCTGGCACTTTAATCAGCATTGTTGTCATAGTGGGGCACCTAGTCCTAGACACACTGAAGCACCCTGGTATATTGGTTTTCATCTTGTGACTAGACACAGGACTTTGTATCAACACGTGAGCTGTTTACTGAGGTGTTGAGCCCACATTTAATGCTATAAGAGGGAATTTTCAAGAAACAACTGTTTAGAGATACAAGTGGAAGTGTGGTGAACTCGAGTGACATTGTTGTGCGAAACAGGGTCGGCCCTTGTTAGTACTTGAATAGGAGACCATAGCGGAACGCCTCCCAGTTGCACGTTGACCTTTTTTAGTGAAGGAATTTTTTACTGAATTTTATTAAGTGCAATAGGTATTGACAAGAGGTTTCCAACTGCAAGGGTCACTGTCTCCTCGAGCAAGGATTGTTTCTAACTTTCCTCTCATCGTAGGTATACATTCAACGGGCGCTGCGGACGGAGCTGCCGGAGAGTGTACGGTGGACGTTCCGATCTGCGGACACGGGTAGGCCTGCATTTCACTGCTTCTGTCGGGCCGCCGGGCTAGAGTGCGCTCACCCAAGCACCCAGGCTAGCTGGTGTGTTGCGGTCACAGTTGCGTGGTGCATACTGCCAGCCTGTGAGCCTCCAACTCTGGTGCAGGTACAAGGCACATAGTGCCCATAAGTGACATTTTGTGCAGTGTAGGTTTGTGATTCACTGTAAAGGAATGCTAGTAGGCGGGGTGCAAGGAGTTCCCGCCTGGAACTCATGTTTCAGACCATGATGCGCAGAAAGTCAGCGATGGACAGGAGATTAGGGAAAGTAGATCAGTTGGGAAAGACCGTGGCGAAAATGGGAAAGAGGCTTGAGGCTCAGGCAGGGCCATCAGGGAGACCCAAATGGGTAGTAGTGCCCCCTGGGGGAACTAGACGCGTTACCTAAGAGTGGGAGAGCCAAGAGGAGTTATAGTCGGCCTCCCAAGTCGAGGGTTGTAGGGGGTCCCCTGGGGCAGTCCCTGACGTAGTACCAGCATCACCTAAGGCTCCCACTTCAACTCTACCAACCCTGATAAGTGTAACCAAAACGCTAGCGCCACCAGTGGTCCCACCAGTAATTCCAGGGCTACACCCGGTGCCCTCCACGGCGTCACCCTCCCCGGTCAGTGAACCCCCTGGGGTTTGTCAGGTACCCCCTTAATTGGCAGCGCAAATAGCGGCTGTACTCCCCTGGTTGGGGATTGGGGGGGGGGGTGTTACCTTCCTCGGCTGATCCCTCGACGGAGGCGCAAAGAATGGTGGCTAAGATCATGTTGGCTAGGGGTGATGGTGGAGTGCCAAGCACACCAATTTCTCCCCAAACAGGTTTGGCTAATGATGCAGGGAAAGACAAGACCTTAGAACAGACGCGAGTCGCTGAGAGTGGTAAGGATGTTGCTTTGCCAGTATTAGGCGAAGGTGCAATACCCTCCAGGGGGAGAACCTGGCTCAACATGTTGCGCAAGGAGTGAAAGAACTGATTTGGGCAGACAAATATGTGAATATATTTTCATTGTTGATTGATAACAGGGAGTTGGGATATGCCAAGTCGCAAAAAGATGTAATGTTTCTAGTGAATGGCGGTCTCAGTTGTCTAAATTCAGGGTGGAGGAGACACTGATTAATTGGATCCAAGCTTTTTCTGTATTTATGGCAGTCACCGCTGATTGTTCAGCCAACTTGCAGGCAGAGGTGGCTTGTTACCAAAGTAGAATTACAATGTTGGGTGAGAAGCATGGGGGGGACGGATGGAAAGAATATGACATTTCTTTCAGGAAAGCTAGAGAATTTGACCGATCGTTAGCCTGGGACAAGGTAGATTCCATTTCCTGGCATGGGCAATTTTCAGGTGGTCAGTTCGCATGTGTTGGCACATGCTGGAACAAAGGATATTCGGCCAAGCCCCAGCAGCCCTTTCAGCCAGCGCAAGGGGGGGATGTGTCCAGTCAGGCCAGAGGCAATGGAGGTGGAAAAGGCGTGTGTTGGGACTTTAACAGGCGCACATGCACCAGGGCAGCGGGCACTTGCAAATTCAGACATGCATGCTACATATGCGGCCACTCGTCCCACCCAGAAACAGCATGCCGTTCAAAGGGTACTACCTCAGGCAACAGGGGTAAAAGGAAACAGGAATAGGGGGGGATACCTGCAAGTCGCTCACTCACCCATCGATGTCATGGCTTTGATTTCTTGGCTGAACAGGCACCCAGATCACACCTCCGCAAGGATGCTGCAAGAAAGTTTCACACAGGGTTTTCGGATTCCAGCGGGGGTACACCGGGACGCCGGAGTGTAGGAATCAGTTGTCCGTTAAACACAACCCTGGGGTGGTGGCATCCAAAATTGTGAAAGAGCTACGCCTTGGTAGGGTAGCGGGTCCTTTCAATGACATCCCAGTCCCTAACTTTGTTTGCTCACCCCTCGGGGTGGTCCCGAAGAAAGAAAAGGGTGGAAGGGTGGATTCAGACTCATACACAACCTCTCAGCACCTAGGGGCGCCTAATTGAATGATGCAATCAATGAGGGCATTTACAGTGTAAAGTATGCGTCTTTTGACAAGGCAGTAGAGATGTTGAGAGTTCTGGGTCCCGGGGCATTGATGGCAAAATCAGATATTGAATCAGCTTTCCGACTGCTGCCAGTACATCCTTTGGACTAACACCTGCTGGGTTTTTCCTTTGAAGGCAAATACTATATGTATATGTGTATGCCCATGGGTTGCTCTGTGTCATGTGCATACTTTGAGACATTCAGTTCGTTCCTGGAATGGGTTATGAGTCAGACAACAGGTCACCGGCATGTGATGCATTACCTGGACCACTTCTTTTAGCTGGGGTAGCGGGCTCTCAGGAGTGTGCATCGGCACTGCAGGAATATTGCATGCTTATGCGGACTTTTGGGGTCCCGTTGGCACCAGAAAAAAAAACAGTGGGGCCTTCGACATGTTTGGAATTTTTAGCGATTGAATTGGACTCTGTTGAGGGTTGTTTCAGGTTACCCAAAGAAAAGATTGTGAAATTCAGAGCAGCCCTACAGCAATGTTTGGTTAAAGAGAAGGTCACATTGCAACAGCTGCAACAGACCGTTGGGCAGCTGAATTTTGCATTAAGAGTGATACCTATGGCACTCCCATTTTCCTGCTCAATCGCGCAGGCCAGGAAGGGCCTGCGGGACAAGCATCATCGCACCAGACTTTCAGCCGAAGTGCACCATGACATGCGGATATGGATAGCATTTCTGGAGGACTTCAATGGCAGAGTGGTGTGGTGGGGCCCCCCACTACGTCGGCGGAGTTAGGTCTTTGGACCGATGCTGCTGGCAGTGTGGGCATTTGGCACCAGACTTGGAAACAAGTGGGTGGCACAAAGGTGGCCGGAGTGGTGGGAAGAAAGCGGTTTGACAGCAAACATTGCTTTACTAGAGCTCTTCCCAATATAGGTTGTACTAACGGTCTGGCCTGAACAATTGTCCAATCAATCTGTGGTCTTCTGGTCAGACAACATGACTGTAGTGGAATGCATCAATCAACAGGCAGCGCAATGTAAGTTTATACTCCGCCTCATTAGGGAGATTGTGCTAAGATGCTTAAAGTTCAATGTGCAATTTAGGGCCAGACATGTCCCAGGACGTCCTCTCTCGCTTTAAGATGCAGATATTCAGGGAACACTTACCTGTTGCAGAAGCTTCACCAGCACATTTCTCAACAACACTTTGGCAAATTGGTGCCCCCAACTACAGAACCTCGTGGCAGCCCGCTTAGCACCCAGAACCAGGACAGCCTACGAAGGGGCGTTCATGTCTTATTGTAATTTTTTGGGACAAGAATGGGAAGTTAAGTGGGGGCAGGAGGTGAATTTTGGGTGGGCTTCAACTTGACGACATCACGATAAGGAGTGAGTCGATTTGGATAACTATACGGAAATCAAAAACTGATCAGGAGGCCAGGGGGGATAGCCTGGTACTACACCGGGCACCGACCAACCCGTGCTGCCCAGTGTCACATGTGGAGGCATTCATCAGGCAACGGGTGGCCGGGATAATGGGGACATTGTTAATACGTGCGGATGGTACCCCATTGACCAGGTTCCAGTTCCAAAGAGTGTTCGCAATGGCAATCGCCAAGGCGGGTTTGAACCCCAAGGTATTTGGGACACATTCTTTCCGAATAGGTGCAGCCACTGAAGCAACAGCTAGAGGGTTGCATGACAGCAGCGTAAAGAGGATTGGGAGATGGTCTTCCAACACCTATAAGCTGCACATGTTGTAAAGTACTAGCAAACTAGCCTGACACCTGCCTTGTTGTCTGTTTTCTTTCAGTTTCTTGATCCTGTGACGCATGGTGGAAACTGGTAAGCATGGGCGTAAAATCCGTTCCATTCGCGGAATTTGCAGATTTTCTGCAATTTCGCGGTCTGCGAATCTCTCGAAATTGAAGAAAAATCTGCGAAATCGTGTGCGGGACGGATTCTCAAAAACTGAAGTACATGAAGCACTTACAGGCTTACAGCAGGTGCCCAAGTTGAAGCTAATTTCTTTCTAACCTTTTACAAAATGGTTACAAAGAAATTAACTTCATCTTGGGCACCTGCTGTAACCCTGTAAGTGCTTCCTGAGCAGCGCCTTCAGAGTTGTTGCCTACTTGCAACTATTCTCTGACCCTGCTCGGATCCTCGAAGCAGGGTCAGAGAATGGTTACAAGTATGGCACAATGCTCCAGGCTGTCGCAAAAATTAAACCACAACAGGAAGCACTTACAGATAAGGAAGCAGGTGCCGGACTTGAAGCTCAAATTCAGTAACACATTAACCAGCCCCCGGTTGAGGCTGGGCAGGTGTGCTTTCTCCCCATAATCTACAGTGGTGAACCAGAGGGTGCTGTGATGAACCAGAAGGTGCAGTTGTGAACCAGAGGGTGCTGTGATGAACCAGAGGGTAGCAGTGGTGAACCAGAGGGTGCTGTGATGAAACAGAGGGTGGCAGTGATGAACCAGAGAGTGGCAGTGATGAAGCAGAGGGTGGTAGTGGTGAACCAGAGGGTGATAGTGATGAACCAGAGGGTGGGAGTGATGAACCAGAGGGTGGCAGTGGTGAACAAGAGGGTGCTGTGGTGAACCAGAGGGTGGCAGTGATGAACCAGAGGGTGACAGTGATGAACCAGAGGGTGGCAGTGGTGAACCAGAGGGTGGCAGTGATGAACCAGAGGGTGGCAGTGGTGAACCAGAGGGTGACAGTGATGAACCAGAGGGTGGCAGTGGTGAACCAGAGGGTGGCAGTGATGAACCAGAGGGTGGCAGTGGTGAACCAGAGGGTGGCAGTTATAAACCAGAGGGTGGCAGTGAAGAACCAGATGGTGGCAGGGGTGAAACAGAGGGTGGCAGTGGTGAACCAGAGGGTGCTGTGATGAACCAGAGGGTGGCAATGGTGAACCAGAGGGTGGCAGTGGTGAACCAGAGGGTGGCAGTGATGAACCGAACTAGAGGATGGCAGTGATGAACCAGAGGGTGGTAGTGGTGAACCAGAGGGTGGCAGTGATGAACCAGAGGGTGGCAGTGATGAACCAGAGGGTGATAGTGGTAAACCAGAGGGTGACAGTGGTGAACCAGAGGGGGACAGTGGTGAACCAGAGGGTGCTGTATGAACCAGAGAGTGGGAGTGATGAACCAGAGGGTGGTAGTGGTGAAAAAGAGGGTGGCAGTGATGAACCAGAGGGTGACAGTGATGATCAAGAGGGTGGCAGTGGTGAACCAGAGGGTGGCAGTGAGGAACCAGAGGGTGGCACTGGTGAACCAGAGGGTGGCAGTGATGAACCAGAGGGTGACAGTGATGATCCAGAGGGTGGCGGTGGCGAACCAGAGGATGATAGTGATGAACCAGAGGGTGGCAGTGATGATCCAGAGGGTGGCAATGGCGAACAAGAAGGTGGCAGTGATGAACCAGAGGGTGGCAGTGGTGAACCAGAGAGTGACATTTAATGAACCGGAGGGTGACAGTGATGAACCAAAGGGTGGCAGTGATGAACCAGAGGGTGGCAGTGGTGTACCAGAGGGTGCTGTGATGAACCAGAGGTGGCAGTGATGAACCAGAGGGTGAAAGTGATAAACCTGAGGTTGGCAGTGGTGAACCAGAGTGTGCTTTGATGAACCAGAGGGTGGCAGTGATGAACCAGAGGGTGAGAGTGAAAGGGTCTCAAGGCGCTTGTACGAATACCGCTGTGGAACCCATCCTGGCTTTCCCTGTGAGGCGTCCACTCCTGGGCACCCCCAAGGTGGAGGCCAGGCATCCTTAGCATTGTGGGGGCCGTTGTGGAGATTAAGCAAGCTATTGCCCAGAGTTGCAGAGTGGGACTCCATGATTGGAATAGGCACTGAGGCGAGAATTATCAGGTCCATGGAATTTTTTAGCCCAAGACCCGCCGAGGGGGGAATTGAACCCTGGTCCTGGGCTAGACCTCTGCATCAGGCTCTGCCGCTCTAACCATTGAACCACACTTCTCCACAGTGATGAACCAGAGGGTGACAGTGGTGAATCAGAGGGTGACAGTTGTGAACCAGAGGGTGGCAGTGATGAACCAGAAGGTGGCACTGCTAAAGTGCCCAGGAGCCCTGTGGGTGTGAGCCCCCGCGCTGCTGAGCTGCCCAGGGGTTGTGAGACCACGCGCTGCTGAACTGCCCCGGAGCCCTCTCATTGTGAAAATCATTAGTGCTCAATTGCCTGGGATCCCTCTGGGTGTGAGCACACATTCAGCTAAGTGCCCCCCTGCCCCCAGTATATATATACCCGTACCGCACAGCACCATTATGCTCTTGCACCATGAAGTCTGGTGCCTGGATGCTCCTGATCCGTGTAGGTGGTACCACCGTCTGGTGCAGTCAAAATGTAAACTCATAACTTGCTACACAGCGCCAATAAACACGAGCCACCCCTGTCACCGTTATGCGCATGTACCAGGCGTGGAGCACCCGCATGCCACTGCACCCTACTTCCCAGCGCCAGCATGTGCCTGTATGAGGCAGTTTAGTATGATATGGGACATTGTCCAGCAGCAGCAGCTGCATGTGCCTGAACCCACTGAGAGGGATCAGAATGGCTTTGTACCAACAGGTGCAGCAGAGCTATCTTGGACATCTGAAGGATTCTGGGGTCCTGTGCCAAACGTATTTTTGCATCCATGAGTTTCCCGAGCGCCATCCCTGTGAAGGTCCTGTGACCAGGAGGCTGCTTTCTCCTCATCTGCTGCTCTGCTCGGTCTCTGACCCTTTAAAAGCAAGATGCATGTGAACGCGCAGCCCGTTTGGCCCCGTCCACCACACACTAGCGATATGAAACGTCTTCCTGCCTGTCCGCACTATAATGTTTAATTTTATATTACAAAGGTCCTAGGTTTTTAATGATATTTAGAGGATTAATTTGCACAGGCTAAAAATAAAGACTGTGTTTTTGCTTCAGTGTCCAGCCGGACCTAGAAGTATTTATTTTCAAAGCAGTGAAGATAATCAGCATAAAGCGAAAACATTTCGCACATTAATAACTGGGCACAAGCCTGTACCAAGTCAAGGGGAGACAATACAAAAGGAAAAGGACACAGAATTCACAGGCAAACAAGGAGAACAGGGTGGCTTATAATACAATGCAAGAGGTTCTTGAATAAGCACAAACCCACAGTAACTGCCGGGAAAGTTAAAGATCATATAACGAGCAGTACTGCAAAACAGTCGACGAACGTTTCGATCCCTATCTCCAATAATCTAGTGGGATCATCTTCAGGACTAGAATTGATTTTGCCTGAGTTGTCAAGTGAGCCTGTAGGGTATAAACAGGAAGAAAAAGAAAAGAAGAAATTTTTCTGTATCAAATATTTACAGAGTGAGTACTAAAAGGGGCTACTCCCAAGGCAGCCCAAAGCCGCAAAGTGGCTGCTTCCTGCTCACCCCCCTCCCCCTCCCAATCTGCCCGGGGGCAGACCTCGAGATGCTTGGCTACCCCCCAAACCCCCTTGGGAGGGAGGAAGGGGGGCAAGCCACACCAACAACAATTTGTGTGTGTAAACGGCTGCTTTATTGAAACAGGTGCACATCACACTTTATTAAAACTGGCACTTTGCCTTACAAAACTAAAACCTCTCTAAACACCCCTATGATCCCCACATGATAAAAAAAACACCCTGCAACATACAATACATAACTTCCAATACATTAAATAATACACAATCTTATCACATAACATTAGAACTCCTACCCTCCCAAGACCTACAATTCTATCTGCCTTCCTACAACTGTAACTAACGAACCTCTAATGTAAACTTCCAAACTGCTTAACCTTCCCCCGCTCCTGTTCTCCAACTCCCCAAACTTAACGATAAACTACCAAACTCCAGCCAAACTTGGTCAACTTCAAAAACAACTCTGCAACACAGGAAAAGGCGGAAGGGTAGGTGATTGCACCACCTCCACCTTTCCCTGCCCTTCCGTCCCCTTTAACCTCACCCTTGGTTCCTCACTCCAGACGTACACCCAACAACCTGGACAAAACCTCCCTTAATTCTAGCAGATAAAGGTCCATGCCAATGCGGGAAAGGTGAACCTCGTCACCCGAAACAACTCCAGCGCATCGTACTGAATGTCCCGATGCCAATTCCGTGAAAACCCAGAGTGCCTTCAAAATGAACCATCTCCACATTGACCTTCCTTCTGGCCTTATCCACTGCCTGGGGTTTCACCACCCCTCTCCAGACCCTCCGCGGAACAAACTCAGTCCAGACCACCGTACACCCCCAACACCGCCTCTTAATTTCCTCCGGGGCCTTTTTCATGGCCCTGATCAAGACTAAGCATGGGCGGAAAATCTGTTTCGCTCGCGGATTTTGCGGATTTTCGGTAAATTCGCAATCCGCGAGATTTGCGAATCTCCGGCAAAATCCGCAAATCCGCGAGCAGCGGATTTTATGGCTTGCTCGCACTGTTCGCGTGAGTTCGCGGCTTCCCAGTACAACTTCGCGCCCCGCGAATAAGCGCTAAATTGCAGAAATACGATCTTAGCAAAATTGAAACTACTTACCAGGTTCAAAAGTTCAGGCTCATCATTAGTAGCCATTTCCTGTAGTGCTTCCTGAGGGGCCCCTCCAGAGTTCAGTTGCCTACTTGCAACTATTATGTGACCCAGCTCTGAACCTCAGAATAGTTACACATATGCCACAAAGGTCCTGAATTACAGCTAAGCGAGACAAGCAGGAGCCAGGCTGGAAGTTCAAATCCATTAATCAGCCCCTAATTCATTATTGTCAGTTGGGACAGGGCAGGTGTTGTAACTAATTTTGCAACAATGAAAGCACTTAGCAAGTGCAAAAGATCACTAATCAGGAAGCACTAAGGAAGCAGGTGCCAGCTAAAAAAATATTCTGTGACACATTAATCAGCCCCAAATTAATTCAGGTCACTTGAGGCAGGGAAGGTGTGCTTTGCTTTGCCACAATAATGTACACTGACTCGACAACCAGAGGGTGCTGTGATGAAACAGAGGTTGGCATGGGTGGGCCAGAGGGTGGCATGAGTAGTCAGAGAGTGGCAGTGGTGACAGAGAGTGGCAGTGATGAAGAAGAGTGTCCCAAACAGGCTGGACACGTAGAAACAACAAGTTCGCAAAACTTGCGACCCGACAGGTAAGTTCGCGTTTTGCGAAATTGTACAAAACCCTCGCGAACTGGCAGAAACACGCGCGAACACAAAAAAAAAATCCGCAAATTCGCGAGAATTCGCGGATTTTGCGAATTGTGAGTTCGCAAATCCGCAAAATTCGCGAAAGCGAGATTCGCAAAATTCGCCCATGCTTAATCAAGACCAACCCCGTCTCCCTAACCATGTCATTCTCACCTAAGTGGAGAACCAATGCATCCGGACACCTACCCGCTACCAAAAGCCCGTTAAGCGTTCCCATTAACTTTTTCCAATGCATACCCCCTCTCCCAAACCAACAGACTTTAAAAACAGCGGGATTAAACCCCAAATTCTCCCCAAAATAACTGTCCCAGGTTTGCACCAGGGCCCGCTTTACAAATGAGATGCCCACTATCCACACTGCCATATCACGTGCGAGGGGACCTGCCACGGAACCTAAAACGAGAAACAAGAGTAAGTACACAGACCACATAAACAACCGCGCTATCATTAGCTAGCATTGCCACGCACGTAGTGCCTGAAGCAATCGGACAACCACCTGCCCAAGCGCATGATGTTCCCTCGCCCCTCCTCTGTCTGTGCGCCTCCGATGCTGCGCCAATACGAATGCGTACCATAGGTCCTCCCATCCACCCCCAGCAGAGCCAATGTTTTCCGCAACATGGGCAACAGCTGCGATCCTGTAACTTCCCGCCCATCCGTGTGCCGAAAGACCAGGCCTTCCGCCGGCTCCCCTGCCCGCAATTTCTACCCCCACCGTACCGGGCATAACTCCGCCAAGTCCACCTTCCCCTACTATACTCACCTACCGACACTTCTCTGGTCTGTTTTAGACTTCTGCAACCAAAGGCGCACTTCATCCCCCCAAAAGCAAACTCCGACCACAATATCCCATCACTCCCTCTAGACCCCAGCAACTCAGACACCCGAAAGGCCCCCATGAACATCCTTGCCATTAAGGTAGTGAATAAGCAAGCCTCCCCACATCCCTGCAGACAACCCCCAAGGCTCCTACTACCCGCCCCAACAAGGCCCAAAACAAAGATTGCCGAACCTGACCCAACTTCCCACACTCCCGGGCCCAACCTACTGGCATCTGTGACCCGAGCTTGCCTGCAGATGGTGCATAACCCCATAAGAGTTTTGCCCATGAAGGCAATCCCCACCAGCTTGCCCGCTATCATGATCAGCGTGAGCCCTTTCTCGATGAGTGACCGGATAAACTGTGTAACACCCTTCTGCCTTCCTTGCCCCGGAGCCCGCCATCGCGCCCCGGATGCCACTAACTCCCCCCCATGCAGTCACATACGTCGCCCTCGTCGACTCCGCCAAGGACCCTAGAACCAGCTGCAACATCCTGTGTTGCCTATGTACAACAGTTGCAGAGGCATGCATGTCGGGTCTCGATCCGCATCCTTGGCTAACTCATGGAATCCCCCCCACTGCGAACGAGACAAAGCATCCGCTATGTCATTATTGATCCCAGGCACGTGCAACGTGCGTAAAGCAATATCATGGCGCAGGCATCCCAACACAAACAACCTCAGCAGTTTCAGCACCTGTTCATCCCTGGCAGACTGGCGATTCACCACCTGCACCACCGCCATGTTATCCACATGAAAGGTCATTCATCTGTGGGCCAGCACCTCCCCTCACAGCGAGACCGCCACCACCAGAGGGAAAAGTTTCAAGAACGCGATGCTACTCCCTCCCCCGCACACTCCAGGGGCCACTTCTCTGCACACCAACGCCCCTGCCAGTAGAGCCCAAAACCAACACTCCCTGCCGCGTCTGAAAAAATCTGGACATCCCAGACCAGGTCATCCCCCCTCTGCACGGGGACCCCGTTAATATTCTGCAGAAAAAATTGCCAGATCCACAGGTCTTCGCGAACGCCCGCAGACAGCTGCACGAGGTGATACGGTGGCTTCCGCCCCGCCAAGGCCCTGCCCAATCTCCTACAAAACGTCCGACCCACTCGCACCACTCTGCAAGCAAAATTGAGGTGCCCCAGCAGCACCTGTATTTCCCAAACCTTGACTTTGTGCCTTGCCAACATGACCTCCAGCAACCCCAACATCTGCTGCTTCTTTTCCGCTGGTAAACGGGCCTCTATCGCCCCCGAGTCCAGCTCTATGCCCGAGAACGACAGCGCTGTACCCGGCCCCACTGTCTTCTCTGGTGCCAATGACACGCCCAAGTCCTCCATGAGCGCCTGAAACCTGTCCAGCGCAACCTGGCAGTCCATGGAGTCTGGGGCCCCAACCAAAAAAAAAGTCATACAGGTAGTGAGTTACTCCTTGGTGACCCGTCCGTTCTGTGAAAAACCATTGCGAGAACATACTGAAACACTCAAAAAGCGCGCAAGACATCGAGCAGCCCACCGGCAATGCCTTGTCCATGTACCAGCCACCGTTAAACTGGATCCCCAGTAAGCCCCAATCGTCTGGGTGGAATGGAAGCCAACTTGATGTCGCACTTTGCAATTTTCGCTGTTGCGCCCGCAACCACCACCAAGGCCATGGCAGGGTCAAGCGATGAATAAGATACCGTGGTCTCCCGTACATCAATGTAATTATTCACCGAGCCACCTTCCGGCCATGACAAATGTTGAATGCAGCAAAACTGCCCAGCCTCCTTCTTTGGCACTACCCCAATGGGGGACACCATCAAATCCGCCAACAGCCAGTCTTCAAAGGGTCCCGCGATGCGCCCCTCACTGACTTCTTTGTCCAATTTGCACTGCACCTCCTCTGGGTGCTCCCTGGCAGACCTCAAAATGTCAGCCCATTTCCAAAGCTGTGGCCCCTCATAACCCACACAAAATCCTTCCAAAAACCCGGTCCGTAACCGATCAGCAGCCTCCTTTTCCGGGTAATCCTGCAGGGCCGCTACCAAGCGATTCACTTTAACTGAAGTACGAGCCCTTTGGCCCAGACACCTTACACCCCTACCACCTCCAGATTGCTGGGGATTCCCCAACTGGACGCCCCGGCCTGCCCCTGCAAACCCCCTTGTTGCTGCCCCGAGGCACCCCAAAATCTAACGAATAGGTGCCTGTACTTACCGCAGCTCAAACATTCATGCCGAAACCTGCAGTGCTCCCTAGCGCACGCCCCTTTATCGTAGTCCCAACAGGACCCCGTGGACCCCGACTGGGTTTTGGCCCCGGCCCCCACCCTTCTGCTGGTGGGGAGGCCCTGAAAGGGCTGGTAAATAATAGGCAGCTCGCTTGCAGTAAAGATAATCTTACATTACCCAGCCAGCCCCATCGTGTGCTGCCATAAATCAGAGTCTTGCTCCCCCATTTCGCCTTGGGGGTCCCACGCCATCCGGGCCCTGAACTCCTCGTCGTACTGAGCCCACGCATACTTGCCCCCCCTAATAAGAGCCTTTCTAATGATGTCGATGTACTTAAACATAGACACCGACCGCTCTGGGAACTTTTCGCAATAAACGCTGTCGAAGATTAAAAAGGCCGCCGTCCAATTTTCAATAGTAAAAGGCACCTTCGGCCTCTTCTGGAGTTCATACTCCTCCTCCTTAGAAACCTCTTTCACCATCACTTACTAGTGTAAAAGCTTCAGTAACTCAACATACTCCCCCTTCCAGATGCGCTCCTTAGTAGACATCAACAAATGCACACCCAACGGCTTCGTAAGTAACCCCCATACATGGAAGACGCTTAATCTTTAGTTCTTTACTCTCAGGCTTCACCACACCTTCCCAGGCTGCCCCATCACCCGCTGTGTCAGCCCCGCTCGCTGCACCGTCTGCTACGCTGCCCTCAGCGCCATCCGCCCCAGACCCCGAGGGCCCCACACCCACCTTCCTGTGGTCATCTTCCCGTACCTTCCCACCAGGCCCCACCACCTCATCAGGGCCCATTCCTTTATCCACCACATACTGCCCCTTCCTCAGTCGAGCCCCCCATCCCTCATCCTCCACCTCCCCCCCACCCCCACTGATACCATGCGTGCCGCCTCCGCTCGATTATCTGATGCCAAGGACGCCACATGCTGCTCTCCGCCCCTCTGATCCAGGGATGCCGTCCTCATCTTCCAGTAAGATGTCTGGGCCGATCTCTCCCGCGGGCCCTGTGACACCTTCAAAACACTACCAACACGGTTATTCAGCTCCCCACCAGCCTCACCATCCCTCAGCTCTCCTTCTTCCAAGCAATCCTCATCCTTAATTATCTGCACCCCGCTAGTCACATAACCCCGTCCGGCCGGCGGCACTGACTGCACCTGTAACAGCCACCACATCATGCACCCCACCTAAACCAGTAAAAACATCTGATGCGGTGCTCCTCTTCTGGCAGTTCCCCTAAGCCGTAGTGGCCCTGTGGGTGGAGGGGTCGGCGAGCCAGCCATGGACCTACTTTTGCTGGCCGCGACGGGATCCCCCACCGGTGCCGGGCACGCCGCGGGAGGCTCAGCCCTTCCTTCACCATTGCGCCGATGGGCCGTCCCTAGCCCTGCCAAGTCAGGAACCCCGCGGCGTACATCCTCCTGAAAGAGAAACAGTAGGTCTGGTGTGCTGGGTCCCTCAAACTGAGCCTCGCCACCGCCTCCATAAGGCCCCCCCGCCCCAGCGCGCCTACCGCCCATGCCCCCCAACCTCCTCCTGACCCACCTCCCCACCCTCTCCCTCCTGATCCTCGCTCCAAGCCAAACCCTCTAACCCAGTCCTCGTCATCCAAAAAGGCCCCTCAACACCCCAATCCCATCCTCCCACTATCCCCCACCCTCTCTCCTACAACCCCCGTATTCCCTCCCAGCCACGAGGGGCCCACCACCTCAACGTCCCTCTGAGCCACGCCCCCAACTGTCCCCGGCGCCTCCTGGACCCCTCTGCCCAGGAGTCAAAAACATCCAGCCCCTCCCCCCATCCACCTATGTCCAACAGAGGCCTCTCCTTTCTCTCCTTTGTCCTTCCCCCCAGATGCCCCCTGTCTCCCCCTTGTCCCTGCCCGTGTCAACCCTACATGGGGTGGAAATGGGCTCTCTTGTCACTCTGCACACCCCCTGGCCCCCCTGACACCACCAAACATGACCCCCTCCCCCCTCTCCCTAGGGGTCATGCTCTTGCATGGCGGCGAGCAGGCCAAAACAGCCACCGCCACATCAGCAGACGCGCACCTCGCCGGGCGCGCCCCGCCCTGAGGGCCCACGAATAGGTCCATCCGCCCTGCTTCGCTAAGCAGGCGGATGGCTCCCAAAAGACGAACGTCCTCACAAGCTATTACGTCGCCAACCAAACGCTGAACAAGCCTACAGCAAAAACCGCCTAAAGGCCTCACCAGAAAAAACCTGACTACAGCGCTCCCAGCCACCAGGTCACCAAAACCTAAAATGGTGGCTGGGCCCGCGATAACCCCCACTACATAACCTTGGGCTATCTTTCAAAATTGGGCTGCCTTTGGGCTACTCCCAAGGCAGCCCAAAGCCGCAAAATGGCTGCTCCCTGCTCACCTCCCTCCCAATCTGCCCGGGGGCACACCCCGCGATGCTCGGCGGCTGCCCCCCAAACCCCCCTTCAACAGACATGTCAATCATAGGTCTTTAACAGATGTAAAAAGCACAGTTTCTCCTTGTCATTGAAAAGTGTACGGTTCGCGCTGTACATCTAAAACATTCATTGTGTAGACGAAAGTCTGAGCGTGTGGAAAGAAACCGCTGACCCTCGCAAACATGTGCGAGGCGTGCCGTTCTTTCCCTCCTGATTAGCTCCTCTGTGGCCATGATGCCTCTTACCGCTGCAGAGTGTAGGGTTCACTCGCAATATTGCTGCAAACTAATGTATCTTAAGTAACCCCCAGGTTGGCTTTCTACAGCAGGGACCTTGACTCCCGCCACGCCTAATAATAAAAAAAAAATGTACACTGGATTTTAATTGCAACTTTATTTTATAGTTTTCTGCCCTTTTGTTCCTTGCTTGCTGTCTTCATTCATTTTAGCCCTGTTGGTGTTGTGGCATCTCTGTACATCGTCGCTGCTATTGTCAAATTGCTGTCTGCCTGAGAGTGACTCCTCGAATCCTCTTCTAGTAATTATCTGGACAGGCAGGGTCAGCCCTGGAGGTGTCGCGACCACTGCGCGAACCGCTAACCTCTTACATTGAACCATGCTCGTCATTTCATCACTGATTTGTCTCCTATGTCCCCATGGAAGCTATTAAATTCCGTATCGATGCTTGGTGTATTGTTCATGAAAGACGCCCAGAGGCTTTGCTGTGTGGAGGGAGGGGTCTGTGGTGGTGAAAAGGTGGTGAAATGAAAGGACATTGCTTCAAACTGCCTGTCTGCATGGGGTCAGTGGGAGTCTTAGAAGTGCCTCAAAGCAAAATTAGCTTTTATGATATACTCTGGGAAGTTGTAAAAATGAATATGCTTGAAAGAGTCGACCCGGTCCTGAAGGCAGAGATTTGCTGCTAGTGAGAAAGAAAGAAGTTTATTTTGAGGGTTGTTCCTCACTTTAACTGATTTTGATGCTCCTCACTTTTGTTGAGATCCTCAGAAGGTGACCTTGACCATAGGGTCACGTAAAAATGACACTGAGGTCCATATTATCAAGAACGGCAATAACATTAGCGGCAGGAAACTGCAGCTAAAGCGGCGATAAGGAGCTAGATAATATGCCCTTGAGAATTCTCATAGAAGCCCAGGTTCTCTTGTGAAGGACATCAAACCTGGGCTTCTATGGGAATTTACAAAGGCATATTATCAAGCCCCTTATCGCTGCTTTAGCGGCCGTTTTCTGCGGCTAAAGCAGGGAGAATGTTAACACCATTCTTGATAATACGGCCCTGACTCTGACATCTGCAAACAGGTTCCTAGATACCTGACTGTCTCACTCATCAAATGGTACTTTTTGAACTGTGCACAGTATGGGTGTGGTAAGGGCAGTAAGGTAATTTAAACATAGGAGATTCAAAGAATTGCCTTCATTTCCCAAAATGCAAGGGGTTCTGTGAGGCTCTGAGATTTTAGTATTTGTGAGATAGTGATCTCCAGGATGTAAAAGAAAATAGTTTGCACTATTTCTGCTCACAATTGCAGTCTAACACATGTTTTAGGTCTCACCTGCCCTAGCCTATATCACATGCCTTATTAGAACGAAAGTAGTAAAAAAAATGCCTCTTTTACATGATCACCCCCATTTCTAGGTCTTGCCTGTGCAACGTGCATGCAATGCATAGGAAGGCCTTTAGACATCAATCTTCACTTTTTAAGCACTGCACTCTTGCTTGTGGCGGCATCCACCTTTTGGAGACGAGCAGCGGCGCGCCACAAGCATGAGTGCAGTGCTTGAAAAGTGAAGACTGCTCTCCTAAGCGCACATGTGCTTGCCTCTCTCCTCGCCCACACGTCCCGGCCACTCACTCGCTCCGTCCTCTCCGTCACCTTAAAAACACCTTGCTTAGGTGCACCATTGCCAATAATACGTTTTCAAGCGCTTCGTAGCAAAAGAAGCACGCAATAGCTGGAAGAACAACTGGCCATCTTGGAACATTAAACCAATGAGAGTAAAGTTATCTGAACATCTGAATTGTTCAATAATAACTTGAATAGTCTTCAGTTGTTCTTGTACGTAACACAACTTGATTTCAACATTTTGCTTAGTGATAGCTCCATAACATCCCAGGTATTGCAGTACAACATTCAACAGTTTTGGAAATATATCCATTCCGAATTGGCTGCTGTGTGAACTTTCAACATATTGCTAAATTCCCAGCAAGCGTTATCATATTAGTCCTTTCTTTGTATCGGCAACCGATTCTGTCATTTTCATTGGCTCACATCGGAGTGGTAAACCTGAAGATTGCTGATGGTGACACATTTTAAGGGTTTCTGCATAGGTTCCTTCTGCATGCTCGCTGCTGCTCCTGTTGTAAATATTTTGTCTGTAAACCACAACTGGACATGATGCACAGCACTCGCAGCTACAAATGTAAAGTCTTGTATTTGGTGATTTCACAAATTTGCTTCCATAGCCTACTCTTTAAGAATTGTCAACTCTCACTGATCTGCAGGTACTTCTTAACTCTCATTGTGTTGTAGGTAATGCATAATATCATTTACAGGGATGGTCGGAAGTCAGTTTGATACCACTTTGTATGTTTTAGTCAAAGAGAGGTGGCTCATTTTGGAAAGCTTGATATTTAGCGGAGGCTTTCCTAAAATGTCAAACAGTGAAGTAACTTTATTTTTGTGGATGGTCTTACGTCCTGTGTTCTCATACCAATAATGTCTGATTAATTGTGGCTATCATTCCTCACTGATGCTATGTGACCATGTGAATAAAAGGCTGCACCCGTGGTTAAACCACATTAATTACAGTTGTCTATCTCCTTGCAGCTTCCTACTTGTGTCACTACGTTGTAGAGGTGCCACCAGTTGGATCATACCGGGTTGACGTTCTCATGGAGCTTACAGGTGTTGTGCTTCTCACATGTTATTTTTTGGTTATGAAAGTGGCCATTGGTTTTTATAACTGTTTCTTGTTCATTACATGTTCTTTTTTTTATGCTGAACATTTACAACGTGTATAGTAAATGAATCTCCACCCAGCGTTTTGCCTTCATCCAGCACTCGCACACATTTGGAAACAAACTTTGGCATAGCCAATAGGTCTTGCCTTTGGGACCTTGTAAGTGTTTAGCCATGCAACAGTGGATGTTGTTAAACCAAGGATATTGTGCTGGATAACTAAACACTTATAAGGTCCCAAAGGCGAGACCTATTGGTTATGCCAATGCTTGTTTTCTCTTTCCATTTGTGCTGCATTCAGTAGCATACATAGAAAGAGGAATATGCCTCTATGGATTGTTTTTATGCAGGAAAGTGCCCCTTCCTGCATTAAACAATCCTGTCTCCAACACAGGCACCTTTGAACCATTGTGCAGGGATGCCTGTGCTGACCATAGGCTACCGAAAGTGCCTCAGTGCAGTGGGAAAAGACAGAGCAGCATCGCATTGTATTATTATGGTGCATCTCTGTCATTTCCCAGTGATGAAGTGCTGTGCAGAAAGATAATTTGTTGTGGTGCCCTGCACCACAATTATCAGAATTATGCCTCTTAGTGCAATGCCCTTACGTGTCCTTTGTGGCTTGAGAATATTTGGCACTATCAACGCACTATTTATTTTGTTGTGTTGTGTCATACCAATATTTTTATATTTTGAAGAGCCTTATGTGCAGTGAGTAGGGTGAGTGATGGCATGCTGATACTTACACCTTACTCTTTTAGCAAAATTATCAAATATACTGCCCTTTGTTCGTATGGACCGTTATTAGTTGACTTGAAGTGCTGTAAGGGAGATAACATCAGAAATACATTTCCAACTTGTAAAGCCAATACAACTATACGACTTCACAATACGGACCAGGAATCAATAATTAGGATTAAATGGATTTATTTTAGAATACTGATCAAACAGAGGAAGCATAAATTCACATCCTGCAGGCACTACCCTCCTTTGAAAGTAGGATGTCTAATGCAATGCGGGTCTGCCTAACCAGATATTTTATAGCAATCATTTCAGTATTGATGGTTAGCAATGAACCAGCTTTATTAGTAGATGACTTATCAACTATAGTTTCTAATCTTGAGAACATTCGGAACCACTTCACAAGAAGGGATCATTGCACCAAATATATATATCTCTCACTAGCTTAGGAGTACTACAACTCCATTTTGGTCTAGCATATGTCCACCACACCAGGCCATTCAGCTGCTCTACATGGCAGATTTTCTGAAAAACTATGGCCAAATCGCAAGTGAAATCCCAAACTTGGAACCATATAAAAAACCATGTATGCTTCTCATAAACATAATAGACACCAGGAATAACAGGATCCTTTCCTACCATGAATTGATCCAATTTTCCTCCATATTCAAAGATATATTCTCAATCACTCCTTCCTATTAATTTAGTATTAACTACTGATTTTCATTTATTCACACATAGGGTCCCTTTGTCTTTCCAATCTGAAGTCAATGTGGAGGAAACCCCTGACTCCTGATGTCCCTATTCTTCCCTAGCCTGTTTATTCTTGTACTTTTGATCTTCCACTATTCTCCATCATGCATCCACCCCCTCTACTCTCTACTGTATCTAAAAATGTATTCTGAACTTCAGTTAGTTAACAGGTCATATTGTGCCTATGGGCATATGCAGGATCTAACCTCACAATGGGTTTGAAAAAACTCCCAGAAGTGTCAATCTTCTTTGCATTTGGATGGGAATTCAAATGTTTAAACATAGGGACTTCAGGAAGAACTAAGTTGTAATTTTAAAATTAATACTGAAAGTGCCCTTGTACATAAAAAAAGACTAAGCACAAGGGTACAAGTACTACCATACGTGAGAGGAATGTGATGGTATTTTATCCCCTCCTCAGCTGAGACAGGCAACTACGTACAGACATAGCAGTATTTATCCTCAATTGTATCATTGCATTCATAAATCAACTTAAAATAAGCATTTGTAGAGAAATCTCTCCTTGAAGAATCATTTAAAAACACATGTGTGCAGCTTACCATCAGTGAGAACTGGGACACTTGCTGTAGGCTTCGGTTTAGTTCATTTAGAAGGGATGTATGAATATAATTCTAAAAGCAAAACAATGAATTCTATGCCAATAGCCACCACCACTCCAGCTACTATAAACCTACATCTATTATGGTTACTAGTTTCCGTGACTTCACTAAAATCAGACCCTTGAGTAGAAAATAGCAGCAAACTAATTCTCTCTGTATGTTTTTACTTGTGCAAATGACACCAAGCAAGTTCAAAATGTTGTATGTTTAGCTTACTTACAAAGATCTTTGTAAGTCTTCCTGAACCCTATTCCATCTTCTTCTTCTAAAAACACAACCTTCTACTCTTTCTGTAGCCTCCGGCCTAGGGAACTTCTTAATTTTTTTAGGTAGAGTTCATTAAGTTGTCTCCAATAAAAATAAATGTCAACGTTCAGTTAAAAAATTATGTCACAGTTAGCTCAGGACAGTTCATTCAATAGTAGGAAGTGCTCAAAACAACGTTCCACAACAAATACCTCACTATTATTGTCCAAATCACAAAATCCTCTGTAGCTCTCATTTGTAACAAAATATGTCCACTCAGGGGCCAAATACCTTCTACAAGGCACTTGGCTCTGTTTGATCTCCTGAGAGCAGGTTGGTTGTCCTCATTGCAACTTAACCTCATGCGCGCTAGCGGAATTCCGTTCGCACGCTGAGATTTTTTAAATCGCATGTTACGTGACGAGCTGGGCTCGTCATCAGCGTGCGAGGAGGCTACACCATGACGAGCCCAGCTCGTCATCAGCGTGGAAGGGGTTAAATCTGGTGCTTCCGTTTCCTCTGGGCCAGTATGTTATATGTTCCACAGACAAACTCTCTCTCTTTCCTTCCTTCTCAGGCAGCCGTCTCCAGCTCCAACTTGGCTGGTTACACCATCAGGCCCTTTGCCAGGACCAAGTTTGGCTTCCACTTGTACCACAGGCCAAGCCTCTCTTTCTGTCTTGATTCCAGACACTGACACATCAGGGCCACTCCCGGGCAGAGGGTGTTCTGTTGGATATTCTTGGATTGCCACTGAACTCTGAGGCCCCTGTTTACTCTCTGCCATACCCTTAGCCCCTTCTTGGTGCTCCTCAGTTGTTGTCTGCATTTCAGAAAGAGGCACTGTCACATCATCAAGGGGACACTCCACTCTCTTATTATGGGAGGCAAACACTCCATTGGGCAGACCCCAGATTCACCGGCAGTGTTTGTTATGAAGTTGACCTGGAAAGTCCCCCAACAAGGTTCCAAACAAAGTTTCTGAACATCGATATTCACCAAAACCCACTTTCACTGACTGAGGTTATGGCATTGCTGCTAGTGCAGAAGGGTGCTGGCAGCTCCAACCTGATGAATCACAGAGCACACCTCATCAGCCAGTCCTTTGCAGTAGTAAAAAAAACATGTCATTTGTAGTATGTTCAAGCACATTTATGGGCACTGCAGTAAGCCTCATTGCTTGACCCATGATGATTTCATAGGAAGACAGTCCTGTCCTCCGATGAGGAATGCTGTGAAGCCTCATCAATACCAAAAGCAAAGCATCCGTTCACTTCAGAGATGATGATGTACACACTTTAGATAGCCTGTATTTCAGGATGCTATTTAGCTACTTCACAATTCAAGTACCCTCAGACCGATAGCTACAGTACAGTCTCTTTTTCCACTTGCAATGCTGCAAACAACATTGAATTTGAATTTAAAATATATATTAAGCGCAGCATTCACCAGCGGTTTCTTGGCGCTATGGAGGGCAGGGTACCAATGGGGGAGAGTGACCACCATACCAAGGACTGGTGGACCTAAAGAGAAGTGAGAGCATATCACAAAGGAAAGTCCTGTTTGAAAAGAAAAGTTTTGAGGTCTTTCCGAAAAGGAAGGTAGTGTGTTGCCAGTCTTAGGTGGTCCGGTAAAGAGTTCCAAAAGGTGGGTGCCAGCGTAGAAAAGGTCGACCCACCCCACTTCTTGCGCTTAAAGCGGGGGACCACCAACAAGGACTGGGAAGAAGAGCGAAGCTCTCGAGTGGGGATATACTCCCTGATCATAGAAGAAATGAAGGCGGGAGCCGAGCCCCGCCGTGAGTGAAAAACCATGCAACCCAACTTAAACAAGGCCCTCTCTTTAACAGGCAACCAATGAAGTGCCTTCAGAAGAGGAGTGCAGTGATTCGAACGAGAAAGGCCATGAATAAGTCGGGCTGCCTGGTTTTGAACTAACTGGAGTTTCCGTAGGCTATACGCTGGAATGCCATTGTACAGGGCATTTGCGTAGTTCAGCCGGTAGACAACAAGAGCGGACATAATCAGCTTGAGTGCCAGAGGAGAAAAAAAGCGAGAAACAGTGCGAATAGTGCGGAGAGTGAGAAAGCAAGAAGAAACGACATGACTAACTTGTGAGTGAAGAGTGAGTTGATTATTGAGTTTGACACCTAATGTCTTGACTGAGGCAGAAGGAGAAGGAGGGGGCCCAAAAGAAGAAGGCCAAAATAGAGAGTTCCAGGGACTGGAGCAACCACCTGTGAGGACCAACTCGGTCTTGTCCAGGTTCAACTTTAGGTGGTTGTGGTTCATCCAGTCCCTGATGAAAACCATAACTGACTGAAAATTAGAAATAGAATGAGAAGAGGAAGAAAGATCAAAGATAAGCTGGAGGTCATCCGCATAGTTAAAAACGGTGACCTCCAGCTGCTGAAGAGCAAAAATCAAAGGACAGATGTAGAGATTAAACAAGAGAGGGGAAAGAGAAGAACCCTGAGGGACACCACAAGTGACGGGTAATGAGGTAGCCGAAAAGTCTCCCAGCCGGACCGCCTGGGTGCGGTCCCTTAAAAAGGAGGAGAGCCAGACCAAGGCCGAGCCCCCGATTCCCGCCGCTCCGGCACGGGACAAAAAGATGGAATGGTCCACCGTGTCGAAGGCGGCGGAGAGATCGAGGAGCACCAGGGCCTGATGATGGTTTTGGTCTGCTCCCTCCCTAAGGTTGTTAAGGACCGACACCACAACGGACTCCGTGGAGTGTCTTGGTCGAAATCCTGCTTGTCGGGGCGCTAAGCCGCCATTCTCCTCAATGAAGGAGCTGAAAACCGTTGTTACATGCCGCTCCAGCACCTTGCCCAAGTAGGGCAGCAGCGAAATTGGACGATAATTGGCTGGAGCGGAAGGATCAGCCCCCGTTTTCTTGAGGATAGGCACTATAGTGGCGGATTTTAGGGAAGGAGTCACCACCGCTTGTGTCAAGGAATTATTAAGAAAAGTAAGGGGGGGCAAGGGACAGGCAGTATAAATGTGTTTGAGGATGCGGGCTGGACAAACATCCGTCGGAAAACCCGATTTAACTTTTGGGAGAATGGCCAGAAACGCATCCTCAGTGAGCGGTGGAATAGAAGTGAAGGAAGACCGGGCAATAGGGGGGGAAGGATCAACAAAGGCAGGGGAAGGAGGAGGAATATTTAGTTTAATGTTGGTTATTTTATCCAAAAAATAAGAATTAAGGGAATCACATAAATGTTGAGTAGGCAGGGGTTTGAGGGATGCCCTGTCCGAGTAGGCCAGGTCATGGACTATGGAGAAAATCTCTCTGGGTTTATTTTCTGCCACCAGAATTTTGGCGGAAAAATAAGCAGTCTTTACATCGAGTATAGCTCTCTTATACTCTCCCAGGAGGATGGTGTATCTGACTTTCAGTGTAGGACAGTAGTCCCTTCTCCACAGCCTCTCCGCTCGCCTAAGAGCAAGCTTCTTCTCCTTTAACTCCTCGTTGAACCAACGATTGGATTCGTTGGGACGTCTGGTTGATATCCGACGTAAGGGAGCTACCAAGTCGCATCCCCTGGCGAGCCAGGTGTTAAGGGTGGCGGCTTGGGATGAGGGGGAGAGGCCTGTCAACTTAGGCGAGGAGTCCAGTAGGGAGGGTGACAAGGACTGGAGGTCAACACGACCCCAGTTACATGCCCAGGTGTTTTTGGCTAATTAAAATGAGGTCCACGGTCTGGCTCCAGTGAAGTTGGGCACTGAACCTAGGGATCAATTCTCTGCAGCAAACACAACTTAGCTATAAAGAGATTGTCATTTTTCCTGGTTTGGTAAGCCTCAATTTAACATGAGAAAATACACTCAATCACTAGGACATGTCTCAACCTGTTACACACAGACATCTTGATGAAGCCCAACTGCATCCTAGTAAATGTTCTTCCTGATCTTCCAATATGGCTGAGCATCACTAGTGGCCTTTTCTCCCCATTCATCAGTGTCATACAGCACATCTGTTTCACAAACATTCAGCCATCAACCTAAATCAGGGTGTAAACCAATCCTGAAGAAACAGCCTGACCATTGCATCCCTCCCAACTTGTGAGGGACAAGGAAATGCCTAGTCATCAAGTCCAACAAATTATCCAGCAATCCAGGCTGTCCATCTGCTGACACCCAGATTTCATAATCCCTTTTCACACAACCTGCTCTGACCAAACCTTGCTGTTCAGACTCTGGTACATCCTCCTGCAATCTCTTCACTTCCCCCCAAGTACCAGCCATTTCCAATAAAAGGCTGTCGTTTTGATCCATTTACATATTCTCTAAAAAAGGTTCGGGACCCACAACCTCAATACTGTGCAACTTTGTCAGCATAACGGTTGGCAACCGTTACATAGTCATTTCAGCTCCAGTGTGCAGAGCCCTTTACAACTGCAATCTCTTTAGGAAATTCTTCCAACAATTTCATAACATACTCCCTGTTTCAAATAGGGGATCCCAATTAAATCATAAATTCCCTTTGCGACCATAATTGTCCAAAGTGATGGACCATTCCAAAATTGTATTGACTATCAGTAAAAATAGTCACTTTCAATTGTTCTGAAACACAGCAGGCTCTAGTAAGAGCAATCAGTTCAGCCACTTGTGCAGCGGCTACACCTCAAAGTCAAGAGGCTTACATTATCCCCTCAACTGCACAGACTGCGTAAGCAGCTCTTAGGGTTCCCCAATCATCTCTTAAGCAGGAGTCATCCACAAATAGTACATAATTAGACTTGGCAAGAGGCTCATCTTGAACATCTGGACTCTCTTTATTAAATAATTCCATGACATCAAGACAGTCATGCTCTACCTCCCCATCCTCGTTTTCCTCTTCTGGCAATGGTAACAAGGTAGCAGGACTCAATGAAGCACATTGTGTCGGATGATATTCTTAGCTTTGACTATAGTCTGTTCTGTTTGTCAGCCTGGTGTTCCTGAGACGTTGAGTGAATCTACGCCGCATCAGCAATATCTCGGCTGAGTGGGGCACTTTGAGAGTAGGAGGTTGTCCCAGGACTATTGAACAAATCTGGCTCTCTATATAGTATGCTAAAATGAAGTACAATGTCAGAGAGTCCAGGGAGACCCAGATTCGCATACAGAGGCAAACGTAGATAATACTAACGCTCTATTTATGGTAGTGTGGGCAAGCAGTTAGGCTTATTAGAAGGTAATGTTAAGCTTTTATTCTACTCACAGACGTAATAATTTGTATTACCTAGAACTTCCTTTAGTTAGGGTTTTTCAAATTTAGGAAAATAACTCACTTTTGTGTGCAGTTACGAACAATGAAAGTCTATGTAGAAAAACACATAAATGTATATAAAATCATACAGTCGTGTCAGGGGTTTCACCTTCTAGGTGTAGGGCAGCAGCAGGCCAAAGTCCAATGTTCCACCAGCAGATCATCAGGAGCGTCCAAGATTCGCCGGGAGCAGGGTGCTGAGGTCGTTGGTAGCATGTGTGCTACGAATAAGAGAGCTACCTCAAAACAGGCTGCACAAGGGAACTTACAGGTAAGCCCAAGGGACCTGAATAAGGAACCTGGTTGCAAGAGTTTCAGGACCACAGGAGCACAGCTGGATCGTCAGTACCCAGGCCTGCTGAATCGGTGTAGAGCAAATAGGTCAACCGGCTCTGTGAGTCAAGATGGGCTTTGAAGTCAGGAGAAGGCAGGTTGTAGGGAGGATTTTGGGACAGCTGGTCCACTCCCTGAGTAGGTGTCAGGGGGCTCGAAGTCCCTCGATGGGTGCTTGCTTCCTGGGCAGATGGAGTCCAGATTCGACTCTTCATGTAGGTGTCAGTTGCAGTTGGTCAGGTATCATAGGTATTGCTATGGCTTGGCTCCGGTAGGTCCTGGATTCCTCCCACTTGGTGGCGGAACAGATCTAACCCTCAGGAGCTGGTGTACCTCTTCAGGTTTGGTTGCTGTGCCGGCATCACAGATGTGCGGCAAGTCAGTAAGTCAGACTCTGTGGGTTCAGTGCCTGCAGAAACAGTGGAGTACCTTCTCTTATCCAATGAAGTTCTCTTGTGATTGTCAAAGGGCTGGACCTACTCCAGGGTTCCTGGAGGCCTCACAGCAAAAGGTTGAGTCAGCACACCAAAATGATTGAGTTCTTGGATATAGCAGTCAGGGTTTCGCTCCAAAATTCTGCATCATGTACTCTGTTCTCTGATCAGCAGTTATTCTTTGTTCATTTTCTTCTAAGGTCCATCAAATCTAAAGTTCAGGGCCCAGGGGTGCCATCAAAATACTACATTAAGGGCTATTAAAGAGGTTGACAGAAAGTAGCCAATGTGCTACTGAGAAAGGGTGAATCTTGACCCTTTCGGTCAGTGGTCACCACCTCGAGTGTGGACACAAATCACCAACACAGCATTCCACTGAGAGAGGAGGAATAAAGATGTAAGATACCAGAATTTCAAGTTAGAGTGGCACGTTTATTTTCAGTTCACAAGCAGAAAAATAAATACATATCAGTTCAGGCTACAATGCAAATTCCTACAAGAGATCCAGACTTCGCCCTGTCTAGAGTAAATGCTAGATGACAAATGCTCAAAATATCGCAAGGCAAAACTGGAATAAAAATGTATTAAAAAGACCACGATCACAGATGATCAAAGATCCTACGCTACTGAGTACATTGATATAGAACTCTAGTGCCTAAGGGCAAAATATCTAGGACAGATCTATTCTCACAGATTATACATTTCTATTAGGACCCTGAATTATGGGGTCAAGGTAAGGAAGGCACAAGTAGAATTAGCTCAAAATAGAACATGTTGCTATTAAATTCAGTGTCTGGTGGTATCTAGGAATGAGACCAGTCCCCTAATGTCTAAAAAGTCTACCATACAGGGAACTAGCTATAAAGACCGATAGCTAAAGGGTCAGAGATCTAGAGAGACAGAAGGGTTATCTGCCCTGGGAGATCCACAACCTGAGAGAGGCGTCGGTGTCCCAAGTCAGATATTCGGCTAGCCGGAGAACAGACCACGCTCAATGCCAAGCATCCGCAGGAAAGTTCTGCCTTAAAATCTGATGGTTGGGTCTGATATACCTGAAATTGAGGAACCAAGGTTCTATGGTGACACACTGGCCTACGCCCATTCAGTGCAGGCGGTCTAACCACATGTGTTCTAGGACACCGGAAGGACATCTTTAAAGAACATTTTGTTACGTACATTTTTAAAAGAGAACATTTTGTACATTTCTAACAAAAGAACATTTTGTTACGTACATTTCTAAATATCTGCAAGTGGGAAACTTATGATAGGTGCTGATTATTGCCAGAGGTTGCTGCTTTTACTTTGTGCAAGCTATGTTTCAAAATATTACTTTAGCAATGTTTTCAGGAAGCTGTACCAACGTGCACCAGTCTGTGTATGTGTGGGTGTTGGTCTTGAAGCTGGCTGTGAAACTAACTAATCTCTGAAGGCCTAATTTCACCTCGTTTATTTCAATGCACAGAAACGTATATTTTTTTAAAATCCTTAGGCCTAGCGGAGTTTAATGTGAGAGGCTGTTATCATAAGATGGTAGCCCCTGGATACGTTTTAGGCCTAAGCATGGTGGGCTCTTGGGCCTTTATTCACTAATGGTGCATGATGAGAGTTGGTCATATTAGCATATTTTCAGATTTCTATCATGCAGGGCCTCAGGCAGGGCTTACATCAGACCTTCATCTTACCAAGGCCGATAGAAATATCCTTTCTGGTGATTTTAGATTTTAGAACGGGACCCTCCATCATCTACCCCCTCTTGTTCATTTATGAACACACTCTTAAGTGAGTATTTTGTTGATTTTTCTGCCAATGGTGGAATCCATGGCATGTCATTGACATAGCACTTAAAACTGGCCGGACGTGCAACGTTTTCGTCTGACCTAAGTAGTTGGATATACCATGGACCTGATTCATTGAGCAGGCATTCATACTGAACAGCTGCAGTGTTGTGACTTAGTGTGTTTCTACCTGGAGGGAGAAGTGGGGCTGATGGCACCCCAGAGTGTGTGTCAGGTGGAGCTGGGTGCGTGCTAGGTGGTACTAGCTCGATCATTTGTATTTGTTCTCCATTCCCATCCCCAGGAGCCCGATCCATGTCTTCATATTTTGGTATCTGGTAAATCCCTGTGCTAGCATAATTCATCCCTATAGCTTTTGTGCTTAATCTCTTAATACAGTGGCTTCCTATCTGAAAGGCGCAACACAGAAATAACATAATCCCGACTATAGGTATCAATAATTTCAGAATCGCTGTTAGCCAGGGGGGCATCCAGTCAAAGTCGAACCAGTTCGTTGGGATAATGTCCTCAGGGGGCACCTCCTTCGCCAATCATCTCCTTTCCCAAGTTTGTCAACTACTCAATGGCCCTTGCTATAGATCAGTTATCCTCGTCGTTTGCAGGTATAAAGGTGCAGCAGGATTTTCCTATTTTATGGCACAAACCACCATCTCTGGCGGTCAGCATGTCCAAGTAGTAACGGTGCTCCAAGACCATTTGTCTGAGGGGACGTAGCTCTTCCCTAATCGCATTGAGCCCATCCCTGGTGCTGTTGATGGCCTTCATGACCTCATAACGGGGGACTTCCAGCCAGCGGGCATTCGCAGTTGTTTGAAAGATTGGAAAAGCTCCTCCGAAGAATAGCTGGGCCTCGTTGAAGAGGCGGAATTCTGCTGGAACGTTACAGAGGATCCCTGCAGCAAAGTATTCAGCTGCTCTCCGGTGGCGGTGGAGAAACGTAACATCACCTGTCATTGGGTGTGACAGTATGTGAGAGGCGTTTGATGCAGGTACAACCAGATGTACCTCATGCAGAGTCACCAAAGAACACAGTCCGAGCCACTGAGGAGGTAGTTGGAGATAGAGGTGTTCTCCACAAGCCCAATAGTAGTCCATCAAGGTGGAGGTGCCATACTGCATATCGAAATTAAAAATAGTCCAGTTGCAGCCTGTGTTACGCCCAACAGAGACGGAGCCATTACCTATGAAACAAAGAGAAGGGTTTTTTAGTTTGAATGCTTTTTTATCTTTGTACATTCTCTCCACACCCGAGGTGTATCTGCTTGCTGCCTCATTCCAAATCTGTTCACAGTTATCCTCTACATCCCAATCAATGTTTTCCTCCCATATTGTTTCGCCAGTCCAAGGGACGCTGCTTTACAATATATGTTACCAGGTTCGAGCCACTCATTCTTGTAGTACTTCCAGAAGCGTTCTGTTCTGGCCTTGACAGTGTGGGTCGGGGAGGCTCCCCGGGTGGCAGTGGCCATGGAGGCGTGGGTGTGTGTCACATGTTGCTTGGGGTGTTGAGATTGAAACGTATTTCATTTGCCTAAATATCTGCGCTCTGTGATCCATGTTTGGTATATTTCTTTTGTACTTCTCTTGTATCATCTGTTCTATGTCTACTTTGTCAGAAGTAATCCTGAATATGGCATTGTTGTTATCCCATTCTGTTGTATTCACAAATCCAATCCATATTCCAACACCTCCTACTATTTGGACCTGTCCCTCCACGCGGCAAAGATACAGGTGTAGTAGGCACATCACTATATGCGGTGGAACATCTTTAGGAAAAATTAGTCTGTCCGCTCCTACTGCATGGGGAATGTAGGAACACACATAGCAGGACTCATTTGAGATCCTTTTCCCTACGGCTGTCATGTCCCTGTACCATGAATTTTCTTCAAGGGAGGAGTGGACTGAATGGTCTCTTACTGATTGGGGTAGGCTGAGCATAGGCCCTAGGCCTTCTTGTATTTGCACGAGGTGTTGGAATGTTTTGAATGACATTGCTTTAGGCTTGTGTCTTTTGTCTATATGAGAACCAGGGACAAATGGGGAGGGGATACGGGATTTTGACTTTGTCATGTATGGGGGGATAGTAAAGGCGAACCTCCGGGCCCTATAGTGGCGTGAGGCACGCCTGCGGTATGCGGGAGGCTGCGTGGAGTTAGTAGTCCCATTCCAAGTGGTATTTCTGTCGCCTGGTATTGAAGCTGGGAGCTCCGGGTGCATACTGGTGGGTGTATTACTACTGCTACTGTCTGTGATCTTGGGACCTAAGGTGTTGTGTGTTGTGGTGTTTCCGCTCCTGGAACATATTGTTTTGTGTGTTGTGGTGTTTTTGCACTGGGTGATCGCTGGCACAGTCACTGAAACAGTAGGAACTATGGCTTTTTTGCTACCTATATCATGATAACTCTTTACAGCAAGGAAAAAGATATACCAGTTGAATGTTGCTAGTGCCACTCCAATAATGATACAAAACATAAGAACAGTAAGTATTCATAACTTTGGTTCACGGCCGCTATATTCGTGGAGCAGCACGTGGGTGTCTTCTTCTTCTTCTTCAATGATGGATGGAACGGTGGATGGAAAGTCGCTGTCCTCATTCAGGGGAACCATGGGTATATCGTTTCCCTCTTTTAGTCCATTGCCTGTTGCTGCGGAGGTGTAGGATCGAAGCGGACGTCCTTCCGATGGATCCATGCTTTCCTTTCGGCTATCCGGATGGCAGTTGGAGATGAGTCCGTCATCTCAAAAGATCCGTCAAACTTAGGATCTTTCCAGCGCCTGACGTGCCTCCGGATGAAGATCAGAGTTCCAGGACGGATAGGTGGGAGCTCAGAATCGATGGGGCCCTTCTCCTTCCTCTTGGATACCTGGACAGAAAGGAACTGCGCAGCGCGGGTTAGTGTGCACAAGAAGTCATAAAGCTCAGCCTTAAGAATCTCAGAGGATGACTCACTATCAGTTTTGGGCCTGCTGGGAGGGACCGCTACATTTATGGATCGTCCGGTGACAAGCTGGTGGGGTGTGAGGTGGTGATCCGAACTCGGGGAATTTCTTAATGAGAAGAGGGCCAGTAGGAGACAGTAGAGCCACTTTTTGCCAATGGTGGCGCTAATTTAGCTTATTTTGTTTTTGAGCAGGCCGTTGAGGCACTCACAAATACCATTACTTTGGGGGTGTTAAGCGGATGTCAGCTTGTGTCTGATGCCTAGCATTGTGGTGAGAGAGGAGAAGATGGCGTTTGAAAAATGACTTCCGTTGTCTGTTCTAATGGCGGAAGGAATTCCAAAGCGGGAGATGACGTCATGGAGCAGGAATGTGGCTGCTGCTTTGGCATCGCAGTGGACGCATGGTCCAGCTTCGATCCAACGTGAGAATGGGCATACTACCACGATGAGATATCGGTAATTTTGGCACCAATCAATCATGTCGACATAGTCAAGGTGGAGTTCTTTGAATGGGCCAGAAGGTTTAGGACTAGTGGAGGCAACTGTTTTGAGAGTTGAGTTTGGTGAATACTGTTGGCAGATGAGGCATTTATTAACAAAGAGCTGTATTAGAGTCAGAGTCAAATGCACTTTATTCGATTATTTTAAAATCATAAAAGTATGCTATACATTCACTTTTGATCATATCAGACACAACTTTTAAAAATTGATTATAAAGGTTATTAAAAACAGGGATTCAATATATACACATCTTCGGTGGAGATCAAGGTAACTATACAAGGAAATTATTTACAATTACATGATTTTTGGGACCACTGCGAATTGTGCAAATCTTTCCAAATTATACAAATTTTATACATTGAAATTACTACAGTTCTATTTACAATCATTTTACATCCATTTACAACCAGGGAAAGTGTGCAAACCTTAAGAAATTAATAAAATAGTTTTTGCTAAAGGTCAGGTGTTGCGGGACTAGTAGCCTAGAAATATTTCGGTCAATCATCAATTACCATTGTATAGGGCAAAAGATGGCCGAATTCTATTTTGCCTGGACCGAATTGACATTGTCAGGAAATTGGCTACCCCATACATTACTAATGGAGATTCCATAAGTTGCAGGAACAATAAAGCCGGTTTAACTTGCATAAACTCTTGATCTCTCAGTATTGGCTTGATAAACTTCTCCCTGCCACTCTTAAAGAAGGAATGTTTTATTTATCATTTTCAAATGCCACCTGGCGTCATCTTGACTTTTACAAGCGGCACGTGTTCACAAAGCATCCATATAGAGCAGGTACTTTACAATCCACCCAATGCATTTCAAACCTTATCTGGTTCTTCGTCAGGAGTTACTACAAGAATGAAAATGAAAAAAGTGACTATGTCATATATGCGATAAACTTATTGCAAAATCATACAAATGATCTGTGTTCCCTTAATTACCCACCCTCGTTGTTGTCATGATTATTACACAGAAGCTACCCAAATTTTTCAATGCGAATGATGAACAGTTCTACCTGACAGTGGGCGTTCGTCATCATAAATATCTAGTCAATGCATCTAACAAAGAACGTCCCTTAACAAGAACAGTTAAAAAATGACGTGAATGCTCTATTACTCTCTCCTGCTTTAATCCCCTAGGATTCTACTAAGTAACGGCCCATTGAGTTATAAGCGTAACCTTCCTCACATTTTACCTTTAAAGCCACATTTTGGCGCTACGTCTTTTTCTTTCCAGTTGCGCTCTGACTGAACTCGGTTGCTTTTCACCGTTATATAGTCAAATCCTGTTAACCTGTGAGTAATCAGTATCACGTGGGCCCTGTCTCCGTCCTCCCCTTTCACGGCCAATAGGACTTAAAGGGATATCGTATCTAAGGAAGTAGTCGCATTGCATCAACACTCCACCCACCGTAAACATCCACACATCTTTTAAAGCATCTCGAAAAGACTTTTATTTGCAAACACAGGTTAAGTCCAGTGTATAATTTACCCACTTGGGCGAAATAAAACATTTGCATGCAATGCGACTACTTCCTTAGATACAATATCCCTTTAAGTCCTATTGGCTGTGAAAGGGGAGGACGGAGTCAGGGCCCACGTGATAATGATTACTCACAGGTTAACGGGATTTGACTATATAACGGTGAAAAGAAACCGAGTTCAGTCAGAGCGCAACTGGAAAGAAAAAGACGTAGCGCCAAAATGTGGCTTTAAAGGTAAAATGTGAGGAGGGTTACGCTTATGACTGAATGGGCCGTTACTTAGTATTATCCTAGGGGATTGAAGCAGGAGAGAGTAATAGAGCATTCACGTCATTTTTTAACTGTTCTTGTTAAGGGACGTTCTTTGTAAGATGCATTGACTAGATATTTAAGATGACGAGCGCCCACTGTCAGGTAGAACTGTTCATCATTCGCATTGAAAAATTTGAGTAGTTTCGGTGTAATAATCATGACAACAACGAGGGTGGGTAATTAAGGGAACACAGATCGTTTGTATGATTTTGCAATAAGTTTATTGCATATATGACATAGTCACTTTTTTCATTTTCATTCTTGTAGTAACTCCTGACGAAGAACCAGATAAGGTTTGAAATGCATTGGGTGGATTGTAAAGTACCTGCTCTATATGGATGCTTTGTGAACACGTGAAGCTTGTAAAAGTCAAGATGACGCCAGGTGGCATTTGAAAACGATAAATAAAACATTCAAGTGGAACTATGCAGTCTCTGTAGTGGTCTTAAATACATGGTTTAAGATTTGGATGAAGACGGATGATTAACAATGGTTGACGAGATGTATACTGACAAGATAACAAAGCTCAACTTAATGAAAGGGACAATTCCGATACTCAGCAGTGCGACGGATGGGTGCGGAATGGACCGCACCACTTTCCCCCGTTATGTAAACTTCTGTGAGTTGGGACGGCTCACAGTTCCGACCGCACGCACATAATTGAGGAGTTCTTGTTTAAAAGTCAAAAATCAACTCAAAGGGGAGGTGTGCACTCGTGTACTTTCTAAATTACTCTTAAAGAAGGGGCAAAAAAACACAAAATGCAATAAGTCCTGGTCAGAAAAATCATCACATTTGCAGGGAGCATTCTCATGAGGCTTAGACCACTTATCATATTCACCCAGCAGAAAGTGAGCTTGATTAAAGCGAAATTTTGTAAGGAGCCACCGATGATATGGGTTATTAACTATCGTCAGGTATGGTTGAATAGATAACGATGTAATCATCATATAGTGAGACCTTACAGTTGGCTTCATTATTTCTCTTGATTCTCTTTCTGCTTCCCTTTTCTTCATAAAGTGGGTCTTAGCCCATCTAATGTCTTCTCTTATTAGACCTTCAGGTTTTGTATATAGATCAGGGCGGCCCAGATATCCTGCTGTTGTTTTAATATGTGTTAGCCACCCGATCGCAGCCACATTGTCCCGCCCCATACAATCCCTAATGATCTTTTGATTTAAAGTTAAATCGGGATTAAGCCATGTTTTAATCCATGACAAAAGTGAGGCCATGGCCAGCGTGTCTTCAATATACCCCATCCCCAATTCCATATGGGTTGCGAACGCTGGAGTAGATTGGGGAAGGCCCATAAGGGATCGCAAGAATATATTCTCCTCTCTTTGTATATGGGCCATGTTTTTAAAACCCCATATCGAGGCCCTGTACCTGGCAATGGCCAGGGTTTTGGCTCTATAGATGGACAATATAGCCTCGGCCGGTTTGCCACCCAGTCGTTTTGCAAAACCCAGGATAGCGGCCGCTGATCTCTTTACTGCTGCTGCTCTGCTGAAAATTTGTGCTGCCCACGTCTTTTTCTCATCAAACACCACTCCTAGGTAGGTGAAAACTTTGACTTTGGAAAGCACAGAGCCATTGCAAGAGAGGGTTTTAATACTATTCTTGCGTTTGCCCACTGCCATTACATGAGATTTCTCTATATTTACTAATAGATCCAGGTCTTGCATGAAAGCCCCAAAGGCATTTAGTAGATGTTGTAAGCCATTTGGGGTTCTCGACAACAATACCGTATCATCAGCATATAAAAGGACCGGCATCAAAGAGCCACCCATACGCGGAACATCATTAGAGGCCGCTTCCAGGGACTTTCCTAATGAATTAATGTATAGGGAGAAAAGCATGGGGGCCAAGATGCACCCCTGGCGCACCCCCCTTCCAGATTTAAAAAATGCGGTACAGTTTCCCTCTTGAGACATGCGAATAGTCGCCCTCAGATCACTATGGAGTTGCCCCAAAAAATTCACAAGTGCTCGGTCCAGTCCCATTTCAAGGAGTATTGTCCACAGCTTTGATCTATTGACTAGGTCAAAGGCTGTGGACAAGTCCATGAATGCCAGGTACATCATCCCCTTTGATGCTACTGTATATTTGCTCAGAGTAAGATGTAGATTTAGGCATTGATCTTCTGTGCCTCTGCCTGATCGAAAGCCATACTGAGCCTCACACAGAATATCCTTATTAGTTGCCCAAGCTGAGATTCTTTCTAGGATAACCTTACCTAGGATTTTAAAAGAAGAATCTAACAAAGATATGGGCCTATAGCATCTTGGGTCCCCCCTTTGACCCTTCTTAAATATGGGGATATAATGGATTGTGACCAGGTTGTTGGGGCTCTTGTCTTATCTATACTAACTACATTAAAGACATTAGTGAGGACCACTGACCACATGCCCGAGTTTGCTTTAAACATGTTGGCTAGTACACCATCTGGGCCAGGGGCCTTCTGGCCCGCCGTGTCCTCAATTGCCTTCTGTACCTCCTTCATAGAAAATCTAGGTAGAGTGTCCTGCGTGTCAATCACAATTGGCTCTATTGGGCCTAGCTCGAGATTACTGCCATAGATTTTTTTAAAATGATCCAACCAGTCCTGTTCGGGGATATTTACCTCTAGTGGCGCATTTTCTTTCCCATTAAATAAGGGGGTATTAACAATAGTCCAGAATTTAGCGCTTTCCCTCAGAGTAGCCTTCTTTTGGATATTTGGATATTTGGATAGGTATTTCTAGAGCGCAGACGTTCGCTCCGGAGGGAGCATCTTGGTGCTGTAAAACCTGGGACCAGATCACAGGGAGGGAAGTGGGGGGCTAAATGGCTGCTTTAGTCCAATCATCAGAGAGATTAAAAATCCACGTTTTGAGGTGCTTCCTAAACGGCTTCTCAAGCGTCTGAAGTCTGAGATGCCTTGGCATGCTGTTCCAGGCTCTAATAGCCAGGGTACTGAGTGTTTTTCCACCTTTAGACTTCAGGTTGAATTTGGAGGGGGTCATGAGGTTTTCTTGTGAGGATCTGAGAGTGCGGCCCGGGGTGTAGTGGGGGAAGCGTCTCGACAAGTAGGATGGACCGGATTTTTTGAAGGCTCGGAAGGCTACAGTGAGAATTTTAAAGAGTATTCTCTTGTGCAAGGGGAGCCAATGTAAGGATTTAAGAGCAGTGGTGATTGAGGATTTGCGTGGGAGTTTAAGGACAAGATGCGCAGCAGTGTGCAGGACACTTTGGAGTTTCAATCGGGTGGACTTTTTGGTCCCTGCCAGAAGGCCGTTACAGTAGTCCACTCGAGAGAGTATAAGGGCTACCGCAATGGTCTTTCTGGAGTCAAGCGGGAGGAAGTCAAAGAACTTTCTCAAGGACTTTATAATGCCGAAGCATTTACCTGCTACGGTCGCGACGTGGATATCGAAAGAGAGGTCGGAATCAAAAATAACTCTGAGGTTTCTGGCCGATGAAACTGTCTGAGGTGGGGCAGCAGAATTATCAGGCCACCACCGGGCGGGGCAGAAAGATGCATTCTTTCCAATGGGCAAGATCTCGGTTTTATTCGAGTTGCAGCGGAGGTGGTTGGCGTCCATCCATTGAAAGACCGCTGTGAGGCAGCGCTTAAGATTGAGTTCGGCCGTGTTGGAATTGTCGTCGAGAGGGATGACAAGCTGAGTATCGTCGGCATAAGACGTGACAGTTATGCCGAACTATTCTATAAGGGTAAGCAGAGGGATGAGATATATATTGAAAAGGAGGGGACTTAGAATGGAGCCCTGGGGAACTCCACAGAAGACCTTTTTCTCTTTTGATTGGAAAGGGCCCAGTGAGACAGTTTGAAACCTGTCGCTGAGGAAGGAACTGATCCAGGCTAGGGCGGAGTTTGTAACGCCGACGTCCTTAAGTCTGTTAAGCAGAATGGAGTGGGAAATAGTATCGAATGCTGCCGTGAGGTCAAGAAGGATCAGAATAGCCTTCTTCCTTTGATCTTGGAGGATTTTGATGGTATCGGTCAGTTCGATCAGGGCGGTTTCGGTAGAGTGTTTAGACCGGAGGTTGTGGGTATCAAGAAAGGACTTGAGCTCCTTGTGGACTAATTGTTCAGTTATTTTGCCCAGCGCAGGTAGCAGGGTGATGGGACGGAGGTTAGTCAAATCAGAGGGGGGTTTGTTTGCCTTTTTCATAAGAGGTTTAACCACACCTTTTTTCCAAGGGAGGGGAACAGAGCCAGTTTTGAGGGAGAGGTCGACTATTTCATTAATGATGGGGTATATTTCATCAATGATGATATGGAGGATCTTGGGGGGGCAAGGGTCAGAAGGGGAGCCAGATTTGCATGAAAGGATCGCCTCTCTGGTCTGAGTAAGGGTCACCGGGGTAAAGTGTTTGAGACTGTTTGCAGTCGGGCGAGATTGGTCTAGATCCGAGATTAAGTACACAGGAGGGGGAGGGGGAAAGTTTTTATGAATGGAGCTGATTTTTTCCTCAAAGTAGTCGGAAATCTTGTCACACAGCTCTTGGGAAGGGGGGATTTCTGGTTGAAGAGCTTTTGGTTTGGTGAAAGATTTTACTATGGAAAAGAGGGTTTTTTGTTTTTGACTAGCCTCTTTAATGGCGTTTACATAGTAAGTTCTTTTTGCTGATTTAATGGTTGAGAGATAATTTTTCCTCTGTAAAATGTAGTTGTTACGATCGTCATTGTCGTAGGTTCTACGCCATTTGCGTTCCGCTTTCCTGCAGAGTAGGTGTGCGGCTGTTAGGTCAGGCGTGTACCTTCTCATGCAAGTCATCCCATGCCTGTCTTTTTATTTTGTTTTTTCTCCTTAGAATATTCAAATTATACTTTTTCCTAAGCCTGGCCACCTCTAGTCTATCCCGGGGTATCTTTTTTAAAGCTTTATGTAATTCTCTGTGGGATTTGGAGCATTCATTATCAAACCACCCCATTGCCTTTTTCTCCCTATTTTTCGATTTACATTTTAAATCATCCGCTACTTGGCGGCAGATGGTTTCGAATGACACAATTATATTCCCCTCAAATTTAAGTGGTTCCCTACAGAAGTTAATTTCATTACCCACTTTTAGGTTAAGGGAATAAAAGAAATCCTCTGGAATGATTTTGCTCCATTTAACCCGCCTCCCCTGGTCCCTAGCAATTAAGTCTGTAAATATTTCTGCTTTAGTTTCTTTATTAAATAAAAACAGGTTGTTGTTTTCTACTTCTAACACCACAGGATTATGATCGCTGAATGTAATGTGAATAGCATTATAAAAGATAACATTATGTAACATGCCAGGAGAGATAAATATATAATCAATAATAGTATTGCTGTCTCTAGCACTGTAAGTCGGGACCCTCTCATTAATATCGAAGAACTCTGGTTCAAATAAATCATTTTCTAGAAGAAGTTCTTCTAGGGCAGACCCCTTTACAGAATGTTCAAAATGTGAAAGTGGCAGCATATCCATATTTACAGTATCTCTTAACTGGCAGTTCTGTTGACATAAATGTATATTAAAATCGCCATCAGGGTAAAATATACGAAAGTGGTTTGACCCTCTTTATAATTACACATAAACTCTGTCAAGGAGTTGATGTTTTCATTTACAGCTGTGCTTTGAACGGCATTATAAAAGTTAATATAGACACATTTTGAATTGTTAGGCATTGTAACTTCCAAAACTAAATAGTTTTGGGATGGTGTGTTTAATACTTTTACAATACCCCTCACATTTACTGATATTAGAAACAGCAACCCTCCTTTATTTCGACCTGAGCTGGATGTCTGGGCAGCTAAAAAATAAGATGTATATCCATCTAACCAAAAATCACAATCCCTATCCCACGTTTCCTGTAGGGCTACCACATCGTATTCTTTTAACAAATCCAGCCATCTTATATCACCCCTTTTAGAGCATAGGCCTGCAATGTTCCAGCTCATCATTTTCACAATATTGCCCTTTTCATCTCTAGTAGACAAAGTGGGTTGTAACTGGTTAAGGGTACTACCACAGGGAGTTAGTCAATCGTTTTCCTCTAGATTTGATAGGGCAGAAAACCTATTAGTTAACACCGCATTACTCCTTACTTCGCTTCCATGATTATCACAGGTTTTTGGTAACATGCCTGTTATTTCCGTGGCCCAGGAGCTAGGACCGGGGGTAAGACTGGGGTTAGCAAAGCGGGTAACCCTACCTGATAGCTGCTTATGTGGTGCAGGTCGTGGGTAGAAGAAACCTAAGGGTACCGCTCTGATCCTGTCTTCTTTTACCTCTGTGGCATCCCAGAATAACCGCAAAGCCTCATGGGGTCTATTAAAGTTAACAATAATGCAATCACCAGCAAATTTCTTGTCTGTGAACCCCACCCAGTCAACCCGTCTACCCGTCTGAATGCACTCTGAAATATTATTTGGGCCTGTACAATTCGCGTCACACCAAGTCTTGATATTGTCTAGCTGTGTACCATTTGACTCAAATTTACCCGGTTTTAATACAGGTACATGCACCAAAACAGCAACAAATGGTGTGGATTCCGTCGGAAGGTGAACTGGTGGTCTGGGACGCTGTCTCCTAGACCCTGATGAGTTAGGGTCATCTAATAGAGGTGCCATATGCTTAGCCTGGGGAAGACAGGTTTTGCTTATCAACTGTGCCCTAGATGATATGCTATTATCCTTTTGCCTATTTACATAACCCTTGGGAACTTGTGGCGGTACAGTTGGGATCAAAGGGCCTGATGGTACAATATTCCCCATCTCCATAGGGGATTGGGGTTGCTTATGTTGGTTAGTAGGTGACCGTGTTGTTGTTTTTATTGCAGGTACCCGGGGTTCTTTCTCAATTGATGTTATATAATCATTGATCCTTTCACATTTTCCCAATATTTCAGCTACGCATTCCTTGAGTGTATCTATAATGTCAGTGGAGATTTGTATAAGTACCCCTTCAAGCTTGTCCACAAGCACTTTCTCCACCATGTCCTTAATTGAGGATTCAAAGTCACTCAGTGGATTACAGGGTTTTTTGCGAAAATGTGAGCCTTGTGCTTTCGGTTTATAGGGTATCCGTTTGGTGAGCTTAATAACGTGGGGTACAGTCTCCTGGGTACAGTTATGTATGGATTGTTGGATGTCTTGTTTACTGTTCTCTTGACCCTCTTGTCCCGAAGTATTAGCTATATCTTGTTGCCCAATATCAGTTGCATTATCAATAAGTATTACAGGTTCCAGGGGGATAGGAAGTCTGTTTACTGTGGGGGATAGTTGACTATCCAAAATTATCGGATCTAAGCCCAGTTCGCGTTCTTTATCAGCGATTTCTTGGTTCAGTTTGCCCACTGCAGTAGTAAGATATCTCATAATGCTCGCCGAAGCATTAGCTTTTCGTGCAACTTTGGCTTTAACTGTACCCCCATTAGTAGATGTTTGAAGTTTGCGCATACCCATGTTCGTGGTGCAGATCAAAGGGGGGGGGCCCGTCCCGTCCCTCGTTGTCCCTGGACGGCCACAGACGGCCCCGCCCTTGTCCCGGGCCTCTCCCGGCGTGTGCCCGCGCACGTCCCGCGGGACGAGGGAGTGGCGCTGCCTTTATGCGCCTCCTGGCGCTGCTGCGGGCGTCACTGGTGGTGGGTGGGACCCGGCGGAGTAAAGCCCGGCCGGGGAGTAGGTGGAGCAAGGCACGGCCCTTAGCTGCTGGTGCTGCGGCGCTGCTTGGCGGAGCAAAGTCCAGCCACGGAGAAAGCTGAAGCCATAGGTATGTCTCCCCCACAAGACTCTGCACTGGCGCTCCCTTTATGCGCCTCCTGGCGCTGCTGTGGGCGTCACTGGTGGTGGGTGGGACCCGGCGGAGCCAAGCCCGGCCGGGGAGTAGGCGGAGCAAGGCCCGGCCCTTAGCTGCTGGTGCTGCGACGCCGCTCGGCGGAGCAAAGCCCGGCCACGGAGAAAGCTGAAGCTGTAGGTATGTCTCCCCCACAAGACTCTGCACTGGCGCTGCCTTTATGCGCCTCCTGGCGGTGCTGCGGGCATCACTGGTTACCTCTGGACACAAAGTCTTGTCCATTTGTGTGAGCAGCACATTTGACAACGGCTACTTCTGTTGGAAGTGTCAGGGCTTCTATTAATTCTTCCAACTACTGTTTGTGACATACTGGTGTTCCATCTGATTTGAGAAATCCGCGCCGTTTCCAGTGCAAGGTGCTCGAGTGTGTCGTTGTTGTGACATATGCAGAGTCTGAGTATACTGTGATGCGGTCACCAGCCTAGTTATTTAAAGCGGCAATTAGTGCCACTAGTTCGGCGACTTGGGCTGAGTAGTGTGAGGGCAATGTAATTTGTTGTACAATGTCTAGGGAGTCAGAAGACTCATGCTGCTGAGCCCTAACCACTGCGGCTCTTGTGTATCTGATCCCTGTCTCTTGGTCTATTGTCGAGGACCCATCAACAAAGTATACAGTGCTGTCTGGCAGGGGGTCCTCTTTTGCTGCTCCTGACTCATCTGGGGAGTATGTGGCACAGTCATGGGTGTCGTCGTCTGAGGCTGCAATAGGATGGGCAAAAAATGTGGCTGGGTTGACTGTGTGACATTTGACAATCTTCAGGGAGGGTAATGACAGTATGACTTCATAACCTGACACTCTTTGTGTTGTCAATGTTGTCTTAGCTTTCTGAATTATGGCAAAGACAGCGTGCTCAGTGTACAGTGTCAGAGGGGATCCCATGACGATGGGAGTGCTTTTGTCTACTGCGAAGGCAGCGGCGGCAAGAGCCTGTTCACAGGGGTAATGACCCCTCATGACAGAGTCCATTATGCCGCTGAAATACACAATTGGTTTGTGACCCATGGGGTATTTCTGAGTAAGTACAGCAGTCATGACTTGACCATTGCAGTGAGTGAATAGGAAAAATTCCTTGGTGTAGTCAGGTGTGCCTAACACTGGTGCGTTTGTTATTTCATCTTTTAACTGCTGGAAGGAGTCAGTCATTTCGGGTGTTCTGTCTAGTCTGTTGCGTCTGTCTTTGGCTGCTTTAACTGCTTTCAACAAAGGGGCACTTATTGTGGAAAAGTCAAAGACCCACTTGCGGACATAGTTCACTAATCCTTGGAACTTCTGCATGTCTTTGACAGTTTGGGGCTTTGGTGTCCCTTTGATGGCTTCAACTCTGTCCGGCGTTACCCGTCTCCCTGATGCTGATATTAACTGGCGGACATAGTTCACTAATCCTAGGAACTTCTGCATGTCTTTGACAGTTTGGGGCTTTGGTGTCCCTTTGATGGCTTCAACTCTGTCCGGCGTGACCCGTCTCCCTGATGCTGATATTAACTGGCCTAGATATTGTACCTCTGTCTGACAGTACTGAAGTTTCTTTTTATCCACTTTGTAACCTCTTTGAGCTAACGTAGTGAGCAGGGAAATGGTGTCTTTTCTACAATCTTGTTTGGTGGTGCTGCAGAGCAAAATGTCGTCTACATATTGCAGCAAAGTGCTGTCACATTGAAAATTCAATAGGTCTTCTTTGACCACTCTGTTGAAGATGCTGGGAGACTCACAGTACCCCTGGGGTAGTCTTTTGTAACTCATTTGCACCCCTTTCTAGCAGAACGCCAATAGGTATTGACTGTCTGGGTGAAGGGGAAAGCTGAAAAACGCATTTTTCAGGTCGATCACGGAAAAGTATTGTGCATTTGGGGGAACATTGGTGAGGATGACAGAAGGGTTTGGGGCGATGGGAAACTCGGGTACCACTATGTTATTAATCGAACGCAGGTCATGAATCAAACGCCATTGGTTGGTCTTGCCCTTACGAATAGGAAAAAGGCATGTGTTGCAAGGCGATACACAGGGGTATATGACCCCCTGGTCCAGCAGAGCCTGTATAGTAGGGGCAATGCCCTCTTCTGCTTCCTTAGATAGTGGGTACTGTTTAATTCTGGGTAGAATTGCGCCTTGCTTCAGTGTTATTTTAAATAGGGTGGCAGAACGAATTAGGCCTACGTCATTGGGACCGGTGGTACACAGGTGTGGCGGGACTTGAGCCAAGTCTGCTTCATGCACTGAGTCATAATTTTGTGGGGCAGTGGGTGTCACCGAGAGGGGTACCTCATACTGATAGACGATCTCTGTTATGAGATGGTCATCAGGATCACCAAAGAGCTCTTCGTCTGAAATGTTTCTCACTTGGTGTCCGGGCTCGATGAAAATTACACAGACCCAGGAGCACATATGGTCGTCTCCTGCTATAAAGGCCCCATATTTAGGTGTAATGTGAAGAGCGTGTATGCCTAAGATCATGTTCCTGTCAGATGTCTGGGAGTTCTGAGATTGTGGGCGGAAGAGGAACTCTTTTGGGAGTTGGACAGTGCGATTGTGTAGTTCTGGTGTGTTGGCTACAATGATGTGTACCGCAGCGCAGAATGCTTGCTCATCCACAGGGCGGGCCCTTACTTGATCCTTCAAGGAAGAGTCAACAGTTAGTGCCATCATTCTTGCTAGTGGTGTGCCTGGTATAGAACACACCATTGTTCCGTTCTCTTGGAAGTGAATGGTCATGTTCAATTTTGCCATGAGGTCTCTGCCTAAAAGGTTAACGGGAGATTGAGGCGAGTAAAGCAGAGGTTGTTCCAGCACCCGGTCTCCTATTTGTAGGGGTACTGGCTTGGTGAAAGGGACCCTTGCTATTGCCCCAGAGAATCCCTGTGTGTCCGCTACTTGATCAGAAATAGGTAGAGGGCCACCTGTAATGCAGGAGTACGTGGCGCCTGTGTCAATGAGAAAGCTATACGTTCTGTTATTTATCGTGACCAGGACGGTGGGGTCATCTTCACCGCTCATGATGCATGATAAAACCGGGCACACAAGAGAAGTCTGTGGGCTATCCTAGCACGAGTATCCTCCAGCCTGGTATTGCTGGATGGTGCCTTGTGTAAATGGATTATTGGAGGTGACAACCTCACCAGCTTGGTGTGGAGCAGTTTGGGCTTGGGGCATCACTTGGTATGAGGACGTCTGTGGCTGATGTTGCAAGGGAACTTGCATCAGTGGGGACGGCTGTTGAGCTTGGGCCATTACGGGTGTTTGGAGCTGGGCTTGCTGCATATTCTGCTGTGGTGCTTTTTGGGCACAAGCATACAACATCTGGAGTTGCTGTGCATACATTTGTTGTTGCGGTTGGAACTGTGGTGTTGCTTGCTGGGCGGGACCCATAAGTTGTTGGCCTTGGTCCAGAAGTCTAGAATGACAATCTCTTTGCATGTGGCCCACCTTGTGACAATAGAAGCAAGCACACTGGCCTGGCTGTTGCTGGGCCCTTTGCTGTCCCATTCCATTGCCCCTTCCCTGCATCCCGGTGCTTCTATTGTTGTTGTAATACTGGTGTTGGTCATTACCGTAGGCAGGTTGTGGTGGTTGGATGTACTGCACTGTGGGCTGCTGTTGGGCTTGCACATACTGTACTGCCTGTTGTGGTGGGGTCTGCACATACTGTACTGCCTGGTGTGGTGGAGTCTGCACATACTGTATGGCTGGCTGTGTTTGTGGCATCTGTGCCTCCGCATATTGTACGGCAGACTGCTGCACTTGCTGCGAAGTGCACTGGGTATTGGTGGCGAGCGCATTTTGAGCGGCCTGTGGAAAGGTGGTGACAGCTGCCATTTGGCTGACTGGTGCCGCCAGCATGAAAGTATGCAGGGCGTTCTTCTTCTTATCAAGCTTCTGTTGTACCAACTTTGCAGCTGCATTTTCTATGGCTAATTGTCTACTTTTTTCTTGTTCTATTTTCTTTTTGCAGAAGTGTATGATGTGGTCTTGGATGAGAGACCCCATGTCTGGAACGTCAGGGTATTTTAATCGCAATTTAGTCCAGACTGCCGCCCTTATTTTATCAAATGGTTCTCCATCGTATGTTGTGTCGTTCATAGTTATCAGTCCTCTACTGATGCGTGTGAAAATTTCTTCTGCTTCCCCTCCCATGAGGGATAATAGCAAACTTTTCATATCACCAACCCCTGGTTTGGTGCCTGTGGTATTTTTCTCTAGGGCCACAATCCATTTGCTAACAAAACAGGTGATGGACAGAATGTGGATCAATGTCACACATTCACCCCAGTCCAAAGATCTGGGCCCAAATCCATCGATTTTTTGCACTCCACACCACCCTGGGTTAGACAATGGCGATATGCAAATCAGCTCTGACCCTGTGCCCCATTGGTACAGTCCAGTCCGAACTACAAAAGTCATGTCCTTCCCAGAACGGAATCAAGCATCCGAGGACCGGACCGGTTTCGAGGTAACACTTCTCATCAGCCCGGCTAGCTTGACTCCAGTGGTGTGGAGTGCCTGGGACCCACGTCTGTGTCTGGAGATGGTGGGGTAAGAGATATGTCTGGGAGGATATCAAGAGATTGGGTAGAGATGCTAAGCTGGGTGCCTGGCGTAGGGTTAACTCCTAAAATTGTCCAGGTGCCTGTTAGTATAGTGCGGAGTTCGTCGTCAAGGGGAGTGAATACGTTGGTAGCGGTATTGTGAATTATTTCAGGCCTGCCGTGAAGGAACTGAATAGTGAAATGAAGAATATGTGGGGGGCTGCTGGACATTACGGAAATAAGGAGGTGTAAGGCATACCACCTGTAGGCGAGGGATAGAGGGAAGCAGGGGAGGAGGAATAACAGTTCCCCCCTTTGGCAATCAATTGCTGAAGCAAATGATTGGCAAAAAATGAACGTGCTGTATTAGAAAGGAAAGGCAATGCAGGGGCGGGGGACAAGCAAATGGCTACCTATCAGGCGTGTGATACACCGAAGTGAGGGACAAGGCAAGGAGCAGGTAACGCAGAGAACTGCGGAAATGGTGGGGCACTGGGGAGGGAAGTCCTGGCGTAATCACAAAGCACAGCTGCTGCTTACACAAAGCGCATGGATCCAAAAGCACATTTGACATAGAGCAGGGCAAATGAACAAAACATGAAATGGAGAGGATCAATAATCAACACAGTCAATAATCAACAAAACATAATGACAGAACAATAAATAGTCATGAAATAAAGAGGATGCATTCTTAATGAAAAAGCAACGATCTAGATATGAAATCTCACTAATGCAAGAACAGAGATGTCACTACTGCCAGAGATGACTAAAAAGAAATGGCGCAAGCAAGAGACCTGGAAAGAACGTCAGAGTTTGTAAGCGAAATAATGTCCGATCTATAAAGGAAATGGCAGAAGCAATAACTTGGTAAAGAATAACAGGAACAAGAGACCCAGAAATGGAACGTCACCAACCTAGAGATGAAATGTCAGGAGAGCGAGAGACACAGTGTAAAGTAATGTCAGCAGTAAAAGGTAATGTCAGCAGTGAAAGGTAATGTAATCAGCACAAGAGGCATGGAGGGTCATAGAGAAGAAGAAGGAAAGGGAGAGGGACAGAGGCGGTGGTGGACTACAGGGTAAGTGGCAGGAGAAAGGCAGGGGCAGGGGGCAGTGGGGTAATAATAGTAAGAGTAGGTATGGAAAGAACAGGGGGGGCAGAGAAAAGAAGTGCCTGTGGATAGAGAGAGAGAGAAGAGGCGTCAAGTGGCAGTGAAAGAAAGGAGGAAGGTAGAACAAGGAAGAGGAGAAAGAAGGAAGGTCTGAGAAAGTGTGTAGAGTGAGAGTTTAAGGAAGGGCGGGGGCTCGGGGGAGCTGTGGAGTGAAGGCAGCGCCACAGCGCCAGGGGAGGAAGTGGGCCGGCGATGGAGTGTACGAGCCACAAATAGCACAAAGTATTTCCTCTTTCTGCATGCGCGGAGGGCAGGCTGTCAGAGGCAGGCGGCAGGAGGGATGTAGAAGTGGAACGGAGATGTACAATAATACAGTCAGACCATGGACAAAGAGATCGTGAGGAAAGTAAAGGGAAGGAGGAGCCCTCATGGAAGGGAAGGATAGGACACAGATCAGATGATAAATAAAGGGGAGAGCGGTCAGCAAGGCAGGGGGGAGAAGGAAGGATGCGGAATCAGATGAAGAGTAAGAACATAGGAGGAGTACGAAGGGCACAATATTCAATGCATGAAGGAGAAAAAATAAAGACAATATTGCAGGAGGTGTTCCAAAGGAAAGAAGAGAAATAGAATATTCAAATGTGCTGGCAAGTAAAATGCAGTATTCAAAATGAGCTGGCAAGTACCACAGACGGCAAATAAGCATGTGTCAACAAGACCCCTAGGGGAGAAACTCAGAACCTGGATAAAACCAGGGAACACCCAGCACCCCAGACTCGAACTGGGAGAGGGTTCGCGAACCTACCCACAAAAGGGGGAGGGTGGTACTTGAACCCAATTCAGGACCCGCAAGATCCGGAACACAGACCCGCAAGGTCCGGAACACACCCAGCTCACAGACTTGAACTGTCGAGAGGGATCCTGAACATAGGGGTAGTTGACATCAAAAACCACACCACGAACCATTCCCTCTGGGCTTGAACCGGCAGGGAGAAGGGCCTTAAACTGACAAACCACAAGCCACAACTGCAACTGTTAAGAACTGATATGTATGAAAAAAATAGGAGGTAGAGCACCTGACACGAAAGTTGAGAGACAAAGAGGGTTCTTGAATCGTGACCATAGACAATGCTGCGGGGGGGGGTCAGGAGTCCTAACCAGAGCTAGCCACAAGGGGACCGCACACAGCCAAGTAGCCAACACCACGGAAACTCAAGGGAAAAAAGAAAACGTTCCCTGACTCACCAATGGTATGCAAGAGGCTGCGGCGCGACCCCCTAAGGCAGCTCGTGGAAGTTCACCAGATCCACCGCAGAATGGAGCAGGCACGGTGAAACGGTTGGGCGCCAGCTGAGAAAGGGTGAATCTTGACCCTTTCGGTCAGCGGTCACCACCTCGAGTGTGGACAAAAATCACCAACACAGCATTCCACTGAGAGAGGAGGAATAAAGATGTAAGATACCAGAATTTCAAGTTGGAGTGGCACGTTTATTTTCAGTTCACAAGCAGAAAAATAAATACATATCAGTTCAGGCTACAATGCAAATTCCTACAAGAGATCCAGACTTCGCCCTGTCTGGAGTAAATGCTAAATGACAAATGCTCAAAATATCGCAAGGCAAAACTGTAATAAAAATGTATTAAAAAGACCACGATCACAGATGATCAAAGATCCTACGCTACTGAGTACATTGATATAGAACTCTAGTGCTTAAGGGCAAAATATCTAGGACAGATCTATTCTCACAGATTATACATTTCTATCAGGACCCTGAATTATGGGGTCAAGGCAAGGAAGGCACAAGTAGAATTAGCTCAAAATAGAACATTTTGCTATGAAATTCAGTGTCTGGTGGTATCTAGGAATGAGACCAGTCCCCTAATGTCTAAAAAGTCTACCATACAGGGAACTAGCTATAAAGAGAGATAGCTAAAGGGTCAGACATCTAGAGAGACAGAAGGGTTATCTGCACTGGGAGATCCACAACCTGAGAGAGGCGTCGGTGTCCCAAGTCAGATATTCGGCTAGCCGGAGAACAGACCACGCTCAATGCCAAGCATCCGCAGGAAAGTTCTGCCTTAAAATCTGACGGTTGGGTCTGATATACCTGAAATTGAGGAACCAAGGTTCTATGGTGACACACTGGCCTACGCCCATTCAGTGCAGGCGGTCTAACCACATGTGTTCTAGGACACCGGAAGGACATCTTTAAAGAGAACATTTTGTACATTTCTAAAAAAAGAACATTTTGTTACGTACATTTCTAAATATCTGCAAGTGCGAAACTTATGATAGGTGTTGATTATTGCCAGAGGTTGCTGCTTTTACTTTGTGCAAGCTATGTTTCAAAATATTACTTTAGCAATGTTTTCAGGAAGCTGTACCAATGTGCACCAGTCTGTGTATGTGTGGGTGTTGGTCTTGAAGCTGGCTGTGAAAATAACTAATCTCTGAAGGCCTAATTTCACCTTGTTTATTTCAATGCACAGAAACGTATGTTTTTTAAAATCCTTAGGCCTAGCGGAGTTTAATGTGAGAGGCTGTTATCATAAGATGGTAGCCCCTGGACACGTTTTAGGCCTAAGCATGGTGGGCTCTTGGGCCTTTATTTACTAATGGTGCATGATGAGAGTTGGTCATATTAGCATATTTTCAGATTTCTATCACGCAGGGCCTCATGCAGGGCCTATATCAGACCTTCATCTTACCAAGGCCGAAAGAAATATCCTTTCTGGTGATTTTAGATGGTAGAACGTGACCCTCCATCACTACCTTCCTGTAGGGTGTCTACACCCTTTATGTGACTACTTTGTTTGGAGAGTGGGCACAACTCTGACCTAATTGGCTAATTTCCACACAAACAAGATGGAGGAAACTGAAAAGGGGGGTTCACATCACCTGCTCCACCTTAAGGGTGGTGCTAGCTGAAGGCGGTTCCACTCTGTTTCTAACAAATTTTCCCGCCTGTCCTCCCACCAAATTTGGAGCAGAAAAGGGCTGTTGAAATCCTCCACTATCTGGAGATGCCTCAGTGGTATTTCAAAGACAGCATCACCTTTAAAGCTTCCCACCTTGGAATGCCATTTTGGCCAGGAAGAGGTGTCAAGCATTATTAATAAATCCAACATTGGCTCCAGTGTGGATTTATTAGGAGTACCAAACATCTGTGGCTACAGTTAAGTCATCTTGGAGCTGGGGAACTCATGCTGAAAGGTATCCAGTCCATGGCCTCTTTAAGGCTTTCCTGTGCACTTACAATTTCCAAGAATGGACTTAGATATTGCAGGGTCATATCTGCTCTGGCAGATGTGACCACACATGTGGCATAGTGCACCCTGCCTTAGGGCAATAAGGCCTGCGGTATGGGTAATTTACCTATACCTCATGCAGTGGCTGGGGGAATGTGTGCCATGTTGACTCTTTAGTTTTCTCTGCAACAAGACATGCATCTTGCAATGCAGTTTGCATGGTCTTGTTCAGGTGACCCTAAGGTGCCCCAATTTGTGCTGCAGCCCTAGTGTACACTCCGAAGTCCCAATGCCCTCAGTACGAGGGGTACCATTTACTAGGGACTTATACAGGGGCTGAAGTTGTGACAATTGTGGTACAGTTTTAGGGTATGAACACAGGTACTGGGAACCTGATTGACAGGGACCCAGTAAACCTCAGTTGCATCAAAAACCAGGCAAAAAGTGGTGGTCCTGCAAGAAGAACCAGGTTTTCCACACAAGCCCCCCCCCCAGCCCTCAGGCCCGAATACTCAGCCAAACGTGGAAGAGTCTTTCTAGTCTGTCAGGTGAGGAAGAGTAGGGAAACAGTCCAGCTGTTGCAGGGCCTAAATCCTCCTGTCTAGGTCATTCCCTCTGGGGAGCTGATCTACCTCAACAGTTTCATGACACAATTTAAAATGCCCTTTGCCCATTTCTTTAGTGTTCTAGTCCAATCTGCTTGGCTTGGGATCTGAGGTGTCCACTTCTGCTTGTTCTTACTTAGCCAGGGCAACACCTAGCTCGCCCAAAGAGAATACCTATAGCTTGAGTTGCCCCACCATGATTAACATGGTCAGGGGGTCTATTTTGCTATTTGACACATGGTCAGATCACCATCCCAAGAACAGTGCAGTCATAAAGGCTATCACCTAGCAGAGGCTACTGACAGATATCAGTGCCCAGAAAAACACCTTGAGCTCTTCACTGACAGATGAAGAAACTAACCTACAGGTTTCTTGAAGTTCAGTTTGCCTGTTTACTGCCTTAGAGTTGGGGTTACTACCTCCTGTAGTACACATACCCTAATTCCACCCTCTTTTCTGTCAGCTGAGGAGCAACCATCTCAAGCTGAACAGCTGCCTGTTGGACTTGGCCCTTCTGGCAGATTCACCCCTAAACATTTTGCTTTGTGAATGTGAATTGGTGGTAGTGATTTTTGGTTTCTGCGCACTTTCACTGTGTCCTAGTGGAAAGTGTATGCTCTGAGTGCGTGGAGTAAGGTTGGCCTGCCCTCCCATAGGAATGCATGGGGAATGTATGTGTCCCTGGTAGTTCCTGATGCGTGGGGTCTGCAGGCTTGAGTCCGGTATGTGCGGACTCGTGTGAATGTACGCTGTACAATGAAGTATGCAGCATGTATGTGTCTAGTAGGGAAGTGCCACTTCTAGACATGGGTGTGCGTGTGTAGTGAGTGTGCTGACACGTGATTGGCTGGAGCCTGGCTCCAGGATGTCTGGATGGGTCTGCGCAGTGGTGAGTGTTGAGATTAGCATGCTGATGGCTGTGGAGGAGTGCACCTGGTTCCAGAATAGGGCTGGGCTTTCTCCACACAATGCTGGCTCCGCCCCCTGTGGTGCGTCTAATGACCCTAGCCTGCCTAGAGAATAGAGTGAGGGGCTGAGCACATCAAGGGTGCTCACGAACCAGCTGCGCTGGTTTTTCCCCTCACCCTGAGCAAAGACAAAGGATTGACCTGTATAAAAATGGGGCTGTGTTCCCACACAAAGGGTTCCGTTCCAGGATCCTGCCTGAGGGGGCTGCTGCTGTTGCTGGGGCCAGGAGGACCGCCACTTGGATTGTCTCCGTGCCTGGAGACCCAGTGAGCTGGCTCTGGGCCCAGCCTTGCCCCCCCTGCCTGTCTCTGCTAGAAGGACTTTTGTCTTGGACTCTTTGGTTCCTGCTAGCGCTTGGGAGCGCTTGATTTGTACTTATAGCGCATGGGAGCGCTTTATTACCCACAAGCGCCTATAAGCGCTTTATTTTGTCCCCAGCGCTTGGAAGCGCTCTTATTGTTCTAAGCGCCTGGGAGCGCTTTTATTGTCCCCTAGCACCAAGGGACGCTCCACTCGCTTTGGCCGGTGCCCACCCTTCGAAAGGAATCGTCGCCGCTGCCCGGCCGGAAGTCAGGCAGGCCGGGGGCAGGCGACAGGACGACCGGAAGCCCAGGCGGGAGCCTACCCCACACTGGGACGCGTCCGAGGATTGAGGAGAGAAGCCGGAAGGAGGACGGGAGCCCACCCCGCCTCCACAGCCCAGCGCGACCAGAGCAGACCCGGTGAGTGGTACTATGGGAGAGGTTGGGGCATCGGGCACTTTACTGGTACCCGCCCCGCCCCTCCAGTGCAAGGACCTGACTCTCCCTACGAGTCTCGCACAGAACGACTCCAGCACAGGGGCAGCGTCTGGCTCTGGCCCACGAGGCTCCGTTGTAGTTTCAGAGCCCAGTGGGGGCTCTAGAGGCCTCACCGCATTCAGGGTAGAGCGGCCCCGGCAGACAGTGGGCCGCTCCCCTACCCAGGCGGCATCTTTTGAATCCAGAGCCCCGAGAGGCTCCACCAGTGGCCGCATTCTTGTAGAGAGCCCACAAGGCTCTTGGGGGCATTTTCGATTCCCGAGCCTAAGAGAGGCTCCAAAAAGCGGGAGCAGTTGTGTCGGACCCCCGAGGGTCCCGGGGGATTTTATTACGGAGTCCTGAGAGGCTCTGGGGTGCCACAGTTGCAGGGCACAGTTTTGATTATTCGGAGCCCCGAAAGGCTCAGCAGCGCCTATCTATCTTGAAATGCCCATGAGAGGTTCAAGGCGCCCCAAGTGTTCCCGGGTCCCCCGTAAGGGACCCCACCGCCCAGTGAGGCTGCATCTTTGCTTTGAAAGCCCAGAGAGGCTCTAGGGGGCATTTCATGTGGCCAGAGCCTGCGAGGCTCCAGCATTGGCCCCCCTCATTATTGCACCAGCTGCCCAGCACTTCGTGGGCAGCTGCCACGTTTAGGCCCCTGACATTGGGACACAGGGTGTCCTAGCCCCAACAAGGCCAGAGGGCCTAGGGACTTCCACAGGTGGTGGTTCATGTGAGTTTGGCGCAATTGCTTGTTCTTACACCTCTGAATGTTTTGATGCAGCATGTGTTTTCCTTCCCTACACCTCTGAATGTTAATGCATCATGTGTAATGTTCCTATGCTTATGCCCCTAAATGTATGGTGATACTTAGGTGGTTGTTTTTCTCCTAGTACAGGTGTTGCTAGTGAGGTCTTGGTTCCTTGCGCAATATTTTCCTAAGGTGGTTAGGGTTGCGTAGGAGGTACTTACCCTTTACCAGTAATCACTGGTTGTGTGCTACATTTTCTAGTTGGTTCTACAAGTGTTCTATGTGCTAATTACTATTCCTAAAAGTGCATATTCCTGACAGTGGTCCATGTGGCCCTGTCTTGTACATATTAACTGTAAATTCTGCCCGTGTCTGTTCTTATCTAATGTGTTTTGGTTTAATACAAAGGCTATTTTTATATAACCTTGTGTGGAGTTTCCTTTGTGGTGGGCCTTAGGTGTTGTTGCTGGGTGCGCGCGCAAACACTTAACCTACATAGCCTCCAAGTTTAGCCTGGCTGCTCGCGTCACGTTACCTAGAGGGTGAGCAGGGGTTATCTTGGTGTGTGAATCCCTTGCCCTGATGTGGAAGTGGTGGTCTCTGGCTAACTTTGGCGCAAGCCTTGGCCAGCCAGAGATCCCGTTCCTAACACTGCCTTACACATCTGGACCTTTGGGTGACAGATGTGGCGGCACCAGTGCCATATTTGGAGTTCTCTCCTATGAGGGTAGAATCTCCTTGGCTCACTACAACTTTGGCTAAAATATGTCAACCTTTCCTACCCTTTCTCTTGTTCTTTTGGGGCTTACGTGCACTAGCTTCAGGCTCAGCCCTCCTAAAATCCTTGGGTAGAGACTGACACTGGACTAGTACCTCTTTTTGTCTCAGATCAAATTCTAGGTGGCCATTTCTTAGGGGGGGAATCTTTACTGACTACCATCGTTCCAAAACTAAGAGGCCCAGCTATTTCTAGGGGCACTACAGCCGCAGGTCTAACAGTGATGTGAGAGGCTGGCTATATTTTGTCCACTAAATAAAGTGGCCATCCTGCACCAGTCCAGACAATCCTCATGGTAATTTAAGAGGTCTCAGACAACCTTAGAAAGCTATCCAAGTGGTAGTTGTGAAGAGCAGCCTTCAGACTAAGTCTTGAAGGAGTGTAAAGCAGCTTCTTTTACCAGAATGTGATCTTATTGTATAGATTAAATAAAAAGATAACCACACAATAGTTAGAATAAATGTGTATATATTATATAGCACTCTAGGAGGTTACAGTATCTCCTACATGGAGATAGACACAAAAAACACAATACTTAAGCAGAGAACTGACAATAAGTAGCACTTATGCACAGTAGTCCAGGGGGGGACCAAACCATGTTCTAAGAAAGTGGCATAAGAACCACAACTTGAGTCAGGATGATGTCAAGAGGACGTAGAATCGTTGGGACCCCAAGGGACCACTCAAGGTGAGTAGATAGGGACCCCACGGAGGATGGGTGCAGTGTGGGAACACAACCTTGTGCTCCGTACAACTTTATGTGAAACTCACAGTTGGAGTTTTAGGGATCAAGACCCTTCCCAGTGGACAACAAAGAAATCCTTTGGAAGACAGAAGGTTGGAGAGCCACCCTATGGATATTGAAGCACCCAAGTTACCTAACCCAGGGGAGCTGGGTGCATAGGTGTTAAGTGGCATCGGAAACCGCAGTTGAGCCCAATGGAGAACTTCGAAGAAGCGCCGCTGCTGGAAGGAAGAAGAATGCCTGTTGGAATCCAAATGTGGAATTGTGTCAAAGAATACCTGAAAGAAGAAGGGACAGAGTCTGAGTCACTTCAGGTTGACCAGGGGCTCGGTAGGCAAATGCCCACCAATGTCACTTGCTTCAGGATAGTTGACGGGGTCCTTGACTCTGCAGCTACGGGGACCAGGCGATGTTGAGAATAACCAGGAGCCGAGTACAAGCTGCCCCTCAAAGGATGTTGAGTGCTGAGGAATCGCTGTCCGGTGGGAGCACCACCAAGCCTTGCCAATTGCAACCCACGCAGAAGGTCAAGGAGGTGTACTGTTCGGACCAGCAATGTCCAGGAGACTCCCCACACAGGGGAGTTAGGGCAAGCCTGGAGCAACCAGGGGAGCCCAAGACAAGCCCTCAAATGGACCCACAAGCCAAAGGCACAGGAGTCACGAGAGGACCTCAAGCAGCTTCACAAAACAACAGGCCATGGAGCACACGGTGTGAGGTGGTTGATGATCATTGAAGGAAGGTGTGCCCGATGTTAGGGCTACTCGGAGCCCAATGCACTTGTTACGGAATTGCCAACAAGCATATGCATTTGCAAAAGTACGTGGTGCATAGGGGTTCGAGTATTGAAGCCCCCACAAGGTTTCTGACCTCAAACTTGGTGAGAGGGCAGCTCAGACCTCAAGAGACCTACAAATCCACCTCCTGTGTTGCTGAGCCTTTTAGAGTCTTTAGGAACTCTGGATCAGCAGACCAGTCAGCAGTGTTGTGGTGCCTGCAAATGCAGGGGAGTGACTCCTTCACCCCAAGGAGATTATCTTCAGGTGTCTTTGATGCTCCACAGGTCCTACACAGATCCTGTATGGTGCACAGTCACAGATAAGGCAGCAGATTGAGAGGGAGATGGAGTCAGACCCAAACACACCCAGGAGTGCCCAGAGGGTTAAAGTGCAGTGGTTTAAGGTTAGAATCTTGTCCACAATGAACCCATGGTCCTGCAGCCAGGTAAGCCCTTATTTACCCACAAGGGAGGGTTGGAAAGATTCAAGGGACCCTCCCAGGGGAGGGTCTGGACAGGGGGAGGATACTCCCATGTCCTTTGTCCAGTTTCACGCCAAAGCAGGAGCCAACTGCTCCCAGGACAGGTTTGAACTGGACAATGCACAGGGACACCAAATGTGCCCTTCATGCACAATTTCCTAATACACTAAATCCTGTCTGGGAGGTGGTCGCAGGTCCCTGTGACAGGATGCCTATTGTTCTGCCTTCATTCAGCCATTTTTTAAAAATAATTGTTGGAGAAGCTGCACAGCCGCTGCACTGCTGTACAGCATGGCTACAAATAATTGCCAAAGTTGTCAATGCACATAACTCCATGTCTAAAAGAAAATACATTTAGAAGTAGATAACACCTGTTTTCACAATAAAAGTAGATAACATACGTTGTCACAATAAATATCAAACTCAAAGGAGAAAGGGGCTTCTCAAAATGTATTTGCATAATTAAACATAGCTAAAAATAGCAAGAGGATCAAGAAGGACTACAGGTAAGAAGAAAATAAAAGTAGTAACTCAATTACAGCACGATCAGGGGAAGGGCAACAATCAAGCTGAAGCAATCAGTACTTGGTCCGTGCTCCACCCGAAAGAAGAGGAAATGAAGCCAGTTCATGCTGGCCAATTTGAAGGCAGGAAATAAGACTGACAATGATGCCAATGAATGTTAGGCAATGAGAAGGCTGCAAGCCTCTTGCTGTATACAATATTTTTTGCAAGCGAGACTGCCTGCAGCCCATGCGCAGTCGGAGGCGAGGTCTAAAAATTTAAACAAATACAAGATAGGCCACAGTTTGATATTCCTATTTAGAGTTACTAAAACTAAAAGGGAACAAATCTCCAGCCCTAATGAAGCTTGGAGAGTCCGCCTACAGATAGGCTTACAATTAAAAAGGAAGTGCTTACTGAGCCAGCCCCCTCTCAGGGAGCACATATAGCAAATTAAAGAACTGTGGGTAAGCTCGCTTTTCAGGTGATGTTGTGTAGAGATCCTTTGAAACGGGTGATGGTCGAGGAGAGACCAGCCTCTTCTCATCAAGTGAAGAATAGGAGGAGGAAGGAGATGAGGAGGAGATATTATTTTAGCAGAAGCTGAGCTGTGTACCAGTACTCCTTATGAAGTGGTAGCTACAAATGCATCACACAAACAATGTTAAACTCTGGAGGAAAATGTTACACACTCCTCAAGGTTAGTAACACAAGTGTATATATGAGCAATTTAAAATTCATTGGTAAATTAATGTCACCTCTCCCCTAACAATCAATGACTGAACAAGTGTGACCAGGCCCAAGACATGAACTAGTCACTAGTATGATTGTAAACAATTTTAAAACATGTTTGGGGTCTTATTTTCTCAGGGTTCAGATAATAGGAGGTTACAAACATGTGAGGTTCAAATACCAAATGATCTGAGGGCATATTATGAGCGACTGTTACATTTTACAATCATAGGTTACTTCGCCTTACAAAATGGAAGCCGCTATGGATAGATTTTAAATGAGGATTCTCCTGTATTAGGCACTACTGTTTCTCAACCGTCTTAAGAAGTTGTGCTGCCACTATTTGTCGCTGCTCAAACGGCATGATGTGTGACAGAAGAACAGACTGATAGCAAGAAAATAAGTACATATTTCACACAATAAAACATATAAGACATGTTTACAATAGGTTTTTTTCGGTTGCAAATGGCCTGATCCACAGAATCGGGCCATTTGCAAGTGGAAAATACATTTTCCTGTGTACCAAACCCATTTTGCGATCTGGTAAACTATTACAGAATCGCAAAATGGGTTAGCTGTTTGTTATTAGGAAGGGGCATGTTAAGGGTGTCCCTTACTAATAGTGACTTGCAGTGCTATGTAGGAATGTTTTGCCGCCGAAATGCAGTCACAAAACATTCACATTCTACCAACTACTTCAAGAAGATGGTGACCAATTTTCAAATGGGAAGGGGAGCCCTGCCCCTTGTGAGTGCATGCCACGGACCACTGCCTACTCTTAAAAAATGTATTTGAAACTTTAATTTATATTTTTGAAACACATCCCATTATCCTTTAAGTGAAACAGGATGCATTAAAAAAAAGGATGCTTTATTTAAAAGGAAACACAGACACAATAGTCTGCTGTCCCCATAAGGCCACCATTCCTGTGTTTTTAGCTATTACCAATGTGTCACAAATTCAGACCTACCTCATGAATATTAATGAGGTAAATCAATTGTGAGCCCATTAGGAATTTCTAAATGTCTCAGCGGCACATCAGTACATAGGTGTTTGCAATTTCCTAATAGTGAATCATGAAAATTTGCTATAATTTAATCACAAAATCAACCATATGCACATGTGGCCCATAGTAAACTAGGATTGGTTAAAGAGGTAACTTTTCCAATTTACTATACACATGTCAAAATGAAATTCTTTTGATACACTAGTCACAAGTTTTTCTGATACAAGAACTCATTTAACTGCATCGAACAGCTTTTTCATACTTTATTTGACATTCATCTTTTAGGGCCATATGTACAAAGAGTAGGAATAGCCATTTCCAAATAGCAATTGTATCAGATTAGCTATTTCGGAATTGCTATTCATTATGTATGAAACTTTTTGTTTCATACTTGGGATACCTAGCGGGTCGCAAATCAACCTAACTCATGAATATTAATGAAGTAGGTCACAGTTTACAACCCATTAGGAATCGTAGACATCACAGGGATGGTGGCTTCCTGAGGTCAGCAGACCACCATGCCTAGATTGCGTTTTAAAAATGGTTTACTTTTTTGTTGAAATGAAACCCTTTTTCGTTAAAGGAAAACAGATGTGTTTCAATAATAAAAAATAAAATGAAACATGCAACCACTTCCTGCACTTCAAAAATGTTTTCCCAACAGTCACAAAGGGGAATAGGAGAATGCATTGCCGCCAACTTTAAGTAGGTTGTATAGTGCAAATATTTTGCGACCGCATTTCAGTCACAAAACATTCATGAATTCCAATGCAATTTGGTATTTGGAAGGGATGCCACAAAACACTACCCTACCAAATATCGAATCTCAAAACCCGAATTGTGGTTCTGTAATATGTTACAGACGAATCAGTAACAAGTTACCGAATCGTAATTTGGGCTTTATACATTTCAAAAAGTTTTTTTCTGGTTGCAGATAGATAAATGCTTTGTACATATGTCCCTTAGCTCATTCCCAGTGCCGATATTGTATTAATACTTCCTAAAACCCTCTAAACTCTTCAGTTTTAGCTAATTTTTAACATGTCCAAACTAAAATGTTGCTCTCTGCTTGTCAAGTCATATTTTTTCATAGCTTAAAAAACAGGTGCTTTTTTTACTTAGGATAATTTATGCACTGTAGGTGTTTTTCTCTGTATTTTGCGTGTTGCCTTCCAAATACAAAGTCTTTCTCCCACTAAACAGCTGCTATGTTTGAGTGCATTGTTGTCACGTGAGTTAGGTGCCAACACATTTTATATGAAATAAATATTCAACAGACACTTCTAAGATCACTTTTAGCATTGTTGATAGTTTATTGATTAAAGCAACCTAAAGCAGTATTTGTGGCACTTCAAACTAGAAAATGATATAAGACTGATTTTCTGTTGAAATTTTTTCAATTATGTTTTCATATTGCCATTGCTCAGTAGACCCTGGCTTTCACCCTCAATACCATCTGCTTGCTAACAGTTATTGCTGGTGAGATTATCCTTTTCCTTACATATTATTAGCTATTTGTTTTGAACAATACAATAACTAGAGTCACTTGCTTTTTTGTCAGTGCCATTAACATTATAGACAAGCCCATGCGACAGCCATTGTGTAATTGAAGACAAATCATGTTGAGTGGTCACATTTTGCTTGTTAGGGACCTGAGTGTGCTCCGATAATGGGCGAGCCTTGAGGGCCAAAAATCGCCTCTGATAGATTAAGGAATGGCTGATCACAGTGCCACCCTTTGCTGCCACTCTCTCGCTCACCCTAGGAATCTTTGTGGTCGGCCTTTTAAAAAGAGGAGTAGCAATGCCAATCTGCAATGAGCCACCCAATCAAAGAACGCATCTGGAAAGATGTCCTTAGTCACAAGATGATCTTGTTTTTCTCTCCCCCTTCAGAGAAAAAGAAATCAATCAATCAGGGATTTGTAGAGCGTGCTACTCACCGGTGAGAGGTGTATGCAGATCTGTTTGGGTAGGTGTCTCTCGCTCTTTTCTTTGATGAGTTAGGCTCATCTAGATTTATAGTGTTATTAGTCAGAAAGCCGTGCCAGAAATAGTCCCAAACCATACCCCTAGAATGAGAAACACACACAGCTGTTTGGTGTTTTATAACATTAGTCTCAACATTCTGTGATTTAGGTCAAATCAGCTAACTTCCCTATGCCTATAAAAAAGAAATGTGTGCAATTGTTGTAATCTGAGATTAGTTCCATGTCAGAACACAAAACGCTTGCAGGTGGAGTGTTGTATCGTGTTCTATGGGAGTCAGTTGTTGTTGGCTGTAGAGGCTGTTTTAGGTTATATTCTGCAAAAAGAAGATCCTTCCCATCATTACATCATGTGAGTGGTCTTTACACTAATGACATCTGTTACTCGTAACCACTGTTAGAAATGGGTTTTCTGGTTGGTTAGGGTATGTACCTAAGCCAGGCAAAATCCACCGCTCTAGTCAGGATAACGGATTTACACAACTAAAATCCCCCCTGCTCATCCCCTTAGTACCTCGGTATTAGCAGTCAGGCTTAGCTCAGAAGCAATGTGTAAAGAATTTGCATATAACCAACAGTAATCCAGTGAAAACACCACAAAAGGTCACCACACAAGTTTTAGAAAACTATCCAATATTTATCTGTGTAAAACAAGACAGAAATGTTAAAAATCCAACATACAGTGATCAAAATATGAATAACGCAAAAATAGGCTTTATGTACAGGTCCTTGAAGTAGATAGCTCTGTCCGGGACACTCACGGCATTGTAAACAAACACATCCATCAGTTCCAGCCAGTCGTGGCATTGTGGGCAAGCTACAGAGATGGGGAGACCCATAAAGCTGTACCTTTGGGATGTAGGGCTTCGAACCTTATGGTGAGCTCTGGAGAAGCGGCGGGCGTTGGTTCCGGGAGTCGATGCAGGAGTCGTTGGGCCCCGATGTCACACGCATTGCAGGACAAACACCGTGAGTTTGAAGTCAGGAACAGCGATGCCAGCAGGTGTCTGGGCTGCGGTGTGAAGTGTTGCAATGTGCGGTGCCCTCAGGTCACGGTGAAGACAGCGGCTCAGGGACAGTGGTCCAGCGGCATCGGTGCAAAGCTGGCGGGCCGAGTAGCGGTGCTAACAAGACACAGTGCAAGCAGCGTTGTGGCCTTTGCTGAAGTGTTGCTGTAGGTAGACCCAAGGCTGTGGTGCAAGATCGGGCATTAGAGAGTGCAGCACCCACAGGTAGTTGTGCAGGCAGTGGTGTCGGTTGACAATATGGAGTCGATGAGAATGGAATAGGCAGGCCAAGTCTAGGGTGTGGGATGGGGTGGTGCGTCATGTAACCTACGAGCGATGCCCCCAAACCACAGCAGACAGAGGCACTAATGTCAGATTTTTTTTTTAAATGTATTGTGAAATGGTCCTTATATATGACACTCAAACAGGCAATGCGTTTCGCCCAAGACTGGACTTTTTCAGGGCCGCAAACACATTGTGTACAGACATTTTTAAACCCACAAAGACATAACATATCTAACATTACAACGCAGGTCCATAAATACATGCCTTATATCAAAACAAACCCAACTCCTTATGTGTGCAGACTTACTAAATTCACATAAAAAACAAAATTACACAATTACACAATTGGACTTTTGACAAACAAAACTGCAATAAGTTTGCTCGTCTCCACATATTATGTATTTATGACAGAGGATACACTTCCTAAAAAATATATTAAAACTGAGGCAAAACACACAGGGCCCAATTCACAGAATTAACTTAAGACTCAATCCTAAACTTACTACTATTTTGGTATTCACAGAATGCACTTACTCATTTTGGTATTCACAGAAGGCGGTCGCCAGTAGGTAGTTATAGTTAGGATTATTTTCAATAGTAAATCGCAACTTTCTATTGGGAATAACTTGGCGCCAGTTGAGGAATATGCCTGAAAATGTCCTCAAATTTGCCTCGTGGTGCTCTGGTCCTTCCCTGAAAGGGGGGGGGGGGGATTTGTCAAGCGGGAGCTGAGATAAAAGGGGGGTCCCAAAACGTGTTTTCCCCATGTTAATTTCCATAGGGCGGTCGACCTCACTTTTAGCCCGAAAGGCTGAATGGATTTCCACGACATTTAGCAAAATTGTAGGGACTGGTATCCCGATGTGCCTTTGCTATGTCTCAAGATATGTTCTCCAGTGGATTTTGAGTAATTTAGGTTAAAAAAATATATATATCTATAAGCGCGCCCCGGTAGGCGCACCGGGGCGCGTACCAGCGCGCTATGCGAGTTCGTGCGCGGAAAGCTGATTGGCTCTCGGGTGTCTGTAACCATTCCAAACAGTCCGGAGCGGCTGCCATCTTGTGTCTGGGTAGGATCGAGACACAAGAGGTGGCAAAAACAAAGGGGGAAATGAGCAAAAGGGGGCAGGGTAGCCCCCCCCCCCCCCCTGACCCCCTAGGTTTGATGTGGGGGCCATATAGGGCCCTGCAGGGCAAAAAAATAATAATGTTTTTTTCGATTTTCGCGGGGGGAGCGCTCGGTACGTGCACCGGAGAGCGTACCGGGGAGCGTACCATGGGTAAAACCCAGTGAAACAGTAAAATAATAATTTTAAGTGCTTAGAGGTAGGGTAGCTCTGAATAGAGTTGTTGTGCTGTACACCGTCTCCTCTGTAGATACTCCTTTGTAGATATCTTGCATGTTGTTACATGTGTTATTGTGGTATATGGAATCCATACCATAGTCTGTCAGGATAGAAGAAATAGATCCTTTAAGCCCTCCCTGAGAAGGCCTAGGGAATGATGGGTAGTCTACCCTGCTCCTTTATGATGTTTTCAAGTATTACATTTTACTCTCTGCTGAATCTACACAAAATTGGCGGTGATATGGTGCATTAGAGACAGACAGCGAGAGAAAGTAGGCAGGAGATGAAAAAGAGATGTTAACTACACATTGGAGATAATATAGTGGGAGAAAGGAAGTAACTATGAGAAAACTTATTATGTAACACAAAAAAGTTGCACAGTATACTATATGTCTCACTTTATATTATAATCATTTTGGTACTATTTCATGAATTACATATAATAATAAATAATGCCTCAAACAATTTTTAATTATTAAATATAAATTTATTGTTCTGAATTTTCAAAATTTAAAAGAACTTCGAACATTAGATTATCTGGAATGTCCTCATTTTGATTCAATGATTCTATTGTTTCAACACTGTCAAGTAATTGTTGATCCAGAGACTGATCCATAAAGTCCAAGTCATCCATATCTTCCTCAGGGTTGTTCTCAACAACTACTTCGAAAGAAATATTAATTTTGTCTTGTTTTCCTTCCATTTTCTTGCTGTAAATTGCATAAAAAATAACTATATCAGTAGAGTTAGGGCACTGTTGGGTTTAAGTTCAGACAGGTACTTTTGAGTTTTTAACAGTAAAGTTATCTTTGGGCAGTGTATGGTTTCAGGCAGGAAGTAGAATTATTAAAAAGTTCATGTGATGAAACCTAAGTAAATTCATAATTATACCAGAGAAGCCTAACTCAATCCATAACTATAACAGAGAAGCCTATCTCAATCAATAACTATTACAGAGGGATAGTATATAACTTTCAGAAAACGTTTTCCCAAATTAACTTAAAGTGCACAACATAGTTCCCCTTCCAAATTAACAACTTACCTTTGTGAAAGCAGTTGAACTTTTCAGTGAAAATCCTTTTCAAATGTACCTCAGGTAGTACTAGTCAAAATGGCTGTGTTTCCCTCTCATTTTTCATATATATTCATGTACTTAACCAATCAAATGTCAGCACATAAAAGTACAAAATGTAAGTAACATTTTAATTGGTTGTAAATTCCAACACTTTCATATGTGTTTTTGTCATGTAATTTACCTCAGTATGTTTAGACAGGGCTGCAGCCTAAATGGCTCAATGGAATACCACCAAATTTGGGAAAATGGTAGGGACTGCTATGTAGTAGGGCCTATTCTATATTTGGTGAAAGTGTCTCCTGTGGTTTTTATGCAAATTAACTTCCCAAAATTTTTAGGGAGCGCTTACCGGTGCGCGCTCCGGTACGCGCTACGGGAGTCCGCCATCTTGTGTTTCGGTACAATAGAGACACAAGATAGAGGACAAACAACGTTGGGAATGGGTAAAAGGGGGCACAGTAGACACCCCCTGACCCTCTAGGTTTTCTGAGGAGTTTAGGAGGTATGTATATGCCAAAAAACAATTTGCGGTGGGCGTGCCCGGTACGCTCACCAGGAAGCGTACAGGAGAGCGTACTTTGGTGAAAAATAGTGGAAAAAGTTAGAGAAAAATAATCATTTTGAGTGATCAGAGGTAGGGTAGCCCTTAAAAGAGCTTTTGGGTTCTGTGGCTGATTTAGGTACCTACAAGTAGGTTCCAATGCTCAGTCTTAAATTCAGGAGGAATATTCTATTCCCCTCATCTGAGAAGTGCACACCATCTCCTCTGTAGATATCTTGCATGTTGTAACGCAAGTTATTGTTGTATATTGAAACCATTGCATAGTCTCTCATGTAAGCAGAAACAGATTTATTCACATGTTTCAGTGCTTTCTCAAATTGTGGACAAAATTGGTTGGACCAGTTCCATTTCTGTCTTTGACATATATTAGAATATACCAAGGCAGTTTGTGGAAAAAGTGTCATCAATTGACCAAAGGTGTCCTTTAAAAGCATTTCCAGACCTACCCCAGTCACAGTGCCCAAGTCATTTCTAACACAGTGCACTATTAAGAGGTCAGGGTTTGGCAGATGCAAAAAGGTTTTCACCAATGGTATCAATTGGTGACATCTCAATCCTCTCTGGCCAATACACTTGATTTCCACATTTGGTAAATCAAGGTTGTGAAAATTTCCGCTAGCTGCATACCTTTGAGCACAGTGGATGTAGCTATGTCCAATAATAAAGACAGTATACATGGTGAGAGAAGGTTCTGGTGCAGTCAGATGAAGTGTTGGAATGAAATGGCAGTTGGAACAGTAGGAGTTTACAAAAAAATAATTGTGGAGTTTCACTGCTCTTGAATCACAAGCAATGATTGGTGGATTCAGATAGGTGAAAACTAAAAGTTAGGGTGCATGGTTGTGTTTTGTGAAAGAAGCAATTTGAATGGTTACGAAAAAGTCAATTAAAGAAATATTGCACCGGATAAGCGGGGGTATTGAGAGGTCAAACATCCTTGCTGACTTCTTTTGCAACATTGTAGAATAAACTTTTGAACCTGAGAGTTCAGTAAGGAAGGAGTTGCTATGGTAACAGGTAGAAAGGTCTGAGGGGGGAAGGGTGTTGGTTTGAAAATAGTGAGGGAAGAGTTTTGATTGGTTGAAATGAGGCATATGTGTGTAGAATTAGAGGTTTTCTGTGCCCGTCATGCTTGCAGTGTCTTGAGTGCAGACCTTTTGCTCTGCTAAAGAAAAATTGGTGTGTGTGTCTGACACTGTTCTCAATCTCCCAAAGCATTCGTAAAGGTAAGTAATGATTCATTTAATTTAGATAGAGACTTGTATGCTCTATGGAGAAGATTTGGAAGCAGATTGTGTTTTTTAATGTTGCTTTGTGTCATGTTTTTTGATAATGCTTGGTTAAAACATTTTGCTGCATAGAGGAATTGTCTTTTGTGAAATAGTGAGGTTTCAGTAGTGAAATTGAATTCTTGTACATAGGACCTGTGCTGTGTTTCTAAAATGTTATTTAAAAAACGATTTGGGGAAAATGAATGGTTTTTATATTTTTGAGAAGGAATATATGGTGTCTGGCTCATTAAATAAATATATTTGAAGCTTTCACAATGATGTTACCTGCGTTACCTCAGATTAGAAAACAGAATGAGCTTCTTTCTTGTTGGTTTGCATCATGTTTTTTGATAATGCTTGGTTAAAACATTTTGCTGCATAGAGGAATTGTCTTTTGTGAAATAGTGAAGTTTCAGTAGTGAAATTGAAACTTTGTACATAGGACCTGTGCTGTGTTTCTAAAATGTTATTTAAAAAAATGATTTTGGGGTAAATGAATGGCTTTTATCTTTTTGAGAAGGAATTAATAGTGTTTGCCTCATTAAATAAATATATTTGAACCTTTTACAATGATGTCACTTGCATTACCACAGATTAGGAAGCAGATTGAGCTTCTTTCTTTTTTTAAAAAAATATTTATTAGATTTTTCCAGAAATTTTTCCACATATTCCAGCATATGTTGACAGCACATTTCAATTTCGCAGGTGATTATAAACATTACAGTACAGTATGATGTGAAAGATTCAACCAACAGTCATATATGTAGTACATGCTACCCTTTTTAACACAATAACCAGAAAATAACTATACCGAAAGAAACATGTAGTTAGCTTTATACCGATCTTTCTTACGCTATTCCGGGTTTATCCTACTATTTTTCCATCTCGTAATGGGTTGCCATATTCTTTTACCTAATACTTTAGCCCTCCTACCTTTCCTCTCATATATTGCCTTTTCAAGATTATAAATAGAGAGAAGGCTTGCGATCCAGTCTTGAAATAGGGGAGGAGCCTTATTCAGCCAATTTCTTGCTATGCAAATGCGGTACACTGCGATTGAGACAAAAATAAACTCTACTGGTATATCTTCTGCCGTGTCTGCCACCCCCAAAACATTAAGTTCGTCTATAAGTTTAATCTTGATACTGAGTGATTTATCCAAGAACTCTTCAATGGCAATTTTCAAAGTATACAATTGTGGGCACTGCGAAAACATATGTACAATATCTGCCGCGTTTGAATTGCAGTGGGGGCATGTTATACCCGTCGTACCGCCCCACTGGGCGATTCTGGCCGGGGTACGGTAAAGTGAGAACACTTTCTTAAAATGCTGTGATTGGAGGGTTGCAGAGCATAGCACTGTTCTGCCCAAATCCAAGGATAACTGAAAGGTTTCTAACCCTGACCCCAGTTTCCCTATCCATTTTTGTGAATATTTCGCCCTCTCATCTACTTTGTTGACTTTCAATTCCGCATATAGTTGTCTTATAGTGCATTTATCAGTAATTTCTATATATTCCATTATTTTACACTGCCCCATCCCTGCTGGGCCACCTTGTTTTTGTGCTAGGAAACTCCTAATTTGAAGATATTTATAGAAGGTATTGCGCTCTAGCCCATATTTCGTTTTTAGCGTTTCTAACTGTAATATGTTACCCTGACTATCCAATAAATTCCCTATTTTCACTATACCCTTGTTATACCAATCTCTCATGATAACATCCTTAAAGATCTCCCTTGGTAGTGAGCGATTTGTGTACAGCCTCGTATAGTTGTTAAATCTCCCCAAACCAAATTTTTTTGCCACTACTTTCCATACCCTATATGCTGCCTTTAAGGTCTTAAATCTTGTATGTTTAAAATAGGTGAATTCAGTTGAATTTAAAAACCCATTCTCCGCCTCCTCACCCAGTAGTGTGGTATAGACATTAGGTAATCCTATCTCGATTTCCATTATATGATCTTTGCCTCCCCCACCTATTAACTCCCTACTGTATTGCAACACAGCAGCCCAATAATAAAGCCTAAAGTCCGGTGCCCCCCAACCCCCTTTTTCTCTATCTGCCGTTAGGTGTCTGTAAGCTCTCCTTGTCTTGCCTTTGACCCATATAAATTTATTCAAAATAGCTTCTAGTTTGTTAAACCATACGTTTTCAAAAAATAAAGGGATAGATCTAAATAAATATAACACTTTTGGGAATGTTATCATTTTAATTACATTAATTCGACCCATCAAGGTCAGATGTAAATTATTCATTCTTTCTGTATTCGTTTTTATTTTTCCCAATAGGGGGCTCATATTAATTTCAACTAGTCTGTCTAGATCAGCTGTAATCTTTACCCCTAAATATGTCACTTCAGGTGCTACTCTTATATCCTGAAAATGTACCCAGTTGTTTAGTATTATTTGTGTTTTTCCTTTATTCAGGGAGTAGCCTGTGATTGCACCAAAGAGTTCAGCCTCATGTTCTATTTCTAAAATGGCTGACCCTGGTTCTGGGGTAACCACCGCCACGTCATCCGCGTATGCGAGTGTCTTATACTCATGTGCATGTAGACTGATCGGGAGAATATTTAGATTCCCCTCTAATCTTCTCAAGAGAGGGTCAAGATATAAGGCAAATAACAATGGTGAAGCCGGGCAGCCCTGCCTTGTACCGCGTTTTATACATATTCCCTCAGTATACCCTCTGTTTATCTTCACCTTAGCTACAGGTTTTAGATATAATGCCTTTATAGCATTTATATAGCCTGTGCCTATCCCAAACCACTCCAGAACCTTCCACAGGTAGCTCCAGGAGACCCTGTCAAACGCCTTCTCCGCATCTAAGAAGATGGCCGAGGCAGGGTCTCCTGCAGCGCCCGCAGCGTCCAGTATGGTAACCATCCTCCTTGTATGCTGAGTGGTCCCCTTACCCGGTATAAATCCATGTTGTGTTGTATATACCAGCCCCTCTATTACCCTACTTAATCTTTGTGAGAGAGCTTTAGAGTAGATTTTTGCATCTGCATTCATGAGCGTAATGGGCCTGTATGAGCCGGGATCTAAATGCGGTTTATTCTTCTTCAGGATAACAATAATATTAGCTCCGGCCCATGATTGTGGTATGTTTTCCCCCCTCTGCGCATGACTTAAGATTTCCAGCATATCAATCCCCAAGGTGTCCCAAAAAGTCCTATAAAATTCCGCCAGAATTTGGTCAGGCCCCGCGGCCTTCCCCGAGGGGAGTTTCCCTACTGCATTGTGTACTTCTCCCAATGTTAGTGGTAGTTCCAGAGCCTCTTTATCCTCCACATTCAATTCACTGTGAGGAATGCCTGCTAAGTAGTCTTCTATCTCGTCTTCCCCCGTTATCAGATCTTGATCATATAACTCTGAGTAGAATTCCATGAACACCTCCCTCACATCTTCTACCTTTGTTACAACATACCCCCCTTTATTCTTAATCTCTTTAATTTCTCTTGCTGCCAAGTCTTGTCTAATGCGAACTGCTATCATATGACCTACCCGCTCATTAAATTCATAGCATTTTTCCTTTTTTGTTAAGTAATTGCTCGCCGCTTTGTTTGCCAATCTTTCACTGGTCTCTGCCCTTTTCAATTCTATCTCTAATAGGATCTCCTCGTGGGGTTCTTGATCTATGACTGACTGTATGAGCTGTTGTTCTAGCTTCATTAAATCCTTTAGCCTATTTGTTAATTCCACTTTTTCTTTCTTGCTCCTATAAAGAGTATAAGCCAGTGTTTCCCCCCTAATCCCTGCCTTGAATGCATCCCAGACTACTCCTGTAGATGCCGTCCCTCTATTTACCACCCAGAATTGTCTAATCCAAGCCTTCATTCTGATGACATAGTCATCTTCTTTAAGTAGCCCTCTTTCAAATGTCCAATTGTATTCTTTATAACTAGAGTTGCAGTTCTGAATAGTCAATACCAGTGGATTGTGGTCTGAGAACACCCGCGGTAGCTTTTCTATTTTCAAGTCTGGTACTAAAGGGCTAGAGACTAAGAAGTAGTCCAACCTGGCTATAGCTTTATGGGGGCAGAGTAAAAGGTGCTACCTGTTCCTATGGGATTATATGCTGACCAAGCGTCTACCAATGCGTTGTTAGCCATTAAATTAGAAATAGCCCTTCGTGTTTTCCTCTTACGATCTCCCTTCGTCCTCCCTCCCGACATACCCAACCCTGATAACCCATTGATATTCAAGTCCCCACATAAAATTACTGGTTCTGGCCATAGCGCCAACTCGGTATCTAGAAACTCAAAAAGATCGGGCTCGTCTTCATTAGAGCCATATACAGATACAATTGTATATTGACCTCCAGCAATTTCCCCTTCCACCACCACCCATCTCCCTTCATTGTCTTTCCTCTTTCTCTTTACTGTCACAAATCCTTTTTTTGCAAGTATGGCCACCCCTTTCGTTTTTACATCTTGCTGTATGTGCTAAGACTTCATACCCTAACTGATCCATAAGATATTTATCTTTCCCTCTCACATGTGTCTCCTGAAGACAAATAATATCCAGTTTTAATAATCAGCACATAGCAGCGACTTTCTGCCTTTTCCCACCATCATTCAAACCACAAATATTTATAGTAGCAAATCTTATCGCCATCTGCCCCTTAAAAATGAGCCCGCAATCATTTTCCTCAAAATATTTACTGTCACCTGATTGTTCCTAATCATCTTCATAACTTGTGCTGTACATTCACTTAATTCTTCACCGTCCCGCCCCCCCACCTCCCCCAACCCCTCCTTACCCCCCTCCCTTGCTGCCCCCCCCCTGTCACAGGCAAATAGGTCAATCTTGACCTATGTGTGGCTGCTCACTGCTGCAGTGTCGCCTCCTTCTCCCTTCTCCCTCCCACCCATCCTACCCGTGTAACACCATATTCAGTACTTCCTTATCTTTTTCAATATGAATCTTATGCTGGTACAGAATCTTTACTCTTTTTGGCCTTTTGCATCTCTGTAATTTCTGAGAGATATTCACCTGCCTTTATCTCCGAGAAAAATATTCTGATGCGTCCCCCTGTAATAACTTTCAGCTTTGATGGATACATCAGATAAGCTTCAGAGCCCTGGCGTTGGAACGGAGTAATTAGTTGCCTAAGTTTCCATCTCCTTTCCACAGTCGTGTGGCAGAAATCTGGCCTAGTGAAGAATGTAATCCCGTCAACCGACATTTTCTTATCTGGTCTAGCGGTGTCCATAACTTCCTGCCTAGCCAGGAAATTTCCAAAGAAAACTAACATTGCCCTAGGTAAGACATTCTGATTAGCACCCCTTGTTTTCTTCTGTGTCATTGGGAATCTGTGCGCTCTCTGAACTTCATGCTCCCACTGCCACTGTGCCTCTGGGTATGCGCCTTTCAGCAGTTTAATCATAAAACCCCTTGGGTCTCTCCCTTCCACTCCTTCCTCTAGGCCAAAAAATCGTAGATTATTCCGCCGCTGGCGGTTCTCGAAGCCCTCCAGCTTCCACTGTAAGTCCTCGATCACCTTTCCTTGTTCCACTTTAGAGGTCTGCCAGTCTGTAACCTCGTCCTCCAGTCTCCCAGTTCTCTCTTCGACCTGTTCCACCCTACCTTCCACCTCTTCATATTTTCTGTTCATTTTCCTAATACTTGTTTGTATTTTCTTAGTATCTTGTCTGGCTCTCCTGCTCTCTATGCGAGCCTCCAAATGCATTTGTTTCAACATGGTGAACATCCCTTCCAAAGTTGCTTGAGGTGGATTGTCAGTAGAGCCTTGGGAGGCATTTAACGAGTAATTCTCAGGTGCATCAACTAAATCATGTTCTTGATACATTTTAGTGGTACTGCCATAGTCCCATAACAGTCTCCTATTTGTGCTTGATGCTTCTCTATCTATATCTCTGTCTCGCCTTATCATGGTTCTTCTTTTTTTCTTTTTCTGTGTTTCCTTACTTCTAAGATCACTCAAATGGGACCCTTCTGACTCCGTCCCTGAAGAGAGATCTGTAGTAGTGCCCTCCTCCTCTGAACCCAATAGGGAAGACTCTGAGCCCTCAGTCACAGAGTAAAATTTTTCCCCTTCAGGAGAATGTACTCTCCTTCCTTTAGCCCCCTTTGCTGTGCGGCTCTCTAGGCTTTTCAAGCTGCCCCAGTTAGATTGCCCTATAGTGTTTCTTCCGCCGGGCGTGGGCTCTAGATTCACTTCCAGCAAAGCTTCAAGCATTTGGGCGTTGTTAGAATTTACCGGCTCCTTTGTCTCTTTCATCTGCCCATTGTTTAGCCCATTGCTTAGCTTACCCGCTCTACTCCGGGACGCGGCCTCTGTCTCCTCTGCGCCCGTGTCTGGAATCACACCAGTCTCCTCGGCCGTCTCCTCTCCCTGAGCCGCTCCCGCATGAAGCGTGCTCGTCTGCGGCCCCAGTTGTTTAGCAACCGCCGTGCCTGCGTCCTCGCGGACGGCGAGTGCAGTGAACGCTTCCGCGTTTTCCTCCGTGCTTGAGATCGGAGTGCCTTCTGAGACCGAGATCGCCGACAGGATTCTACCCGCAAAGGCCTCTGTGACGGTGGGTTGCTGTAGTTCTTTTCCAGAGGCAGGTACAGAGATTGTGTGTATCGGCGACTGAGAGTGCCTTTGTTGTTGCATCTGTCCTTTGTTCCCCGAGGCTCCCGCTTGTGCCATTGCCTTGGATTCTGCCTTTTCTTTTACTTTCAAAGCTTTCTCTGGCTTCTCAGCTTTTTTAGGCAGAGTCTTTAGGGCAGCATTGCTTGCTACGATCGTTGCTCGTTTGGTTACTGCTGCAGTTTTCGGGATTGCTCCTGTGCGTTGTGCCATCGTTAGGATTGTAGAGATACCTTGAATGATCCCCTTAAAATGTTCTCCGTAATAAAGACGCAGAATTGTAAGCGCCTTCTGTAGCACCCCTTTAGTGCTAAAGCTTCTTGAAAAGATCAGCATGCTTTACACGAGCTTTCCACTACCAGCATCATCTTCGATGGGTCCAGGAGTAGGAGTCCGTGCGACTGCACCCTACAGCAGCCTAGCGGCCATCTTGCCTCCCCAATGATGGTTTGATTGAGCTTCTTTCTTGTTGGTTTGTATCATGTCTTTTGATAATGCTTGGTAAATAGATATTGCTGCATAGAGGAATTGCATTATGTAAAATTGAGAAGTTTCACTAGTGACATGGAATGCTTGTACATAGGACCTGTGCTGTGTTTGTAAAATGTTATTTAAAAAACGATTTTGGGGTAAATGGATGGCTTTTCTATTTTTGAGAAGGAATTAATAGTATTTACCTCATTAAATAAATATATTTGAACCTTTTAAAATGATGGCACCTGCCATACCTCAAATTAGGAAGCAGATTGAGACTCTTTGTTATTGGTTTGTGGCATGTTTTTTGGAAATGCTTGATATTAACATATGCAAGATAGAGGAATTGTCTTTTGTGAAATAGTGAGGTTTCAGTAGTGAAATTGTATGCTTGTACATAGGACCTGTGCTGTGTTTCTTAAATGTGATGTGAAAAACGATTTTCGGGCAAATGAATGGTTTTTACATTTTTGAGAAGGAATAAATAGCGTATTTGTCATTATTGTTTTAAAAAAATTAAATGAAAACAGAATGCCTGCTAGTTGGTAGATATTCCTTCTGAATTGATGGATTTAAATACTTATGAATCTATTTTGATTCAATGTGTCCATCCTTTTCAGGCTATTGTTCGCATGGAGCCTAAGATAGGGAAATTGCATCCTTCAGATTTACTAAGAGGATTAAAGGGAAGAGTTGTTTATTTGCCTCTAGATGTCAAGAAAAATATTGATACAATTGGTGTAGAAAGAGTAGAAGAGGATCCTCTGGTTATTCTAGTTAATGGGGTTCCGACAAAGAGTAAGAAAATCTGGAAAGTCAAAAAGGCAACGTTGTATTTGGTCAAAAACAATGAGTACTACAAACATGTATGTGTTGGAGCAGAGGAAACAGCTACAGAAGAAGACAGTGATTGCTCAGTCAGCCAAATTGAAAAAGTTGATGTGTCTAGAAGTGAAGAAATATATAAACATTATACTGTTCATCCTTTGCCTTCCAAAGAAGTAATGGGGAATGCAATTGACTTGTTTCAAATGAAAGCAGCAAAAGGAAGTCCCATTAGTGTATGGGAAGAAAGTTTGGAGGCTCGTTGTTTTCCACAGTTATTTCCAACAGGTCAAGGTGGACAATATGACGATCGACCAGTTCAAATTCCTGCAGCTGAATACCGGACTTTAAGATTATATGCTGAAGATCCAAGGTTTCGTCAATGCATTCCGTATTTGTTTCATCTACTGTATGAAAGTGACTTGTCTGGGCTTTCTTATGCAGTGAACCATATACTGAAAAGTGGAGCACATCTGCAAAATGTTTCGGCGAGGGACTTTATGGAGAAAGTCAATCTGCAAGACAGTATTGTGGAATCTCAGCTAATCAATCTCATCGCATGTCAGCGTGGTACAAACGAGTATTGGTTCCGTCGTCATGGGGAATTGAAATGTATGCTAAGAAACTTAGGAACTCCTACATGGGTCCTCACTCTTAGCTGTGCTGAGTATGCATGGGACGACTTACTTCAATTTCTATGAGAGGCAAATGGAAACATACAAAATATAGAATTCAAAACACCTGGAGAACTGTGTTCTTCAGATCCAGTGAATGTATGCAGATATTTCAGTCATAGATTTGAAGCTATGATGTCTTTTATCACCAACAAAACAAATCCTCCCCTTGGAGAGGTTTTAGATTTCTTTTGGAGGAAGGAGTATCAAGCGAGAGGTGCTCCTCACGTACATATGTTGTTATGGATTAAAGATGTACCCAAATTTGGAACTGATTCGGATGACACAGTGATGAGTTTCATATAAGAGTATTCAACTTGTGCTGTTCCGAAAACTACTGAAGAAAACAATTTAAGGCAACAAGTTTTGCGCTTTCAATTCCATCGTTGTGGAAAGTACTGTCGTCAAAAATTTAGAAACAAGGACAAGTTCTACACAAAATTTCGTTTCGCGTTTCCACGACCAGTGATTTCTAAAGGAAGAGTAAATAATTTGATGTCTTCTCTGCGACATACTGTGATGAGAAAATCACCAAAAAATACATACAATTTAAAAAGAAACGAAGAGTCCAAGTATATTAACGACTACAACCCAGTGATTTTGTCCATGTGGAATGCTAACATGGATATTCAGTTTGTTGCTGACAACTCTATTGCTGTGGCTCGATATGTGACGTCTTACATCACAAAAAAAGAAAAGACAGAAGTGAAGGAAATGTGGGAGGAAATTTCACATGAAAAGAGTGTAAGTAAAAAATTATACAGTTTCAGTCTGAAGATGTTGCGTTGAGAAATTGGAGCATATGAATGTTCTGATCGGTTATCATCAGCAAGTCTCTATGCCAAATCTAGAACAATCATTTGGGTGAGTCTAGGTCTTGCTGCAACACGAAACCGAGTTTTGAAATCTGTACAAGAAATTGAGTATTTGGCAGAGAAAGAACCAAACAGTACATATATTTTGAAGACAAACATGTTGGATACATACTATCCAAATAGAAGTACTCTCCTTGAGAACACTTGTTTGTTTGAAGTTCTGCAAAACTATAGTTATAAGAGGAACATCACAGAAGATATCAATAATGGAAAATATGCTGTCATTGGGTATGAAGGATGTCTAGTGAAGCAGAGAAAAGGCCATTTGATTAATCATCGAAAATTGAGTTGTGAATCTCCAGACAAAAGAGAATTTAACTATTTAGCTCTTTTGCAACTCTTTAAGCCATGGCGTACAGAAGAGGAACTAATTGGAGATTTTCTCTGTTACGAATATTCTTTAAATGCAACAAAGGATACCATAGAATGTCCTGTTTTTCCAAATTATCTGCAAATGTTGAACGAAGAAATAGAGCAAGAAGCCACAATTGCTGAAGAGATTACTAGAGAGAGTTCTCAAGATAGTCAGAGTTCTACTTCATTGAGTCAGGATCCACTAGGAGGACCAATTATCCAAAATGAAGCTGCCACTGCCATGGATGAGGTGGAAAGAGCTATGGAAGAAGCTCAAGAGGATGGAGTTAACTTAGAAGATTTGGTAAAGCAACTAAACGTTGAGCAGCAAAAGATATATGACGAAGTCACAGAACAGATTGAACATGGATTCAGACATGAGAAAAAAGAGTGCTCATGTACATCATTTAAGCCTGTCCGACTGTACGTAAGTGGAGAAGCGGGAACAGGAAAAAAAATTCTGATTAAAGCAATTGCATCTTATCTGCAGAAAAGGACTTAATCGCCTCTGTCTTGTGTTGTAACCGCTCCAACTGGACTGGCAGCACATAACATTAAAGGGATTACTCTACATCATTTACTGATGCTGCCAGTTGAGCATGATAATAAATTGCTTTACAATAAGCTATCTGGAGATGCATGTTCTGAAGTTTCCAGAGTCCTGAAGAAAATGAAACTTCTTATCATTGATGAAGTAAGCATGGTCTCAAATCTAATGCTTGCTTTTGTGCATTTGAGAATGCAAGAAATTCTTAGAACAGAGTATGATGCGTTATTTGGAGGAAAACACATTATTGTTTTTGGAGATCTACTGCAGTTGACTCCAGTAAAAGGACAACCAGTGTGAAGATACCAGGAAGTCCCTTGCAAGCATTGGAAACGTTAATATATGGTTACATTTCAAATATGCAGAACTGCTTCAAAATATGCGACAGGCAAAGGATGAAGATTATAAAAATATTCTACAAGATGTAAGAATCTGAAAAGTAAGTGAGCATAGGAAAGAAGCTTTACATGCACGATTAATTTAAAATTTGTATCCAAATGAAAACATTCTTCCAGAGAATATTTTTAAGAAAATTACTGAGAACAAATCTGGGATATGTTTGATGCCAACTCTGCAAGAATGTTCCATCTTCAACAACAAAATGTTAAAGTTAGAAAATGAAGAGATTGTGAAACTGGAAGCAATAGATAAAATTGAGCATATGGAGCAACAATTATTTTGTCAGAAAATTTGAAATCAAAATTGGATTCATTAGAGAAGAGTATATCTAAAACAGCTGGTTTTGAAAAGACTCTGAATGTGTGTTTAAATTGTCGTATTATTTTGAGAAGGAATTTAAATGTTGAAAGAGGTCTGGTAAATGGAGCAATGGGTCATGTTGTTGATTTAGTGAATTATAGAAATAGAGATGGAATTGAATTTTTAAAAATTAAATTTTATGGCATTGAGCAATTACAACAAATCAGTTGTTGTTCTGCTAGATTTTTGCTTGTAAAAGACTTATATGTTCGCCGAAAACAGTTTCCTGTTGATTTGGCATATGCCGTGACAATTCATAAATCTCAAGGTTTAAGTGTAGATAGTGCTTTGGTGAATATTGGAAGTTCTGTGTTTCAAGAGGGTATGGCATTTGTGGCATTATGACGAGTCAAAACTATATCAGGATTGTACTTGATTAAGTTTGATGAGACAAAGATTTGTGCAGATGTAGATTGTGTTAAGGATACAATAGGTTAAGAAGATAGTATGCTCCACATTTGCCTCAATATCCTCTGTTTGAAAAACATGTGGTAGGCCGAAAAAGAAGAAATGAGAATAATTGCAGTGAGGTAGTAGCAAAAAGACAAAAAGTAGATGAAAATGTAATTGAAAACAGAAAGAAAAAGGATTTTGATGAAGATGTTGTTGGATTTCAGTTTGAAAACAGTTCTGGTGTCAACTGCTATGCTAATGTAGTGGTTAATGTTGTTTATTTTCTTCAAACTTTACAAGAACAGATTTTTGAAAATCGGGATCAAAGATTGTGCGGTTTATTGAATTCTGTGTTTGAGAAATGTAGCAGTGATAGAGCAAAAATAGAAAGTGTTACAGAAATTCGAAATATTTTAGACATATGTTCTGGTCAAGAAAAAATTTCACAGAACATTCAGCAGGATTGTCAGGAATTGTTAATATATATATTTGGTGTTTTGGAAGATGAAGGTGTAGATGTAAAACATCTTTTAGCCTTTCTTATCAATGGCAGCATGACTGCGACAATTGTTGTTTATCAAATACTACTAGAATAGACACTGAAAGATTTATATATTTGACTTTACCAGACTGCAAATCAGTGTAATTTAATATTCTAGTTAAAGCAGCTGATCATAATATGGTGTGTACCCAATGTAAGTGTCCAATGCTGTCTACATTATTTATACAAACTTATGGTCAGTATGTCATTTTAGTGTTCCAACGATGTAGACCTGATGGAACTAGATTGACAACTTGTATCAAAAATTTCGTGGCTTCTCAGTTATCAATTTCAGGAAGAACCTTTGCAACTGTAGCTATTAATTATCATGACGGTCCTTCGACAACATCAGGGCATTATACAGCCTATTTAAAATTTCGAAAAGGTTGGAGTTACTGCAATGATACTCATTTGACTTATAAACAACGTTTGCCATTTGACTTAAAAAAATCTTACCTAGTGTTTTTAGAACCAAAGTTTAAGTAAAGGTAATTGGCCTATGAAGACGGGAGCAGTTAATAAAAGTAAGTCTACTGTTTAAAATTATATTGTGAGTAAAAGTGATCAACATAATATAAAAATCCAGTTCTCATATAGGTACTGTAAGTGGATCTCATAGTAAGTGATATCAGTATTATAGGAAATGTTGAACATGAGTGATCCAAAGATGGGAATATGAATATTTAAACATTGTCAAAATGTCGTATGAGCTTTTCTTTCAAAACATCGGGTAAACGGTAAATTCAGAGTTTGATTTGAGAAATTTAAAAACATACTTATATATCTGACACTATTTGGACGTAAGGAAAGGTGAAGGTATGAGCAAAGAGTCATGACTTAACACAAGGAGGAAATGAAAACGTTGAGAATTATTTCAGATGTTCTTAGGGCTTTTTTTATGGAAAGTCGATGACATGGAAATTTAAAAGAACAGCAGAGTATTTCCCAATGAATAGGACCTACACGATCTACTATTTGGCCTCAAGGAAAAGTAAGTGAATGAAAGATTAGTGTACATATATGATTTGTAAGTTTATATGAGTTTTTTAAAACACAATCTTTTAGATTTAACATGTTGTAGAAGTTATTCTATAGTTTGTATTGTGTAATTTATATTGTATTCCCATTGTATCACGCTCACTTTCCTTTTTCCATCCGTTTTTCAGCTCTCTTTACTCACTCACACTGCCTTTCTCTCGCTCTGTTTCATCGCTGTTCCTTTACTCCACTTCTTTCACAATCCCTCAATCCCATTTCAACTCTGTGCATCCCCTCTCTCCCTTGCACCACTTTTCAGCTTTCAGTCTGTCTACTTTACATCCTTTTTCTGTCTTTTCCTCCTTTGCTCTTTTACTAATTCCTCATTACTCACTCACCTCTTTTGTCGCACTCTGTCACTATAACTCACCCATTCTCCCTCACTTATCTGTCTTTGCTTCTTTCTTTTGTCCTCTTTTTTCGTTCTTTACCTCTTTGTCCCCATTCCCTCACTCTCCTTGTGTTATGCTTGCTTGTATTTATCTACCTTCTATCATTTCTCTTAGAACAACTTCACTGCTCCTCTCTCATTATTCTTCACCCCAGTTCTCTTACTCAGGTTCCATTACTACCCCGCATTTCCTATCTTTCAGTGTCCTTCTCTTTACTTATATCACGTAATCACATTCTCTCAGTACCACTGCTTTAGTACTCTTCCCCTCTCTTTCCTTCTTTTACTCCTTTATTCATTTTCCTTTATTCACTCATTGTACTCCACTTCACTCAGTCCTTCCCTTAGTCCTTCTGTGTACTTACCTCCTCACTCCTTTTCCCTCAATCCATCTATATTATCCTCACTCCCTTCATCCCTTCATTCTGTGACTCCCCTTCACTCACTCTCAGTCATCTTCCCTTCCTCTTTCTTGTAAATGAATCCTCAATCAGACTCCTTTCCCTCTCACTCATTTCCCTTTTACTTACTCCTCTTCCCTGATTTAGTTTTGCTAACTCACATTCTTTTATTTATTTATTTATTTAAGTCTATATCGCGCACAGCTACCCACAATGGGTTTCCCGGCGCCAGGGATAGACTATAGAAGAAAGGAGGGTGCATCACCTGACTTGAGGCCACAACCGACTATTGGCCACGCTTAGTAAAAAGCAGAGTCTTCAGAGCCTTACGGAAGCGGAGTAGGTTGGTCTCTGATTTTAGTGCCAGTGGGAGGGAGTTCCAATATTTAGGGCCCAAAGTAGAAAAGGAGCGGCCTCCCATTTTTGTCAGCTTCCATCTTGGCACTGTGAAGTTGCCAGTGTCCGATGACCTTAGTGAGCGCAGGGGTCTGTAGGGTTTTACCAGCCCTTGAATATAGGCTGGGGCGCTGCCCTGCTTGGCCTTGAACATGTAACAGAGTGCCTTGAATTTAACACGTTCAGGGATGCTCAGCCAGTGAAGGTCACGCAAGGCGGCAGTGGCTGAAGTGCGTCTAGGGACGTTCTTTAGCAGGCGCGCAGCCGCATTTTGCACAACCTGAAGCACATGTATGGTGGCTTTATCTGCGCCCAAGTAGAGAATGTTGCCATAGTCCAGGCGTGATGTTACAAGTGCCTGGACTACGGTTCTGCGGGAGGAGAGGGGGAGCATCCACAGAATCTTATAAAGCCACCGCAGCATTGAGAAGCAAATGGCTGCAACCTTAGTAGCCTGTTGCCTCATAGTTAGCCTGTCGTCAATAATGACACCCAGGTTACGAACTGCAGTAGATGGTGTTGGCGCATTTCCCAGTTCGATGGGCCAATGGCGGGGACCCCAGAGATGTTTGTTCCTACCTAGAATGACCACCTCGGTCTTCTCCCCATTCAGCTTGAGACAGTTTCTCCGCATCCAGTCGGCCACAAGAATGAGGCCCGACTTGAGTGCGGAGATATTGTTCTCGTCTCTCCCTGATAGGGAGAAGACAATCTGGGAGTCATCTGCGTAGGAGAACAGGGTTAGCCCAGCCTGTTCAACTATGGTTGCCAAGGGTTTAACATGAATATTAAATAATAAAGGGCTAAGGATTGAACCTTGGGGAACGCCGCGGGTAGATGGGCTGATGGTGGAAGCTGCTTTAGAAGAAAACACTTGAAAGGTTCGGTCGTTAAGGAAAGACACCACCCAGGCCAGGGCCTGGCCTGCCACACCCAGAGATTTCAGAGAGTCAATGAGGATGGAATGCGGCACGGTGTCGAAGGCTGCGCTCAAATCCAGCAGGATGAGCGCCATGGTGTTTCCCTGATCGACACCGTGCCTAAGACTCTCTGTTACCCCCAGGAGGGCTGTCTTAGTTGAGTGCCTAGGCTGAAAGCCAGACTGAGAAGGATGGAGAAAAGCAGTGTTTTCGACCAGTTTAGAAAGCTGGGAATTTATATGTCTCTCAAGTATCTTCGAAAAGATAGGCAACAAAGATATAGGGCGAAAATTGGCGGAGTTGGAAGAATCTGCACCCAATTTTTTCAGTAAAGGTACAACCATGGCGTGTTTCCAAGGTTGGGGGACATGGGCCTCACTCAGAGAAGCGTTTAGTAATTTGATAATGATGGGGTGAGTGAGGGGATCTAATTGTTTTAGTATTTTGGCCGGGAGAGCATCCCGTGGGGAGCCCGATCGCACACTATTTAAACAGGAGACAAAGGAAGTGGCATCTAAAGGCTGCCAGGTAGTGATTACTGCATCAATGGCGGTATTCTCCGGTTCCTGGACCATATCAGGGGCAGTGGAAGTAGTCCCTGGGAGTGTAGTAAAATGGTCATAGATAAGATCAACTTTATTTATAAAGTAATCTGCTAAGGACTGACACTGGGTGGCATCAAGTGCCGGGGGGGGGAGGAGTAGAATTTGCACCAGTCAATTTTTTAACAACGGAGAATAGCACCTTTGGGCAATTTTGTGCATCAGTCACTGTTTTTTTAGTGTAATCTGCTTTAGCAGTTTTACAGCTATTGTGGTACTTTTTCAAGGCTTCTTTATATATGACTTTGCGTGAAGGGGAATAGCCTTGTCTCCATTTACGCTCCAAGGTCTTACATTGTGAGCGGAGGCTTTTAAGTTGTTCCGAGTACCATGGAGCCGGGGGATGGTGTGAAAGTGCGGACTTCGATGTCATCGGTAGCGCCAAATTGACAGCATTAGTTAGCTAGAGTTCAGTGGCGCAATTGAGTGCAGCAACTGGTAGTTCAGTGTACGGGAGTGTTTTGATCAACAGCTTATTGAGTTCTGGCATGTTGATTTTCCCCCAATTCCGAGCTGGCCTCGCAGTTTCCACCTCAGGTCTTATTGCTGTTTCAGCCATATCTAAGGAGAAGGGGACAGCTAAGTGGTCGGACCAGGCAATTTGTAGGGCTTCACGAGAACAGTCTAAAGACAGATTGGACAGAATCGGGTCCAATAAATGACCGGCACAATGTGTGGGACCTGTGTTTTGAAGTTGAAGATTGAAAGCTTCCAGGATGGAGAGAAGCTGATTCCTATAAGGGCACTCGTGGTCGTCTACATGTATATTTATGTCCCCTAAGATCATAAAATTCGATGCTTTAAGCATTACTGGAGCTAAGAAATCCGGTAATGATGTTATCCATGAGCTCGCTGTCCCAGGGGGACGGAATACCAATAGTCCTGACAGCGTGAATTGGGGGGTAATGGACAGTTTAAATAGGGCTGATTCACAATCTTTTTGAGTGGCATCTACCAATTTACAAGTGTATGCATTCTTGTAAATAATTGCAATTCCACCACCCCTGCCAGAAACTCTATCCTGATGAAGAATGGCATAATTGGAGGGAATAGCATCTGCAATATCCGGACCTGAGCAGTCCATGAGCCACGTCTCGGTCAGGAATATCGCATCAGGTTGAATTTTCAACTAGAAAGTCATGGATATTGTATCTTACTTACCTTCAGTTCATTTCTCTCTTCTTCTCTTCCTCTCTGTCACTGAATTTATCTGCCTTACTCTTAGTAATTTGCTCTCCTTCTATTTCTTTTTCCCTCTTTTTGTCCTTCCACATTACTTTATTTCCCTTTCTGTATCCTTCACTCTTGCTTTATTTCTTAGTACACTTTTATGATTTTTAACCTCTTGACCTGTCTCTTCTATTTTAAAATATATATTTTACTAATTATAACTTATTTTTTCTTCTCTCTTTCACAGCTACAAAGTGGAGAAAAATATGTAATTAAGTTTACATTAATTATATGGTAAGTGTGAATAAAAAAATGTAGTTTGTCATCACCCTTTGCTTTAACCTCACTACTTTTCTCTCACCCTACCTCATCCCTGCTTCCTTACTCTGCTTCCCTCACTTATTCTTATCCTCCACGTTTACTTCTCTTTTCCTTACTTTCCTACCACATTCAACTTCTTTCAGTCTCCCTGCTCACCTACACTTCCTCACGTACCTTTTTTTTCTGGTTCACTCAGTCCCTTTCTGTCACTCCTTCCATTACTCTCTCTGTCCTTTATCTCTGTCACTCCCCATGTATTTCCTTTTCTCAGTTACTTCCTCTAACGCCTTTTCTCTGTCTTACTATCTATTACACAGTCCCTCTGTGTTCCTCCCTCTAGCTCTCTTTCTCTTAACACCACTCTCTCTGTCCCTTTTATTCATGCTCACTCCTTCATTATTTTTAGAAATTTTTTTATTGGTGCGCTAACGGGATGCGCCCCGGTACGCGCACCAGGACGCGCCAGAATACAGCGCTTACCGGTGAGCGCACCGGTACGTGCACCGGGAGCGCTCCAGGGCAAAAAAAAAAAAATATGAATATACATAAAAAATAGTATTACATAAATATACATTATAGGATTCATTATACAAAATATTACATTTCATAGATATAGAAATTTGCTATTAAAAAACTATGAAATTCACAGAAAAAAACAAAGGTTTCACACCAGTTATAGTTAGGAATTAGCATTTAAAAAACCTTTGAAATTCACTGAACAAACCATAGGTTTCACACCAGTTATAGTTGGGAATTAGCATTTAAAAAACTCATTAAATTCACTGAAAAAACCATAGGTTTCACACCAGTTATAGTTAGCTGGAAATTTTACTGACATAAAACCATTGAAATTCCCACGTTATAGTTAGTTGGACTCACTATAACTTGCGCGCCTGCAATGCACTGCTGATGACGTCAAATATTACATCACTCATGACATGGTCAGTGACATCACTCATGACATCACTGATGCCACCATCCTTGTGACAGAGTGACAGACCTCCTTTCAGTGTAATGTAACCCTTGAAACACATCTTCAAAGATAGAAAATAACATTTTCAAAAAAATGGAGATACCCATACCAGTTACAACAACCAATTCAGTAATACCACCATCTATATACACATCCATTCATTCAGCAACAGTTCTATATAGTCACTCATACATGTACTCACTCATCATATGTAGTGATACACATATACATCATGTTACACACCGACAGTCTTCCAAAAGTTACTCACACACATACTCACACATGCAAATAAACTATTGAACATCCATTTATTAGCATATACAACTATACACACACTACCACCTTACTTCTAAGGAAACTTACACATACTTACTCTCTTAAACAATCACTTATAGAAACACATACTTATTTAAACAGGAACTCTTACAATCTCTCACTCTCACATATACTCACTTATATACATCAATACTCACATATACAAGATTAAAACATATGTAGTTACTCATAAAGACACTAGTGAGGCAGGCATTCACTCACTAACACACACATATACACACTCAGCCACCCATACAGTCCTGCACATATGCTGTCTTCAAAACACATACAAACAGTGAGTCAGTCACTAACCCATGCAGCCACTTATACACAAAGTGAAACACTGATACATATATTTAAATATTTAAAAAAATTTCGCTAATATATGTATTTACTAAGATACACTTAATAAGCCAGTTAACCAATCAATATTTTATTAAAAAAACATCCATTTACACACTTATTTAAACATTTATTCTTCAATCGACCTTTACAAATACATATATAAAAATATTTATTTTTCAGAAAGACTCATTCACTGGATGGTGTCATCAGTGATGTCATGAGTGATGTCACTGACCATGTCATGACTGATGTAATATGTGACGTCATCAGCAGTGCATTGCAGGCGCGCAAGTTATAGTGAGTCCAACTAACTATAACGTGGGAATTTCAATGGTTTTATGTCAGTAAAATTTCTAGCTAACTATAACTGGGGTGACACCTATGGTTTTTTCAGTGAATATATATATATATATAACCTACTGGTGGTCTACTTTTTATAGGAAATCTGCAACATTCTATTTGGAATAACTTTGGTGACAATGGACGAATCTTCATGAAATTCTCAAAGAAGATGGGGCACTCCGCTCCTTCTCTGAAAGTTTCAGGGTGCTACGTGAAGCGGGGGCCGAGAAAAAAAGGAGGGTCCCAAAACGTGTTTTCCCTATGCAATTTTCCATTGGGTCCTTTAAGTGAGGCTACAGCTGAAATGCTGAATGGAATTACACCAAATTTGGCAAAAAGGTAGGGTTGGTTTGCAGATTACGCATTTTGTTAAATGGTAAAAATGGGTTCAGTAGTTCCTTAGTAAATCAAAAGTAAAATCATAGATATATTCGAAGAAGTATCATACGCGTACCTTCCGAGGGCAGTATGCGTACCATTACAAGCACGAGCTGCATGCTAATTGGCTAAAAACTGTCTGCCATTAGAGAAGGAAACACGAAAAACCTAAAAGGGGCCTGGTAGAAACACCCTGACACCCTAGGCCTGCTTAGGGGGTCCCACAAGCACCCTGAAGGCCCCAAAAACATTTTTAAAAAGTAGCGGGGTACGCGTAGGTACGCGTACCTTGCCGATAAAAAAAAAAGACATTTGCGCAATTTTTTATATTCTTTTATCCCCCGGGGGGGCAAATCCCAAGGGCAATTTACTCTTTCTACAGGGGGGACCAGAGGGGCACCCCATCCCCGGGGATCACCACCCCCAGGGCTTATTTTAATAGGGTGGGGGGCTCTGAGGCCCCCAGCCCCGGGGACCACCACCCGCGGGGCTTTAATATTTTGTATGTGGGGGTTCATGGCCCCCCACAGCCCCGGGTATCGCCACCCCTGGGGCTTCCTTTAAAATAAAATAAGTTCAGTCCCCCCCACACACCCCGGGGACTGCCACCTCCCCGGGGCTCTAATATTTAAATTAGGGGGTCTGTAATGGACCCCCCATCCCCGGGGACCACCACTCCCACGGGCTTTACAAATGATGGGAGGGGGCCACACGGCCCCCCTCCTGGAGCCTTGACCACCAACCCTCAGGGCCGGCTCCTGCAGTGTCCCGGGGTGCCTACCCCCGGGACACTGCTGTTTGCTAAGGTAGGGCGGGAGCCTCGCAGCTCCCACCCTACCATAGAAACTGCTTTCCAATTTGAAATAAAAAGCAGGTTAAGTAGGGAAGTAGATTGCAGCATGTAAGCAGCATGTAAGCTGATCCCTCTGACGAAAAGCAATGCGGGCTCCCAAAGGACTCAGGGAGCCGGCTGGGACCATGGGGGCGTTGGGGCTCCCCTCACGGTCTTTAACATTTTATTTGAGCCCCGGGGGATGGGGTCCCTGGGGATAATAAAAATTAGTGATAGGGGCTATATTTTTATTGGTAAATTTATAGTACTCGTACCAAAGGGCACATTATGAGCCCTGAGTAGGAAGGAACATCCGCATGGGCTGAGGCGTTCCCTCCTGTGCAATTAGGATGTGACCGCCACCCTGGCGGTCACATCCTCTATGTTTAACATTGCGGCTGGTGCGGCTTCAAGCTGCACCCGCTGCATTTTTAAAAATGCATACATTGCATTTGTATGCAGAAAGCAGCAAGCACGGTGCGGTGCCTACCGATTTCTGCATACAAATGCAGGGGGTACCATAGGTACCCCCCAAGTGCACCCCCCACCCCCCCTTCACCCAGTGGGCCCGCTACAGGCCCCCCAAGATGAAGATCCATATGCTTTTCCACGGCGGAGAAGCATTTCTTGACAGCCATCCTAATATGTCTGGCGGTGTCTGAGAGACACCGCCACCATATTAGGGCTTTTCCGCCGCAGTTGTAAGCCAACCGCGACTGAAAAGCGGCGGACTGAAACCAAGACCCACCAGCCATCCTAATGTGGCGGTGGGTCTTTGGTGGGTCCGCAGAGGATTTTACGCATCTGCCGGGCTGGCGGGGGCTTCCGCCGGCCCGGAGGATGCAGAAAATCCTCCATCATAATCAGCCCCCAAGTGCGGCCGGATGACGTACGGTGCGAGGTTCTTAAGTCGTCCCGTACGCGTACCTAAGCAAGAAAAATATATTTTTTTATATTTATCAAGTTTATGTGTTTAGATGTTGGGTGGCTCTAAAAAGAGCCCTTTTGTTTAGTGGGATATTTTAGTATCTACACAAGTAAGTACTGATGCAGTCTAAAGTACAAGAGGAAGACTCTGTTCCCCTCATCTGTAAAATGTACACCATCTCTCCTATAGATGCCATCCATATTGAAACACAGATTGTTGTTGTAAATGGACCCCATTTTATAGTCTCGGAGAAAAGCAGAAACAGATTTGTTCACATGTTTCCTAGCTTTCTCAATCTCAAGACAAAATTGATTGGACCAGTTCCAATTCTGCCTTTGGCATATATCAGAATAGACAAAGGTAGTTTGGGCAAAAAGTGATATCAGCTCTCCAAAGGTGTCCTTCATAAGCATTTCCATACCTACCCCTGTCACAGTGCATAGGTCATTGCCACTACAGTGCACAAGTATGAGGTCAGGGTGTTAGAGATGTAAAAAGTATTTAACCAATGGCATCAATTGGTGCCACTTTAACCCTCTCTGTTCAATCCATTTAATGTCTACATTTGGTAAACCTAGGTCTTTGTGAAATCCTTTCTGTTCTGCATAACTTTGACTCCGGGAAATATAGCTGGGTCCCACAATCCACACTGTAAGCATGTTGAATAGAGGTCTGGATGCACTCAGATGGTCTCTGTAAATAAAATGGTAGTTTTGAAAAGTAAGATTTTTCTAAAATGAAGGATAAGTTGAGTTTTGAAAAAGCAAAGAAATTATTGTTTGTTTGGAAACATTTTACACAAAAAACTAGGGTGCAATTTTCTGTTTTTTAAAAGCTTGATATTTATTGGTTAAAATAAATGATAGAAAAGAACGTTACTTAAGATAAGCTGGTATATTGACAAGTCAAGCATACTTGCTGTTTTGATTTGCAACATTATTTGATTAACTTTTCACCTGTGTGCTTAGTTAAATGTTCCCTGAAGTGTTTCTATGGTAGCAGGCAGAAAGCAGAATGGGGTTAGGGTTGAAAGTTTAGTCAGTTGGAACGGGTTCAAAAGTTCAAGGAATAAAAAAGTGTGTTTCATTTTGATTTAATGTGGGAATAAATGTGATTTGTTATTTATTTGTATATGTATGTAGATTGAGTGTGTAGATTGACAGGAAATGTTTGTTATTTGCTATAGGTGTTCATGATTCCCTAGGGCTGCTCAGGAGGTTTCACACTGATCCCCTAGGTCAAAATCATTTTTTTTTAAATCACAGGATACGCATAGGGTACGCGTACGCCATGAAGAAGAAAAAAAAACGAAGCCCACTTTATTGTTAATTAGCCCCCGGGGGGCCAAATTCCGGGGCAATGTTTTTTATTTATAATGGGGGGCCCGGAGGGGCCCCCCAGCCCTGGGGACCACCACCCCCGGGGCTTTAATGATATGCATGCGGGGGGCTCAAGGCCCTTCCGCAGCCCCGGGGACCGCCAATCCCCGGGGCATTTAAAAAGAAAAAAAAGGTGTGTGGGAGGATAAGCCCCCCACACGCCCTGGGGACCGCCACCTCCCCGGGGCTCCAATATTAAATTAGGCCCCCCTCCTGGAGCCTTTGATGGCCCTGGGGACCACCACCCCCCAGGGCCAGCTCCTGCAGTGTCCCAGGGTGCCTATCCCCGGGATACTGCTGTTTGCTATGGTAGGGCGGGAGCCTCGCGGTTCCTGCCCTACCATAGCAAACTTCTTTCCTAATTGGAAGAGAGAGCAGGAAACCTGCTCTCTCTTCCAAATAGGAAAGCATATTCATTTTCATCAGGGAGAGCAGCATGTAAGCTGCTCTCTCTGATGAAAAGCAATGCCAGCTCCAGAAGGACGAGGGGAGCCGTCAGGGACCGCGTGGGCATTGGGTCTCCCCTCATGGTCCCCAACGTTTTATTTGAGCCCCGGGGGATGGGGTCTCCGCGGATAGTAAAAATTTGTGACAGGGGCTATTTTTTTACGGTACATTTACAGTACGCGTACCAAGCTCGGCCAGACGATGTACCGTGCGAGGTTCCTAAGTCGTCCCGTACGCGTACCTATCCAAGAAAAACAAATAAAGATATCTATCAAGCTTATTTGTTTAGATATTGGTTGGTTCTTAGAAGACCTTTTCCCTTTATTGGTACTTATAAGTAAGTACCTTTTGCAGAGTCTAAACTTGTTGAGGAGGAGTGTTTTACAGTGTGCTGAACTTTTGACCTCTGTGGGCAGTTGTCTATTGCATGATCTGTTGGGGTAGGGTTCAAAGTTATGTCAGTTGGAAAGGGTTCAAATGTTCAACCAATAGAAATGTGTGTTTGGTTTTGAATTGTTATTAATATGTATATATGTGTAAATTGAGAGGGAAAATGTGTCATTTTTTGGTTTTGCTGCAAAATCTGAAGTAGAGAAATTCTGTATAAGAACAGCTACTGTGTGACTGGCGTTCTTCTTAATCTATAAATCAATGTGAAAGGTGAGTTGATAACTTGTAAGGTAATGTATGTGGTGCATTTTGTTTTTAATAAGAGTAATGTGTTTATCCTTCTAAAGTGTGTAGAATCACATTCTGAGTTTGTCTGCATTTGGATAACTATTGTGATAATAGTGGGGGCGGAGCTAGCCGGCAACCGAAATGGCTGCCTGAGTCCAGAGCTCCCCCGCTCTGAACCACTATCCTTTAATTATCCTGCACATTTGGGGCTTCCAATGCGACATTTTTGGTGCCCAGGAGATAGCGTGACCATCGCGGCCCCACTGGTGGCGGAACGACTGAGCTCCCTGCCTGGGGACGGAGATCTACGGCCTGGTGCGGTGACGAAAGACAGGCCCATGAGACCGCAGCCTAGATTATAGCCGCGGCTGACACTGGAGCGGTGGTTCTCGGCGCTGTGAACTACGCAACACCGCTCTGGGGGGGCAGGCTTCGTCCCATACCGTTGACAGTGAGCAGGAGTGTGCGCTCGTTGGGGGGGTCCTCCCCACTTCCGCTGCCCCAGACTTGGACTTGCTGGTGCATTGGAGCTGTGATCGGTGTGTGGAGCGTCTGCGCCCTCCGAGATACGGAAGCGCTGTGAGGTGTCTGGCCTGGAAGGGATTGATTGCACTGTTGCGGGCCTGCTCCGGTTGCTACCTGGGGGCCCCCAGTTACGGCGGCACCCGCTCTTGCCCCGCTTTTACTTTGCGGTGGATGGACTACATAACGGGCACCGGTGGGTGTCACTCTCCACTACAGTTAACTCCTCAATGATTGTGGTGCTGTGGCTCCTCTGATAGGGCTACATCAAGGGAGCTGGTGCGCCTCTACACTTAATTTGTCTGCCTAAGGCCCCATCCGGAGACAACCTGGATCAGCTCAACGGTCCGTGAACCGGTGGCTGGACCTTGAGAGTGGTGTTTGGCGCTCTTTTGGTTGGCACGTCTGCACCTGGTGCCACAGCAGCTGCGGCCGGCTGCTTCCCCCACTTGCACGGTGTCTGCGTGATGACCTGCTGACCACGTGGCATCTGCGGGCACCTCTGCCACTCCTGCCGTACAGATCCCTACCCACACTGTGCACCATTACGACTTCTCCGGCCTAGATGGGACAGGCGAAGCGTACATTGTCTGTGACTCTGCGCCGGAGGACCGGGACAACTGCTCTCCTGGCCATGGGGCGCTCAGATAGGACACAGCCAAAGCTCTCCTTTGCGAGGCAGAACTCGAAGACGGCAGATGGCGCTGGGGGTGGCGGCGCGGCTGGTGGGGACATACCGGAGGAGTCGCAGCAGCAGGACCTGAGGGAGATACTCCTGGCCATGGAAAAGAATCTTCAGGAAGGCATGACGGCTATCGGTACAAAACTGGACGCCTTAACCTACCGCATGGATTGCATGGCGGAACAAATGGATAAACATGCGGAACGGTTGGATATGTCGGAACGCTGAATTACTGAGGTGGAGGAGGCGCACACCACGCTGGATACGGACAATAGGCAGATGGGCAGGGCCATGCAGACACTCCTGGATAAAACGGAGGATTTAGAAGCCCGCTCGCGCCGCTGTAATCTGCGCGTCACGGGCCTTCCAGAGAGTAACTCTACTGGCAACATAGAGTTGTTTATGGAGGGCCTGTTAAAGAAGCTGCTGGGAGATGATGTATTCTCCCATATGTTTGTGGTGGAAAGGCGCATCGATCCCTGAGGCCGCGACCCAAGCTGGGTGCCCCACCGCGACCCATTATAGCCAAACATTTGAAATATTGCGATCGGGATGTCGCTCAAGTTGGCTAGGGTAAAGCAACCTTTACTGTACGAGGGATCCATCTTATCTATTTACCCTGACTTTACTGTTCAGGAGTCCCGGTAACAGTTTGCCCCTATGAAACGCCAGCTGCGAGATATGGGCGCGGACTATGCGATGCTGTACCCGGCGAAATTGTGAGTCACTTGACAAGGGAAGCCCCTAATTTTTACTGACCCTAAGGACTCCAAAAAGCCCTGAAAGACTGGCAGCGAGAGAATCGATAGCTGCGACAGAACGACGCCGAACTGGCTGCGGGCTCCATGGAGGACCAGGACTGATTGGGGCATGTTTCGGATGGCTGCTACACGATTGGGGCACCTCAGGTTTGACTGCTGGTTTCTTTACTCTTTAATGGCGGTTGTACTGACTGCCTCGAGAGGGCCTGATGTCCTGAGGCTGACTATTCAATTGCCTACTTCTCAGGTATTGCTAGCCTCTATTTACCGAACTTGAGCCAACTAGACCTGTGATTCCTTGCGTTGATACATCCTGTTGGGAGCTATAACTGGGTCTACCATTATATTTGTTGGCTATCACTGCTAATTATAATGTGTTCGAGCGTATACCCTTGTTTGCTGCCTGACTGTGGTCGCACTAGTGCCCCTTTGGGCGGGAAGATTCTTCCTGATGTACTACTCTTAATTTCTCCTATATTTTTATTTATTTATTTATTTATTTGGTTCCCAAATGTGCATGTTGTGGCACTGATGCCACACTTTTTCCTTCAGGGTTCTGAGGCGGGGGTGACGGGGGTGGTTTTTGAGCTGTTGTTGTTGAGTGCCCTTGGTACGAGCTAGACCGGCTACCTTTGCCATCGTGTGCTTACCACTGTTCTTATCGTTCTTGTGGGGGGGGGAGGGGTGGATGTTTTGTGGGTGGCGAGGGTGTGTGTGACTGTAGTGGGGCTGGGGTTTGCAAGGGGAGGGGAGGAATGCTTGTTGGGGTGGATGGATGAGCGCTGCCTAGTTGGGGTAGGGCAAGCGTGGGTGGGGGGCTGAGGTGGATCTGTTTCAGAGACCTTTTTGCTGCCTTGCGGTGCGGGGCAGCTGTTGTTTGAGGCGTGTGGACTGACTGGTAGGAGTGACAGCGATGGGCACACAATTTGCTAAACTGTATGCGGTAGACATGATCCTTTTTTCTCCTCCATGGCAGGGGATATGATAGGTGAGGTGGCGGCTCCTGATACAATGCGGCTCCTGACATGGAACGTGCGGGGCTTGAATGACCATTGCAAGGTCCGTAGGGTTCTCCAGTATTTGGCTAAACACAGGGTAGACATTGCAGTACTGCAGGAAAAGCACCTGGCACCACATAGCCCCATCCTTGGTTACAGAGGGCTCGGTGATAATGTCCATGCTGCAGGCTTTACTTCTCATGCCAGGGGGGTTCTTACTTGGTTTAATCCTAAATCCTCTTTTGCTTGGACGCTGGTGACCTCTGATAGTGAAGGTCGGTTCACGATTAGGACCTGTTCTGGTAAAGGTCTTGACATGTGTATAGTGAACACATATGGCCCCAATTTCGATCTCCCCAGCTTTTACACAACACTGGCTCAGAAGGTTTATGCGTTTGTGGACAGGGTTGTTTTTTGGGGAGGGGATTTTAACCTGACTCTGCACCCGGCGCTGGACAGATCGGACGGTCCACCCAGGACGCCATCGGCCTCTGCACGAACACTGGATACACATTTGACTAGTTATACAACAAATAGGAGGAGTACCACCAAAGATGAGGCTAAACAGCCAGTATCGGTGGAATGAGACCTTGATTTGTAAGAAGAAGTCCTTCTTTGTTTTTTAAGGAACCCCTCACTCACCGACGGAGGTCTGTGTTTACATTTGGTGGCTACAGCAACCCGGCACGCGCGTGACGCTCACGTGATCGAGTGACGTCATCACGCGACGCCAGCCAGCCACGCCCTCCGCGTCCGCAATGGCAGCCGCCTTTAACCTCGGCGCAGCCTTTCTGCCAAACACGGGTACACGGAGGGGCGGACTAGGTGAGAAGTCACTCGTTATGCCAGAAAACTGTAAGTAACACCCTCGCTAATGGAAACGCTTCGGTTTCCGGTCTATTTCCGCGAAGGAGATAGGAGAACAATCAGTATACTGATATTTTCTCTACCGCTATTCTTTTCCCCTTGGCTCCACAGAATACGTTTTCTGAGCTCTGCTGCCTCCCCTCAATTCCCGTGCAGCAAGCATTTCTCCACTGAGAAGTGAGCATTTCTTAAATCTTTGGCAATATGTGTGTTGTGTGTTTGTTTTGTCTTGTATGTATTGTGACTTTGGATCAAGTTGGCATATTACCACGTCGGCATTCTCCTGACACTAATCAAAACACAGTCATGAGTTAGGCACGCACTATGTAGCCTGTGTATGACTGGTTTAAACATAGAACTATATGTACACGGTCACACCAATATTGATAGGTGTGCTATTCAAGGAAACATTTTGTTCCCATCTATAAATTATACTGGTACACTGCATGCTGCACAATTCGCTGTTACGGTGTGTGGAATGACTCAGAGACAGAACGGACTACGTCACTTCACTACGTTACAGGCATGTAAACAACCCTTTGTGACTTATAATCTTATTCTTTTTCACAGGTTTTTGCCATTCTTAGTAACCATACTTGGTTGCAAGTTTTTTTACCCATTTAGCAAATCAGCTAAATAGGTTCCTGAGAGGGTTGCAGGTATGGCAGGGCGTTAGTGTACCCTGACCACCCAACTCCTTTCTTTTTCATGGTCCTGAAGAAAAACCGGTAACTCCCACCTATGGTTTGAAACATGTAGACCTTCCACATAATTCAGATACATTAGGTCCTATTAACGCCTTTACTGTATCTACATACACTATTTTAACATTGTCCAGTAGCCTTACAATAAATAATATTAAGTCATACCAGGAGAATTTTTAACCCACTGACCTTTTTTTCACATTCATCACTCACATACCCGCTCCACTGTATTTTCAGGTGTCGCAGCACACCTTGACGGCACTCGGCTGTCAAGGTGGCCCCGATGATGAAGCATGTCACCGACCAGGTCGGTGAGTGAGGGGTTCCTTAAAAAACAAAGAAGGACTTCTTCTTACAAATCAAGGTCTCATTCCACCGATACTGGCTGTTTAGCCTCATCTTTGGTGGTACTCCTCCTATTTGTTGTATAACTATTGAACCAGGGGACTGGGAGTACCCTTCCGTCCACTTGAGTGGATAAAATCCCTTTGCTCTCTATCTCTTGTTAAATATACACATTTGACTAACCTTGATCTGCTTGATCTGAATGAAGATGGTGGTGCTCCCGCGTTTTCTCTTTCTGTTCAACACAATACCTATGGTCCTTTCTCTCTAGTTTTTCCACAGGCTCCAATCACTGCTGGTACGACTTGCTTGGGCGGGCAAACAACCTAGAGTCGCTTGGCATATTCTAGTACGACTATATGCGGAGGGTGGGCTCAATGCTCCGGATTTGGAGCTCGACTACCGTGCGGCGCAGCCTGCCCATGCTTACGCGTGGATCCATGGTCCACAGGACGCTCCTTACGTCGTATTGAATGAATAGTCACAGACCCGACTCCCCTGCCGGCTCTGTTAATGCAGACTAGGGATCGACGTACGGGCCTGGTCGACTCTCTACTGTCGGTCAACCACGCCTGGCATTATATGGTGAACGCCCAGGCATGTTCGCTCCTATACTCCCCGAGCGCTAATCTTGAGTGGTGCTACTGGCTGAGTTCCTGCAGGGAAAGAGGAGTGATTCTGGCGCTGAGACGGATTGGTATCCACAACATGGGTGACTTGTTCTCGGTGGTGCAGCGCGGACGTGGGACGAGATGACTAACGAGATGGAGGACCCTCCCTTGATGGCGCGCTTCCAGTTCCATAGGATGCACAGTGCTCTGCGGAACCTTCTCGGACCTGATATGACGGAATCAGTGACGGTAACTACCTTTGATTATGTGGTCACAGGCGAATCTCCTCAGAGATTGGTTTCCACTCTTTATCGGAAGGCTCAGACGGAGCTGTATACGGATTATACCAAGCCACGCCTGGCCTGGCAACATGACCTGGGCACCGATATGACTGAGGACCTCTGGAGCTATTGCTGCGCCAGCGTCCGCAAGATCTCCCTTAATGGCTGGCACAGGCTCGCGCAATTTAAATTCCTGAACAGGACATATTATACACCGGAGAAGCTCCATAGATACGGACTCCGTGAATCCCCGGAGTGTGAGAGGTGCAGGCCCCCCCGGCGGATTTCCTTCATGTTGCATGGTCGTGTCCCACAATTTTTTCTTTTTGGCAATCGGTCTTTGCTGAGATTAATAAAATGGTGAACTTGACACTAGCCCCGGAACCATTATTGGCTCCAAGCCCTTGCGCTCCTCCCAACGACGTATTGTGGATCTGGCGCTCCTAATGGCCAAGCGTTGTATTGCCAGAGCCTGGATGAGAGGCCCCTCGCCTACGGTGCGAGCGTGGAAGAGAGAACTGATTTATTTCTGTACCCAGATTGGGCTGTATAGCGACCTGATGCCCCCCAAGAATAGGCCTAAGAACTACTGGGCGGCAGTGCTGAAGGTTGCGATTCATGTGGATGAGCCTGAAGGGGCTGTTGTGGCCGCTGACGAGGAGCGGGATGACCCGGTGGGGGGTGGCTCCTGCTGCCGACCCTGAGGCACCTCTGGAGGCTGAATCATACCTGTGAGGAGTCCTTGGCTGCAAGAGGGATGTGTTGATGTGAGGGTGGCCCGTGCATGTTGACCCTTTTCTCCTGATTTCTGCTTGATCTGCTGCAATGGCTATGTTGTACAGTCTCCACAAAGTGTTTTTGATGTCTGAGAAAACCCATGCTGTTTGTCCTGCTGCTTGATTGCCTACATGACCGTGATGCTGTTATTGTTCTTGTTGAATTGGTTAAATGAAAAAGCAAAGTTCACCTGGAAATGCTCTGTCACTTTTTTATCTATCTTGTGCTACGGCCACTGGGGGTGCCTTTCTCTGAATCACCAATGTCGGCTGATGGGCTGTGTTTTATTGAATACTGATCTCTTTACTATTCGCTGCCAGCCTCCGGGTTGTAGGCACACAGCTGTGGTACATGTGTAATGCTCAATAAAGCCTTTTGAACTTTAAAAAAAAAACTATTGTTATAAAACCATTTGGTAAGTTAATGTGTTTAGTGAGTAAGGTTTGTGCAATAAAGTACAGTACTATAACATGTAGAATGTGAGCAGTCACTTTTCCAGTTGTAGAGTAGTTAATAGTGTTGCTTGTTTAGAATTAGGCTTGTGTTTTAAATCTACAATTTTCCGGTCAGTATACATACACTATTATAAATTCTCTGGGATATATTCACAAGCCTCTTGTGCGTCTTTGTGTTGCCATTGCGTTGATGCAATGTTCGCACAAATAATGCAGCAAATTGCTTATGTATATGCAAAACGACTCATGGTTGTACAGTAAAATGCAGTAATTATATCTCTGTAATGTGTGCACCCATATTAGCCCTTCAAGAGTAATTAATTGTGTGTTTTGTCTAGAATCAGACTTGTGTTTTATATCTACAATTTCACAATTAGTATACATACACTGCTGCATATACTCTGGTGCAGATTTACAAGCCCCTTGTGCCTCTTTGTTGTTCTATTGTGTCTCTTTTTTAATGTAATGTTGGCAAAAATAATGCAGCAAATGCATATGTATTTGCTAAATTAGTCAGGGTTGTCCACTGAAATGTAGTTCTTATATACATGGAATGTGTGCAGTCATTTAACCGTTTTAGACTTGTAAATGTGTTTTGGTAAAATGTAAGGTCCTATATTTTTTGTCTAGAATCAGACTGTGCGTCTGTGTACATTAAGGAATTGTACTGGCCCCTTGTTTTACATTCTCCCCCCTCTCTCCTCATACTCTCCCCTCTCTCCTCATACATACTCCTCTCTCCTTATACTCCCCCTCTCTCCTCACACTCCTTTTCTCTCTCCTCACACTCTCCCTCCTCGCCTCATATTCCCCCCTCTCTCCTCTTACTGTTCCCTCTCTCCTCATACTCCCTTTCTCCTCATATTCCCTTTTTCTCTTCATACACCCCGTCTCTCCTTATATTTCTCTTTTCTCCACATTCTCCCCCCTCTCTCCTCATACTCTCCCCTCTCTCCTCATACATACTCCTCTCTCCTTATACTCCCCCTCTCTCCTCACACTCCGCTTCTCTCTCCCCACACTCTCCCTTCTCTCCTCATATTCCCCCCTCTCTCCTCTTACTGTTCCCTCTCTCCTCATACTCCCTTTCTCCTCATATTCTCTTTTTCTTTTCATACACCCCATCTCTCCTTATATTTCTCTTTTCTCCACATTCTCCCCCCTCTGTCCTCTTACTCCTCCCTCTGTCCTTAAACCTCCCTCACTCCTCATACGTCCCCCATATCTTCATACTCCTCCCTCTCTTCATATTCCCTCTTTTCTACATACTCCCCCCTCTCCTCATACTCTTCTCTCTCTCCTCATACTCCCCCCTCTCTCCACACACTCTCCCTCTCTCTCCTAATACTCCCCCTCTCTCCTGAGATTCCCCATCTTTCCTCATCTCACCTCTTCCTCAAACTCCTCCCTGTCCTCATACTCCCCCTTGTCCTCATACTCCCCCCTCTCTCCTCTTTCTTATCCCTCTCTCCTCAAACTACCCCTTCTCCTCATGTTCCCCCCTGTCCTCATATTCCCCCTTCTCCTCATACGTCTTCTTATAATACCCCCTCTCTCCTTATACACCCCCTGTCTGCTTATATTCCTCTTTTCTCCACATTCTTCCCCCTGTCTGTTCATATTCTGTCCACTCTCCTCAACACACTCTTCTCTCCTTATACTCCCCCTTTCACCTCATGCTTAACCGTCTTTCCACATCGTTCCCCTTCTCTCCTCATACTCCTTTCTCTCTCCTCATACCCCCTCTTTCCTAACACTCCCACTCTCTCTTCTTATACTCCCTCCACACTCCTGATACTGCCCCTCTTTCTTTCTCTCCTCATACTCCCCCTGTCCTCATACTCCGCCCTCTCTCCTCTTACTCCTCCCTCTCTCTTCATACCTTCCCCTTAACAATTCCGCAGTTACTATACATACACTGCTGCATACACTCTGGGGCAGATTTACATGCCCCTTGCGCTTCTTTGTTGCTCTATTGTAACACTTTTTTGATGTAATGTTGGCAAAAATAATGCAGCAAATTGCATATTTATTTGCAAAATGAGTCAGGGTTGTCCACTGAAATGTAGTATTTATATACATGGAATGTGTGCAGTCACTTAACCGTTTTAGACTTGTAAATGTGTTTTGATAAAATGTAAGGTCTTATATTTTTTGACTAGAATTAGACTGTGCGTCTGTATACATTTAGGAATTATACTGGGCCCTTTTTTCACATTCTCCCCCTCTCTCCTTATACACACCCCTCTCTCCTTATACTCTCCCTCTCTCCTCACACCCCTTCTCTCTCCCCTCATAATCTCCCATCTCTCCTCATACTTCCACCTCTCTCCTCATACCCCCTCAGTCCTCATACTCCTCCATCTTCTCATGCTCCTCACTCTCTCCTCATAGTACCCCTTCTCTTCTAATACATCACCTCTCTTTTATACTTCCCTTTTTCTCCACATTCTTATCTTCTCTTTTTTACTTTCCTTTCTCTTCTCATACATACCCCTCTCTGCTTATACTCCTCTTTTCTCTACATACGTGTCCCTCTTTTTCATACTCCCCCTCTCTCCTTATACTCCTCCTCTCTCTCCTCATACTCCCCCTCTCTCCCCATATTCGTCTTCTCTCTCCTTATACTCCCTCCTGTCACCTGATATTCTCCTCTCTCTTCTAATACTCCCCTCTCTTCTCATATTTCCCACTCTCTCTTCTTACTGTTCCCTCTCACCTCATACTCCCTTTTCTCCTCACATTCCCTTTTCTCATAATACACCCCCTCTCTCCCTATATTTCCATTTTCTCTATAGTCTCCCCCTCTTTCCTCTTACTCCTCCCTCTGTCCTGTACCTCCCTCACTCCTCATACTTCCCCATCTCTTCATACTCCTCCCTCTCTTTATATTCCCTCTTTTTCACATACTCCCTCCTCTCTCCTCATACTCTTCTTTCTCTCCTGATACTCCCCCTCTCTTCTCACACTCACCCTCTCTCTCCTTCTATTCCCCCCTCTCTCCTGATATCCCCCCTCTTTCCTCATGCTCACCTCTCTCTCCTCATACTCCTCCCTGTCCTCATTCTCCCCCCTGTCCTCATACTCCCCCCTCTCTCCTCTTACTCCTCCCTCTCTCCTCATACTCCTCCTTCTCCTCAAATTACCCCCTGTCCTCATATTCCCCCCTCTCCTCATACTTCTTACTGTCTTCTTATAGTACCACCTCTCTCTCCTTATACACCCCCTGTCTGCTTATATTCCTCTTTTCTCCACATTCCTCCCCCTCTCTGTTCATATTCCGTCCTTTCTCTCATACACACTCTTCTCTCCTTATACTCCCCCTTTCTCCTCATACTCGTCCCTCTTTCCACATACTCCCCCTTCTATCATCATACTCCTCTTTCTCTCTTCATACTCCCCCTCTTTCCTTACACTCTCCCTCTCTCTTCTTATACTACCTCCTCTCTCCTGATATTTCCCCTTTTTTCTCATTCTCACCTCTCTCTCCGGATGTATGACGTTAAAACGCATACTTTTACTCCGCATACCATTACAACGCGGTATTTACAACGCATACCATTACAACGCATAGCGCTTTGAGGTGCTGGATAGTGGTAAGTATAATTTACTATTCTAACTCCAGTCCCCGTGGACCCTAGGGAAGGTGTTGGATAGTAAATTATACTTATTCCCTATCCTAGAGCGCTCCCCCAGCGCAATGCGTTGTAATGGTATGCGTTGTAAAAGATGCGTTGTAGTGGTAGTGCGGAGTAAAAGATGTGTTGTAACGGGTGTATACCCTCTCTCCTCATACTACTTCCTATGCTCATACTCCCCCTGACCTCATACCCCCCACTCTCCTCTTACTCCTCCCTCTCTCTTCATACTTTCCCATCTTCTCATATTGCCACTGTCCTCAAACTCACCCTCTCTGTCCTCATACTCCCTCCTCTCTCCTCATATTCTTTCTCTCTCCTTATTTTCCCCTCTCTCTCCTTATACTCTCCCCTGTCGTCATATTCTCCGCTCCCTCCTCTTACTGCTCCCTCGCTCCTTATACTCCCCCTTCTCCTCAAATTCCTCCCTGTCTTCATACCCACCCTCTCTGTCTTCATACTCCTCCCTCTCTCCTCATATTCCTTCTCTCTCCTTATTTTCCCCCTCTCTCCTCATACTTCCCCTTCTCTTCATACTCCCTCTTACTCCTCTCTCTCTCCTCATACCTCCCCTTAACAATTCCCCCAGTTAGTATAGAAACACTGCTGCATACACTCTGGGGCAAATTTACAAGCCCCTTGCACCTTTTTCTTGTTCTCTTGTGTCACTTCAATCATGTAATGTTGGCAAAAATGATGTAGCAAATTGCATTTGTATTTGCAAAATGAGTCAGGGTTGTCCACTAAAATGTAGTAGTTATATACATGGAATATGTGCAGTCACTTAACCGTTTTAGACTAGTAAATGGGTTTTGGTAAAATGTAAGGTCTTATATTTGATTCTAGAATCACACTGTGTGTCTGTGTACTTTTAGCAACTATATTGGTACTTTTTTCACATTCTCCCCCCTCTCTCCTCTTCTCTCACTCCTCATAATCCCCCCTCTCTCCTCACACTCTCCCTCTCTCTCCTTATACTCCCCCTCTCTCATGATATTCCCCCTCTTTCCTCATTGTCACCCCTCTCTCCTCATACTCCTCCCTGTCCTTATACTCCCCCCTCTCTCCTCTTACACCTCCCCCTCTCCTCTTACTCCTCCTTCTCCTCATATTACCCCGTCCTCATATTCCCCCCTCTCGTAAAACTTCTTACTGTCTTCTTATACTACCCCTTCTCTCCTTAAACACCCCCTGTCTCCTTATATTCCTCTTTTCTCCACATTCTTCTCCCTCTCTCTTCATATTCTGTCCTCTCTCCTCATATACACTCTTCTCTCCTTATTCCCCCTTTCTCCTCATACTCTCCCCTCTTTCCACATACTCCCCCTTCTTTCCTCATACTTCTCTCTCTCTCTCCTTATACTCCCCCTCTTTCCTTACATTATCCCTCTCTCTTCTTTTACTCCCCCCTCTCTCTTCATATTCTTTCCTCATACACACTCCTCTCTCCATATACTCCCTCTCTCTCCTCACACTCCCTGTCTCTCTGCTCATACTCTCCCTTCTCTCCTTATTCTCCCACCGCTCTCTTCATACTTTTCTCTCCCGCCTTATACTCTCCCCTCTTATCATACTCATCTTTTCCCCTGATGCTCCCTGTCTCTTCATACTTCCCCCTCTCCTTATATTTTCTACTCTCATCATACTCCCCTCTCTTTCCTCATACCCCCTTCACCCCTCATACTTCCCCATCTGCTCATACTCCTCCCTATCTCCTCATACTCTGCCCTCTGTCCTCATACACCGCCTCTCTCATTATACTCTCCTTTTCTCCACATTCTCCCCCTTCTCTTCTCATACTCTCCCCTCTCTTTTTATACACACCTCTCTTTCTTTATACTACTCCCCTCATACTCGTCGCTCTTTACACATACTTCCCCCTCTCTCTTTATACTCATCCTCTTTTATCCTCATACTTCTCCCCTCTCTCCTCACACTTCTTCTCTCTCTTCTTATACTCCCTCCTCTCTCCTCATACGTCACCATCTCCTCATACTCCGCCCACTCCTCATACTCCCCCCTTTCTCCTCATACCCCATCTCTCCTCATACTTTCCCAATCTCCTCATAGTCCTGCCTCTCTCCTCATACTCCTTCCTCTCTCCTCATACTATCCCCTCTCTCCTCATACACCCCTTCTATCCTTATACTCCCCCTCTCTCCGCATTCTCCCCCCTCTCTCCTCATACTTGCCCCTCTCTCCATATATCCCCCCTTATCTCCTCTTACTGCCAGCTCTCTTCTCATACTACTTCCTTTCTTTCCCCTTGTGCTATTGTAGTGATGCATTTAGTAGCATGTATTAACCCATTATCTGCTGAAAGGTTCAACTACTGATGAATTGATTAAGGTACTCTTCTTCCAGATGTAGTTCTTGAAAGTTTTATGCAGTATGTCTGCACTTCTGTTATCAGTTACACAGTTGTTGTTTATACTTAGTCATTTTACATTGTATTTATTTAGTAATAGAATATTATATTTCATATATTTTTATAACAGATTCTATTAATCAACACTAAAAGAAATTTATCATGCCTTCAAAAATTGAAAAGAAGAAACAACATAATAAAGCTTATTATTTAAAGAGAAGTCATCCACAAGATTTACCTGAACAACAATGTGTGAAGAAAAAGAAAAAAACTCCTGGTAAGACAACAAAGATTTTTTTGAAGAACTTATCAAACACCAGGAGTAGTGTGGACAATGTCAAAAATACAAACAGTGTATCTGCAACTAAAAAGAAAAACAAGAGAAAAAAGAAAAATGATGGAAAATCATCTTGTAAACAAACACTGTATAGTAAAAGGAGGAAGAATCAATGTTTTATAATAGAGTGCTGTCGAATTTGATGAAGGAAAAGAAGAAATGTAAAAGAAAAACAGCATTTTATAAGAAGAAGAAACGTATAGAAAATATAGTTGAGAAGGCTTTCAAATTGAAAACCAAGTTGTTTATTTTAGTAATCAGTAGAATTCGATCACTAGATAAGCCAATCCATTTAATTAAGGCCTAAAGTAAGTGGAGAAGAGTAAATAACAGAAGTCATTTTTCTGATGTTTTTTTGAGTGAATGGAAACATAATTCAAGTTCTGAGCCTTTTTTTAATGAAGAGAGTTCTTTTTAGAGTAATGATTTGTTGCATGCAGTTGACACTAATAGTCGTGCTTATGAGGTTAGAAATGGTTGTCCTATTGAGAAAGAGCAAATTGTTCCTAGAAATGCAGAAGAGGTGTTAGCTGATGAAGTTTTAGGGAGACGTCCTAAAGCTCCAGTGTACACTTTGAGTTGCAGTAGTATTTGTAATCTACGGCAGGAATCTATTGATTTTGTACGCAATTTCTTACGTGAGTATACTAAGAGAAGTGTTAAACAAAATATTAAGATGTTGCAAGGACTAGACCCTTGCAGAGTGAGAGAAAATACTGGTTTGCATGGTCATTCTCTTGCTTGTCTTTTTAAAAAAGTATGTCGAAGTGTTTCTCACCATTTCAGGATGTTAGCAGTACATCATACTCAAATGAGGAAATTAGTCAGAACATTGTATTATGCAAAAAGTCCAGCACTAATGTTAAAAAAGTTGAACAGTGCTCTTTTGCGTGGATCTGTATCAGATGTAATGAACGTTTGTGATGAAATTCAGGTTAGTTACTTTGGTCCTGAGGAAGACAGTGCAGAAACTGATACATTAATAGAAGTAAATGTGGAAGAGAATGTACAACATTGTAGTACAGAACATTTTGAGCAAGAAATTAAGAAGTTTAAGTTGATTTCAGGTGAAAGGCCAAATTATTCTTGTATTTGTTGTCGACGAACTCATTATAAAAATCAGACCAGGACTGTTGATTTGTATTTAAAAAGTGAAAAGGAAAATAATGATGAGTGGAAGGATTTTGCAACTTATTTGTTGGTAGAGAATTGTTTTGATTTGGGTTCTGATCAGCGTATTTGTAAATATTGTTATAACAAATTAGACGAGAATAAAATGCCTGCTAGAGCTGTGCATAATAATCTTGAGTTGGTAAATATTCCTTCTGAACTGATGTATATAAATACCTATGAGTCTATTCTTATTCAATGTGTGCATCCATTTCAGGCTATTGTTTGTATGGAGCCTAAGACAGGGAAATTGCCTCCTTCAGAGAGGATTAAAGGGAATAGTTGTATAATTGCACCTAGATTTAAAGAAAAATATTGAAACAATTGATGTAGAAAATGTAGAAGATGAACCTCTAGTTATTCTTGTTAATGGTGTTCCTACAAAGAGTAAGAAAATCTGGCAAGAATTAGTGGACGTTAGGAAAGTGAAAAAGGCAACGTTGTATGTGGTAAAAAATAATCAATACTATAAAAATATAAAATGTGTATGTGGGAGAAGAAGAAATAACTGTAGAAGAAGATAGTGACACGTGAACTGGACAAATTGAAAAAGTGGATGTGTCCAGAACTGAAGAAATCTACTAACATTACAGTGTTCATCCACTTCATTCTAAAGAAGTGATGGGGAATACTATAGAGTTATTCCAAATGAAGAAGCAAAGGGAAGTCCCATTAGTGTATGGGAAGAAAGCTTGGAAACTTGTTGTTTTCCTCAGTTGTTTCCAACAGGAAAAGGAGGATGATATGATGACCGACCTGTGCAGATTCCTGCATCTGAATACTGTACAGCACAATTGTATGCAGAAGATCCAAGATTTCGACAATGTATTCCGTAGATGTTTCACGTTTTGTTTGAGAGTGACTTGTGTGGACTTTCTTATGCAGTCAATCATATATTGAAAACAAAGGAATTTATGGATAAAGTACAGCAGAAAGATAATGTTTTGGAATCCCAGCTGATTAATCCAATGGCATGTCAGCGTGGTACTAATGAGTACTGGTACCTTTGTCATGGAGAACTTAAATGTATGCTAAGTATCTAAGGAACTCCTACCTGGTTCCTTACTCTAAGCTGTGCTGAATATGCTTGGGATGATTTACTTCAATTTCTTCGAGAGGCAAATCTAAATATAGTAAATATTGAATGCAAGACACCTGGAGAATTGTGCCAGTTAATGTATGCAGGTATTTTATTCATAGATTTGAAGCTATGATATCTTTTATCACAAAAAAAAATCCTCCTCTTGGAGAGCTTCTGGTTTCTTTTGGTGAAAGGAGTATCAAGCGAGAGGTATTCCTCACATACATATGCTAATATGGATCAAAGATGCCCCCAAATTTGGAACAGATTCGGATGATACTGTGTTGTCTTTTATTGAAGAATATGCTACATGTGGTATACCCACAAGCACAGAGGAAAAGGACTTAAGACAACAAGTCTTACAATTCCAAAGCCATTGTTGTGGGAAATACTGTTGTCGAAAGTACAAATCTAAGGACAAATTCTACACCAAGTGCCCGATATAGGTGGCCTTTACCGGTCGGTAACTGCCGATTTCGGCCGTTACCGACCGGTAAATGGGTCAATGAGATGTAGGGGGACCTTGTTTACCGATTCGGTATATTTACCGAATCGGTAAAGTTACCGAATCTGTAAAATACCGAATCGGTATTCATACTGATTCGGTATTTTACATATGTAGGTGGGACTCTTCTGAGTCCCAGAGGCCTTACCGAATCGGTATTTTACCATGAAATAAACCTCATGGTAAAATACCGATTCCGGTGTGCATGCACATGTGTGCATGCACACCTATGCCATGTGACAGGCAGACCTGCCCTTAGGGCATGTATGCCTGCCACATGGCACCCACGCCTGTATTGGGGGTGCCAGAGGGACACCCCCTGCACCCTTGATGGATTCGGTATTTACCGATTCGGTAAATACCGAATCGGTAATGCCCATTGATTCCTATGGGCTTCAAAGCCCATAGGAAGCAATGGGCATTACCGATTCGGTATTTACCGAATCGGTAAATACCGATTTTTACCGAATCGGTAATCAAAACATCTGGATTACCTACATTTCCCCCCCCTCCAATTTACCACTTCTTAAATACCGAATCGGTATGATTCGGTATTTAAGAAGTGGTAAAGTGGAGTTTACCTACATCGGGCCCCAAATGTCGTTTTGGATTTCCACGTCCTGTAATATCAAAAGAAAGAGTGAACAGTTTTATGTCATCTTTGGAACATACTATCACAAGAAAGTCTCCAAAAAATACCTACAACTTAAGAAGAAATGAAGAGTCAAAAAACATAAATGACTACAACCCAGTTATTGTGTCCATGTGGAATGCTAATATGGATATTCAATAAGTTGCTCGATATGAAACATCCTACATAACAAAATCAGAAAAGACGAAATTGAAGGAAATGTAGGAACAGATTACCCACGAGAAGAGTCTGAGTAAGAAATTATATAGTTACAGTTTGAAGATGTTATCTCATCGAGAAATTGGAGCGTATGAATGTTCGGAACGCAAATCTGTACTCCAAATCCAGAAGAATAATTTAAGTCAGTCTAGGTCTTGCTGCAATACGAAATCAAGTACTTAAATCTGTACAAGAAATTGAATAATAATGTCATGGTGGTAACGGGCATGCGGCTCTAGGGGCACCACACCTTGCCATGTGCACACCAACCTTTAGTTTGGACTTTTGGGCAAGCTCTGTGGTTGAATTCATTATTCTCTAGGATGTTGCTAGTGCTTCATGTTTGCAAAGAGCTCATCTTCTATTACAAGCAGCTACTGTCCACCAAATCACCAACCATGGCACACCATCACTGTACATCATGCTTGAGAAAGAGCCTTACTTTACAAAGAAGGGGGTTAAACCCATGCAGTCACGGGGACCTGGGCACTGTGTGATACATATAGAAGGGTCCCCGTAGAGGAGGAAGGTGTATTGTAAATTACATACACAACAATTATTTAGAATTCAATAGAGAAATTTTTAGTAAACAAATATCAGATTGGCATATATTATTTAATGACCAATGGTTTGTGGATATCACGTGCAATACAAAAATTGTGTAAATTTAGGGCCCCAAAGTGGGGAGAAAGGGGAAGGGGAAGGGTAGTGCTCGAGGAAGTGTAGAGAGGTTATGACACAGTTATAAAGAGGTAACAATACAAATTGGCACAGATTATCAAAGGATAATCAAAATACACATGTCCCAAATCAGGACTAGAAATTGAAAGACACATATAAACATTGCATTTCAACGGTCACATCTAATTGTTAGAGAATTAAGGGGTGTGCCGGAATGACAAATTAAGGAAGAACAGTCGACGTTTCGACCCCTATCTATAGGCCAAATGGAGTCCTTTTACGGGGTCTTCATCAGGACGTCAAATTAGGGAAGGAAGATGGGGCCATTCTGTATAAAGGAATACAAACAATTATTTAGCTACAGTTCATAGGGAGGATGAAGAACATCACCCTATCTACAAGTTAGACACAGATGAAATAAATTGAATCTGATTTACCATGGTTGAAGACCCAGAAGGGTTCAATGCATAAGCGAAAGAACCACGCTGGACGTCGTGGTCAATCTGATAGGGTAGACGATTCATTTAATTAGGAGAAACACCAATCTGTAAGAGATGGAAAGGTCTTACTATTTGGTATCTGCACTCAACATAACAGAGGACACTTAACCAAAGAGTGCATCTTATCACCTGTCCCAAGATGCGGTACAACATTGAGAATACCCAGTTAGCTATGAAGGACTAATCTAGGCTACATGGAGAAAATAAACATTTAGAATAATACCTAGGTCGCTGTGATTAGGACCTATGGAGATTGATGGATGTACAGTCAGCTTCTGTATACCTTAATTAAATAAGAAGAAAAAAAACATATTACCAATTGTGTAGGTAATTACAAGTGACCATCATGTATTTGAGATAGCAGGTGAAAGAGTACTCACAATTAGAAATGCGTGATTTGCCGTTATAAAATCGGCTGAGGCTGTGAGTAGTATGGTCTCAAAATTACAATCAAATCCGGAAAGAATGTATTATTTCATTTCGACCTGGTAAAAGAGGGGATGTTTTAGAGGTCTACGCATGGATTTCTACATTATTGACAATCTTAACTGGAAGAGAAAATCTTACTTGCACAGAAAATTGTGCTCCCACTTAGAGGTGCGTGATATCACCGTTCTGAAATCAGCTGGGGCTGTGGGTGGTATGGTCTTAAAGCGGCAATCAAATCCGGAAAGGATATAATCTTTCAACCTGGTGAAAGAGGGAGTTATTTTATATTTTTTATATTTTTACCAAACCCGGATTTCTACATTTTCGACAGTCTAAATGGGAGGAGAAAGTCTTACTTGCTCAAATGATTCTGCTCGCACATACGAGATGGCAGGTCAACAATACGGCGCCTGTCCGTGAAGTCTGTAAAATCATATGCAGCGTGGAGCACCTTCGGATCGTTTAGTGCGCAAGTGAATCCGGTTATTTATCTATGGCAAAATGAGACTAGTTTACTGTCAACGCAGGAGTCCTGCCTTAATGGAATAACGGATTCAAATCACAAACCGCTTATGGACGTACTTACATAATGCAGCAACAACACTGCCAGCTGCTAACAACCCGAACGCGAACTCCGCAGTCTGAGCTCCGCGGAGTTTGGGGCGGAGCTAAACTCCGTATCGATAAAGATAGAAGAGTTACTAGCCTCTGAGTTTCAACAGCACCAGTATGCGTTTTGGGCAGCTCAAATTTAGAATTTAAAAAGGACGATTCTGAGATTCCTCTATACAGTGTCAGTGGCAACTATAATTGAGAAATGACAACAAAATACACGCAATGGTGCAGCTCTCGTACACGAGGCTGAAAACCATTTACTGCATTACTGCAACATTTAAAAGATGCACAAACAAAGTTCCATGCGACTCTTATCACAGAAGGTCGTAAATTGAAAAGACATGTTCTGAATTGGTGACAAAATTCATAAAAGCAGTTTAAAGAAAAAGCCAAGCCATTTTAACATTATGTAACCTTGACCTAATCACTGAATTAGAATCAGTCAGCATTGAAACATTATATGTAACGAAAGTTCATACAATACTGCAACATAAGAGTGTCAAAGTTCAGGATTGAAACATTACTACAGGGTGTTTTTTTTTTTTTTTTTTTTTGTCCTCATTAGCCATAAAGTCGATCCAACTGTGCTCTTAGCCTCTCAGACACGAGGACCGTCCCCCCCATAGCACCAAGGAGCCCAATGCTGAGCCCCAGGTGCCCAGAGAGCCGGCCCCCATGCTTCCAGCAGAGCTTGAATAGACGTACCCCCTTCAGACCAGTTCGGCCAGATGTCCAGTTGCTGTACGATACCACCCTTTTGGACAGAGAGATTTTAGGCCTAATCATCGGACCCGGGGAAAAAAAAAAAAAAAAAAAAAAAAAAACCCCGGGTAGGCTAACTATCCCTCCTCCAATCAATCAAAAGATGCCAAAATGTAAGAGATCGAGGGCTGCATGTTCTCATTAAGTCCATCTTTGAGGTTGCGTATAATGAAGACAGCCACTCTGCATGCGTTGGGGGATTTATGTTAATCCAGTTTTTACAAATCTCTCTTCTAGCCAGTAAGATGGCATAAAACAGAAAATCTCTCTCTGATCCCTTGATGTTATGATTTAATCCGAAGATGACCAAAGACCATGACCACGGGATAGTGACACTAAGAATAGATTCGAGTGTTGTTCTAACTTCACTACAGGGTGTTTTTACTAGCCAAGTGCTGCCAATTGGGCTAAGCTGCTGTCTTGTTCGTTCAAAGCATTTTTGATGGAGTCCAGAAGGGACATCCATTTGGACTCTCGTGTGTTAAGTACTATTGGCAGGTTACCACCTCTTCTACCCAACGTTACTTTCTCAATGACAAACCAACGTAGGTCTGTTACAGTGTGACCAGCTGTTCCCCAATGTTCAACAAGGGGCGCCCCTGCCACTTTGCACCTCAATCTGCTGGAGTGTGAGGAAATACGAGCTTTGATTTTCTGCTGAGTTTGCCCTACATATAATTGATTGCAGGGGCACCGAATGATGTAAATTACTCCGGTAGTGTTGCAATTCGTGTAGTGTTTTAAATGGTAAGTCCTGCCCCCATGTGCAAATGATTTAGTCTGGATGGTAGTGTCGCACGCCGTGCAGGCACCACATCTGTAATGTCCGATAACATGGGGTAAATTCCAAAGAGTTGTCAGAGTAGGTTGGCTTACAGACTCTAAATAGGAGTGGACCACCATATCCCTAATGTTTTTTGCTCTCTTAAATGAGTGTAGAGGTAATTCCGTCCCCTCTCTGCCAATACGTGGACTTCTTCCTCAAGCCCATTGCCTTGACTACCAGAGCCTATCTACGAGATACAACTCAGGTCATTAACCTTATTGACGAAAGACTTTTCAATCCAGCACAGGCTTTGCTAGTTACATGCGATATAGTATCGCTTTATACTAGCATTCCCCAACAACACGCTTTGGAAATAATGAAACCGGCTTTGGAAAAAAGACCTGCACCAGTTCAGGTCCCTTCAGATTTCATCATTGAACTACTGGAGTTGGCGATGATGCACAATTTTTTCATCTTCCAGGAAGGGTTCTACTTGCAGACCAAGCGATGGGGGCTACTTTTGCCCCCAATCTGGCTATAATATACATGGACTTTTTTGAACAGGAGCATATTTTTTCAACTTCAAATCCCTACAAGACCAATCTATCATTATGGGTTAGATATATCGACGACGTCCTCTGCATCTGGGAAGGCAATCCAGACCAACTCAAAGAATTCCATGTTTGGCTCAACTCCCGTAATCCCAACATCCAGTTTACGATGGAATCCAGTAACAACACCATACCCTTTTTAGATATCTCTATCTATGAGGAAGATGATCTCTTACACACCACGCTGTTTCGGAAGCCTACGGAACGGAACTCATTATTGCAATATCAGAGCCACCATCCGAGAGGCCTTAAGGACAATCTGCCGGTCGGACAATTCCTCCGAATCAGGAGGAACTGTTCCACAAGAGCCAACTATTTGAGAGAGTCCGAAATCTTGAGTGAACGTTTAGTCTCACGAGGATATCCAACACGGATGGTTAGACGAGCCAGGAAACGAGCCTGGTACAACCCACGAGATTCCCTTCTTAATCCTGAGACAATGCCTCGAACATCGGCTGATCGAATAATCTGCGTCACAACCTTCTCCACACGCAGTAATGATTTAAAAAAAATCATCAATCAAAACTGGCCTTTGGTTGCAGATGTGATCGCCCACACGGAATTACCTCTACACTCATTTAAGAGAGCAAAAAACATTAGGGATATGGTGGTCCACTCCTATTTAGAGTCTGTAAGCCAACCTACTCTGACAACTCTTTGGAATTTACCCCCTGATATCAGACATTACAGATGTGGTGCCTGCACGGCGTGCGACACTACCATCCAGACTAAATCATTTGCACATGGGGGCAGGACTTACCATTTAAAACACTACACGAATTGCAACACTACCGGAGTAATTTACATCATTCGGTGCCCCTGCAATCAATTATATGTAGGGCAAACTCAGCAGAAAATCAAAGCTCGTATTTCCTCACACTCCAGCAGATTGAGGTGCAAAGTGGCAGGGGCGCCCCTTGTTGAACATTGGGGAACAGCTGGTCACACTGTAACAGACCTACGTTGGTTTGTCATTGAGAAAGTAACGTTGGGTAGAAGAGGTGGTAACCTGCCAATAGTACTTAACACACGAGAGTCCAAATGGATGTCCCTTCTGGACTCCATCAAAAATGGTTTGAACGAACAAGACAGCAGCTTAGCCCAATTGGCAGCACTTGGCTAGTAAAAACACCCTGTAGTAATGTTTCAATCCTGAACTTTGACACTCTTATGTTGCAGTATTGTATGAACTTTCGTTACATATAATGTTTCAATGCTGACTGATTCTAATTCAGTGATTAGGTCAAGGTTACATAATGTTAAAATGGCTTGGCTTTTTCTTTAAACTGCTTTTATGAATTTTGTCACCAATTCAGAACATGTCTTTTCCATTTACGACCTTCTGTGATAAGAGTCGCATGGAACTTTGTTTGTGCATCTTTTAAATGTTGCAGTAATGCAGTAAATGGTTTTCAGCCTCGTGTACGAGAGCTGCACCATTGCGTGTATTTTGTTGTCATTTCTCAATTATAGTTGCCACTGACACTGTATGGAGGAATCTCAGAATCGTCCTTTTTAAATTCTAAATTTGAGCTGCCCAAAACGCATACTGGTGCTGTTGAAACTCAGAGGCTAGTAACTCTTCTATCTTTATCGATACAGAGTTTAGCTCCGCCCCAAACTCCGCGTAGCTCAGACTGCGGAGTTCGCGTTCGGGTTGTTAGCAGCTGGCAGTGTTGTTGCTGCATTATGTAAGTACGTCCATAAGCGGTTTGTGATTTGAATCCGTTATTCCATTAACGCAGGACTCCTGCGTTGACAGTAAACTAGTCTCATTTTGCCATAGATAAATAACCGGATTCACTTGCGCACTAAACGATTCGAAGGTGCTCCACGCTGCATATGATTTTACAGACTTCACGGACAGGCGCCGTATTGTTGACCTGCCGTCTCGTATGTGCGAGCAGAATCATTTGAGCAAGTAAGACTTTCTCCTCCCATTTAGACTGTCAAAAATGTAGAGATCCGGGTTTGGTAAAAATATAAAAAATATAAAATAACTCCCTCTTTCACCAGGTTGAAAGATTATATCCTTTCCGGATTTGATTGCCGCTTTAAGACCATACCACCCACAGCCCCAGCTGATTTCAGAACGGTGATATCACGCACCTCTAAGTGGGAGCACAATTTTCTGTGCAAGTAAGATTTTCTCTTCCAGTTAAGATTGTCAATAATGTAGAAATCCATGCGTAGACCTCTAAAACATCCCCTCTTTTACCAGGTCGAAATGAAATAATACATTCTTTCCGGATTTGATTGTAATTTTGAGACCATACTACTCACAGCCTCAGCCGATTTTATAACGGCAAATCACGCATTTCTAATTGTGAGTACTCTTTCACCTGCTATCTCAAATACATGATGGTCACTTGTAATTACCTACACAATTGGTAATATGTTTTTATTATTCTTATTTAATTAAGGTATACAGAAGCTGACTGTACATCCATCAATCTCCATAGGTCCTAATCACAGCGACCTAGGTATTATTCTAAATCTTTATTTTCTCCATGTAGCCTAGATTAGTCCTTCATAGCTAACTGGGTATTCTCAATGTTGTACCGCATCTTGGGACAGGTGATAAGATGCACTCTTTGGTTAAGTGTCCTCTGTTATGTTGAGTGCAGATACCAAATAGTAAGACCTTTCCATCTCTTACAGATTGGTATTTCTCCTAATTAAATTAATCGTCTACCCTATCAGATTGACCACGACGTCCAGCGTGGTTCTTTCGCTTATGCATTGAACCCTTCTGGGTCTTCAACCATGGTAAATCAGATTCAATTTATTTCATCTGTGTTTAACTTGTAGATAGGGTGATGTTCTTCATCCTCCCTATGAACTGTAGCTAAATAATTGTTTGTATTCCTTCATACAGAATGGCCCCATCTTCCTTCCCTAATTTTACGTCCTGATGAAGACCCCGTAAAAGGACTCCATTTGGCCTATAGATAGGGGTCGAAACGTCGACTGTTCTTCCTTAATTTGTCAGTCCGGCACACCCCTTAATTCTCTAACAATTAGATGTGACCGTTGAAATGCAATGTTTATATGTGTCTTTCAATTTCTAGTCCTGATTTGGGACATGTGTATTTTGATTATCCTTTGATAATCTGTGCCAATTTGTATTGTTACCTCTTTATAACTGTGTCATAACCTCTCTACACTTCCTCGAGCACTACCCTTCCCCTTTCTCCCCCCTTTGGGGCCCTAAATTTACACAATTTTTGTATTGCACGTGATATCCACAAGCCATTGGTCATTAAATAATATATGCCAATCTGATATTAGTTTACTAAAAATTTCTCTATTGAATTCTAAATAATTGTTGTGTATGTAATTTACAATACACCTTCCTCCTCTACGGGGACCCCTTCTATGAGAAAGAGCCTTAGACACGTGTTCCCAGTCTATTGGATCAGAAGTAATTCCTTTGTGCTGAAGCATCCGTTCATGCTACTTTCATTATTTTGCTGTGTTATTCTTATGTCTTTGGTTCATCCTTTTGACTTTATTTGCCTTTCAGGTAAGGGTTAAAACCCAATCCTTTTGGTCGCTCTTCCCGCGTGACGTCACAAAGTTCTCCAGCACCGCTTGCATCTGGGCGGGTCTTTCCTATAAAAGAGAACTACGCCCAGCAGAGCGCGCTCATTATTCTTTGCGCCTTGCTGGAGCCGGACCTTTTCATCGCGTCATTCTGGGAGTCTCCGATCCGTTTCCTGAAAGGTTGTTACAGGGAAGAACTTGCTGGCAGCCGGTTCCTGGAAACAAGAGCTTCTGAATCTTGTTAAGGCCAGCCTTTTTCTTGGGAAGTAAAAGAATCCCCAGTAGCTGGTAGAACTGCCTAATTCCTAGCATTTGCTTTTAAAGACCATTGACACTTCTTTAAGGAATCGACAAAGACTTGAAAAGGTATTTTAAGATGACATTTCTTTCAGGCATTTTTGAGATGACAACTCTTTCTTTGAATCGGCAAGAACTTTGTTAAAGGTACAAACAAAGTCAGTTGAATTAAACTTGTGAATCTTCTTTGTATTCGTGTTAATGATGTAGCAAGTAACCTAGGATTAACAAACTGGATTCGGACTATAGTAATTAAAATCCAGGAAAACGAGACCAGTTGTGAACTAAAGACTCAGTGTATAAAGTTGTGAGGCAGGTCCTGCATTTGCAAAATTATTGTTACTACACTTGAATAGAACTTTCTGAAGGCATCACAAACGGAAGGAACCAGGTGGGTATTGTCGCAATATAATACTGAAGATGCAATTAGTATAATTGGAGTTAATATGCTAATTTTTGGAACATTTTATCTATAGCAAACAAAAGCTGTTCCAAACAGGACATAGGGGATGAACAGGTGATTATTGACGAATACTTAATGGTCTAGGAGCCTTAAGAGAGAAGAGTATGATCTAAAGGTGTTTATTATTGTCTTTTCAGATCTCCTTCCCTGCAGTCCGCATACTTCCCTTCCTTCCCCCGCCTGTTCACTCTAAGACACTGTGTGATAACCACAAGCAGAGATTGGAGGTGCCTGGAGGTGGACCCCTTCTGGCATCGTGCATGTCCCAAGGAGCATCGCCCTGACAGAATAATGAGCCCACGGATAGCGCTCCTCCTCGCTTGCTCTTTTTCAGAATGGCCACCCTTGATGACATACTTAAGGTGCTAGGCCAGGTACAGCAAGAGCTGTTGGACTCTAAGGCTAGGACTACGGCTTTAGATAATAATTTAGCTCACCTACAGTAGAAAATTAAGAGTAGAAAAGGCCGAACGCAATCCTTTTGATATAGCCCCTGGACAGTTTCCTAGCATGGAACAATCTGCAGGACAGGGAGATGCGGGACGTAGTCCCCAACCTACATCTATTTCTGTAACAGTACCACCTCAGATCCCTCTGGCAGCCCATGAACGCTTTTCTGGTGACCCTGGTAAAATCCAAATCTTTCTCACACAAATTGAGCTGCATTTTACTTGGAAACCCACATCCTTTCCTTACGCCCAATCAAAGATAGCCTTTCTGATATTCTATTTGATTGGCGACGCAGCCTCTTGGGCAGTTCCACTGGTTCGTGAGGACAGTCCTCTTCTGTATAACTGGAAGAACTTTGTCAAAGAATTTGAGAAAGTATTTGATCGAAGAGCTGTTACCTTATCTGCAGATAAAGAACTGTTTTAATTGCGACAAGGTAACCGGGATCTAATTACGTACTTAACACAGTTCAATTGATTGGTGTTGGAAACCAAATGGCCTGCAGAAAAAAAGGCCGCAATTTACTATCATGGGTTACAAGATGACATAAAGGACGTCCTAGCCCAGATTGACCCTCAACCTGCAGGATGTACAGAATTAATACATCTAACCCTACATCTAGATCATAGACTTGCAGAATGGAAAGGCTGACGAACTGAAAAAGGAGGACTTTGCATTGAACGAAGTAAACCTACTTTCAGTCCACCAGTGTAAGTGCAAGACAGCCAAGGTGAACCTATGGAAATCGGATCAGTACGCCCAGCACTAACCAAAGAGGAAAAAGAGACTCGGAGAAAGAATGGTTCATGTTTGTACTGTGGAAAGAAGGGTCATTTTGTAAGGGAATGTCCAACTAAACCAAAGAATAGAATCAATCAATCAACAATCAAAACTATAGACTCAGCTCCACAAACTATGGGAAACTAAATAGCTCAAAAGATGTGAAGGGGATATTTTGAGTAAAGGACAAATCCCCTCAGTCCAGTTGTTCAACACAGATCTAGTTACTCATTTAACTTTAGATATGGTCATAGAAGTAAGTCCAGAAATCAGACATTCAATAACAGTGTTACTTGACTCTGGAGCTACAGGAAATTTTGTGATGAAACCCTAGCTCACCAGCTGTCTTTACCCTGCGAACCCAAGAGCAAAAAAGAAATAGTTCAAACAGTTGATGGGAGAGTTTTAACTTCAGGACCTATCACCAAACAAACTAAGTCTATGCACTTGGAATTTACAGTTGAAAGCCAAAAACATGTTGAAAAAATCGATTTTAATCATATGGATTCATTTTAGGGTTGCCCTGGCTTCAAAAACACAATCCTCTTATAGATTGGGTTCAAAAGAAGATCATTGGTCTTTCTGAGTTCTGTAAACAAAACTTTGTGGAAGACTCAACTCATAATCATACTCTTGCCACTGCGGAGGAAAAGGACACTAAGTTACCCTTACAATATCAAGAGTTTCATTATCTATTTAGTGACAAAGAAGCGGATGTGCTGCCTTCTCATCGGGCATATGATTGCCAAATCGATTTGACACAAGGGGCTGTAGTCCCTAACTTCTGTATTTATGCTCCCACCGAAAAGGAGAATGAGCATCTCAGAGAATATCTGGATAAATATTTAGTCAATGGCTTTATTAGACCGTCAAAGTCTCCTGCAGCGTCTCCTTTTTTTTGTACCAAAAGCCGACGGGGAGCTCCACACGTGCATAGGCTATAGAGCCCTGAATAAAATTACAATCAAAAACAAATATCCACTCCCTCTCATCTCGGTTTTACTAGATCAAGTAAAGTCAGCTGTGGTCTATACCAAACTGGACCTAAAAGGAGCATATCACCTTGTGCACATGAGACCAGGTGATTAATGGAAAACGGCATTTAAAACTGTATAGTCTTTTTTTAGTACACTGTTATGCCGTTTGGCCTTTGCAACGCTCCTGCAGCGTTTCAATTTTTTCTTAACGAGAGTTGCTGGATAAGTTCGTCATTGTGTACATAGACGATATTTTGATTTATTCTTCTACCCACCAAGAACACGAATTACATGTTACAACATTTTTGGGTCTGGTGCATAGCCACGGTCTTTATTGTAAATTATCTAAGTGCGAATTCCACGTCACCAAAGTTGAATTCCTGGGTGTGATTCTAACTCCAGGAGGTTTTCAGGTGGCACAAAGAAAGATCCAGGCAGTTTTTAACTGGCCTATCCCAAAGAACATCCGAGACGTTCAAAGCTTTCTAGGCTTCACAAATTTTTATCGACGATTTATAGACCATTTCTTCCAGACAATTGCTCCAATCACTTGCCTTTTGCGACAAAATGTCCCCTTTCAGTGGAATACTGAAGCTCAAGAGGCTTTTGAACGACTAAAAAAGGGTTTTACTTCTGCTCCTGTTTTAGTCCATGCAAATCCTAAACAACCATATATCGTGGAAGCTGACGTTTCAGACGCTGCAATTGGGGCAATTCTTTCACAACGCAATGCTAGCACTGGTCAACTTCACTCTGTTGCTTTTATGTCTAAAAAGCTATCTTTGGCAGAAGCAAATTACATGATTGCTGAAAAGGAATTGTTGGCAATAAGAGAAGCATTTAGAAAAAGGAGGCATCACCTGTTTCGGGCACGACATACCATAACGGTGTTCACGGACCATCGTAATTTGCAATTTATGAAAACAACTCGTGTACTAACACCCCGTCAATTAAGATGGATTCTTTTCTTTTCTGAATATGACTTCATTGTCACATTCCGTCCAGGAATAGACAACAGAAAAGCTGATGCTTTAACCCGTCAGGACTCAACCCAATTGCCTTTAACCAGAAGACCACAAGCAATTATCGATCCAGACAAAGTAATATGTGTAATAAATACAGAACAGTTCTTGGATGAGGTTCGGGACAGCTTTCCAGTCCTCTCCTGGAAATCCTGGTTAACTCAGGAAGCCTCCACGCCACCACACTAATCGAATATCACAAAGTCAAAAGAATACCATGAGGACTCCGTATTGCGATCAAGCCCATGCTATTCAAGTTCAATAAAATGTTTATGACAAAGTGGTATGCAATCCTGAATAAGTGCTTTTTACATTTAATACTGCTGATTATTGAAGAGCTTTCCATGATTCTAAATGACTTAAAGGAGGACATTTATAAATTGAAGGAGGAACTGTCACATAATATACCAGAGGAGGATTGGACAAAAATCCTGGAGGATATCAATGTATGGTTGGATCACCATGCTAAAGAAGTTCACAATAGAAAAATCAGGAAATTTCGCAGAGACACCATAGATTATAAACTAGACGAGGTCAACACCTGGGGAGAAGCTTATGCCCAGAAAAGATTCTTCACCAAGAACCCAAGGAACACTTCATTGGAAGAAATTGTTGTACAGGATGAAGATCTCACATTACAAAGGGCACCCACACCATTAATCATTTCTCAAACAGCAGGGGTCTCCACAGATCCAGGAACTTCAACAAGCACAAAACCGTCTTTTTTAGCGGAGGGCCAATCATCAAACCAACCACCAGACAAACCTAAAGAAAAAAGAACAGACGAATCAGGAGGGGACAAAACAAAAAAGGTCATGAAAGCGGTCGACCTCAACGGAGTGTAAAACGAGTAATCTAGTAGTGAACATATCAAAAAGAACTTTTACATCTGAGGAAACAAATGTATTAAACAAAGGCACATCATTTATTTCAACATACGTGTCCAACGGATTGGAAACGGAGATAGCTCTATTCAAATTCTTGAGAAAATTACGTCTAAAATGGTTCTTTTCCACCATGAGTAATGATAATATACGCCCACCAGAAATTTTCAAACCCAAAAGCAAATTTATGTCTCCACTCTCACATAAAACATTGGACAACTTTGAGATTCTAGTCAAAAAAGATCTAGAAAAAATGACTTACCATCAACCCAAAAAGACAAAGTTATCCAAAAAAGAAATGGGAATTTTAAACAACCTGAGACAAGACACAGAGATCACATTCCAACCAGCGGACAAGGGAGGGGCACTGGTGATGATGGACACCAGTTTCTATGACACAAGTGTGAATGAACACATACAAGATAGGGACACCTGCATCAAGTTGAACAAAGATCCCACTGCGGAATTTAGCAAGCTTCTGGATGAAATTATCACAACTGCGGAAACAAGGGGACTCATTAATGTGAATACCAGCAGGTATCTACGCACCACTACACCACAGATACCACACATATATATGTTACCGAAGATCCACAAGCACCCCACTAACCCTCCGTTTCGACCCATCGTGGCAGGATGTGGCTCAATTCATGAACCAATTGGACGTTTCATTGATCACCATATGCAACCGCTGGTACAGTCATGGACAACATACATCAGAGATACAACTGATTGTCTGTCAAAAATAGCTTCCATCAATCATCTAGTAGATGAAACAACTGTATTTTGCACTATTGATGTAGTAGCACTATACACTTCAATTGCTCATATGGAAGGTATGGAGGCCATGGAATGGATACCTTTGAATTCAGAGTTGGATCGAGAACTGTGTGTGCTATTACTAGAACTGTTACATTTTTCCCTATATCACAGTTATTTCCGTTGGAAATCTGATTTCTTTTTACAAAGGACTGGCACATCAATGGGCTTCCCCGGAGCACCAGCATTCGCGAATACCTTCATGGCGTACTTTGAAGATGAATTCATTTTAAAAGATCCTAAATGGACTGACAGCATACTGCTGTTTATCAGATTTATTGATGACATTCTCATCATATGGAAGGGAAATACTTTGGAACTAGAAGAGCATATCAGTGAAATCAATAAAAAAAATCCACAAATTAAATTCACACATAACACCCAAAAGGAGCAAATTCAGTTCTTTGATATTGAAATTTACAAAACATCGGAAGGAATATCACCCACAGTGTTCTGGAAACCCACGGACGTCAACAACTCCTTACATTATGGAAGTGCTCATCCTAAAACCCTGAAAGATAATTTGCCCACCTAGCAACTGATCAGGATCAAGAGGATCTCATCAGAGTCAAGTCAATGTGAAACGTTGATTAAAGCACAGGTCGAGCGCTACAAAGAACGTGGTTACCCAGAGAAGGTACTTAAGGAAGCAGAAAAGAAGGTAGCAAAGTTAAATAGAACCAGCCTACTGAAGAAATCCGAGAAATCTACAAATGAACGCATAGTGTTCATAATGAAGTATTCATCACAGGCAGCAACCATCAAGAAGATAATACGTCATCGGTGGGAAATCATTGCAAATGAACCAGACTTTGTGAACCTGTTTATACATACTCCGATCTTTGCACACACATGTGCTAAGAATCTCACTGAAATACTCAAAAAGAAGAAAACAGTCAGAAACCAGAATTTCAAACGTATGAGAAGATGCATGAATTGCGGACAATGCGGCAACGTCATTGTGGGGGACAAATTCCTATACCCTAAAACAGGTCAAACCATAAAACTCAAACACAACGCTGATTGTAATACTACAGGAGTAATTTATGCGATATGCTGCCCGTGCGGCTTGGTATACGTAGGGAGGACTGCCAGAAAAATTAAAACCAGAATGATAGAACACAAAAGTGCAATACGCAACAAACATTTGTCATCAAGTCTGGTAGCACATTGGATAAAGGAAGCACATACCATCCCACAGATCAGATATACAGTTTTGGAAGGAGTAGAAAGTCATACAGGCAGAGATCACCACACATTCCTATCACGAAGGGAAACATTTTGGATCAAATACCTTGATACAATGAACCCTGGGGGTCTTAATGATCAATATGAATTACTATGCTTTCTCTAATGTATATAATATTGTTATATGAGCTATCTCAGAGATGGAATAACGGTGACTACAAAGGATAGAAGGGATTAGCACATGCACTCTTTAATTACTCCTTTTCAATTTATTCCTTTATCTCTTTTTATTTATCATCATTTTGCACTCATTCTTATACATTTGGATATTGACAGTCCATACTGAGCAAGTCGTTTACTTTGGGGTTAGTTTAAAGTACTCTCAGAAGACGACATATGCGGTGCTTTAGATGAAATTCTGAGTTTGCATAAGTTGGGTTTTACTGAATTGACTGAGTTTGCCTCACGGGGTGATGCAGCATGGTAGAGAATGCGCATGGAGAGAGAGCAGGGCTAATTGGACTGTGTGGAATCAGGACAGTTTCAATAAAGTTTTAGTGAGTGTAGGAAAGTGGCTACCTGACTATGGTTACCCGAGATTTTTTTGCCTTGTGTTTAGCTGGTTTTCGACTTAGTTGGCCTGGTTCCCTGCTAATCAGGGCCCCGGGCTATCTGCTCTCTCTGTAAAATGGATTCCATGTACCCTAGGTGCATAACTAGATTGGCTTGGGTCACCTTATCAGCCCCTGTACAGAGCACTATAGGTGCCCAGGGCATAGGTAAATCCAAGGCCTACCAGGGGCTGCAGCATATCTTTTGCCACCCCTGGCTGGCTATCTAAAATTGACACAACTTGCTGATCCATCAGCTGGGGCAAGGTGGTGTAATCACCCCTTGCTTAGATATAGTATGCCTATATCTAAACCTAACTGGACACATATAAACCTATAAGCCACTCCTATGGCAGGCCTTAACAATCCTGGAGGCAGAGTGATTGGTTTTATGTGAGATGGTGCTCTAGCCTGAGCTGAGCCTGTCTGCAGCTGTCAGGACCAATTCCCTAAGCTGTTTCGGGATAATGCCATACCATATACTATTAAGTGCATTATAATCCTTGCGGTTATATAGCAACTTTGGTTTGGCTTTATCAAAACATGTCGTGTAAGGTGTCATACGATTTGGAATACTGCCCCCTCGCCAGTCCTGGCAACGGGGGTAGCATTCCACCCCTCTAGAGGGAGAGGACATGTTACTTTACTAAAACGCGGTTGATTTTAAAAAGAGCCTCAGATCCACAAAATGGATGCTTCTGCCACAGACACAAGTCTGACCTCCTGCAGCTGACTGAAACTCAGCCAAGGAGGCCTGGACAAAGGATTTCCTGTCACAGGGAGGTGTCACACCACCCCAGACAGGAGATAGTGGATTGTAGCAGGGAGGTTTGAAAGAAACCAAACACTGTCTGGGGAGCACAAGGCTTCCCCTTGCATAATTCAGCCAAACCAGTTCTGGGGCACACCAGCCCCAGTCCCAGTGCGGCCTGGATCAAAGGGAAAGGGGTGTATCCACCCCCTTCCTGGGTCCAACCCATAGGAGGGGACCTAGCAGGTAATCCAGCCCCCTAGATTGGTATAACAATGGGAGCAGTGCCAACGCACTCAGATTATCCTGATGAAACATTTGAAATGAAACTTCAGACCCTTCGACATCCTACTCGACGTAGAAGACTGAAGAATCTCCCTTGTGGTCAAGGAGTGACCACCCTGTGCAAACAGGCACCATCCAGCACCTCGACGTCTGCTTTGTTGCAGTTCCCGCCGGAACTCGAGCGACAGAGATCGACAAGATCAAGCTTGCCTGCCTTCTACCAGCCCGATTCACAGTCCCTGCATAGCTGAGACCCATGGAGGAGACCGGAAGCGTGGGGCACGCCATCTTGAAAAGACCACGAGACGCTGACCGTGCAGCCCACGAGTGACCCTCGAAGCTGTACACCGGGGTTTCAGAATTCCCAGCCCGGAGCCACTTTTGCACTGAAGCTCACCCCTCTACACTCATCGAGTGCTGCGTGGGGCCCTTCTGCTTCTTTTGGCTCAATGCGTTGGCCCGGTCACTTGCCCGCTGGCTTGTGGCCCCTGTGCCAATGAAACTTGAAATCTGACTTGTGATTCTGGTTGCTCCAGACTTGCACCCACTCCTCTAAAAAGGAGAACCCGCTCTACCCTCCTGGTCTGAGTGAGAAGCAATATTCCAGTCCTGCATGGATTGCTCTTGCCAAGTGTTGTTTGCTCCAATCTTGAAGCCGACAGCGCCGACGGTGAGAACCTTTGTGGGACAGCTCATGACCCGCTCCTGGACGTCGCAGATGCCCTAGAGCCCACGTGGCAGCGGAGAGAAGCTCCTCGACAACCGCCTGATTGCGCCCAACATTGCCTGGTTACGTCCTGGTTCCACCCTGGTCACTGCTGAGTGACCCAGACTCTGTCCCCTCTGCTTTCAGGTACTCTGCAACTCTGATCCACCCTTCGATCACACCGGACACTTCTCCTTCACATCGCCTGCAGCATCTTCAAATTCAAGCACCAACAACCTGCGTGATGAAACCCGACACAACTTCCGCCCTATGCACCCGCTTCCTGTGGGTGAGGTAACTCAACAACGCCGGTGTTCTCACACTGGTACACACCTCTAGTGTAGGTGTCTTAAATTTCGTCCTTCTAGGTTAAGCGGAAGTCTCCTTAAACAGTAACTTTGTAACTTTTACGCATCATTGACTTAGCCTTGGTGCATGCTTGTGCTTTAAGCGCTGCACCCGAATCCCGCGGGCTTTTCCCAACTTCAGCATTGCTAGTCCTGACTGCTCCCATCGATTCCCTAGGCCCTAGGCCTAACCACTGTTCGATTGGTATCTCTTATACCACTTTCTTAATATATGGTTTGAGTGGCCACCCGCCCTCATCCATAATTGTGCTACTTTTATGTGTTTAACTGTGCTTTGTTTTAACGCTTGTGCCCCTTTGCTCATAAAGAGTACTGGGGATTATTTTAGTAATAAATACATATATTTTTATAATATATACTTGTGTGGTGTCCTTTCATTTGATATTACAGGATTGTGATTGGTAAAACAGCTCACTTAACACGACCTCTTGAGTTTAGCCTTTAAGGCTGCTTAGTCCATGCTACCACTAGGATAGCTTGTCTAATAAGGTTGACTTACAACCAGACACCATAAGGGATTGTATGGACTGATACAAAGTGATTGCAGAATTGGAAACATCACATATCAGGCCAACTTCTCACAGTGAGACACGTCCGCTTTAACAGAACGGAGGTGCTGTGATCATGTGACGAGACCGGAAGCAGATTCGGGAGGAGTAGGAGTCGTTACTTGGCAGTCTGAGGTGGTACGGCGAAGGTTACGGGCTCTTGAAGGTATGCAAAACTAAGGTACCTAATATCGTGGGAAACTGTTTCGGTGTGTGGGTGTACACATCTTTTTTGACTGAGGGTGCCGCTTCTGTTTACAACTAGGACAGCGGAATTTCCTAGAGAAATATATCTCAGGGATGGGAGAACAGGCGGCACATGAAGGGAGAAAGCGAGTGGCCGTGCTAACAGAGGGGTAAGCCCTTTAAGAAATATTTTCCTCGAGCCAGATACGGTGCAGTCAATAGTTGCCGAGTCTAATCAATTATACCGGCAAACCTTGTCTTTCAGTGATGAACCGGTCACAATACAGATTTAAGTCAGAGCAGGGAATGGGGGTGACTATTTGAAGCGGTAAGATTTTTCATATATTTAAGTCAGCAAAGCACGCTGAGCCTGAGTCATTCAAGAAATATGAATTGAGTCGCCACATTGTTTTTTGCAATTCACAGAAGCCTTGCCCAGGAAGCCCCAGGGCAGAAAGTGAGTAGATGTGTGTTCGGACCCAGTGGGTGGAGTGCACTTGAGTGGTGTTTGGGAAGGGACAAGTTTTTATGTTTTGTAGATGACACCAGAGGAAAGGGTTCCTTTGGTACACAAGCTATCTCACTCATGTATCTTTCCTATACTAATTTCACTTCTTATTTCATTTTATGATTTACTCCTCATTTGAACTACACGAGCTAATCCCATTGGGACAATGAAGAATGGTTTATACAATAGATCAAAACAGCGCTTGAATTGTGAATTGTGTTTTGTTTACATTGTAGTACCCGTTCTTGGAATGAAAGAAAATCAAAACATAAGCGAAAAAGAATATTTTGCAAACAATTTAGAACCCCTGAAGAAGGGTTCCATGTAACCCGAAATGCATTGGGTGGTTTAGGAAAAATAGTTTGTTTATTGTCATTTTACAGCTCGGCAAGGACAGCACTGTACTAGTCATTTTCTATCTCAGTGTGGATAGCACTGTGCTAATCCTATGCTTAAAAACTGTAATAGAAAAACAGACATTTGAGGTGAGCAGATTTAGAGTGTCGCTGGTGTTGAGAGTGCTCTAACAGGAGCTGCTTTCCACCTAAACTTGAGAACTACCCAGAGTTCTCTCCTTCTTTTTTGCATATTTTATGCGTCACACTATGCCTGAAAGAGTTTTGTTTTGACTTAATACTGGGTGCTCCCTTGTGTCTGGACAAAGCTATACCTCTCTGAAGAGCTCTAATTAGAGTGAAACACTGTGCCAGGGTTTGCTTTTACTCATTTCAGGTTGGCTTGAGTTGGTATTTTACCATTTCAAAGCTGTAATATTGTGCCTGGAGTGATTAATGCCTTTTGTCATTTTACAGCTCGGCAAGGACAGCACTGTACTAGTCCTATGCTTAAAGACTTGGCTGTATGAATGGCAAAAGACTTTGTCATTTTCTACTCGGTGTGGATAGCACTGTGCTAATCCTATGCTTAAAAACTTTGATAGAAAAACAGACATTTGAGGTGAGCAGATTTAGAGTGTCGCTGGTGTTAAGAGTGCTCTAACAGGAGCTGCTTTCAACCTAAACTTGAGACCTACCCAGAGTTCTCTCCTTCTTTTTTGCATATTTTATGCGTCACTCTATGCCTAAAAGGGTTTTGTTTTGACTTAATACTGGGTGCCCCCTTGTGTCTGGACAAAGATATTCCTCTCTGAAGAGCTCTAATAAGAGCGAAACACTGTGTCAGGGGTTGCTTTTACTTATTTCAGGTTGGCTTGAGTTGGTATTTTACCATTTCAAAGCTGTAATATTGTGCCTGGAGTGATAAATGTCTTTTGTCGTTTTACAACTCAGCAAGGACAGCACTGTACTAGTCCTATGCTTAAAGACTTGGCTGTATAAATGGCAAAAGACTTTGTCATTTTCTATCTGTGTGGATAGCACTGTGCTAATCCTATGCTTAAACATTTTGATAGAAAAACAGACATTTGAGGTGAGCAGATTTAGAGTGTCGCTGGTGTTAAAAGTGCTCTAAAAGGAGCTGCTTTCCACCTAAACTTGAGAACTACCCAGAGTTCTCTCCTTCTTTTTTGCATATTATATGCGTCATTCTATGCCTGAATGGGTTTTGTTTTGACTTAATACTGGGTGCTCCCTTGTGTCTGGACAAAGCAATACCTCTCTGAAGAGCTCTAATTAGAGCAAAACACTGTGTCAGGGGTTGCTTTTACTCATTTCAGGTTGGCTTGAGTTGGTATTTTACCATTTCAAAGCTGTAATATTGTGCCTGGAGTGATAAATGCCTTTTGTCATTTTACAGCTCGGCAAGGACAGCACTGTACTAGTCCTATGCTTAAAGACTTGGCTGTGTGAATGGCAAAAGACTTTGTCATTTTCTATCTCGGTGTGGATAGCACTGTGTTAATCCTATGCTTAAGAATTTTGATAGAAAAACAGACATTTGAGGTGAGCAGATTTAGACTGTTGCTGATGTTGAGAGTGCTCTAACAGGAGCTGCTTTGCACCTAAACTTGAGAACTACCCAGAGTTTGTAGTGTAGTTCCTAGTTTCCCACTAGGCCCTGCGCATTGGAATAACATAAACAGTAGTATCGACGTGGAACTGCGGATATTCCAGGCCTCCACTGACTATGCTAAACTTAATTGGGTTGTGTTACCAACTAGCTCAGAGGTCACTGGAAACTTTCTTCTCTGCATGGGAAGTGATCAGCTTCCTTGGCACAGACAAGAAGGGATTCAGTTTTCCAACAACCGTGCAACATGACAACTTTGCTCCTCAGATCAAGAGTCAATCTCTAGGGTCGTGTGAAACAATAGACATGTATTTCACTCAGTCAGTCTAGTGCAGTTTACTTTCACGAGATGTAGAGAATAGAGAGACGGGCGTTTGTCAATAAAGGGTTAACATTTATTGAACAGTCTTTCTTCTCGTACAAGAGAAATGCATTGCCATAATTGCAAAACTTGTTATGATAAAAAGTACGTACAGTAAGATAAGTATTGCGAAATAATACTGTAAAATCATTGCTATGGTTTCTTAGCCATACAATGGTTAAAAGTAATAAAACATATATACAGTCATATATACAATAGGCTAAAATACTCAACTGGTGCTTCTAACTAAGCCTACCCCAGTGTGCCTGACCTAAGCCTAACACGTGGAAGGGGAGTAAGTAAGTAGCTTAAGTTAAGTTGGTTTTGCCAAGGTTTGTTTCAAGAATTCTCATTTAAGGGTTTAGTCAGCACCATACCTCTGAATAGAATGATGGAGGATTGGTATCTCCTTCAGGGGAAGCTCGATATCCCTGTCACCCGCGAGGGTAAACCGGAAGCGCCGGAGCTGGATTTCTCTGCACGAGAAAGGCAGCGGCTTTTCTTCAGCGCGTCGTGAGGAGGAGGCGGGGGACAGCGTCCGCGGGCAGATGGATCTGCTGGGCTCTTCGCAGAGGGACGTCTGTTCGGCTCCTAAGTGTACTGCACCATCGTTCGCGCTTTAGCAGCGATAATGGTATCAGTAGCTTCACCACCACAGGGACAGCAGGCTGCAGCGACAGAGTGCTACAGTGCTCGGCAACAGCAACGGTATGCACAACAGGGTGCACAACAGCTCTCGACCACAATTGCTTAAGGCAACGTTGGTAGTATTTATACCTGACAGGTGCCGGGTTTGACGCAAGTTTGCTGGACATAAGACGTCAATTAGAGATATCACTAGGAAGTGATAGCTATCAGTTGCTCATTAGAGTTCTATTACTAATCAAAACATAGCAAGGGGGATTTCCCAGTTTGCTGAGTTTTTATCTTGTTGAAGAACTCGGAGTGTTAATCTAGGAATATCAGATAGTGACTTCTGCTCTGTCATTGCACTAATTGGTCGCAAAGGAAGTGGCAGAGAGAGATATCCTTGAACGTGGCTCTGTTCGTGTGAGGTCAGAGATGACTTTCTGAATATCGCACTTGAACGGTTATGCCAATATAGGGAATACAATGGATTTATAGCCGAATAGGGGCATAAGGTCACAGTATCGATCAGGACCCTAGATAAACACGCAACACCCACTCCACGGGTTAATGTCCATCAAAATTACTAAAACTAAAGCAATTAGATGTATGTGTAACATTGCCCACCCCAAAATACATAAATGCATTCGAAATAGGCGTACTTGTAATACATGAATTTTAGGTGCTGTACGTTATTTAAAGCATAGAAATCATTCCAAAAATTATTGCATATGAAATCAATGAACGATTATGCATAAAAATTACACATGAAGTATCTCTGACAGAAGAAGGGCGAGATAAATCATCACATATAAATGCATTTGCAAAATGTGTGCTAGAGGCTAATGTAAGTTGTTATGTCTCTAGGTGTGTGTAAAAAATAGAAGTATGAACTTCTGTTCTTTAAGAATAGATTTTACCTCAAGCAAAGATTTGTTCGTGCCAAAAAAAGGTCAATATTTGAAAAATATCCAATCCAAAGAGAATTAATGCTTGAACGGGGAAACAGAGTTCCAACGCTGCTAGCAGTCTTTGTTGACTAGAAGTGAAGGCCGAATTCAGAGTTTCATGGGAACGCTGTGTGTCGGAAAGCTTCTCAAAGTTATTGTTTCTGTATAGGTGGGAACATCATATCAGACAGGCTCGCAAAAAATTGGTCTACAAATTCAGGTGACAGTTCAACCAAATTTGATAGCGCGGTAACTTGGCAAGTGTGAGAATGATTGCTGTCATCGAAGGCAGGATCAGTAATGCTCACTGAACGTTGTACCTGGATGATGTTGCTTTTGTCACTTGCTCCACTGTTACCACTTGGCTGTAGTACAGGAGTCTCCACAAATGCCGTCATCAGGATTGGTAGCCGCTGGGGACAACACAATGCGTGAGCCGTTATTGGACTGAGCAAAGTATCGACGTCCATTGGTACTGCTGATGGAAGTGAAAGACAGATGTCCAACACGCATTCATCGCCGCAAAGCATACATCGTAGCACAGGTAAAATGCAATTTTGCCATACAGGTCTGAATGAAAGGAACCAGGTCATGTTTAGATCTCTCAGCCTGGCCAATCCGAGGACGTTAGTTATCCTGTCCCGGTAGCGCATTGCTAGGATTGTCTCTTCCATTCCCATGGGAGCTATGTCTGAGCTGAGGCTTGCCATAACGAAGTAGGAGGGTCAAAAATAAAATCCCTGCTACAAGTCCCAAAAATAATGGTATGCCGCCAAAAACAGAGTGCACAAAATTAGGAACGATTCCCAAAATTGCTTGAAAAGGCATTAGCAGTCCCGTAAAGACTGTCTTGAATATGCCTGGGACGCTTGTGGCACTAGACATGTTAAGGAGTTGGCTTAGCATTTGTACAAAATGCACGGGGCAATTTGTTGATAAAAGGTCATGAACTTCAGTAGCTGTCCTTGCAACTAGAAGATCATACGTCTCTTTTGATGACGTTATAGGCACTGTTGTCTGTAAAAGTACAGATTTAACTTTGCTTAAAGTATCAATTCGTATAGAATAGAGATTCAGACGAGGCCAGATGGGAGTCACTGAGTCTGCAGCCCCACTCGGAAACAATGCTTGCATACAGCATTTGACCATGGATGTTACTTCTACTAGATAACTTTTCCCTGGCACGAGGCCACAACATCTGTGATCCGTTCTAAGAATGTAACTCCCGTTTGCGAGTTGCATAAAGAAGGGCTCTATCTGAGTTGCAGGTGTGACTAGCTGGTGGCATGAAAGGTTGTTAGAATTTCCATCACATGTTCCGTGTAAATTAATACCCTGACACAAAAGTATACAGCTTAGTGAATGTTTACAGTTATTACCACTAAGAAATACATTTTTGTCGCTGTCACTATAGCAAGAATGAGTGTATGGTAATTTCCATTCAGATTTTACATATCCTTTACCCAATTGTTCATATTGGCCAGCAGGTATGTACTCAAGGCACTTTTTAAATCGGAAAGTTGTTATCGGAATTGTGATAATTCCGTGTATTATCCATTCAATGACAGGACTCTCTGACATTGTCAATGGTAATCTCTCGAGTTTTTCGATGCTCAGGATTGTATAGTCTGTTCCTTTCTGTGCCAAACTGATCTGTTTATCAGTAAGGTTAAAACTGGAAAATAATGACGTTGTGTTGATTAAACGCCAAGGCACATAGCCTGAACGAAGATTTTGCAGCGTCCAGCCTAATTCTATAATAGAGCGTAATTGAGACTGGCCATGTTGTAACATAAGCAAATCTCTGTCTATCACATCAAAGGCAGAGGATACAATATTGTCCAACGAATATATTCTGGAAGACAGAGTCATTAACCCATTGTCTACTACAGAAAGTGATTTCTCCAAATTAATACGATCAATTTCTCGTATTTTTTCAGCAGTTTCAATTTGTTTGACTTTCCAAGCCTCGTTGTAAGCAGCATAGATACTGGTCGCTATGAAACGCTTTTGACGCTGTTTGCGTGGTCCAAGAATGAAATCGCGCAAATCAGCACCTTCTTTTAGTAAAGATAAGTGTTGCTTAATTTCAGCCAGTGTGGACGAAGTTAGCCATTCGAGGCAGAGTTTCCCTACACTGTATGTTGTTATAATCCCTGGATGTTGTCTCTGGGAATATCTTGAGTCTAATCTGGTCATTTTTAACCCCTGTGTTTTATTCAGGAATCTATCTTGACAGCTGTTTGTGTCAGTAGGCCAGATTAACCACTTTTTCCAATCAGGATGTGTTCTGTTCAAATTTAAAATTTGTGTTACGTCTAACTCAATATCTGCAGTTGCATTTTCAGGTATTGGCTTTGGTATAGACGGTGTTTTAAGGTATTTGATCTTAGCTAGGCCAAGACAAGATGTTTGGTGTATTGTGTCATTTAAAAACAACATCTGTTCTGGTATCATGCAGGTTCTAAATAGTGCTTCAATGCCTTGCACCTGCCAATCTTTTGTACCCCAAATTGTTTTCGTTTCAATATTATTTTTCCAATAATCAAAACCAAATGTCATCATTTTGTCATAAAATGCTTCTGAATATATCAATTTAGAATTTGTCAGCATTGTTTTCATTCCTGTTTTCTCTAACAGTTTATAATAAAACGTTTCTGCATTACTGGTGTTAAACCCTGAGAAGTATTTGAATTTCTCAAAAAATGCTCTAGAACTGCTTTTAGGTGGTGTTGCACAATGTTCCCATTGATTATACATAAAAACATTTCTAGGCTGTGCAGATTTGTGCAAGTAGTGATCCCCATAGTGGGTGTAACAGAATAACTGCTCATAACTAGATGAACCTTGTAAATAATCATGATCTGTGAATCTAGCTGACATTACTAAATCAGACATCATGTCATTAATACTGTTAAAGTCCCAATCATCAGAGAATGTACTTGGTGTCACAAAGTCACTTAAGGAAACCTTTAGTTGATGAGGATACTTCAGGATTTCGACCGGACCATATATCTCATAGTCTGTTTTCTCCCATACAACCCCACCAGGTATTGGAATTGCTGTGACATTTACTGTTGACAGTTCTCTTTTCCTCACGTGTGATGATCTGTGTGGTTTCAGGACTAGGTTGATGTTCTGACTTGCTGTGTCCATTCAATATTAATAAACTTTCCTAAAATTAAAACTAAAATTAGGCATAGTAGGAGTATGAATACTCCTGAGATAATCCAATGCTCAATCAACGGTGAATCCAGATATAATTCTTTGATTTGTTGAAGGAGTCCTGTTTTATTTTCTTTAGAATACTTTTTTTATTCCGGCATCACTTCGGGTCGTTTTGATTTTCAGAGAAGTTGTCGAAGTTGATGAAATAACCAGAGGCAGTTCTGTCAATTCATGGGATTGTTCTTTCAATCTGTCTCTCGGTAGCACTTTCTGATGCCACATCATTGTAGACTGGTGTTGTTTCTTGATGAACTGTTTCAATCTGTGTTTCAAGAGGCACGAGTTCCATGGCATTATTGCATAGTCCTTCATTGTGCACTGCAGGCTGATCGAATGTGATGAGTCTTTCAGTTTGAACCTCTTGGATTGTTGCAAGTTTGGGTATTCTGTTGTTTCTTGGGAGTCCACTGGGCCTACTGTTGATTATAGGCCACATGCTTGTGGTTTTACCAGATCGATAGACACGACTCTGTTCTCCTTTTTACCAGCAAGGGGCGGTAGCACAACTGATCTTGTTCCGGTGACTGCCAAGACAGGTACTGCTTTTCTGTAAGAAGGCCCAAATTCCTTCTTAACTGCGATCTTTTCTCTGACTAGATCCCCAATCTTTGGAATCCAGACAGGCCTTTCTGGGGCTGTTGCTGGTGGTGCCTCGTCAGTGGTAGGTGGCTGTTGCTTTAACTTTGTGTTGCTTAAGGATTTTCTTGTTTCGTTCAGTTCCTGTAAAACAGCCAAACGATCCTTTACATCAAAGTGCGTTGTTTCTTCTTGTACCACTGACATCTGACTATCGAGGTCCTGAACTTGCATTCTAATTCCGAACAATAGTTCGTATGGGCTGAAACCTTTTAGAGAATTTCTTGGCATGTTATTAAGACTAGTCTGGACACTTGTTAAATGTTTGACCCACCCAGCGCCTGAACCTAATACCTTCGCTGTTATAGATTGCTTTATGTCCCGTTTTTTTCTTTCTACCACACTGTTCCCTTCGGGGTGCGACGGACAAGAATACCGCAACCCAATTCCCATGCTAGCCATGGCCTCCTTATAGGCTCGAGAGCTGAAAGCAGGACCCTGGTCAGAATGGAACGTGGTAATTGCGTATGTGCCGATAAAGACTCGCAAATCTTTTATAACCGTTCTAGCGTCAGCCGAGCGCTGGGGGCCTCATTTTTTTAAGTGCTTTTCATCTTAATGGTGTACACTGGGACGCGCTTCTCTTCTTTGATTGCGCAGATAGACCGCCTTATGCTGTCTAGCAGGGATCCTGAAACTACACTGGCCTGTTCATTACTGTGATCTCTGTTGCAGTTTTCACAATTTTGAGCAAAACATTGAATATCTATACTCATTCCTGGCCACCAGTACTCTGATTGTAATTCTTTCAGAGAGGCTTTGATTGTTTGGTGTCTCAGACCCAATCCCATGTGTGCTTCCAGTAAGAGGAAGCCCCTCCTGCTCCTGTTTGGAATTACTCTGTCCCCCACTCCAGGGATTCGAGCAAAAGGAACGGAGTTTGCATCGATTACGTATGCATAATTGAGTGGATAATTTATGGGTAGTGCTGCACAGTCGCCTTTTACGGTCGATTTTACTGCCAGCATGGTTTCCCCGTCTATGTATTTATCTGTACGCTTTTTTGTGGCTACGGAAGCCGGTTTAGTTGCTTCCGCGGTGGCTGTATTAGCCAATGAATTCCCTGCAATGTGAACGCCATCACGTTGAAGACTCTGTGCGTGAATCACGTGAGTCTTTTGTAGTTCTTTACTTAAAAGAGCTACCTCGTTCCAGAGCAATTTATGCTTTATTGTGGCACCTGTGTCATCTTTGTAGTCGTTTTCAATCCAACTCTGCAGTTTATTGTTGTAAGAGTTGACGCAAAAATGAGAATCGCACACTATAAGTGTCGGGAATTCACGTTCTGCATTTTCAAGCGCCATCTTTAAAGATCTGATTTCAGTTCTCTGAACCGAACAGTTTCTTACAGATTCAGTTTTTGTTACTTTCGGTCTGATTTTACCGCACAGCCAACGACATTTAATGATCGCACATGCTGCATCGTAGGATTTTCTCTCTACGTTGAAATGCTGTACAGAGCTATCTGTATAGATTATACAGGCGTATTGTGGGAGAGGCAGAATTTCGATTGGCAGAGGATATTCTTCTTCATATTCTAAATCATTCAGTTCTTCAAATTGCGGGGCGAAATAGTATTTCACATCTTCCGCTCCTAGAGAATCTATACACTGTATCCATTTCGGATCCAGTGACACTGTAGGCAGGTTTACTGGGCTGAATAGCGCTTCGAAGGCGGATTCCGCTGTGAGGATGTTAATCCTTTTGCCGTGTGCTAGTTCTCGTTCATTTGCTAATGCGATTTGCACTGCGTTCACAGTTCTTTCTGTGTGACTGAATGTTTTTTCTGCTTGTGTGTACAAGTGAGATTTAATTGAAATTGGTACCTTTTCTCCCTCATTAGAGGTTAGGTATGTGAATCCGCATCTTCCTGGGATGACTCGGATTACAAGATCACGTGTGTTGTCACGTGTATCTAATTTTGTTTTTGCTAACATGTCTGTTTGCAGTGATCTCAAAATTTCTGTGTGTTTTTGAGTCCAATTGATTTGTTTAAAATCAGGTTTAATTAGTTCGTAGAGAGGTTTAACCCTCTCTGCATAATTTAGAATGTAAGTTCTTCCGAAATTCAGAAAACCTAGTATGGATTGTAAATTCTTCAGCGTTTTTGGAGCTTGGAGTACAGCGCACTTCTCTAAGAAGTTGTCCGCTAGGCTTTTCCCTTCACTTGATAATTCGTACCCTAAGAATAGTACTGTCAGATGGGCAATTCGAGACTTTTTAAAGTTGAATTTGTAACCCTCTGCTACGAACCCAAGTATAATGGTGTTCACTCTTTTCAAGTGAGTATCCAAGTTGTCATCTGTGAGATAGATATCATCTACGTAAGATAATGCTTCATCATCATAGATTTGTAGTAACTCTGTTACCCTAGCTGAGAATAGTCCTGGGCTGTTCTTGAACCCCTGTGGGAGTCGACAGAATTTTTTCTGCGACCCAAATGCGGAGAAAGCGGTCAAATATCTGCTTTCTGGAGCAATGTTTTGACAAAAGAAACCATTAGATATGTCTAATGTCGTTTTATATTTTTTCCTAACTATATTATTCATTAGGGCTGCGCTATGCGAGTTTTGTACTGCAAAAGTTTTACAACATGTATTAAGATGTCTGTAGTCCAAAACTAGACGATATGAATTGTCTGGCTTGGAGACAGGAAACAAAGGATTGTTCATTTGAGAGGTGCATGTTTCAATCACCCCCTGGTACTCAAGTTGATCTAAGATCTCCCTGACCTGTTTTTTAGCTTCTTGCTTTATGGGATACTGCCGTTGGGCAGTTGGTTCACTTTTCAGTTGGATTTTGTGAGGAGGTGAATCCTCATCCCATCCTACATGATTTTTATACAAAGCCGGAGCCTGGGCTACTGCCCATTTCCTTGCATATGTATATTTTTTGTGAATCGGAATGTGATTCGAGAAGGCAGGCATAATCACTTCTTCGCCACGAGGGCACTCCCTGACAAACTCCGGGGGCCAATCTTTTTCAGCTAACAGAATATCATAGCCTTTTGAGAGCTTATCCCAAAATAGACCCTTAATTTTCCTAGTCTTATCACCCTCCATACGCAATGTTATTTCGTATATTTTATGGGGCTCGCTAAGTCTGGTGTGGGCAGTTTCAACCTGAATGTATTCATTCGTGTCCACTGTCTCCAGATGACTCATCAAGATCTTCTGTGCTATACTGATTTCTGCTGCACTGTCCAACATTGTCAATGCCCACTCCCCGTTTTTCAACTGTGTCCTCAGTATTCTCGGCATGGTTGATTACTCTAATACTGGCTACCTTCTTTTTCTGAAATTGAGATTTCTTATTTTGAGCAGGTTCCTTGTCTTTGGACTTGGTGTGCTCTCCTGGGTCTGACCGTCCTCTTCTTTCCGAATTCTGTGGAGAAGATCGAGAGGGACGTGTATCAATACTTTGATATCTATCAGGTTTTTCAGATTATCCCTATTTCTAAGGTTATATCTTTTCTCAGAGGGCTCCCTCTGGGGAGACTGGCGTTCTCGAGTCGGAGTTCTTTCCCTCCGTCGAGGAGACCTTCCTCTGGACTGGAAAACTTTTTCCTTGGGAGTGGATTGTTTATTTCCATCCCAGCTCATTTTAGGAGTGTTTGAATTATTTTTAATAAATAATTTTTCAGGACTTTCGAGCAGTTTGGGCTTTACCGGTTTCCCACCCAAGCTGTCTCTACCTAATTCTTCATATCATTTTTCTATGATTTTTGCAAGCTCAACAGGATCTTTTATATCTGTTTCCCTCACCTTCTGGCGAATCGCCACAGATGCTGCTTCTCCTTTAATGTTGGCTAATAATATAGCCGAGACCTGCTTGAAGTCTTTCAGTAATTTCATACCTAGATTTAAAGCGGGCTCTGGACCGAATTCATTTTGAATCTGTTTTAGCACTTCTGGTATTACCGCCATAGATGGAACACCGTGTGTTTTTGTATAAATGGAAGCAAAGACTGTACCCCAAGTGTCACAGTCCTCCACGTGTGGTGCGATTCCCATAGGAAGGCAGATGGTCAAGATTCTGTGTTTCTCAATAGGGGTAGTATCAGGAAATACTGCCTCTATTTGAGTGATTTTCTGTGCTAACCAGAAAGGAATTTGTTCCCGTTTTACGGGTGTTTCACCAAGACATGACTGTATGTTCTGTGGTGTGATTTTATTAGTGTTCCCCTGATGAGGGGTCAGCTGTGGTACATTAACAGCTGGTTGGACTGTTGCAGTCCGCATTACATATTGGACTAATTGCCTATGTATTTTTATTAGTGTTTTGAGCTGTGCTAACAGCTCTTCCTTAGACATTCTTGCAATGTCAGGATGTGGTGTGTCGCTGGCTAGAACCGGCCACGTGGCTCCTGGTCTACCTAGAGGACCGAGCCTAGTTATGTGATCATTGTGTTTTAGGGCGCCATTAAACCAGAGCAGGTGCTCTTGAAATTTAAGTGGAATTTCAATCTCCTCGAAAGGAGCGTACTCTTCCGGAGGTTTCTCTATTTTGTAATAGTGAAACTCTTTTGTTCTAGCGTTTACCGCTGGGAAATTTATCCATGAATAGAATACCTCTGTCTGCCGATACTCGTGAGCCTCTATCACGAAGATTACTGTACCACCTTGAGGTGTCAGTCCGTTTTCTATAAGTTTTAAAGTTATAGATCTTCTTAAGTGGACCGGGATGTCGATAGCATCCGGGTCTGCCTGTAGGAGACTAGAGTCCTCCTCTATTAGTATGGATGCCAGCCTAGCTGCTTCCCTTTCTTCTTCCCTGTCTGACATTTTAAAAATGCAGGCTTTGCAGAGTAGGTCTCCAAGGAGACAAAAATTAGGTGCACAATATTTTGGAACACTGTATCCTTCAACGTTGAATAAACCAGAGCTTTACATAGGAATCTCTTCCTACTAAGGTCGGGCGGATTTTAACCTTTCACCCACTCCAGACGTCTATTGGAGTATTTACGGGAGAAAGGGGTCTGTGTGAAATATGCACGACTGAGTTACTCTACTGTCTTGCGTTAGTTTATCGCCTTACCAAACGTTGGGCGCCATGTAGTGTAGTTCCTAGTTTCCCACTAGGCCCTGCGCATTGGAATAACATAAACAGTAGTATCGACGTGGAACTGCGGATATTCCAGGCCTCCACTGACTATGCTAAACTTAATTGGGTTGTGTTACCAACTAGCTCAGAGGGCACTGGAAACTTTCTTCTCTGCATGGGAAGCGATCAGCTTCCTTGGCACAGACAAGAAGGGATTCAGTTTTCCAACAACCGTGCAACATGACAACTTTGCTCCTCAGATCAAGAGTCAATCTCTAGGGTCGTGTGAAACAATAGACATGTGTTTCACTCAGTCAGTCTAGTGCAGTTTACTTTCACGAGATGTAGAGAATAGAGAGACGGGCGTTTGTCAATAAAGGGTTAACATTTATTGAACAGTCTTTCATCTCGTACAAGAGAAATGTATTGCCACAATTGCAAAACTTGTTATGATAAAAAGTACGTACAGTAAGATAAGTATTGCGAAATAATACTGTAAAATCATTGATATGGTTTCTTAGCCATACAATGGTTAAAAGTAATAAAACATATATACAGTCATATATACAATAGGCTAAAATACTCAACTGGTGCTTCTAACTAAGCCTACCCCAGTGTGCCTGACCTAAGCCTAACACGTGGAAGGGGAGTAAGTAAGTAGCTTAAGTTAAGTTGGTTTTGCCAAGGTTTGTTTCAAGAATTCTCATTTAAGGGTTTAGTCAGCACTATACCTCTGAATAGAATGATGGAGGATTGGTATCTCCTTCAGGGGAAGCTCGATATCCCTGTCACCCGCGAGGGTAAACCGGAAGCTCCGGAGCTGGATTTCTCTGCACGAGAAAGGCAGCGGCTTTTCTTCAGCGCGTCGTGAGGAGGAGGCGGGGGACAGCGTCCGCGGGCAGCTGGATCTGCTGGGCTCTTCGCAGAGGGACATCTGTTCGGCTCCTAAGCGTACTGCACCATCGTTCGCGCTTTAGCAGCGATAATGGTATCAGTAGTTTCACCACCACAGGGACAGCAGGCTGCAGCGACAGAGTGCTACAGTGTTCGGCAACAGCAACGGTATGCACAAAAGGGTGCACAACAGCTCTCGACCACAATTGCTTAAGGCAACGTTGGTAGTATTTATACCTGACAGGTGCCGGGTTTGACGCAAGTTTGCTGGACATAAGATGTCAATTAGAGATATCACTAGGAAGTGATAGCTATCAGTTGCTCATTAGAGTTCTATTACTAATCAAAACATAGCAAGGGGGATTTCCCAGTTTGCTGAGTTTTTATCTTGTTGAAGAACTCGGAGTGTTAATCTAGGAATATCAGATAGTGACTTCTGCTCTGTCATTGCACTAATTGGTCGCAAAGGAAGTGGCAGAGAGAGATATCCTTGAACGTGGCTCTGTTCGTGTGAGGTCAGAGATGACTTTCTGAATATAGCAATTGAACGGTTATGCCAATATAGGGAATAAAATGGATTTATAGCCGAATAGGGGCATAAGGTCACAGTATCGATCAGGACCCTAGATAAACACGCAACAAGTTCTCTCCTTCTTTTTGGCATGTTTTAGGCGTCACTCTATGCCTGAAAGGGTTTTGTTATGACTTAATACTGGGTCCTCCTTTGTGTCTGGACAAAGATATACCTCTCTGAAGAGCTCTAATTAGAGCGAAACACTGTGTCAGAGATTGCTTTTACTCATTTTAGGTTGGCTTGAGTTGGTATTTTACCATTTCAAACCTGAAATATTGTGCCTAGAGTGATAAATGCCGTTTGTCACTTTACAGCTCGGCAAGGACAGCACTGTACTAGTCCTATGCTTAAAGACTTGGCTGTATAAATGGCAAAAGTCTTTGTCATTTTCTATCTCGGTGTGGATAGCACTTTGCTAATCCTATGCTTAAAAATTTTGATACAAAAACAGACATTTGAGGTGAGCAGATTTAGAGTTTTGCTGGTGTTGAAAGTGCTCTAACAGGAGCTGCTTTCCACCTAAACTTGAGAACTACCCAGAGTTGTCTCCTTCGTTTTTGCATATTTTATGCGTCACTCTATGCCTAAAAGGCTTTTGTTTTGACTTAATACTGGGTACTCCCTTGTGACTGGACAAAGCTATACCTCTCTGAAGAGCTCTAATAAGAGCGAAACACTGTGTCAGGGGTTGCTTTTACTCATTTCAGGTTGGCTTGAGTTGGTATTTTACCATTTCAAAGCTGAAATATTGTGCCTGGAGTGATAAATGCCTTTTGTCATTTTACAGCTCGGCAAGGACAGCACTGTACTAGTCCTATGCTTAACGACTTGGCTGTATAAATGGCAAAAGACTTTGTCATTTTCTATGTCGGCGTGGATAGCACTGTGCTAATCCCATGCTTAAAATTTTGATAGAAAAACAGACATTTGAGGTGAGCAGATTTAGAGTGTCGCTGGTGTTGAGAGTGCTCTAACAGGAGCTGCTTTCCATCTAAACTTGAGAACTACCCATAGTTCTCTCTTTCTTTTTTGCATATTTTATGCGTCACTCTATGCCTGAAAGAGTTTTGTTTTGACTAAATACTGGGTGCTCCCTTGTGTCCGGACAAAGCTATACCTCTCTGAAGAGCTCTATTTAGAGCGAAACACTGTGTCAGAGGTTGCTTTTACTCATTACAGGTTGGCTTGAGTTGGTATTTTACCATTTCAAAGCTGTAATATTGTGCCTGGAGTGATAAATGCCTTGTGTCATTTTACAGCTAGGCAAGGACAGCATTGTACTAGCCCTATGCTTAAAGACTTGGCTGTATAAATGGCAAAAGACTTTGTCATTTTCTATGTAGGTGTGGATAGCACTGTGCTAATCCTATGCTTAAAAACTTTGATATAAAAACAGACATTTGAGGTGAGCAGATTTAGAGTATCGCTGGTGTTGAGAGTGCGCTAACAGGAGCTGCTTTGCACCTAAACTTGAGAACTACCCAGAGTTCTCTCCTTCTTTTTTGCATATTTTATGCGTCACTCTATGTCTGAAAGGGTTTTGTTTTGACTTAATACTGGGTGCTCCCTTGTGTCTGGACAAAGCTATACCTCTCTGAAGAGCTCAAATTAGAGTGACTCACTGTGTCAGGGGTTGCTTTTACTCATTTCAGATTGGCTTCAGTTGGTATTTTACCATTTCAAAGCTGTAATATTGTGCCTGGAGTGATAAATGCCTTGTGTCATTTTACAGCTAGGCAAGGACAGCACTGTACTAGCCCTATGCTTAAAGACTTGGCTGTATAAATGGCAAAAGACTTTGTCATTTTCTATCTCTGTGTGGATAGCACTGTGCTAGTCCTATGCTTAAAAACTTTGATAGAAAAACAGACATTTGAGGTGAGCAGATTTAGAGTATCGCTGCTGTTGAGAGTGCGCTAACAGGAGCTGCTTTGCACCTAAACTTGAGAACTACCCAGAGTTCTCTCCTTCTTTTTTGCATATTTTATGCGTCACTCTATGTCTGAAAGGGTTTTGTTTTGACTTAATACTGGGTGCTCCCTTGTGTCTGGACAAAGCTATACTTCTCTGAAGAGCTCAAATTAGAGTGACTCACTGTGTCAGGGGTTGCTTTTACTCATTTCAGATTGGCTTCAGTTGGTATTTTACCATTTCAAAGCTGTAATATTGTGCCTGGAGTGATAAATGCCTTGTGTCATTTTACAGCTAGGCAAGGACAGCACTGTACTAGCCCTATGCTTAAAGACTTGGCTGTATAAATGGCAAAAGACTTTGTCATTTTCTATCTCTGTGTGGATAGCACTGTGCTAGTCCTATGCTTAAAAACTTTGATAGAAAAACAGACATTTGAGGTGAGCAGATTTAGAGTATCGCTGGTGTTGAGAGTGCGCTAACAGGAGCTGCTTTGCACCTAAACTTGAGAACTACCCAGAGTTCTCTCCTTCTTTTTTGCATATTTTATGCGTCACTCTATGTCTGAAAGGGTTTTGTTTTGACTTAATACTGGGTGCTCCCTTGTGTCTGGACAAAGCTATACCTCTCTGAAGAGCTCAAATTAGAGTGACTCACTGTGTCAGTGGTTGCTTTTACTCATTTCAGGTTGGCTTGAGTAGGTATTTTACCATTTCAAAGCTGTAATATTGTGCCTGGAGTGATAAATACCTTTTGTCATTTTACAGCTCGGCAAGGAAAGCACTGTACTAGTCCTATGCTTAACGACTTGGCTGTATAAATGGCAAAAGACTTTGTCATTTTCTATCTCAGCGTGGATAGCACTGTGCTAATCCTATGCTAAAAATTTTGATAGAAAAACAGACATTTGAGGTGAGCAGATTTAGAGTGTCGCTGGTGTTGAGAGTGCTCTAACAGGAGCTGCTTTGCATCTAAACTTGAGAACTACCCAGAGTTCTCTCCTTCTTTTTTGCATATTTTATGCGTCACTCAATGTCTGAAAGGGTTTTGTTTTGACTTAATACTGGGTGCTCCCTTGTGTCTGGACAAAGCTATACCTCTCTGAAGAGCTCTAATTAGAGCGAAACACTGTGTCAGGGGTTGCCTTTACTCATTTCAGGTTGGCTTGAGTTGGTATTTTACCATTTCAAAGCTGTAATATTGTGCCTGGAGTGATAAATGCCTTTTGTCATTTTACGGCTCGGCAAGGACAGCACTGTACTACTCCTATGCTTAAAGACTTGGCTGTATAAATGGCAAAAGTCTTTGTCATTTTCTATCTCGGTGTGGATAGCACTGTGCTAATCCTATGCTTAAAAACTTTGATGGAAAAACAGACATTTGAGGTGAGCAGATTTAGAGTGTCTCTGGTGTTGAGAGTGCTCTAACAGGAGCTGCTTTCCACCTAAACTTGAGAACTACAAAGAGTTCTCTCCTTCTTTTTTGCATATTGTATGCGTCACTCTATGCCTGAATGGGTTTTGTTTTGACTTAATACTGGGTGCTCCCTTGTGTCTGGACAAAGCTATACCTCTCTGAAGAGCTCTAATTAGAGCGAAATACTGTGTCAGGGGTTGCTTTTACTCATTTCAGGTTTGCTGGAGCTGGTATTTTACCATTTCAAAGCTGTAATATTGTGCCTGGAGTGATAAATGCCTTTTGTCATTTTACAGCTCGGCAAGGACAGCACTGTACTAGTCCTATGCTTAAAGACTTGGCTGTATTTGTCATTTTCTATCTCGGTGTGGCTAGCACTGTACTAATCCTATGCTTAAAAATGTTGATAGAAAAACAGACATTTGAGGTGAGCGGATTTAGACTGTCGCTGGTGTTGAGAGTGCTCTAACAGGAGCTGCTTTCCATCTAAACTTGAGAACTACCCATAGTTCTCTCCTTCTTTTTTGCATCTTTTATGCTTCACTCTATGCCTGAAAGGGTTTGTTTTGACTTAATACTGTGTGCTCCCTTGTGTCTGGACAAAGCTATACCTCTCTGAAGAGCTCTAATTAGAGTGAAACACTGTGTCAGGGGTTGCTTTTACTCATTTCAGGTTGGCTTGAGTAGGTATTTTACCATTTCAAAGCTGTAATATTGTGACTGGAGTGATAAATGCCTTTTGTCATTTTACAGCTCGGCAAGAACAGCACTGTACTAGTCCTATGCTTAAAGACTTGGCTGTATAAATGGCAAAAGACTTTGTAATTTTCTATCTCGGTGTGGACAGCACTGTGCTAATCCTATGCTTAAAAATGTTGATAGAAAAACAGACATTTGAGGTAAGCAGATTTAGAGTGTCGCTGGTGTTGCGAGAGCTCTAACAGGAGCTGCTTTCCACCTAAACTTGAGAACTACCCATAGTTCTCTCCTTCTTTTTTGCATATTTTATGCGTCACTCTATGCCTGAAAGGGTTTTGTTTTGACTTAATACTGGGTGCTCCCTTGTGTCTGGACAAAGCTATACCTCTGTGAAGAGCTCTAATTAAAGCGAAACACAGTGTCAGGGGTTGCTTTTACTCATTTCAGGTTGGCTTGAGTTGGTATTTTACCATTTCAAATCTGTAATATTGTGCCTGGAGTGATAAATGCCTTTTGTCATTTTACAGCTCGGCAAGGACAGCACTGTACTACTCCTATGCTTAAAGACTTGGCTGTTTAAATGGCAAAAGTCTTTGTCATTTTCTATCTCGATGTGGATAGCACTGTGCTAATCCTATGCTTAAAAACTTTGATAGAAAAACAGACATTTGAGGTGAACAGATTTAGAGTGTCTGCAGATTTAGAGTGTCGCTGGTGTTGAGAGTGCTCTAACAGGAGCTGCTGTCCACCTAAACTTGAGAACTACCCAGTGTTCTCTCCTTCTTTTTTGCATATTTTATGCGTCACTCTATGCCTGTAAGGGTTTTGTTTTGACTTAATACTGGGTGCTCCCTTGTGTCTGGACAAAACTATACCTCTCTGAAGAGCTCTAATTAGAGCGAAACACTGTGTCAGGGGTTTCAGTTTCAGTTTCAGTTTTAAGATTAATGCATGATTATTTAAAATCGTTACAAAACCCCCCGTAGCAAAAATATAAATAAAATACACACAGCTACACTGTGTCAGGGGTTGTTTTTACTCATTTCACGTTGGCTTGAGTTGGTATTTTACCATTTCAAAGCTGTAATATTGTGCCTGGAGTGATAAATGCCTTTTGCCATTTTACAACTCAGCAAGGACAGCACTGTACTAGTCCTATGCTTAAAGACTTAGCTGTATGATTGGCAAAAGACTTTGTCATTTTCTACCTCGGTGTGGATAGCACTGTGCTAATCCTATGCTTAAAAACTTTGATAGAAAAACAGACATTTGAGGTGAACAGATTTAGAGTGTCTCTGGTGTTGAGAGTGCTCTTACAGGAGCTGCTTTCCACCTAAATTTGAGAACTACCCAGAGTTCTCGACGTCTTTTTTGCATATTTTATGCGTCACTCTATGCCTGAAAGGGTTTTGCTTTGACTTAATACTGGGGTCTCCCTTGTGTCTGGACCCAGCTATACCTCTCTAAAGATCTTTAATTAGAGCAAAACACTGTGTCAGGGGTTGCTTTTACTCATTTCAGGTTGGCTTGAGTTGGTATTTTACCATTTCAAAGCTGTAATATTGTGCCTGGAGTGATAAATGCCTTTTGCCATTTTACAACTCAGCAAGGACAGCACTGTACTAGTCCTATGCTTAAAGACTTAGCTGTATGATTGGCAAAAGACTTTGTCATTTTCTACCTCGGTGTGGATAGCACTGTGCTAATCCTATGCTTAAAAACTTTGATAGAACAACAGACATTTGAGGTGAACAGATTTAGAGTGTCTCTGGTGTTGAGAGTGCTCTTACAGGAGCTGCTTTCCACCTAAATTTGAGAACTACCCAGAGTTCTCGACGTCTTTTTTGCATATTTTATGCGTCACTCTATGCCTGAAAGGGTTTTGCTTTGACTTAATACTGGGGTCTCCCTTGTGTCTGGACCCAGCTATACCTCTCTAAAGATCTTTAATTAGAGCAAAACACTGTGTCAGGGGTTGCTTTTACTCATTTCAAGTTGGCTTGAGTTGGTATTTTACCATTTCAAAGCTGTAATATTGTGCCTGGAGTGATAAATGCCTTTTGTCATTTTACAGCTCGGCAAGGACAGCACTGTACTACTCCTATGCTTAAAGACTTGGCTGTTTAAATGGCAAAAGTCTTTGTCATTTTCTATCTCAATGTGGATAGCACTGTGCTAATCCTATGCTTAAAAACTTTGATAGAACAACAGACATTTGAGGTGAGCAGATTTAGAGTGTCGCTGGTGTTGAGAGTACTCTAACAGGAGCTGCTTTCCACCTAAACTTGAGAACTACCTAGAGTTCTCACCTTCTTTTTTGCATATTTTATGCGTCACTCTATGCCTGAAAGGGTTTTGTTATGACTTAATACTGGGTCCTCCTTTCTGTCTGGACAAAGCTATATCTCTCTGAAGAGCTCTAATTAGAGCGAAACACTGTGTCAGGGGTTGCCTTTACTAATTTCAGGTTGGCTTGAGTTGGTATTTTACCATTTCAAAGCTGTAATATTGTGCCTGGAGTGATAAATGCCTTTTGTCATTTTACAGCTCGGCAAGGAGAGCATTGTACTAGTCCTATGCTTAAAGATTTGGCTGTATAAATGACAAAACACTCCGTCATTTTCTATCTCGGAGTGGATAGCACTGTGCTAATCCTATGCTTAAAAACTTTGATGGAAAAAAAGACATTTGAGGTGAGCAGATTTAGAGTGTCACTGGTGTTGAGAGTGCTCTAACAGGAGCTGCTTTCCACCTAAACTTGAGAACTATCCAGAGGTCTCTCCTTCTTTTTTGCATATTGTATGCGTCACTCTATGCCTAAATGGGTTTTGTTTTGACTTAATACTGGGTGCTCCCTTGTGTCTGCACAAAGCTATACCTCTCTGAAGAGCTCTAATTAGAGCGAAACACTGTGTCAGGGGTTGCTTTTACTCATTTCAGGTTGGCTTGAGCTGGTATTTTACCATTTCAAAGCTGTAATATTGTGCCTGGAGTGATAAATGCCTTTTGTCATTTTACAACTCAGCAAGGACAGCACTGTACTAGTCCTATGCTTAAAGACTTGGCTGTATTTGTCATTTTCTATCTCGGTGTGGATAGCACTGTGCTAATCCTATGCTTAAAAATTTTGATAGAAAAACAGACATTTGAGGTGAGCAGATTTAGAGTGTCGCTGGTTTTGAGAGTGCTCTAACAGGAGCTGCTTTCCATCTAAACTTGAGAACTACCCATAGTTCTCTCCTTCTTTTTTGCATCTTTTATGCTTCACTCTATGCCTGAAAGGGTTTGTTTTGACTTAATACTGGGTGCTCCCTTGTGTCTGGACAAAGCTATACCTCTCTGAAGAGCTCTAATTAGAGTGAAACACTGTGTCAGGGGTTGCTTTTAGTCATTTCAGGTTGGCTTGAGTAGGTATTTGACCATTTCAAAGCTGTAATATTGTGCCTGGAGTGATAAATGCCTTTTGTCATTTAACAGCTCGGCAAGGACAGCACTGTACTAGTCCTCTGCTTAAAGACTTGGCTGTATAAATGGCAAAAGACTTTGTCATTTTCTATCTCGGTGTGGATAGCACTGTGCTTATCCTATGCTTAAAAATGTTGATAGAAAAACAGACATTTGAGGTGAGCAGATTTAGAGTGTCGCTGGTGTTGAGAGTGCTCTAACAGGAGCTGCTTTCCACCTAAACTTGAGAACTACCCATAGTTCTCTCCTTCTTTTTTGCATATTTTATGCGTCACTTTATGCCTGAAAGGGTTTTGTTTTGACTTAATACTGGGTGCTCCCTTGTGTCTGGACAAAGCTATACCTCTCTGAAGAGCTCCAATTAGTGCTACTCACTGTGTCAGGGGTTGCTTTTACTCATTTCAGGTTGGCTTGAGTAGGTATTTTACCATTTCAAAGCTGTAATATTGTGCCTGGAGTAATAAATACCTTTTGTCATTTCACAGCTCGGCAAGGTCAGCACTGTACTAGTCCTATGCTTAACAACTTGGCTGTATGAATGGCAAAAGACTTTGTCATTTTCTATCTCAGCGTGGATAGCACTGTGCTAAACCTATGCTTAAAATGTTGATAGAAAAACAGACATTTGAGGTTAGCAGATTTAGAGTGTCGCTGGTGTTGAGAGTGCGGTAACAGGAGCTGCTTTGCACCTAAACTTGAGAACTACCCAGAGTTCTCTCCTTCTTTTTTGCATATTTTATGCGTCACTCCATGTCTTCAAGGGTTTTGTTTTGACTTAATACTGGGTGCTCCCTTGTGTCTGGACAAAGCTATACCTCTCTGAAGAGCTCAAATTAGAGTGACTCACTGTGTCAGGGGTTGCTTTTATTCATTTCAGGTTGGCTGGAGCTGGTATTTTACCATTTCAAAGCTGTAATATTGTGCCTGGAGTGATAAATGCCTTTTGTCATTTTACAGCTCGGCAAGGACAGCACTGTACTAGCCCTATGCTTAACGACTTGGCTGTATAAATGGAAAAAGACTTTGTCATTTTCTATCCCGGCATGGATAGCACTGTGCTAATCCTATGCTTGAAAATATTGATAGAAAAACAGACATTTGAGGTGAGCAGATTTAGAGTGTCGCTGGTGTTGAGAGTGCTCTAACAGGAGATGCTTTCCACCTAAACTTGAGAACTACCCATAGTTCTCTCCTTCTTTTTTGCATATTTTATGCGTCACTCTATGCCTGAAAGGGTTTTGTTTTGACTTAATACTGGGTGCTCCCTTGTGTCTGGACAAAGCTATACCTCTCTGAAGAGCTCTAATTAGAGCGAAACACTGTGTCAGGGGTTGCTTTTACTCATTTCAGGTTGGCTTGAGCTGGTATTTTACCATTTCAAAGCTGTAATATTGTGCCTGGAGTGATAAATGCCTTTTGTCATTTTACAACTCAGCAAGGACAGCACTGTACTAGTCCTATGCTTAAAGACTTGGCTGTATTAGTCATTTTTTATCTCGGTGTGAATAGTACTGTGCTAATCCTATGCTTAAAAATTTTGATAGAAAAACAGGCATTTGAGGTGAGCAGATTTAGAGTGTCGCTGGTGTTGAGAGTGCTCTAACAAGAGCTGCTTTCCATCTAAACTTGAGAACTACCCATAGTTCTCTCCTTTTTTGCATCTTTTATGCTTCACTCTATGCCGTAAAGGGTTTGTTTTGACTTAATACTGGGTGCTCCCTTGTGTCTGGACAAAGCTATACCTCTCTGAAGAGCTCTAATTAGAGTGAAACACTGTGTCAGGGGTTGCTTTTACTCATTTCAGGTTGGCTTGAGTAGGTATTTTACCATTTCAAAGCTGTAATATTGTGCCTGGAGTGATGAATGCCTTTTGCCATTTTACAACTCAGCAAGGACAGCACTGTACTAGTCCTATGCTTAAAGACTTGGCTATATAAATGGCAAAAGACTTTGTCATTTTCTATCTCGGTGTGGATAGCACTGTGCTTATCCTATGCTTAAAAATGTTGATAGAAAAACAGACATTTGAGGTGAGCACATTTAGAGTGTCGCTGGTGTTGAGAGTGCTCTAACAGGAGCTGCTTTCCACCTAAACTTGAGAACTACCCATAGTATCTCCTTCTTTTTTGCATATTTTATGCGTCACTTTATGCCTGAAAGGGTTTTGTTTTGACTTAATACTGGGTGCTCCCTTGCGTCTGGACAAAGCTATACCTCTCTGAAGAGCTCTAATTAGAGCGAAACACTGTGTCAGGGGTTGCCTTTACTCATTTCAGGTTGGCTTGAGTTGGTATTTTACCATTTCAAAGCTGCAATATTGTGCCTGGAGTGATAAATGCCTTTTGTCATTTTACAGCTCGGCAAGGACAGCACTGTACTAGTCCTATGCTTAAAGACTTGGCTGTATAAATGGCAAAAGACTTTGTAATTTTCTATCTCTGTGTTGATAGCACTGTGCTAATCCTATGCTTGAAAATGTTGATAGAAAAACAGACATTTGAGGTGAGCAGATTTAGAGTGTCACTGTTGTTGCGAGTGCTCTAACAGGAGCTGCTTTCCACCTAAACTTGAGAACTACTCATAGTTCTCTCCTTCTTTTTTGCATATTTTATGCGTCACTCTATGCCTGAAAGGGTTTTGTTTTGACTTAATACTGGGTGCTCCCTTGTGTCTGGACAAAACTATACCTCTCTGAAGAGCTCTAATTAGAGCGAAACACTGTGTCAGGGGTTGTTTTTTTACTCATTTCAGGTTGGCTTGAGTTGGTATTTTACCATTTCAAAGCTGTAATATTGTGCCTGGAGTGATAGATGCCTTTTGTCGTTTTACAGCTCGGCAAGGACAGCACTGTACTAGCCCTATGCTTAACGACTTGGCTGTATAAATGGCAAAAGACTTTGTCATTTTCTATCCCGGCATGGATAGCACTGTGCTAATCCTCTGCTTAAAAACTTTGATAGAACAACAGACATTTGAGGTGAGCAGATTTAGAGTGTCGCTGGTGTTGAGAGTGCTCTAACAGGAGCTGCTTTCCACCTAAACTTGAGAACTACCTAGAGTTCTCACCTTCTTTTTTGCATATTTTATGCGTCACTCTATGCCTGGAAGGGTTTTGTTATGACTTAATACTGGGTCCTCCTTTGTGTCTGGACAAAGCTATATCTCTCTGAAGAGCTCTAATTAGAGCGAAACACTATGTCAGGGGTTGCCTTTACTCATTTCAGGTTGGCTTGAGTTGGTATTTTACCATTTCAAAGATGTAATATTGTGCCTGGAGTGATAAATGCCTTTTGTCATTTTACAGCTCGGCAAGGAGAGCACTGTACTAGTCCTATGCTTAAAGACTTGGGTGTATAAATGGCAAAGCACTTTGTCATTTTCTATCTCGGTGTGGATAGCACTGTGCTAATCCTATGCTTAAAAACTTTGATGGAAAAACAGACATTTGAGGTGAGCAGATTTAGAGTGTCGCTGGTGTTGAGAGTGCTCTAACAGGAGCTGCTTTCCACCTAAACTTGAGAACTACCCAGAGGTCTCTCCTTTTTTTGCATATTGTATGCGTCACTCTATGCCTGAATGGGTTTTGTTTTGACTTAATACTGGGTGCTCCCTTGTGTCTGGACAAAGCTATACCTCTCTGAAGAGCTCTAATTAGAGCGAAACACTGTGTCAGGGGTTGCTTTTACTCATTTCAGGTTGGCTTGACCTGGTATTTTACCATTTCAAAGCTGTAATATTGTGCCTGGAGTGATAAATGCCTTTTGTCATTTTACAACTCACAAGGACAGCACTGTACTAGTCCTATGCTTAAAGACTTGGCTGTATTTGTCTTTTTCTATCTCTGTATGGATAGCACTGTGCTAATCCTATGCTTACAAATTTTGATAGAAAAACAGACATTTGAGGTGAGCAGATTTAGAGTGTCGCTGGTGTTGAGAGTGCTCTAACAGGAGCTGCTTTCCATCTAAACTTGAGAACTACCCATAGTTCTCTCCTTCTTTTTTGCATCTTTTATGCTTCACTCTATGCCTGAAAGGGTTTGTTTTGACTTAATACTGGGTGCTCCCTTGTGTCTGGACAAAGCTATACCTCTCTGAAGAGCTCAAGTTAGAGTGACTCACTGTGTCAGGGGTTGCCTTTACTCATTTCAGGTTGGCTTGAGTTGGTATTTTACCATTTCAAAGCTGTAATATTGTGCCTGGAGTGATAAATGCCTTTTGTCATTTTACAGCTCGGCAAGGAGAGCACTGTACTAGTCCTATGCTTAAAGACTTGGGTGTATAAATGGCAAAGCACTTTGTCATTTTCTATCTCGGTGTGGATAGCACTGTGGTAATCCTATGCTTAAAAACTTTGATGGAAAAACAGACATTTGAGGTGAGTAGATTTAGAGTGTCGCTGGTGTTGAGAGTGCTCTAACAGGAGCTGCTTTCCACCTAAACTTGAGAACTACCCATAGTTCTCTCCTTCTTTTTTGCATATTTTATGCTTCACTCTATGCCTGAAAGGGTTTTGTTTTGACATAATACTGGGCGCTCCCTTGTGTCTGGACAAAGCTATACCTCTCTGAAGAGCTCTAATTAAAGCGAAACACTGTGTCAGGGGTTGCCTTTACTCATTTCAGGTTGGCTTGAGTTGGTATTTTACCATTTCAAAGCTGTAATATTGTGCCTGGAGTGATAAATGCTGTTTGTCATTTTACAACTCAGCAAGGACAGCACTGTACTAGTCCTATGCTTAAAGACTTGGCTGTATAAATGGCAAAAGTCTTTGTCATTTTCTATCTCGATGTGGATAGCACTGTGCTAATCCTGTGCTTAAAAACTTTGATAGAAAAACAGACATTTGAGGTGAGCAGATTTAGAGTGTCCGCAGATTTAGAGTGTCGCTGATGTTGAGAGTGCTCTAACAGGAGCTGCTGTCCACCTAAACTTGGGAACTACCCAGAGATCTCTCCTTCTTTTTTGCATATTTTATGCGTCACTCTATGCCTGAAAGTGTTTTGTTTTGACTTAATACTGGGTGCTCCCTTTTGTCTGGACAAACTATACCTCTCTGAAGAGCTCTAATTAGAGTAAACACTGTGTCAGGGGTTGTTTTTTACTCAATTCACGTTGGCTTGAGTTGGTAATTTACCATTTCAAAGCTGCATTTGTGCCTGGAGTGATAGATGCCTTTTGTCATTTTACAGCTCGGCAAGGACAGCACTGTACTAGCCCTATGCTTAACGACTTGGCTGTATAAATGGCAAAAGACTTTGTCATTTTCTATCCCGGCATGGATAGCACTGTGCTAATCCTCTGCTTGAAAATATAGATAGAAAAACAGACATTTGAGGTGAGCAGATTTAGAGTGTCGCTGGTGTTGAGAGTGCTCTAACAGGAGATGCTTTCCACCTAAACTTGAGAACTACCCATAGTTCTCTCCTTCTTTTTTGCATATTTTATGCGTCACTCTATGCCTGAAAAGGTTTTGTTTTGACTTAATACTGGGTGCTCCCTTGTGTCTGGACAAAGCTATACCTCTCTGAAGAGCTCTAATTAGAGCGAAACACTGTTTCAGGTGTTGCCTTTACTCATTTCAGGTTGGCTTGAGTTGGTATTTTACCATTTCAAAGCTGTATTATTGTGCCTGGAGTGATAAATGCCTTTTGTCATTTTACAGCTCGGCAAGGACAGCACTGTACTACTCCTATGCTTAAAGACTTGGCTGTATAAATGGCAAAAGTCTTTGTCATTTTCTATCTCGGTGTGGATAGCACTATGTTAATCCTATGCTTAAAAACTTTGATGGAAAAACAGACATTTGAGGTGAGCAGATTTAGAGTGTTGCTGGTGTTGAGAGTGCTCTAACAAGAGCTGCTTTCCACCTAAACTTGAGAACTACCCAGAGTTCTCTCCTTCTTTTTTGCATATCATATGCGTCACTCTATGCCTGAATGGGTTTTGTTTTGACTTAATACTGGGTGCTCCCTTGTGTCTGGACAAAGCTATACCTCTCTGAAGAGCTCTAATAGAGCGAAACACTGTGTAAGGGGTTGCTTTTACTCATTTCAGGTTGGCTTGAGCTGGTATGTTACCATTTCAAAGCTGTAATATTGTGCCTGGAGTGATAAATGCCTTTTGTCATTTTACTACTCAGCAAGGACAGCACTGTACTACTCCTATGCTTAAAGACTTGGCTGTTTAAATGGCAAAAGTCTTTGTCATTTTCTATCTCGATGTGGATAGAACTGTGCTAATCCTATGCTTAAAAACTTTGATAGAAAAACAGACATTTGAGGTGAGCAGATTTAGAATGTCCGCAGATTTAGAGTGTCGCTGGTGTTGAGAGTGCTCTTACAGGAGCTGCTTTCCACCTAAATTTGAGAACTACCCAGAATTCTCGCCTTCTTTTTTGCATATTTTATGCGTCACTCTATTCCTGAAAGGGTTTTGCTTTGACTTAATACTGGGGTCTCCCTTGTGTATGGACAAAGCTATACCTCTCTAAAGATCTCTAATTAGAGCAAAACACTGTGTCAGGGGTTGCTTTTACTCATTTCAGGTTGGCTTGAGTTGGTATTTTACCATTTCAAAGCTGTAATATTGTGCCTGGAGTGATAGATGCCTTTTGTCGTTTTACAGCTCGGCAAGGACTGCACTGTACTAGACCTATGCTTAACGACTTGGCTGTATAAATGGCAAAAGACTTTGTCATTTTCTATCCCGGCATGGATAGCACTGTGCTTATCCTCTGCTTAAAAACTTTGATAGAACAACAGACATTTGAGGTGAGCAGATTTAGAGTGTCGCTGGTGTTGAGAGTGCTCTAACAGGAGCTGCTTTTCACCTAAACTTGAGAACTACCTAGAGTTCTCACCTTCTTTTTTGCATATTTTATGCGTCACTCTATGCCTGAAAGGGTTTTGTTATGACTTAATACTGGGTCCTCCTTTGTGTCTGGACAAAGCTATATCTCTCTGAAGAGCTCTAATTAGAGCGAAACACTGTGTCAGGGGTTGCCTTTACTCATTTTAGGTTGGCTTGAGTTGGTATTTTACCATTTCAAAGCTGTAATATTGTGCCTGGAGTGATCAATGCCTTTTATCATTTTACAGCTCGGCAAGGAGAGCGCTGTACTAGTCCTATGCTTAAAGACTTGGCTGTATAAATGGCAAAACACTTTGTCATTTTCTATCTCGGTGTGGATAGCACTGTGCTAATCCTATGCTTAAAAACTTTGATGGAAAAACAGACATTTGAGGTGAGCAGATTTAGAGTGTCGCTGGTGTTGAGAGTGCTCTAACAGGAGCTGCTTTCCACCTAAACTTGAGAACTACCCCGAGGTCTCTCCTTCTTTTTTGCATATTGTATGCTTCACTCTATGCCTGAATGGGTTTTGTTTTGACTTAATACTGGGTGCTCCCTTGTGTCTGGAAAAAGCTATACCTCTCTGAAAAGCTCTAATTAGAGCAAAACACTGTGTCAGGGGTTGCTTTTACTCATTTCAGGTTGGCTTGAGCTGGTATTTTACCATTTCAAAGCTGTAATATTGTGCCTGGAGTGATAAATGCCTTTTGTCATTTTACAACTCAGCAAGGACAGCACTGTACTAGTCCTATGCTTAAAGACTTGGCTGTATTTGTCATTTTCTATCTCGGTGTGGATAGCACTGTGCTAATCCTATGCTTAAAAATGTTGATAGAAAAACAGACATTTGAGGTGAGCAGATTTAGAGTGTCGCTGGTGTTGAGAGTACTCTAACAGGAGCTGCTTTCCATCTAAACTTGAGAACTACCCATAGTTCTCTCCTTCTTTTTTGCATCTTTTATGCTTCACTCTATGCCTAAAAGGGTTTGTTTTGACTTAATACTGGGTGCTCCCTTTTGTCTGGACAAAGCTATACCTCTCTGAAGAGCTCTAATTAGAGTGAAACACTGTGTCAGGGGTTGCTTTTACTCATTTCAGGTTGGCTTGAGTAGGTATTTTACCATTTCAAAGCTGTAATATTGTGCATGGAGTGATAAATGCCTTTTGTCATTTTACAGCTCGGCAAGGACAGCACTGTACTAGTCCTATGCTTAAAGACTTGGCTGTATAAATGGCAAAAGACTTTGTAATTTTCTATCTCGGTGTGGATAGCACTGTGCTAATCCTATGCTTAAAAATGTTGATAGAAAAACAGACATTTGAGGTGAGCAGATTTAGAGTGTCGCTGGTGTTGCGAGTGCTCTAACAGGAGCTGCTTTCCACCTAAACTTGAGAACTACCCATAGTTCTCTCCTTCTTTTTTGCATATTTTATGTGTCAGTCTATGCCTGAAAGGGTTTTGTTTTGACTTAATACTGGGTGCTCCCTTGTGTCTGGACAAAGCTATACCTCTCTGAAGAGCTCTAATTAAAGCGAAACACAGTGTCAGGGGTTGCATTTACTCATTTCAGGTTGGTTTGAGTTGGTATTTTACCATTTCAAAGCTGTAATATTGTGCCTGGAGTGATAAATGCCTGTTGTCATTTTACAGCTCGGCAAGGACAGCACTGTACTACTCCTATGCTTAAAGACTTGGCTGTTTAAATGGCAAAAGTCTTTGTCATTTTCTATCTCGATCTGGATAGCACTGTGCTAATCCTATGCTTAAAAACTTTGATAGAAAAACAGACATTTGAGGTGAGCAGATTTAGAGTGTCGCTGGTGTTGAGAGGCTCTAACAGGAGCTGCTTTCCACCTAAACTTGAGAACTACCCAGAGGTCTCTCCTTCTTTTTTGCATATTGTATGCGTCACTCTATGCCTGAATGGGTTTTGTTTTGACTTAATACTGGGTTCTCCCTTGTGTCTGGACAAAGCTATACCTCTCTGAAGAGCTCTAATTAGAGCGAAACACTGTGTCAGGGTTTGCTTTTACTCATTTCAGGTTGGCTTGAGCTGGTATTTTACCATTTCAAAGCTGTAATATTGTGCCTGGAGTGATAAATGCCTTTTGTCATTTTACAACTCAGCAAGGACAGCACTGTACTAGTCCTATGCTTAAAGACTTGGCTGTATTTGTCATTTTCTATCTCGGTGTGGATAGCACTGTGCTAATCCTATGCTTACAAATTTTCATAGAAAAACAGACATTTGAGGTGAGCAGATTTAGAGTGTCGCTGGAGTTGAGAGTGCTCTAACAGGAGCTGCTTTCCATCTAAATTTGAGAACTACCCATAGTTCTCTCCTTCTATTTTGCATCTTTTATGCTTCACTCTATGCCTGAAAGGGTTTGTTTTGACTTAATACTGGGTGCTCCCTTGTGTCTGGACAAAGCTATACCTCTCTGAAGAGCTCTAATTAGAGTGAAACACTGTGTCAGGGGTTGCTTTTACTCATTTCAGGTTGGCTTGAGTAGGTATTTTACCATTTCAAAGCTGTAATATTGTGCCTGGAGTGATAAATGCCTTTTTACATTTAACAGCTCGGCAAGGACAGCACTGTACTAGTCCTATGCTTAAAGACTTGGCTGTATGAATGGCAAAAGACTTTGTCATTTTCTATCTCGGTGTGGATAGCACTGTGCTTATCCTATGCTTAAAAATGTTGATAGAAAAAGAGACATTTGAGGTGAGCAGATTTAGAGTGTTGCTGGTGTTGAGAGTGCTCTAACAGGAGCTGCTTTCCACCTAAACTTGAGAACTACCCATAGTTCTCTCCTTCTTTTTTGCATATTTTATGCGTCACTCTATGCCTGAAAGGGTTTTGTTTTGACTTAATACTGGGTGCTCCCTTGTGTCTGGACAAAGCTATACCTCTCTGAAGAGCTCTAATTAAAGCGAAACACAGTGTCCGGGGTTGCTTTTACTCATTTCAGGTTGGCTTGAGTTGGTATTTTACCATTTCAAAGCTGTAATATTGTGCCTGGAGTGATAAATGCCTTTTGTCATTTTACAGCTCGGCAAGGACAGCACTGTACTAGCCCTATGCTTAACGACTTGGCTGTATAAATGAAAAAAGACTTTGTCATTTTCTATCCCGGCATGAATAGCACTGTGCTAATCCTATGCTTGAAAATATTGATAGAAAAACAGACATTTGAGGTGAGCAGATTTAGAGTGTCGCTGGTGTTGAGAGTGCTCTAACAGGAGATGCTTTCCACCTAAACTTGAGACCTACCCATAGTTCTCTCCTTCTTTGTTGCATATTTTATGCGTCACTCTATGCCTGAAAGGGTTTTGTTTTGACTTAATACTGGGTGCTCCCTTGTGTCTGGACAAAGCTATACCTCTCTGAAGAGCTCTAATTAGAGCGAAACACTGTGTCAGGGGTTGCCTTTACTCATTTCAAGTTGGCTGGAGTTGGTATTTTACCATTTCAAAGCTGTAATATTGTGCCTGGAGTGATAAATGCCTTTTGTCATTTTACAGCTCGGCAAGGACAGCACTGTACTACTCCTATGCTTAAAGACTTAGCTGTTTAAATGGCAAAAGTCTTTGTTATTTTCTATCTCGATGTGGATAGCACTGTGCTAATCCTATACTTAAAAACTTTGATAGAAAAACAGACATTTGAGGTGAGCAGATTTAGAGTGTCCGCAGATTTAGAGTGTCGCTGGTGTTGAGAGTGCTCTAACAGGACCTGCTTTCCACCCAAACTTGAGAACTACCCAGAGTTCTCTCCTTCTTTTTTGCATATTTTATGCATCACTCTATGCCTGAAAGGGTTTTGTTTTGACTTAATACTGGGTGCTCCCTTGTGTCTGGACAAAACTTTACCTCTCTGAAGAGCTCTAATTAGAGCGAAACACTGTGTCAGGGGTTGTTTTTACTCATTTCACTTTGGCTTGAGTTGGTATTTTACCATTTCAAAGCTGTAATATTGTGCCTGGAGTGATAAATGCCTTTTGCCATTTTACAACTCAGCAAGGACAGCACTGTACTAGTCCTATGCTTAAAGACTTGGCTGTATAAATGGCAAAAGACTTTGTCATTTTCTATCTCGGTGTGGATAGCACTGTGCTAATCCTATGCTTAAAAACTTTGATAGAAAAACAGACATTTGAGGTGAACAGATTTAGAGTGTCGCTGGTGTTGAGAGTGCTCTTACAGGAGCTGCTTTCCACCTAAATTTGAGAACTACCCAGAGTTCTCGCCTTCTTTTTTGCATATTTTATGCGTTACTCTATGCCTGAAAGGGTTTTGTTTTGACTTAATACTGGGGTCTCCCTTGTGTCTGGACAAAGTTATACCTCTCTAAAGAGCTCTAATTAGAGCAAAACAATGTGTCAGGGGTTGCTTTTACTCATTTCAGGTTGGCTTGAGTTGGTATTTTACCTTTTCAAAGCTGTAATATTGTGCCTGGAATGATAGATGCCTTTTGTAATTTTACAGCTCGGCAAGGACAGCACTGTACTAGTCCTATGCCTAAAGACTTGGCTTTATAAATGGCAAAAGAGTTTGTCATTTTCTATCTCGGTGTGTGCTAATACTATGCTTAAAAACTTTGATAGAAAGACAGACATTTGAGATGAGCAGATTTAGAGTGTCGCTGGTGTTGAGGGTGCTCTAACAAGAGTTGCTTTCCACCTAAACTTGAGAACTACCCAGAGTTCTCTCCTTCATATTTTTGCATATACATATATATATATATATATATATATATATATATATATATATATATATATATATATATATATATATATATATATATATATATATATATATATATATATATATATATATATATATATATATATATATATATATATATATATATATATTACCTACTGGCGGTAGCCAGTAGGTATATATAGTTAGGACCTAGTTTCATAGGAAATCCCCAACATTCTATTGGGAATATAACTTTGGCGCTGGTTGATGAATCTTCGCAAATTTCTCAAAGAAGATGGCTCGCTCCGCTCCGCTCCTTCCCTGAAAGTTTGGGGGGGAATCGTCAAGTGGGGGCTGAGAAAAAAGGGGGGTCCCAAAACATGTTTTCCCCATGTTAATTTCCATAGGACCTTTAGACTCGGCTACAGCTTGAACCACTGAAGGGAATTACACCAAACTTGTCAAAATGGTAGTGTCTGGTACGCAGATCACGCTTTTTGTTAAATAGTGTAAATCCCTCTAGTAGTTCCTGAGAAAATTAGAAGAGAAATCAATTATATATCTATAAGCGCTCACAGTGCGCGCACCCCATGATTTTTCGCGATTTTTTTGGGGGGGGGGTTTGGGGGGGGCTTGGGGGGCTTCTCTCTTTCATTTTAATGTTTTTAATTTAATTTCGAGGGTGCCCACCCCTCGTTTTGCCCCCCGAGATCACCGCCGCGGCCCGAGCCGCCTCAAGATGGCCGCCGCCTGGTTGTGGGCGGGGCCGGGAGGACGTGGTTTCCGCTTCCCCCTGCCTGGGGGAAGCCTTCAATGTGCCCGTCCAGTCTCCCGTGCCGAGGGGGAGACCGGGTGATGTTGCCGGCTGGTGTGGGACTCCCGTATGCTGAGGGAGCCCCAGGAAAAGAGGAGACGCTGCCCGTACTACTATGGGAAAAGATGAGAAATGGGCCAGGGTGTTATAGAAGGTACACAAACTGGTCGTTCGAGTGCCACGCATCGAAAGACATGCAGGCTGCTTGAAATGCTGTTAAACACACACATTTGTTTTCATGGCAGTTCAGATATGTTTCACGCAGGTCCAAAAATATATTTGATAATGATCTGTTGTGGCCATCTCTTATTACGGTGTCCTGGGCCACAGATGGCCTGGTTAATGATTATGTTTCAACCTCTTTTAATGAGACGGGGAAGGCTTGATTTTAGGAAGTAGTAATATGGCTTACTGGCATGAATAGGTGATCGTGCAAAGAAACTGAGACAAGCTGAATCAAAATTCATAATCAATCTGAGGACCCTGCATCCGAATGGGTTGAACCAATCAGAAGAGCTTTATGTGCACCTATAACCAGACAATTGAATCAGAACTATATGTATAATTGATCTATGAATATTAATAGTATGAGTCAGCCTATTGGAAGGCAGTACAAAGTTAGCAATATATAGCCTAATGTAAGATGCATGAATGAATGCAAAAATTGAGTAACATTTAATTGTATTCTATTTTTTGAAAGGGGTGCATTCTATTTTAATTTCTTTTTGTGTCAAACTTTGGTCAAAACTACAAGGACCAGAATCCTTAGCACACCATGTGACAGGAAATACTTTTGTGTTTGAAAAAAAATGTGTTTAAATGTTTGTGGGTGTGGAATACCCAGTGATCGTGAGCAAGGTGGAGTGACACCGAAACGCGTAGATCTCTGCGCCTGTTGCCCTTTGAACAAAAGAAATAAAAAGGATTACTGTTTGAATCCAGGTTGGCTGTGCGACCCTTGTTTTCCCTGCTGGGAGAAGTTGTGGCAATAAATAGCGGCTTGGTTCTGCCCCAGGATACCGCACATACGTGAGCGCTGCGCTAACTCCCGTGAAGGAACCGCTGTGGAGGTATATTTATATATATATATATATATATCTATATATATATATATATATATATATATATATATATATATATATAGATAGATATATATATAGATATATATATTAGCTTTTAAAAAACCAATGAAATTCACTGAAAAAACCATAGGTTATAGACTATATATAGTTAGGAATTAGCCTTTAAAAAACCTTGGAAATTCACTGACCATGTCATGAATGATGTAATATGTGACATCATCAGCATTGGATTGCGGATGCGCAAAATATATAGTTAGTGCAACTAACTATATGTGGAATTTCATTGGTTTTATATCAATAAAATGTCCAGCTAACTATATAGGAGGAATTTCAATGTTTTTTTATATGTTAATTCCTAACTATATAAGGGCTAAAACCTATGGTTTTTTCAGTGACTATATATATATATGCAAATCCAGCTTATCGGAGAAAACTGCTTCGCCGCATCGACAAGTACGTAGACTGCAAGAATCAGCCAGTCAGCCAAAAGTTGCGATCTTGATTTTATTTGATTGTGGTGCGAGTCATCAGAAGCGTTTCGGACTTAACGTCCTTGCTCACTGATGGGGAGTGATAAGAGTGACTGCTATTTATCAAAGGTATGCCACAAACGAAAACGCGCCAAAATGCTATCAATTGGTAAACATAAACATAAACATAGGACCATTGCGGCTTGAATGCTCATGAATGTGACAGTTATCATGGTCGCCATCTTAACACTATACATTGCATATACATTGTATATACTGTTTGATGTTGTTTCCAATCTAGCGCATAAGTCGGAATGGCATAGTAATAATACATATCAACTAATAGACATGCAAAATGCATGGTGATATATAATTAAGCTGTTACATGCATAATTTATCAATCACTTAGTGAAGGAAATCATCATGGTTAACTGTGCCAATACTAGTAGTTATCAACTATTGCAATTTCATTTCTCGTACATGGTTATTTTGCTGTTTAACATGTGAATACAATGTTTACAAATTCAGCGAAAAACATAACCGTTTGTCATTGTCTGTACAAATACATGAGAAAATCTATTTCCAGTAAGAGTGATCTATGGGTGTACAAATACAAAAGTGTTGAAAAGTATTACAGATCGCTACAAAAGCAGTACTCTAAAGTGCATATATGTTAAAATAGAGACCTCCAAAATAATCTGTAGATCTCCTAAACAATAAGTGCAAAAGTGTGATGTGCTGATAAAATATATTGTGAGTGAAACTAAATAGTCATAATTTTTTTCAGTTTGACCTCACAGCGATGGATATTGTGTGTTGGTCTTAAATCCAAGAGAGACTGAACTCGGGTATATAGGTTTTAACAGAGTGTAGTCTGGTTTGTGTGCCCTATTGTATACTTAATTAATTGTTTAAAGTTATTTTAAAGGGGCATTTAGACCAAGTGATGTATGGACATATCTAATGAATCCCATAACTGTGGGGATGACATATAACTATACTGAAGGTGTTATTTTAGAAAGTTATGAAGATCCTCCCCCATATTTAAACCACTCGGACTTTAGCTGTTAAGTAGTACTATGTACTTAGGGGCAGATTTATGAAGGCCTTGCGCCGCAGGTGCGTCATTTTTAACATGGGAAAAAGTGACGCACCGGCGGCGCAAGTCTTCATAAACCCAGTGGGTTAAGAACAACAGTTCGGTGCTTAAGAGGCTGCAACGTGATGCCTGCATCCATGCTTGTGTGGCCCTTCAAAGTGCTAGCGTAGTTAAACACTAGCGAAGATCCCTTGCGAGGCGGGGCTTTATTCGCGACCGGACTTAGCCGCCCTAATATTTCCACACGAAAGTTTGTCCATGAGAATGAAGCCGCACAGCCACAGGTCAGGTTTCAGCATTTTATTGGACGTGATAGCAGCAGCATGAATTTGTGTTTATATTGCAACCTACGAGCAACTTACTTGAGGAATACCGTTTAAGCACTACATGGACCAGCAGGCAGTGCCTGCTGCCAAGCCCACTGGGGCGAGCGTCACTTGACTGCAGGTGCTTATTAATGACTCTGGGTGTGCTTACTAACTTTGGCCCGTGAACAAGTGCTCTGGAAGCACGAAACGCGTCGGGCGTTTCATTTTGGAAGACATCGTTTTGGCTGACAGGCTGCTGCTTCCACGTGCAATAAAATGCTGAAACCTGATCCGTGGCTATGCGGCTTAATTCTCATGGACAAACTTTCGTGTGGAAATATATATATATATATTTTCACTGAAAAAACCATAGGTTATAGACCATATATAGTTAGGAATTAGCATTTACAAAACCTTAATTTACTCGCACAAAACCATAGAAATTCGCATATATAGTTAGTTGCAATAACTATATATCGCGCACCCGCAATCCACTGCTGATGATGTCACATATTACATCATTCATGACATGGTCAGTGACATCACTGATGACATCACTGATGACATCATCCAGTGACTGTAAGTTTCTGTAAAGTTAAAATATGTCTTATATATTGAAGAATGAGTGGATGTATAAGTGTCTGGATGAAGGATTTAGTAGGTGCATGACTGACTGTATGAGTAAATGATTAAATGTGTCTCACTGAGTGCATGGGTTAGTGACTAAACTGTCTGAATATGTGCATCAGTATGTCTGTTGTTGTGTAAGATGCTGCATGTGTTGATCAGTACCTATATGAGTAACTATATGGGTTATTGATTGGTTGCCCAAGTATTTGTATGGGAGAGTGAGTGTGTGTGTGGGTGTCTGGGAGGTGTGTGACTTTGTGCATAGATGTATGAACAGTTGATTCACTAGATGTATGGGTTCAAAACTGCATGTGGAAACAGCTGTATGGGTGGTTGACTGTGTGCATGAGTGTATTGGTGAGTGAATGGATATCTCAAAGCTACATGTCAAAGTAAGTACATATGTAAAACACAGTACATATGAGAGTTCACATATATAAATTACTGTGTATAAGAGCTAGTGAATGTGTGAGTGGCTGCATGGATCATTGAAAACTTGTATCAGTGATTGTATAAGAGAGTAAATATGTGTTAGAATATGTTTGAATAAGTAAGGTGTGTATAACTGTATAGTTGAGGAAATGGAGGTGTGATTGATTCTTTGCATGACTGACTAGGTGTATGAGTAACTCCATGGATGAGTGACAATCTGTGAGTGTCTGTTTACTCTGAGTGTATCTAAGGTTATATTAGAGTCTGAAGAGGTTAATCGTATTATCACATGATTGATGTCATCAGTGATGTTGTCTGTGATGTCATTTGAGTTGTCATCAGTGATGTCATCAGTGATGTCATTTGAGATGTCATCAGTGATTTCATCAGTGATGTCACTGACCATGTCATGAATGATGTAATATGTGACATCATCAGCAGTGGATTGCGGGTGCGCGATATATAGTTATTGCAACTAACTATATATGCGAATTTCTATGGTTTTGTGCGAGTAAATTAAGGTTTTGTAAATGCTAATTCCTAACTATATATGGTCTATAACCTATGGTTTTTTCAGTGAATTTCAATGGTTTTTTAATAGCAAATATGAAAAGCTGTAAAATGTCAAGTACGTTGTAGGTAAAAATATTTTCGTATTTATGCACGCTGATGTGCTTTGAACGCTGCCCCCCCCCCTCCTCTTTTCTTTTAGGAGTATTCTCTCTTTGCAGATAGTGAAGGGGAGGTAACGTAAGCCTTTGCCCCCGTTGTAACCCGTCGTAGGAGAGATAAAGTGTCACCATTAAGAAAGGGTAGTATTTAAATTTGCATATCAATTATGTTTAACCTTTTAGACATATGATATGCTAGCTTGAACTTATGCTTTACATTTGAAGCCGAATTCAACAGCTTAAGTAAGTAGGTTTTCGTAGTTGTAACTTTAAAGGGTGATCTAGCAAGCTGTAAAGATTTTCTAAAACAGTGGAGCGTATTTAGTTTTTTAATGTACATGTTTATGAAACGATTACTCAAATGAAACATTTGTGAGTTTTAAATTTCCGGAGAAGTATAATTCACCAATAGTTTTCTCTGTAGATGTTTTTCCATTAACAATCCCAGTTCCATCACCCGCCCAGGATATCACTACTGTTCCCCATGTCATAAAACCTTAGGATGTTCAATAACTGAAACAGCTAATTAAGAAACACAAGGAAATCCCTAACGCATCTGCATTCTCGGAAGAGGTTGACACAGATGACATCTTAAGGAACAAAGAAAGACAAATTAAGGATGAGGAAGTTGTCACTTTAGTTTTTTCATCAGCTAGCGACAGCAACAAACACATTGTAATGGAGATTAGAGAGGCTACGGATGGGTGAATAAATTATCAAAAGAAATAGCGACTCCCCCCTTTAGCAGATTAGCTAAATCTTTGCGTAATTTGGGCATAAAAGTTATATTATTGGAAGTAGATGGTTATAGTTCTGGTTCTGGTCCGCTACTGACGCCGCCTCATGGGCCAACGGATTTTCTTCGCTTTTTATAGCCCAAAGCCGCATAACAGGTCATGTGACTTGTTTATAAAACTTTTCATTGGTTCATTTTACTTTTGGTTTCCTAATGATGGAAGGCTTGATCATATGACCTAAAAATAACACTTTTCATTGGATTAAAACATTTTTTTTTCCCAAACGATGAAAGACCCACCTTTTTTTTCTCACTCGGCAATCAAAAAAGGTTCCGTTAGATGACAACAGAGGGGACAGGCAACAAGAACCATCACTCAAAAAAGGGGAGGGCAAGTTCTTCCCTACCGGGTCACGTTGGGGCTCCACCGGAACTCATCGAATTGATAGTCTACAGTGTTTCTGGATGTTTCAGACTGAAGCTGGTGTCAGCATGAGAGCACCACCATCTCGTAGCTCCGTCGTGGCCATTCCGCAAGCAATCATGGCAGCCGCTCCCCACCGGAAGCCTGCGGGAGTCGGGGGCACCCAAGACTTTTGTAGAATCTTTAAGGCTGAGGGGACGCTTTCGAGAATGGGGCCCAAGCCCTAGCAGACAAGCGTCCGAGTTCCAAGGTGTCCCAGGGCCATTTTAGTGGACCACGCCCAAATCCGAAGAGCCGGCCGCCGATTTAAGAGTCCTGTGGCAGCCGCCTATCGCTGCACCGCAAGAGTGGGAGCAACTCAACTACATGGTGAGCGAGACGCTGTAGCCGCAAGAGCGGGCGGTAAACAGCTGAATGGCGGAAGAAGCACAGTGTAGCAAAAGCAGGCGGAATGGCAACTGAAACGGTAAATGGGAGCCCCACTACAGCAGACGAGCCTCCACCTGGGGAGGCCCATTCACGGCGCCTTCCCCCTTCTCCCCCCGGGGCGCCACATGCCGTTTTTTGGAGCAGCATTGTAGGATACCAAAACCAGTGCGGCAACTTACTGGACATCACCTGGGTGCCGTCCAGATCTCTTGGGACTATTCGCACAACAGACCGCTACTGACGAGGGACAGTGCAGCAAAAGTGGGCGGAAAACCGCTGAATGGCAAGTGAAACACTAGAATAACGCTAGAATAACCTCTGGAATAATTGTCGCTCAGAAGAACAACACACAAAACTCTGTAGTGTCTGAGGAAAGTAAAACAGAAAAGGGCACTGTAGTTTCAGACACACTTAACACTAATGACTTAACAAAGATATTGTCTGTCTATGAAGCAGCTGTCATGTTCACAGAATTGACAAAGAAGTGTGCAGACACCAATGCTATTAAGAAACACAAGGAAATCCCTAACGCATCTGCATTCTCGGAAGAGGTTGACACAGATGACATCTTAAGGAACAAAGAAAGACAAATTAAGGATGAGGAAGTTGTCACTTTAGTTTTTTCATCAGCTAGCAACAGCAACAAACACATTGTAATGGAGATTAGAGAGGCTACGGATGGGTGATTAAATTATCAAAAGAAATGGCGACTCCCCCCTTTAGCAGATTAGCTAAATCTTTGCGTAATTTGGGCATAAAAGTTATATTATTGGAAGTAGATGGTTATAGTTCTGGTTAATTTCCATTCAGAGTGTCCTACACAGCACCACTCTAGGTAAACACTACTTTATGTAAAACCTGGGACATAGCACTCATTGGAATGTTTGTGATCTTTCCTGTTAAGTTGCATCATAAGTTATTTTAACCATTCCATATAAAGTCATGCATAAAAATGAATACACAGACACAAATAACATGTGTATCCAAAAACAAAATACATATTTCGGCCTTATTTATTGGATCTAGTTTTCAAAGGCAAATTTCTGTGGAAAACAAGCACATTAAGGGTTGCCTTTCCTTAAACCGTTGTTTTTAAAAAAAAATTTGAAGAAACAAAAAGTCTTCCCTTCCATAAATAACCCAAGACTTTTATTTTGTTATGGCAAGGGAACGAAATAGAGAATAAACTATAGTTGGTCACCATGGGGTTTAAAGAAGGGATGGTTCTTCACCAGATTAGATATTTACCCAGACCCTCATTCTCCAATGTGATGAACTAGGCAAAAATTCTTCTGGTGCCTGCACCCTGTCACAGAATATCACCCCAAAACATGGAAGCGCCCAAACACCAGATTGAGTTGAACCCCACAGTAAGCCTTATTTCTTCAGGGCCTCAGAATTTCTTTTGCTTTCCTCATGGAAATTGTGGGATATAGGAGAGATAAGGTGTCACCATTAAGAAAGGGTAGTATTTACATTTGCATATCAATTATGTTTAACCTTTTAGACATATGATATGCTAGCTTGAACTTATGCTTTACATTTGAAGCCGAATTCAACAGCTTAAGTAAGTAGGTTTTCGTAGTTTTAACTTTAAAGGGTGATCTAGCAAGCTGTAAAGATTTTCTAAAACAGTGGAGCGTATTTAGTTTTTTAATGTACATGTTTATGAAACGATTACACAAATGAAACATTTGTGAGTTTTAAATTTCCGGAGAAGTATAATTCACCAATAGTTTTCTTGTAGATGTTTTTCCATTAACAATCCCAGTTCCATCACCCGCCCAGGATATCACTACTGTTCCCCATGTCATCAAACCTTAGGATGTTCAATAACTGAAACAGCTAATATGGGTTTACTTACAGGGGACATCTTTTGTTCTGTTTTGTAAAGTAAAACTATTGTGAACGCAAGTATTATACACAGTAAGTGTTTAATATAGCATTTGTCAGTCATTGGTTAAGCAGCTAGGACCTGTTCACTCTTGACACCCCAGGTGCTGTGTATGTTGCACTATATTTAAAAAAAAAAATGTATAAGGTGTTTACTGTTTTTGTTGCGATGTATATATTTATAAGTTATTAAAGTGTTATAATCCTAGTACTTTGTTGGAGTGCTATATATTTTTAATGTGACACATAATTGTGAAGACTTTGATGTACAAAAAGGCATCCCTGGAATCTTCCGCTTCAGGCTCGGTCCCACACACCCTCACAGTGAGAATCCCCTCCCCAATCACATTACAGAATGGTTATCAGATAGTAGGAACGCGTGTAGTGTGACGGATCTCATGGGGTGGGGGCCTTGATCTATTGTAACTCCTTTGAAGAGGGGTGATTCTTTACAGTTGAGGCCATACACTACATCCGCAGGGCTACGTGATAGCCTGGGACCGGCCTGGACAATCAGACACAAAGGAAGAGGAATGTCAGAGGGTGCGGTAGTGAATAGGGTGAAAGGGTGGTGTTGGGCGGGCACAGGGTGTGATTCCCAGGGAAGAGCAGCGCAGATGGGGGGAGGTTTACGGCCCATGCATAAGACAGAGAGCGGGGGTGACCAGTGCGTGGGGGAGATGCTTGCGAGGGTGGGGAGCCATGCTGAGGATCGGCAGCGTGCAGAGAGTGGGTCTGGTCAAGGCATCTAAAACGGCTGCCGTGCATGACAAAAGTGTAACATTGGAAAAAAGCAAGATGGCGCAGACAAAAGGGTGGTGTCGGGCGGGCACAGGGTGTGATTCTCAGGGAAGAGCAGCGCAGATGGGGGGAGGTTTATGGTCCGTGCATAAGACAGAGAGCGGGGGTGACCAGTGCGTGGGGGAGATGCTTGCGAGGGTGGGGAGCCATGCTGAGGATCGGCAGCGTGCAGAGAGTGGGTCTGGTCAAGGCATCTAAAATGGCTGCCGTGCACGACAAAAGTGTGGCATTGGAAAAAAAGCAAGATGGCGCAGACAATGTTTATCAATACGGATTAATTTATAACAATTATTTTTAACAATATATTTACTCTCAGTGTCAAAATTGCGGTCAACACTTCCTGATTTCCTTCGAATCGAACGTTAACAGACGTCACGCAGCAAAAAAAAAAAGAAAAAACGCTCACACGCAGCCGCTGGAAGACAAGTATCAACATATATGAGCCTCCTCAGCCACCCTCAGAAAACATAGGGGGTCAGGATACGTCTCCCGTACCCCCTTATACCCATTTCACACATAGTTTTTCCTCCATCTTGTAATTTAATTAGAACGAAACACAAAATGGCGAATTCCCGTTTCGCTCCCTGTTCGCTTTCCGGTTCGCGAACCGGAAAGCGCTTCTACCGCAAAAAAATCAATATTTTTTTATTTGCCCCACGGGACCCTTTAATAACCCCAACATCATTCCTAGGGGGTCAAGAAGTCTACCTTGCCCCCTTTCATTAAATTCCCCCTTCGTTTTTCTCCTCCTCTTGTCTCTCGATCCTACCGAGAGACAAGATGGCGGCCGCTCCGGACTGTTTAGAATGTTGACAGACACCGGATAGCCAATCAGCTTCGCTACGCAAAGTTCCGTAACGCGAAAAGTACGTGAACTGGAGCGCTATCCGGGACGCTGTCACAGATATATAAATTTTTTAAAACGTTAATTTCTCAAAATACACTGGAGCACATATATTGAGATCCAGCAAAGGCACATCGGGCTAACAGTCCCTACAATTTTGCCAAGTTTCGTGCAAATCCATTCAGCCGTTCGAGCTAAAAGTGAGGCCAAATGCCCTATGGAAAAATTAATGGGAAAACGCGTTTTGGGACCCCCCTTTTTTCTCGGCCCCCCCTTGACTAAACCCCCCCAAATTTTTAGGGGCTGCTCAGAAACAAAATGTGCAATTTTCCTGAAAATTTCAGCCGATTCCGTCCACAAACGTCAAAGTTATTAGACATAGAATTTTCAAAAGTCCCATAGAGAAAAAATCCTAACTATATATACCTACTGGCGATATATATATACACACATATATATATATATCTATATATATATCTATATATATATATCTATATATGTATATATATATCTATATATGTATATCTATATATATATATATATATATATATATATATATATATATATATATATATATATATATATATATATATATATATATATATATACAGATATATAGATATATATATATCTGTGGAGCAGTGGAGAGCCAAGGAAGTGGGGCCGGGGTCGTGCCAGGAGAAACTAGTGACCCCCCAGTAAAGAAAAGCCAGGAAACAAAATCTATAATCAACCTGGCTAATATAGATCTGTCAGAAGCAGAAAGGCAGTTACTTTGTCTAAGCTTAACATTTTTGTCCTGAATCCAACTTCAAGTACACAAGAACAAGGCCAGATGTGTACCAATTCATTCGAAAAATCACTTTAATTCATAGTACTGTAGCGCCATGGCCCTTTAACCTTCCTTCATGTACTGAAACAAGAATTGAAAGATTAGTCTACTGATAGAATTGTTTAAAAAGCCAATATAGCAGTATGCTAAGAGAATAGTATATATGAGTTTTCTTGAACAGTATTTGTGGTTATGTTAAAGCTAGAATTAACTTGCCATATAGAGAATTGGTGAAAACAAATCCCTACTACGGAATACGTGTTGCTAGAGAGATTGAAAAAAAGTGACCGTAGAACGTGGTTTATACAATTTTATTATATATTTTTTTACACAACTTTAATTTCTTTTCACGTTTATGTGAGCACGTATGAGTAACGAATTACATATTGCATTAAATTAGTTTGACTTGAAGTAAAAAAGATTTAAATGCATTTAAGAAAAAAAAGATGTTCTTGTCTCCAAGAGATTTTTTCAAAAGTTTTATCTGTGATGAATTATTATTTTTTGTAAGTATTTATGCTATTTAGACAAAAAATAATTGCAGATGAGAATTTTTAGTGAGACATATAAAATGTATTTATACAGATAATAATTATTCTATGTCAACTAATGACTCAATGCACTAGCACTTTAAAATGGGGCTTATCACTATTCATGATCATGTGATCCAGGCCGCTTGGACGGCCGAAACGCGTCTTGACTAAATGCAAAAATAAATAATGCTGGCATATGAGAAGGTCTACACCTGTTATTCTGGTTCTAAGCAGAGAGAATATTACGAGTTTCAGTGATATATATATATCTATATACACATATGTACATTTACATACAGTCATGTGTGCAAATGCAATTCACTTTTGCCCTTTATAGGTGGTCCCACCAGTTTTATCTAAGACCCTTAGTATGATCTCCTTTAACATTATTCCAGAGTCACCATTGTCTCTCCCTTAAACCGGGGCACTTGCAGCACTGGTACACCACATGGTTGGCCCTGGAAGGGGTAGGATTGGGCTCATCTGATGCCTTACTGAAAGACCATTGGAGGACACAAGAGGTTTGGTTTTGACCAGGACCCCAAATCGATATCAAGTAGTTTTTCCATGTATTATATGCACTTTATTCAACCTAGGCAACTAATGTTTTAAGACATACAACAATATATAATATATAAGGACAATTGGCTACAGCTTACTGCAAAAATACTTATTTTATTATTGGTTTTAGACATTTAGGAAAATCAATGACACAATGCAATTAAAAACGACAAAATGACAGAATTAGAATCATATATAATACAATGTCAATAGAAATCATACATTCAAAACATTTTATATGAACACAGGTTAAAAAGATTAAAAAATAAGTGGCACTGAAACCTCAAATATAAAAAGAAGACTTAATTGACCAAGTCTATATAACAAGCTACATACTTGCTATAAGTCTCCGGTTGGCGGGAATTAAACCGATAGGTTTCATCCAATCAGCTCCTGTAACATCCAATCACCAGAGGGAGTATTCGAGCAACAAATTGAAACGTTATCTACTTTAGCTGTATTATCACTACTGCTCAGTTTACGTGGCTGCTCCAGAAGAAGGCGCTGGTTCGCCGAAACGCACGTAGAGACTTATTGTGCCACTTATTTTTTAATCTTTTTAACCTGTGTTCATATAAAATGTTTTGAATGTATGATTTCTATTGACATTGTATTATATATGATTCTAATTCTGTCATTTTGTCGTTTTTAATTGCATTGTGTCATTGATTTTCCTAAATGTCTAAACCCAATAATAAAATAAGTATTTTTGCAGTAAGCTGTAGCCAATTGTCCTCATATATTATATATTGTTGTATGTCTTAAAACATTAGTTGCCTAGGTTGTTTTTTGTCGAAAGCCTTGTTTTCCCTGACCTAGGAACCATCGTATCCACACTTTCAGGGGGTTCTTGTTAAATACACGTCATTATATACACTTTATGCCTTGTGCACATAAAATAAAATAATGCAGCAGCATCTTTTTATTTGCGCTTTTTTCACCCATTCAAAGTACGATACACATGAACTTTCATTGGTTGTTGTTGAATGGCCAGTTTTTCGGTCGAGCCTAGCAGCAGCTTGCATGCACTGCTTGCAATGCGAGGCATGCTGTATTGGAGTATGCACGGGAAGCCTCTACTACTCTCTGCCCCTATGTATCATTGGTTTGTGTCCTTGTCCTTCCTAAATGCTGGCTTCTGATTCGTTAATATGGTTGCTAGTCCCTCCTTGTCTTCATTTGTAACCTCCCACGAGGACTGGTCATTTTACTTCTGTTGATACACTGTAGTCTTATTTTAGTCTGTAAGCACTATTTTCTTTAATGTGTTTCTCCTAGTGCGGATATCACATGCTTTCCTGCAACATTGAGAATGCCATGGGCTTTACAGGACGTCAGTCCCACAAGTTTTATATACACTGACTTCAGTACGGTGCCCGCTTTGATGTTTTCCAAATTTAATTGCCACTGCTCCTGCATCATGTACATTGTGTATTTACAAGATCCCCTGTCATGCTTTCACGTTAAGAGACCACGCCCCTTTCTTTAGATGACCTGCATCTAAAGAAAGGTCTGCGGCACCTATTGCATTGCAAATGTTTGTACTACCAATTGCGGCGCGTGTGATATTTTTAAAATGCGGGGCTCGCACGACTTGAGCTTTTGCTGACACTCTATAACCAAGCAGTAGAAGCGTGAGGTAGCAGCGCAGTGACACAACGAAGCTGCAGCGGGTGGCTCTGGATGCTGGGCTGGCGCTGCTCCTGGTAGCTTCAGGCTGCTCACAAGGTAAGTGCAGTTCACTGACTGAACGTCCAACACTCCCTTTTTTGTTCAACAAGAAGGCTGTCCTCACTGCCAGAGATGACTAACTCTTCAGAAAAGTCATTAATCGGGTTGACATTCTATTCCAGAGGTTCACGGGGTTTGAGTACTTGTATGGGTTGTATAATCGGGCACAAAGGCTATAAAATAAATGACTGCGCTGGCAATGTTTCCACGGATACTGATTGTATGTGATAATTCCCAAATCTTTTGAACAGCAGAGCTGACATCCACACCAGTACGCAAAAAGAAGGCGATCGCTCACGCCTCCGGACGCTTCGGGTCTCTCAACTGACAGCATGAGGAGCAGAGCTCCCTGGCTTTATAGTGACGTTTATGGAGAGTTACAATCTAAAGGATGTCACAAAGCTACTTTGCATACCGAAGTTCACAGTCTAACATTTTTCACGTAGGCAAAGTAGCTTATTGGACTAATGCATCTGTTGTGGAACTCTGTGTGTAACCTGTCCAATTGAAGTTTGAATGTCAATGGATGCGCTTGGCCCTTCATTGTTCCAAAGTCAATGAAATGACACTGAGCAGGGTAACAATGTTCTGATTACTTATCAATGCTTTAGATGCCCTCTCTCTGGGGTATATTCACAAGAACGTGTGATAACCACCGCCAGAGTAGTGTAACGCAACTTTCAACATCGCAGCCCATCGCAGGAAAATAACCCTGTGTCAATGTGGAATTCACAACACGGCGGGTGGCATGTGATAGTCTGTTGAAACCGCGGACAATGTCCGCAATACAACCACCTCAATCAAGAGAAAAACACAAACCACAACACCAAAAAACCTGCGATGGACCCAAGCGCCATGAGGAAACCAGAGATAAGCAGCTCCAGGCCTGCAACATACACCTGGCAGGCGGGAAAATCACCATAAAAGAAGAAAAAACACACAACCACAAACTGACCACCAGCAGAGGTTTAGCGCAACACCACAAGCACGCTGGATGACCAGCCCGGGACCTCAGGGACATGGAAGGGTAAGGACAAGAAGAAGTAGAAGACGAAATTCAGTCCGCAGGTGAACAGGATCATAGGCACGGAGGTGCTGAAACACCATCAACAACTGTTTGTCACATCCAACGTGTCATTGGCCACCAAAAACAGAATATGGCTGGACATCGTGGACAAGGTGAATGCCTTCGGGGAGCACAAGAGGACAATGGACAAGGTCAAGAGGCGATGGATTGACATCAAGCGGCAGACCAAGAAGAAACTCTCCGCCAACTGGAAGGAAGCAACGCAGAATGGAGGTGGGGGCCCAGCACCACAGCTCGAGCTGGATGACATGGATGAGCTGCTGTGGACAGTCATCAGTGTGGAGAGTGTGGCTAGAGTCAGGGGATCAGAAACTGCTCGACAGGACACAACACAACCGCAACAGGGTGAGTAACCACCAGGTACTGGGGAGACGGGTGGAGTTGGGCACAATGGCACACATGCACAATCAAGCACACCCACAATGACTTTGGGTCCTCTCCCAGATCTACAGACTGTCACAATGCACAATGCCAAGCTGTCTCAATGTCAACATGAACCATGCGGCTACATACATGTGGACAGATCATAATGCACATCTCTCCTTCACATTGCAGGGGTACCATCAAACCTCCTGCAGAGCAGTCCCAGCCACTCTTCACTGATGATGAGGAGGAGAACACCAGCATCGACACCCAAGCCATCGAAGACATCATGGACCTCACCCGCAACTCACCTCCAAGAACAGGGCAGGCCAGCTGCATCGCGGAGACCGCACCCACTGCTCAAAGCACCCAGCAGGAGGCAACCACAGCCCCGGCACCCCCCCAATACCCCCAGGAACAACACATGGCCTTTCAACTCTGTGAGCTGCAGTGTGAGAGGGAGAGCGCAGAGCAGGTGTGGTTGGGCTTCAGCAACATGGCAACCAAACTTGACATCATCCTTGGGCGTGTATCCCCACTACAAGGGCTCCAACGAGCCCTGACTGACATCGCTGGAGTCATGATGCAGAGAGAAAAACACCTGTCTGCTCAGAGTGGCTCCAGCGATACCAGCCATGAGCTGGCACACATGCGGAGGCTCATGGAGTACATGGTAGGGATGGAGGCGGAAAGGATGGCAGCCACCGCTGCGCATCAGGGGAATGTCGCTGGGATCTACCATGCCCTGCAAATCCTCATCATGGCATTGCTGCCACAAGGCGTGATAATATTGAATGCTGCTGCCCCCACACCATCCACATCTGCTCCCTGGTGTGGCCATGCCTCCCTGTGTGGCAGGCCTAACCACTCCGGCACCTGAGGTGTCAGTGCCTCCCTGTGCAGAGGCAGACCACCTCCAGCACCTGAGATGTCAGTGCCTCCCTTTGCGGCAGACAGACCTCCTCAGGCACCTGAGGTGTCAGTGCCTCCCTGTGTGGCAGACATACCACCTTCGGCACCTTAGGTGTCAGTGCCACACAGTGCAATAGCCGGTACAGAACCACCCCCAGGCGGGGCAGGGAGCATATCCGGGGATGAGGACGTTGTTGGGCTTGTGATCAGAAGGGTTCAGTAGCATTTATTTCTGCCACCTGGACTGTTCCCGGTTGGTTCCCACATGGCCTCATGACCTTCCACTGATCCCCGATTCACACAGATGCACTCCCCTTGGACAGCGACATGGACTGCCACATTCTGTTTAATGACCAATGACACAGCGACCAGACTGCGGTTTGCACCTCTCCTCTTCCGCAGTACTTGTTTTCCATGGGTGGACTCTGGCTGGCCCTCCACGGGCACAGATAGTGTGGTGTATTCGCAGTGCCCTGTACTGCTCCAGCTGGGGAAAAGCACTCAATGTGCAATAAACATCCAGTGACACACTGTTGTCTCATGTCTTTCCTCATTCATGTATGTATGTGTGGATGAATGTAGGGACAGTGATTTCTCTTGCGTCAATGATGCACATCCTGTGGGATGGCAGTCAGAGGGTGCAACATGGCAATTGTGTCACAGGTCCCGTGGACACCACAACAGGGACACACGCAGCAGCCACTTTCTTGTCTGGACATGGCCTGAAACACGCCCAGTGCCCACGAGTCATTTTTGCAAGCCGTGTCCTGTTTTGCCGTACTGCAGACAAGACCAATCTGCTCATGCACCCGGGGGGGGCCTTGTTGCTTCCCATTGCAGGCGTACTCCCTGGTGGTGTGCAGGTCACTGGCCAAGTTGTCAGCATGTCACAACCACTTCCTGATTGCAGGTCTGTACACACACCAAACCCACCCGGTACAGGCTTCACAGGCCATGTGACTCTGCAAATGCAAGGTGCCGACAACATCACATATGCCTCTGCTGGTGGTGACTAGATAGCAGGCCCGAGGCCTAGAGGCTGGCACGGGCCTGCCACCACGGGGCGCTGACTGGGTTTGTACAGGGTTTATGGCAGTCACTGCATTTTGGCCTGCACAGGCACCCTGCAACGCGCTTCTGACTGGAGTTGGACAGGGTTTGTGACTCATGCAGGATTGCGGCCTACACAGGTTTGCCACCACTTGGCGCAAACTGGATTTGGACAGTGTTTGTGGCAGTCACTGCGTAGCTGCCTGCACAGGCACCCAGCCACGGGACTCTGACTGGGGTTGGACAGGGTTTGTGGCAGAAGCTGCATTGCGGCCAGCACAGGCACCCCATCACGGGACGGTGACTTAGGGTGCATTGAGTCATTGGCACCTTGAGCTGCTGAGCGGGTGTGCAGCCTGTGACGATGGCCTGTCCTGGCGGTCCGAACTGCCCAGGATTTGTCTGCCTTTCTGGACTGCAGCATCCTGCGTGGTCCTACCGCAGCGTGGCCTCATTTCCGGGGTCACAGAGTTAGTGGCACCCATGTGGCTGAGTGGCTGTGCAGGCTGCGATGTTGCCGGGTGCCTTGGTTCATACCATGCCATGGTGTAATATAGTCCCAGCACCAGACGTGTTACCTGGTGGCCAGCACAGCGTGGATGCACGGTGCGGAGGGTGCCATGTCTACGGGCCACAGCCTTGTGACTTGCAGTGGCACATGGTGGGATCTGCAGTCTAAATGCCGGTGGCGGAAGGTGACCAGTGTGGCCTGATGTGCATGGGCGGGCATGCTCCACTGGACAGTGGGAGGGGCTGGGATGCCTCTGCCTGTGTGTGCATGAGTGGGTTGGTGATGTTGTCTTGTGCAAGTGTGTGTACTGTGCCAGTCATGTCTCTCGAGTGTTTCAGATGACGGCTCTGTCTCAGATGTGGGACCTGGTGTGCTGCTATACATACTGGCAAGTGGTTGGAGACAAAACCGGTGGCAGGAGGTGAGCTGTGTGGCCTGGTTGTGCAGGGTTAGCTCTCTCTCTCCCTCTCTTCTCTTTCTCTCTCTCTCTCTCTCTCTCTCCTTCTCTCTCCCTCTCTCTTTTTCTCTATCTCTCTCCCCTCTCTTCTTCTCTCTCTCTCCTTCGCTCTCTCTCTCTGTCCTTTGATGTACTCAGGACACCCCTTCTCATCCTGTTTTTTGTCTTGCAAGCTGTGACCTACGGAATGTGTCGAGGGGAGTCTCCATGTGTTTTCGTTTGGTTTCTGTATTGTTTGCTTCAATAGTGAATTTGTGATGGTCATTTCTGTGCTGACACATACATGTCACCAGTTGTGATTCTGCGACATCAGGCGGATTATTTGGTACATGTTTAGGTGTCGCTGATGTGGCATGTCTTTGCCTGGGGGGGGCCTGCGGGGGTCCTGGGTGTGGTGGGGGTGGGTGTAGTGGCCCTCTTGGTGTTCGTGCTGCATGTTAAATTTCTCCATGGCATCTGTTGCCCTTCCGATGATGCCCTGGGCAGGGCTCCCTTTTGTGGTGCAGGCTGCCGTCCGCCTTTACACCAGGTCAGAGCAGGTGTCAAATTCCTGCTGCTAACACACCTTATTGCGTGTTTCGTGTTCTTATCGCCAATCTGGCTGGTCATTGTGAATGTTGAGGTGTGGTGTTGTCGCGGGTTTTGGCACGGGAACACCTACTCTGCATCTCATTAGTGATAGTTGCAGGGGTCTTCTGTGGTGATGTTTTTTTGCAGCTGCTATCGTGGGAAAACTGGTGCTGTGGACTGTTAGCACCTGCTTGTGAATGGTGGGGTAAACTTATCACAACATTGGCTGCGATAAAGTGCTGTTAATTCGGCGATAGCTCCTTGTGAATATGCCCCTCTTTTTCTGAGTCGTTATGTCAAAACGTCATGTTAAATTGGAGAAATTCTGGGTTGTTTGTATTGTGTTTTTTGTTGTTGTGTTTGTGTGCTGTTTTATTGTCGAGTTAAGCTGTAGCTGTCGGTGATAATTTGACACCGGTTCTAAAGTACGAAAAGCGTGCCGAAACGCCGTACCAATAAGTCATTCTCCTTCTCTATTTAAAATGTAGTACTGTCAGGATTACTGGTTGATGTGGTAACACAATTAATAAAAAGGGGGTTCACTGTTTTGATCATTAGCCAACATAATTCCACTTTATTTCACAAACTGAAAAAAAAACATTTCTTTAAATATTTTTTCTTGAAAATGTTTTTTGCTATATTTGTTCATATGATCCCTTTCCTCGTTCTCCACTTGACTGATCAATAAAGGTAGGGAAAAGACATATTTTCCATTCTTTTAACAATCTCCATACGGCCACTAGTTATACACTATTTAATTGCTCCATGGCATCTGTTGCCCTTCTGATGACGCCCTGGGCAGGGCTCCCTATTGTGGTGCAGGCTGTCATCCGACTTTACACCAGGTCAGAGCAGGTGTCAAATTCCTGCTGCTATCGCACCTTATTGCGTGTTTTGTGTTCTTGTCGCCAATCTGGCTGGTCGTTGTGAATGTTGAGGTGTGGTGTTGTCGCGGGTTTTGGCACGGGAACACCTACTCTGTATCTCATTAGTGATAGTTGCGGGGGTCTTCTGTGGTGATGTTTTTTGCAGCTGCTATCGTGGGAAAACTGGTGCTGTGGGCTGTTAGCACCTGCTTGTGAATGGTGGGGTAAATTTATCACGACATTGGCTGCGATAAAGTGCTGTTAATTCGGCGATAGCTCCTTGTGAATATGCCCCTCTTTTTCTGAGTCGTTATGTCAAAACGTCATGTTAAATTGGAGAAATTCTGGGTTGTTTGTATTGTGTTTTTTGTTGTTGTGTTTGTGTGCTGTTTTATTGTTGAGTTAAGCTGTAGCTGTCGATGATAATTTGGCACCAGTTCTAAAGTACGAAAAACGTGCAGAAACGCCGTACCAATAAGTCATTCTCCTTCTCTATTTAAAATGTGGTACTGTCAGGATTACTGGTTGATGTGGTAACACAATTAATAAAAAGGGGGTTCACTGTTTTGATCATTAGCAAATATAATTCCACTTTATTTCACCAACTGAAAAAAAACATTTCTTCAAATATTTTTTCTTGAAAAGGTTTTTTGCTATATTTGTTCATATGATCCCTTTTCTCGTTCTCCACTTGACTGATCAATAAAGGTAGGGAAAATACATATTTTCCATTCTTTTAACAATCTTCATACGGCCACTAATTATACACTATTAAAGACTCTGAGCATCACCATAAAAGGCACAGTAACAACTCACACAAAGCGAGAAATCGATCTCATATTGGTATTCTCACTGGTAAATAATTAGGGGCAGATTTATGTTAACTGGCGCATCCCGAGGGATGCGCCAGTTAACATGCGCCACCCATGGTGCGCCGCATTTATGATGCAGCGCACCATGGGGCAAAAACGGCACAGATGCGTCACGCATCTGTGCCGTAAAAGTGACGCATTGCTGGAGTTGTGTTGCAAGCGCGGCGCAGCTCCAGCAAGGCTCGGGGGTGCCCTATCTGACCAATGCTGCGTCAATCCTTATGCCTGCTTCAAGCAGGCGCAGGGTTTTGACGCAGCATTGGCCTAAAAGTGACTGAGTGAAATCTTATAGATTTCACTCAGCCACTTTTGCGAGGCGCACCTGCCCCGGAACGCCCACCCTGCGCCGGAACGCCCACAAGCGGCGCAGGGCTTTACAACGTGACGCATCTGCCTAGATGCGTCACGTTGTAAATCGGTCGTAGGGATGCGCCACGTTTACGCCACAGTTGCGTGACGCAAACGTGGCGCATACACAACATAAATCTACCCCACAGAGTTCTGCTGAAACAACAAACAGTAAATCTGCCTAGTTGAAGTAATATCATGGCAAAGTAGGCCTGAAAGTCAAAGTTATGGGTTGGCCCAGGATGCAATAAAAGATTAGCATCACTTGTCAAACTTTTTGCATTCGAGGGCCTCACAGGCGATAACGAGACATCCGTCAAAACTTGACAAATTGCCGACACTCATTTCCCCAAATTCCGACACTCATTTCCCCTCCTACTTAAGAGGTGAATACACTTCTAGTTCTAAAGGCCCAGCTTCAGCAAACTCTGAGCCTCCAGCCGCCACTCGATCAGTGCTCACTGGTAACAGGTGTCTGCCTTATGTAGTGGGGCTTTGTTATACAAGTGCAAGGCATGAAAACATACCAAACCCCCCCACATTCAGAGAGAAAATTCTCAGCGTGTCAGGAGCACTCATTTTATAAAAAAGAATCTGGTTGCCACAGCATGGTAAACTGACTATTATTACTAAACATTTTCACTGATTTACCAGAGCTATGTTGCCAAAAGCAGTTCCGGAAAATATGTTCCCATCCCTTATCCATGAATCACAGAAAATAGTAGGACTGTCAATTGGCAGGCAGGGGGTTTACCTTCAGTGCACCAGTAGCTTTGTCGCTCTGCCTGTCTGACGTTTGATGAGCCATGGAAATGTTTTTAACTAAATGCAGAATACATGGAAAGTTAGCAACTTTTTTTTAAAGTTAACTGCTCCTCACTAATGGTTTAAAACTAAAGTAAACGTTTTGAACTTTCAACGCCGATTAATATAGGCTGGTCTACATCGGGAATAATCATGCATTTGCATTGCGAGAGGGCTCGCATTTTAATTTGTTTTACCTATTGGTATTTTAAAAGACAATCAGGCACATGCATCAAGCGATTTAGGAATCGTAAACGGTGCGAATCGCAAAATTCGGCCGTTTGCGATTCCTAAATCAGTATTTGGGATGCATTATCCTAAAAGTGAAGAAATCGCTATTTTTGCGATCTTTTAAAGTGCGATTGCTTTTAAGGAATCGCAATTTTGCGATTCCTTAAAAGCAATGCATGAAACTGAAAAAAATTGCGATTTCGCAATTAGAGAGAAAACATTACCATGAGGTTGGACCTCATGGTAATTTTGCAAAATGGTAGAAATATGCAATTTTGTGCATTTTTTTAACTTTCATGTTGTGCACACACATGCCCTTAGGGCATGTGTGTACACAACATATGTGCATTGTTTGATTTCAGGGGTGCAACAGGGTGTCCTTTGGACACCCCTGCACCCTTGAAATCGCAATCTCAATTTGCGATTAGCTAATTGCGAATCGCAAATTGAGATTGTCTTCCCATTCATTCCTAAGGGCCTCTAGGCCCATAGGAATGAATGGGAAGGGATTCCTTAATTGCAATTTGCAAAATGTTAATCGCAATTAAGGAATTTTAAGAAATCGCAATTTATTTAGCGATTTCTTAATGCATATGCATTTGCAATTCCTTAATTGCGATTCCTTAAAAATCGCAATTAAGGAATCGCAAATGCCGAGATTGATGCATGTACCTGAATGACTTTTATTCATGCAGTTGTTTTTTAAACACCTAAATAAATGGCATTGTCATTTACAATGTCAATATGTTAAAATCTCTCAATTGCGAGACCTATTGCATTGCAAATGCTTGTTAATAAAGGAACTTGTAAGACTTGAAAAAGGTCGATATGTGGGTATTATCAGTTTTGTTTCTGTTCCTCATTTATCGGAATGCCGAGTCATGCATTCGAAAGTTATGGATGCAGGATACTTTGAGGGCAGTAAATGTGATGAACAGAAGGAAATTAAAGGAAATCTCCTTAGATGGTAAATTGTTTCCCCTGATAAATAGCATCGTAAGTGAAAAAGTATCATGCATCCACCATACGACGAGGGAACGTCTTAACAAGGATTACTTTCTCTTTAGTGCATTTATTAAAGCGGCATGTTTCACAGCAATGAGTTCAATGCTGCACCTTCTGGTTTTAATCTGTCAAAGTGCTACTCCAGAACAGTTGGTGGGCAGCTTGCAAATGCCATCCAATCAACAACTGTGCCAGGCAGACGCATAAAGGGCAATATGTTGGACTATAAAGTAGGTTGATTGTGTCATTCTCCTGGATTAGTCTAAGAGGGTTACTATAATCACTGCAGAAGCAGGGCAGAGAGAGAAGTGCAGCGGAAACACCAGACCCACTACATTTCATTTACTTGATACTGTTTATTTTATTTTAAATACATTAGCGCTGCTGTTGACAAATTTCAAATAGCCTTTTCTGAACCCTGTACTGCACTAAAACAGTGAAGATGAGTTTGATGAATAAAGCGAACAATAACAGACTTCATTAGTGTACTTTTAAATAGCTAGAAAAAAACAAATGTTTTAGTGCACTCAGTGATGTGGGCACATTACCAACGAGTAACGATATTTATCGCTAACGGCTTAGCAACGATTTTTTCATGGCTAAGCACCGCCTGAACTTATCACTGAGATAACGTGCTATTAGCAACGTTTATCTCCAAAGCGATAATTTTTCCGGCGATAGCGTGAATATCGCTGAGAATACAGCGATATTCACGCATTAGCGTCGAAATGCTCTTAGCCATGTCATCCACCTCCCATTGGATAACATGGCTAAGAACTGGATGTTTATCGCTAATGACATGCAAAGTGGGCGTACCCAACCTGTTAGCGACTGAAATCAGTCGCTAACGTCGCTATCACCTATTAGCAAGGCGGGCGTATCGATGGAAATATTCCCGCTATCGCCAAATACTAATGCCTGCCTAGACCAGTTCTTAGCCACCTCCAATGGGAGGTGGATAACATGGCTAAGAGCATTTCATCGCTAATGCGTGAATATCGCTGTATTCTCAGCAATATTCACGCTATCGCCGGAAAAATTATCGCTTTGGAGATAAACCTAGCTAATAGCACATTATCTCAGCGATAATTTCCGGCGATGCTTAGCGATAAAAAAATTGTTAGCCTAGTTAGCGATAAATATCGCTACTCGTTGGTAATATGCCCCCAAATGTTGCTGCAGTGCTACAGGAGGAATAGCTGAATTTTACGTTGCCTAACGCAGCAAACCTCCATGAACCAGGCATAACTGTTTTGAATTTACATTGCGATAGCACAAAGCAAGGATGGCATTTGGTATACTATGCAAACGTTGCCAGGGAAAACTTTTTCTTTGTTTTCATTTAAATACACCATCAGAACATTTCAGGGAATGGGAGTTGGATCTTGATATAGAGCTGACTTGCCTTTTAATAGTCAATGAGGTTTCATATTGAATGAATCACAACTGATTGACAAACCTGCTAGGTTAAGTAAGTTTTGCTTACAGAGGCAAATACATTTTTTTGTATGATTGGATTACCACTCACAGGGTTGCCAATGCTCGCCGCTACTATTCGCAGTATACATTGATCCATTAATTCGTAGCTTGGAAGCAAATGGTGGGATTCCCCCTATAAAGGTTCACAGTTTAGAATATAAAACCTTGACATATGCAGACGACATTGCTATAGTGACCCCATTACCTGCAAATGCCATAGCTGTAGTGGAGTCTGAAGCGCTTTCTTATGGTCTGGTGTCAGGATATGCGTTAAATAGGCCCAAGACTCAGATAATCAAGAATGAGGGGGCTGTGTGCAATGATATACAGGTCGTTGAGTCCGCTGTCTATCTAGGGATCTACATCTCGGTGGATCTGGATAAGACTGTGGATAGGAACATTGAACCTATATTATGTAAAGCTAAAAAAGATCTGGATAGTATACATAATCTTCATCTTTGCCTAGTAGGGCCCAAGTTTCTTTATCTTTTCAGGGCGATCCCACTTGCATTTGAGGCCAAATGGTTTACGGCACTGGAGCACTTGGCCAACAGATTTATCTGGGCACATGGGAAAACCAGGAGGGCTTTATGTTTTATGTCCTTACCTAGGACAAGGGGAGGTTTGTCCATCCCGGATTTTAATATGTATTACTGGGCGGCAGCCTTTCAGTATATGAGTAGTCTGCTAGGGGGGGGATGCGTCTGATCCGCAGGTCAAGTTAGGATCTATAGATATGTATTCTATACTGATTGGCGGGGAGGTGGAGAACTGCTTTCTAAAATACACTGACCCTAGTTATTTTAAAAGAACCAGGTATAAGACCTTAATGGCTGCTTATAAGGTGTTGTCGTCGTTTCGGAAAAAAGTGGACTTGCCAGGTTGAATGCTTATACTCAGCTATGTAGGAACTCAACCCTACCGGCGGACATTTTTGCTGACTCAGTAATGGTAGAATGGGGACGGCGTGGAGTCCGGAAATTGGGCGATCTGAGGGGGCCGAAAGGAATTTTTCAGTTCTCCGAAATGCAGGTTATTTATGGTATTGACAAAAGGTATTTTTTTAAGTATCTACAAATTCGGAGCTTCTTGGGAAATAAAAAGGGCGGGCCCGCTGGCTTCAGTAAAAACAAAGTAATAGATGTGATTGAGGGTGCTGTTGATTACACCATACAAAGGTTCTATGCCGAGCTGTTTGCGTTGAAAAAGTATCATCTTGGAAAATATGGGAACAAGTGAGCAGACAAACTTGGGATAGGTCAAGACTGTTTTCAAGATTCATTAGAATTAGGCTAGACTATTCTATGTCCTGCAGGGCTTCAAACCAGCAGTATTAAACAATCTACTCCTTGTCTTATACGCCTGCAAGGTTAGCACAATGGGGAGGAACAACGGGTACTAGATGTCCGTGAGGTGATAGTTCAGACGCTGAAATAGTTCACATTTTTGCATCCTGCCCTCAGCTACAAGTTTTGCGGAGTGCAAAATAATCTTTTCTTGATAGAAGTAGGAATTAATATCGCTCTTACACTGTCTATAATAATATTAGCGATACATAGTGAAGATAAACTATGTATATCAAAATATTTTCTATTTATGGCCATGTCGGTTTTGCGTATTTGTATTGCATCGGCATGGCTGGACAAAGTACTACCAACCTTTCAACAATGGCTTTCTAGGTTGCTCTCCATGTATAATCTTGAGAAGTGGTTCTATGCGAGGAAGGAAGGTGAGGTAGTGTGGCTCACTGGTTAGAGGCGGCAGACCCGAGAGCAGAGGACGGCCCGGGACCAGGGTTCGATTCCCGGCGCGGCAGGTTTCTGGACCAGGGTCAGCGGACTCGATAATTCTCTTGCCTCGGTGCCCACTCTGATCAGCGATCACACTCGGCAACTCTGGGCATTAGCTTGCCTCATCTTCACTAACGGCCCCACCAGACTGCCGGGGATGCCTGGTCTCACCCTGGAGATACCCATTAAGGGACCATCTCTCAGGGAAGCCAGGAAGGGTTTCGCAGCGGTCGAAGCGCGGAGAAACACGCAAATTAAATTAAATTAAATTAAAGGGCAAAAGGGGTAGAACACTCGGAAAGCATACATGGGAACCCATTTCTAGCTGGAAGGAGAAGCAGTAATGATTCATTTATGTTTTACTTCTCATATATTAGGGAATTAATCCAATTATGTATGATCAATATGGATGCTAACTGTATAGCCAGATTTTTTTTTCTTGTTTAGATGTTTTGGTGTTTTGGTATAATTTTTGTGTTTACCTCCTGTTACTATGTATACATCTCAGCTGATTTTTTGTACATTTACTTCATTATGCTGCTGCGCTTGAAAAGATAAAAGTCTAATAAAAATATATTTTTTTAAAAGGAATACCCCTCGCAAGTTGATTTGGCAAGGAGTAAAAGGTTTTATTGAAGATGACCAGGAAGTGTAATAGCCAGTGGGGTTGTGCACACCCAACCAAAGTACACATTTGTGGGTATTCACATACTTCTCTCTGAGCCCTTACTACCTAATAAATAGTTGGAAATGTACATCAGTAACAACATTTCTTGGTGTGGCAATGATCAGAAGACCCCATTCTCCCCCAAACTTCAGTGGGTTAAGCGAAAGAGTGTTTAAATAGGGAAAACATTTTTCCTGTTGGTAAAAAAGGAGGCAGTAATTTTTTGCTTGAGAGTATGTGCATGTGTATATTTGCTCATAAGGCAATGTAATTTCTAAAAGGTGGAAATCAGTAGCTGCCACTCTTTTACAGGAGTGCTTCAAAAATATTGCCTGAATTCCTTAAATGTGTAAATCTGCACCTGTGAGAAATCGCAGTCTTGTGGGTGCAAATGTACTAGGTTTAACATTTGTAGAGGGATACATTCATCATAAGGGCAGCGTGTCTCCTCCACTATGGCAGAGGAGCTTTGCACCCCTAAAAACAGCTGGAAAGGTAAAATAAAACAACACTTGTTTTATTTCTCCTTTTCTGCTTAATCTTGGGGGCGGGGCCTAGGGTAATGACAGCCTCTGTCAAACCTGTTCAGTGTTTACCCAGGAGGGGAGAGTTCAGACCTGGCTTGTGGACTCTGCAGGGGAGACTACGTTTCCCTTCACCCCGCACATCTGGAGCGAGTTTTTAAGCATGATACCTGCCCATGGCTACTGGGTGCCCTTATCAGTCCTTAGTATATGGAACACCATGTACCCAGGGCATAGGTACCCCAGAGGCCTCCCAGGGGTTGGAGCATGTATTATGCCACCCCTGAGAGACCATTCAAACTGACATCACATGTCTGCTACTGCAGCCTGTGTAAGGTGGTGCATGCACCCCTTACTTATATATAGGTTACCTATATATATTCTAAATCACTGCAAAGAAACCTATCAGTCACTGCTATGGCAGGCCTTATCAATCCTGAAGGTAGGGTGCTGTGTTTTGTGTGAGAGTGTGCCCCTGCATAAGCAGAGCCCCTCTGCAGCCTTCAGAATCTATTCCCTGTGGTTGTCTGTGATGCAGCCAAACCATATATACTTAAGTGCATTATAACCTTGCAGTAAATGGTAACTTTAAAAAACCGCTGCTTAGAAACATGTTGTGTTTGGTGTCAAACACCTTGGAATCATACCTCCACACCAGTAGTAACTGGTGTGGGAGGTATGATTCCTCACTTGTAGAACTACTACTATGGGGCACTGGTCTACCCGGTACCAGCTTTCCTGACCAGGGCAGCACAAATTGGATGCTGCCAGCCACAGACATGAGTCTGCCCTCCTGCTGCTGAGCGGTGCTCGAGCAGGGGAAGGTTGGACAGTAGGTTTCCTGTCACAGGGAGGTGTGACCACCTCCCAGACAAGCTTTAGTGTATTGGGGCTGGGTGGGTGCACTAGGAAAGTGACTGAAAGTCTGCCCTGGGGGCACATTTGGTGTCCCTGTGCTTAGTCCAGTTCAAACCGGTTGCAGGAGCTACACTACGCTGGATGACTGAATAATCTCCCTTGGAGTAAAGGAGTTATTCCCATGCAAGGCAGGCACCTTTAATGTATATGACCGGTTTGCATCTCCCAAGCTCCTGAGGACTCAGAAAATTTCTGCAAAACAGGAGATGAGTTCCTGAGCTTCCCTGAGGTTGATCTGTCCTCTCAGCAATTCTGAGACCAGTATCCCTCATGGGGACCGTGCAACCCAAACCCCTGTGCACCGTGTACTTTTGCAGCAGCATATGATTTTTGGCAATCCCTGAGGCTGTGCTTTGGGCTATTTGCAGTCCTGACCCAGACCAATAATTGCACTGAAGATTTCCGGCCTACATTCCACAAGTCTTTCGTGGGCTGGTATTTCGTGATTCAGCTCGAGGTCCGTTTGCGATCCCTGGTCTGTTGGCCTGTGGTTTCCTGTGAAGGTAACTTTGATTTCCCTTGGGCTTCTCTGTTTACTTCAGGCGTGCCATGACTGTAGAGTCTCCAGGACCTTGCTGGTCCACACCCTGACTGGTTTCCTCTGCCAGCGTGGGTTTCATTTCTTAAGGCTTGTTGGTGTTCCATCCGGACCCCTCAGCACTCAACATCCTTTGTGGGACAGCTCACCTCCAGACTTTGGTCATCGGTGACATCTCCTTATCCCCTGGCTACAGAGTCAAGCATCCTGTCATCTCACCGGAAGAACCCGACATCAGTGGGCATTCGTCTACAGAGCCCCTGGTCACCCTGCAGTGACCCAGATTCTGTCCCATCTGCTTTCAGGTTCTTCTCACCTCGTATCCAGGCTTGGATTCCATGGGACACTTTTCATCTTCCCGGCAACAGCACTTCTTTGAGTCACGCCATTAAAAAGGTTGAAAGTTTCAGATACCACTTGACCCCTATGCACTGGCTACCCTGGGATAGGTAACACGGATACTTCGGTACTCATAAGAGTGCTGACCGTAGAACCTTCTATGTTCCAAAGGGTTTGCTTGAAGTTCTCTCGAAAGTGTCCTTAAACTGTAATTTTCCAACTGCGACTTTCCCATAGAGTTGCACGGAGCTCACGTCTGTGTTCTCACACTGCACCCGTCCTCCATGGGTCCCCTGTGTCACTGATTTGGGTAGTTACTTGGGGCCCCAGCAATTCTACATGCTCTAGGCAACATGTCTAGTCAAGTTGTTGTTGTTATACCACTTTGCTAGTATATGGTTCCATCTCCCCCTGGAGCACGGTGTGTATTGTGCTATTTACTGTCCTTCTAGTGATTAATAATTGTGTGCCTTGTGCTCTTGTGGAAATCAAAAATAATTTCTGTTTGTATAGGCTAAAGCCATCTTGTTTGTGGCATCCACTGAGCAAAGGCTTGTAGCCGCTGAAATCCACCTGGTTAAAGTTGTAGCTGTCGACTATTTGTGGCTGCTGTAAGCAGTTCTGTTCCCCGTCCCACTTTGCTGACTATGTGATCTCCCATCTGCCCATGTATGTCGGTAACTATTCCTGTGTAGGCCTGTACCTTCTATTTGTAACTACATGCTTACTCTGCAACAAACTCTGTATATAAGCACCATGGTCTGTGTATTCGATGTACTACCTCCTGGAACACCGGAGGGTGTAGTATGGAAGTGGTCCCACTCATGAGTGATTAATAAACATGTTATTTGAATTCTAGCTTCAGTGCCATCTCTATTTTGTTGGTCTACGGACTCGTGGACAGAGAAGGGTGAGCCCTGCACCAGTGTGCCCATTAAAAGGCACATTTCCACAGTCTGGCGCCTGACTCGTGGGGCCTCATCGGAGACGTGGCCATCCGAAGGACTGGTCTTGACGGAAGAGTGGAATTTTGCTGAGGAGGAGAACCTTGTCTTTGCAGCCAAAGTGATTTTTCCGTTATTCTCGATTTGACCATCCAGGTGGTGGCCGGTCCCGAATGAGGTATCCTTTGGCGTTGTTTTAGCAGTGACCAATAAGTCGACCAAGAGATTTGCCGTTGGAAGTTGGAGACTCTTGTTTGGTAAGGTCGCTGAAGCGGCACTCTTGATTTGCTTGACCAAGATTTTGGTTTTGTTTGTATGATTTATTTTTTGCAGAAGATAAAGGCAGGTAATGTGGAGATTTATCTCTACTTTTGAATATTTTGGAAAATTAATATTTTACAAAAACTTGGTAGCATGCATGTTTCCAGCACACTCCATAGGCTGTGTTGCTGTCTTGGAGGTACCAAAATGGATTTAGACAGAAATCAGCCGGTTTCCCAGAGGGGACACCTAATAGGCATATGTACATTAAATACAGTATTTCTTCCATAATGTATAGTACACTGTGGAACAAATATACGAAAAAGTATCCTGATCTCCAATGGCCAATAAATGGGTCATTTGACTTTAAAAAGATTCAATATATAGAACAGTGTTTGTTCGACAAGATATTGTGTACGAATGTGGGAGAAAGAGGTGCAAGAGAGAGTGAGGAAAGAAGAAGCTATAGCAGAAAAAGTGTAAATCAATATATCAGAAAGTGTTGGAATTTAATAGTAAAGAGATGAAGGTAATAAAAGAAAAAGAGGAAAGGGAGCGTCATTTAGAGATAACTGGCCAGTACCCTATTAGGTGCCCCATTTATCCCATACTTAATAAACCTCAGGATGATTCCATGTTGTTAGATCGACCCCCACCCCGTATACATTTCCCTCTGCCCCTGAGAATGATCTCTCTGAAGAAGAACATGTTTCCTCAGATGATAAAGACGTATATAAGCAAGATGGGCGGCAGACTCACTCTACTTTGACTGTTGACTAAAAAGCCACTATCAGATCCACTGCTTGCAAAAAAGCTTGTGGAACTACTTCTGCTCCAGATCTTGTAGCAATGGTTCAGCAGTGGAAGGATTTAGAGCAATTATATTTTGCAGAGAAGTTTACCTGGGAGGTAGTACTTTGTTTTAGAAATGTTTCTAAAACCTTAGAGCCCAATGATGTTAAGTCGGAATATTAACAATTAAGTGATGGAACTTTACTTTTTTCAAATATACCTGATCTAATTAGGTGAGTAGTTAAATTAAGACATGATACACAATGTTTAAAAGCGCAGCAAAAATCAGCTGGTAAATTTAAAACTACACAAACAGTTTAGACCCCAACGCCAAAAGACGAATTTTCAGGGAAAGACAATGACCCTAGTGATACTGTAGTTGCTGTGAGACTGATGCGTGAAGCTGCACCTTTGTATGTTCCTCCGAAGGGTGTGGGAGAAAGTGTTGATAAAGATTCAGATGATGCAAAGGGATATTTTGTCTATAATTGGGTCTATACTACTAGGAGTAGAGCAGACTTTATGGCTCTCAAGGATGTTTTGCCCGATCCGTGGATATATCCGGCAGCTTTCAAGCTGGAAGTAGCCATTAGCTCCTGCGCTATGACCTTGCCAGATATCAATATGTTTTTTGGAATTATTTTTCCCCCTGATATGTGGAGAACAATTCGGAAAATAGATGATAATACAGCATATGGTGATACTTGGGTGCATTTAGAAGAAATAGATACGGCAAGGAAACCTGCGCAGAAACCACAACAGGAGACATTAGATCTTCCCAAAGCTATCATGACTAAGTTAAAAACTCTCATACCCCTAAGAAAATAGAATGGACAACGTTAGCGTTGTGTAAATAGAAAGTGGATGAGTCAGTTTCTGATTCCTTTACATGATTTTAAGAGGCATTCCATGACTTTAGTGGGCAGTCATTTACGGATGACACTGGTAAGCATCTGTTCCTCTACAAATTTGTCGCTAACATGTTGCCAGAAAGAGCTAGTCGCATTAAGGCCAGCGAAAGTTCATGGACTACGTCTTCCCCAGTCCCCCTTTTGACTATGGCCCAGTATTATGAGCGTCAGGAATTGGAATCAAAAGGAAAAGAGGATAAGAAGGTTAAGGATTTAAAGACGAAAGTTATGTTGGCTCAAGTATATGGCCCACCATTCAGAGGTAGTGGTATGGGCTGCCGTGTAGTATATACCCAATGGTGTACCCCCTTTCTCTCGAGCAACTTTGTCTTCTGTGTGCTTATTGTAAAGAGTTTGGACTTTGGTGTTTTGAGTGCCCCCTTTTGAGAGGTGAGCATTTTCAGCGGGGTAGAGGAAGTATGAGAGGACGCCCAGGGAATTCAGGACATAGGGGAGGAATAGGAAACCGTACCAGATTTGAGACAATTGAACACAGACCAAATTATCCTAATACCTTTGATAGACGGAATCAATATCAAATGTCAGAATTTTTGGCTGATGGTCTTGGGGATTCTGATTAGGCATAGGAATGGCTAGGATTAGGTAATGAAACCAGTTGAGGTCCCAGTAGACCAGAAAGGTCCTTATGTTGATGCAAATGTCTTGGGCTTTACAGATCAGTTTCTGGTTAATACAGGAGCTACTTGTAGTGCTCTGTCTAACAAAATTGTTCCTGGGGCTCCTCTGTATAGCGCAATGATAACATAGATAGAATTCGATGGGACACATTCATCTAGCCCACTGTCACAGCCACTTGCATTTAGTCTTGATAAATTCACTGCAGAATGTCCATTTTTGGTTTCCCCTAACATGCCGGGTAATATAGTGGGCATTGATATGCTTTAATATTTGTGTGCTGCAATACCTTGTTCCCCAGAAGGTGTGCGTCTCATTTTAAATGATAACTATCCAATGGTTGAGAGGTCTTGTCCCATTAAAGAGGATATTGCTCTGGCAACCTTACCTAGTACTTTATGGGCTACATCAGATGCCAATGTGGTACAAATGGTTATCCCACCAGTACATATTCATGTGAAGGAAGGTGCTTCATTGCCTCGACGGCCCCAATATAAAATATCTCGGGAAGGTGAAGAAGCATTGACGCACATTGTTCAGGATTTGATCAAGTTGAGGTTGTGGAAGAAGTCCCTTAAAACATTTGTAATAGCCCTATCCTTCCTATTTTGAAACAAGACACTGATACTAAATTTACAGATTCATTATTGATTTTCGAGAGGTTAACGGAATTGTGGTGCTCCAATACCTGGTAGTTTCTGACAGCACAACACTTCTTACTATGGTTCCTCTTACTGACACTACATTTAATGTAGTTGATTTGAAAATGCATTTTTTCAATACCTATTCACCTAGACATCCGTGATTTGTTTGATTTCACTTTGAATAATAGATCATACAGATTCTGTAGAGCTCCACAAGGGTATGCAAAGAGTCCTAGCATTTATAGGTAGGCATTGAAAAGGCAGCTTTATTCTTTTCCTGTACCGAAAGGGGTGGCTCTTATTCAATATGTCGATGACATCTTGTTGGCTGCCAATACCCCTGAACAGTGTAAAGAAGGAACACTGTCCTTGTTATCATTTCTTGCCTCTCATCATCACAAAGTCTCTCCAAAGAAATTGCAATTTGATAGATAGTAGGCTATCTATTTAGGTCACATCCTGTCTAAGGAGGGACGTGCACTCAAACCAGATTGCATACAGACCATTTTAGTTACTCCTGTGCCTCGTACTCAGAAGGATGTTCATGCATTGATTGACCTTACTTCTTTTTGTAGGCTGGGGATCCCTACCTTTTCGTACATTATTAAACACTTGTTGGCCCTTTTGACTAAAGACACTCCCATGCCTCTCCCATGGACTACTGAATGCCGGAAATACTTTCAACAGCTAAGTCAAGCTCTTTGTTCTGCACCAGTATTAGGAACTCCAGACTACACTAAGACTTTCTCACTGTATGTACACGAGAGGGAAGGTTGTGCCCTCTCGGTTTTAACACAGACACACAGTCATAAACAACATTCTTGTGCATATTTCTCAGCTGTCCTTGATCCAGTTGCCCGTGCACTGCCTGGTTGTTTTCGTGCGGTGGCGGCAGCAGCAGTGTCTATACGTCAGAGTGAGGGATTGGTCTTGTCACATAGATTGTTTATGTTAGTACCTCATTGAGTCAATGACTTGCTAAATTAGATGAAAACACAGCATCTGACTAGTGCCCGCTTGACAGGATATGAATTGACACTTTTGTCCCTCCATATCACGTTGAAAAAATGTTTGACTCTGAATCCTGATACATTATTGCCACTTTCTGCTACTCATTCTCAGTCACAAGAGTTACATGACTGTATATCCCTTACTGAACAACAAACAAAGGGTTGTGTTGACCTACAAGATACACCTTTTTCTAGTGTTGATAGAGAATTTTGGGTCGATGGATCTTGCCTGAAGTTGCCTGATGGCACTACAGCTGCTGCTTATGCAATTACAACACTTCAGACAGTGGTTGAGAAAGCTTGTATCCCACAGAAGTAAGCTCAAGTAGCCGAGTTGATAGCACTGACAAGAGCATGTGAGCTTAGTACAGATTTGCTTGTTAACATTTACACTGATAGCCAATATGCCTTTGGCGTGGTACCTAGCTTTGGCCAGCGTTGGAAAGAAAGAGTCTTTATTACTTCACATGGGACACAAATAGTGCATGGGGAATTAGAACAAAATCTCCTTACTGCCGTGACCTATCCTAAGAAAGTGGCAATTGTTAAATGTAGCGCACACAAGAAAGTGGCTGATAAAATAGGAGCAGGTAATGCCTTTGCAGATTACCCAGCTCGGGAGACCACGATGCAGCGAAGTACCACATCTAAGTATGTAGTTAAAGCACAGGCTGAACGTTGGCATGATGCCAGGCAAGAAGTGCTGGACATGCAACAATCTGCCTCTGTCGATGAATTAGACCAATGGTCCAAGGAGGGAGCATTGGATGATGAGGGCTGTTGGAGGAATAAAGAAATGACAAAATTGAAGTTACCCACAGCCTATTTACACCCTATGATTCATATGGCACATGGGCCGGCACATGTTGGAGCATCCTCAATAGCAAAGCAACTCATGCACGTTTGGGATCATCCAGAGATTTTCAGTACTGCTAAGAAAATAGTCCAGTCCTGTCTGATCTGTCTTTAGTATAATCCTGCAAAGGGAACACAAACCCCAATAGGAGGGTTTGCAATACCTACTGCACCTTTTGAGGTTCTGAAAATGGATTATATCCAGCTTGAACGCTGTAATAATCTGCAGTATGTTCTGGTAGCGATTTGTGCCTTTAGTAAATGGGTGGAGGCATACGCTACGAAAGATAATACAGCTCTTACTACAGCAAAGGTGCTCCTAAAGGAGATTTTTCCCAGATTCAGCTTTTGTCGAGTTTTGTGGAGTGACAACAGACCCCATTTTATTGGGTAAGTTGTTGAGTATCTACTGAAAGGGTTGGGAATTAAGCAGAAGTTTAATGCTGCTTTTCACCCACAATCAGCAGGACTAGTGGAACACTACAACTCGACCCTCAAATTGAAATTGGATAAGATACAAGCTTCCACATCTTTGAAATGGCCTGATGCATTGCCTTTAGCATTGCTATTCATTAGATCGATACCATATACACGATCTGGCCTCACACTGTACGAGGGAGTTTTTGGAAGGCCAATGAATATTTGGGTGAATTCCTAAGCCACGCCATATACATGATGTACCCTATGTAATAATGAATGATTATTTGTCTCAGTTGACTGACAGTTTGTCTTTTATTTATCAACAGGTTCGCGAGACTCTTCCAGACAGGTCGCAAGGTGAGGGCCGCTGCTTGCGCCCTGGTGACTTTGTGGTATAAAGTCCTTCCAGAGAGCCAGCTCCATAGCACCAAGATGGTGAGGTCCTGAGCAAGTGCTGCTGGCTACCAGGACTGCAGTTCGAGTGACGAACTGGAACAACTGGGTCCATGTGACACACTGACAGAAGGCGTTGCAAGACCTACTGAGCCCAGCTGCGTATAGCAGGTCACTGCGACATCTTGGTCACCGAGAAAGGACAAGCTGTGTCACCTGAAGGATCTGAGGACGTCTTCCCAGACCACACGATTCCTGGTACATCCCGATATCAGCTGCGACCCAGGAAGAAAGACACTTCATTGTTGAAAAGACTGTCTGAGCCACTGTTCCGGGTGATTAAAGCGTTACTACAAAGGGGGGTAGCCTTTTAGTGACAGCTCGTCTCAACCTCAGTGAAAAAATCAACGTCTGCCCAGGACCTTAGGGCGCCATCTGTTTTGTTGTTTGTTGATGAAATGAATGTGCCGAAGGAGAAGAAACCAACTGTTGCAAGAGTTTGTAGCAAAAGAGCAATGATTGTTACTGGACTCACTTTGACTGCTGTTATTGTTGCTGCAATAACATGGATTGGAGAGGAAGTAGCCCCTGTCTGAAATCAACTGCTTGCTACTACTTCTGTCCCCATTAAATACCATTATTTCACTCTTCCATATCATGAGCAGAAGCACAGAATGTTCTACCTCAATAACACTTTCATTCAGATGTTGCACCATACACACAATGCTACAAATGTTACCAACTGCTGGGTATATGGAATGATGCCAGCTCATCAGAAAAGGGGAGGAACTCCATTTATTCCTTTGCTGTTTTCACACAATTGCTCCTGCAGAGCCTGGTTTGCATTGTCGTGGGCTTCTGTAGTTGCTAACATTACTTATGCTGATATAGGAGGACTAAACGCTCAATTGCATAGTGTTTATTACCCGGATGAGGAAGGAGATCCACATGCTAATGGAACTGTATGAGAAATGGAGGAGTATGGTCGAGGAAATTCTTCTGCGCTATGTAGGAAGGTGGATACCCGACTATGGTTACCCCAGATATTTTGGCTAGTATTTAGCTGGTTTTCGACTTAGTTGGCCTGGGATCCTGCTAATCAGGGCCCCATGCTATTTTCTCTCTCTTTAAAATAGATTCCATGTACCCTAGGTACATCTCCAATTGGATATTGGGTCACCTTATCAGCCCCTGTACAGTGTACTATAGGTACCCAGGGCATAGGTGCATCCATGGCCTACCAGGGGCTGCAAACAAAACAAAAAACGATGGATTTGAGCCCAGATCTTTGGACTGGGGTGAATGTGTGACATTGATCCACATTCTGTCCATCACCTGTTTTGTTTGCAATTGCCGCCATAAGTGCGCTGGGGATGCTCAGACGTGGGTCCCAGGCACTCCACAACACTGGAGTCAAGCTAGCCGGGCTGATGAGAGGTGTTACCTCGAAACCGGTCCGGTCCTCGGATGCTTGATTCCGTTCTGGGAAGGACATGGCTTTTGTAGTTCGGACTGGACTGTTCCCATGGGGCACAGGGTCAGAGCTGATTTGCATATCGCCATTGTCTAACCCAGGGTGGTGTGGAGTGCAAAAAAACGATGGATTTGGGCCCAGATCTTTGGACTGGGGTGAATGTCTGACATTGATCCACATTCTGTCCATCACCTGTTTTGTTTGCAATTGCCGCCATAGGTGCGCTGGGGATGCTCAGACGTGGGTCCCAGGTTCCACACCACTTGGAGTCAAGCTAGCCGGGCTGATGAGAGGTGTTACCTCGAAACCGGTCCGGTCCTCGGATGCTTGATTCCGTTCTGGGAAGGACATGGCTTTTGTAGTTCGGACTGGACTGTTCCCATGGGGCAACAGGGTCAGAGCTGATTTGCATATCGCCATTGTCTAACCCAGGGTGGTGTGGAGTGCAAAAAAAACGATGGATTTGGGCCCAGATCTTTTGACTGGGGGAATGTGTGACATTGATCCACATTCGGTCCATCACTTGTTGTTTTTGCAATTGCCGCCCTAAGTGCGCTGGGGATGCCCAGACGTGGGTCCCAGGCACTCCACACCACTTGGAGTCAAGCTAGCCGGGCTGATGAGAGGTGTTACCTCGAAACCGGTCCGGTCCTCGGATGCTTGATTCCGTTCTGGGAAGGACATGGCTTTTGTAGTTCGGACTGGACTGTTCCCATGGGGCAACAGGGTCAGAGCTGATTTGCATATCGCCATTGTCTAACCCAGGGTGGTGTGGAGTGCAAAAAAACGATGGATTTGGGCCCAGATCTTTTGACTGGGGGAATGTGTGACATTGATCCACATTCGGTCCATCACTTGTTGTTTTTGCAATTGCCGCCCTAAGTGCGCTGGGGATGCCCAGACGTGGGTCCCAGGCACTCCACACCACTTGGAGTCAAGCTAGCCGGGCTGATGAGAGGTGTTACCTCGAAACCGGTCCGGTCCTCGGATGCTTGATTCCGTTCTGGGAAGGACATGGCTTTTGTAGTTCGGACTGGACTGTTCCCATGGGGCAACAGGGTCAGAGCTGATTTGCATATCGCCATTGTCTAACCCAGGGTGGTGTGGAGTGCAAAAAAACGATGGATTTGGGCCCGGATCTTTTGACTTTGGGAATGTGTGACATTGATCCACATTCGGTCCATCACTTGTTGTTTTTGCAATTGCCGCCCTAAGTGCGCTGGGGATGCCCAGACGTGGGTCCCAGGCACTCCACACCACTTGGAGTCAAGCTAGCCGGGCTGATGAGAGGTGTTACCTCGAAACCGGTCCGGTCCTCGGATGCTTGATTCCGTTCTGGGAAGGACTTGGCTTTTGTAGTTCGGACTGGACTGTTCCCATGGGGCAACAGGGTCAGAGCTGATTTGCATATCGCCATTGTCTAACCCAGGGTGGTGTGGAGTGCAAAAAAACGATGGATTTGGGCCCAGATCTTTTGACTGGGGGAATGTGTGACATTGATCCACATTCGGTCCATCACTTGTTGTGTTTGCAATTGCCGCCCTAAGTGCGCTGGGGATGCCCAGACGTGGGTCCCAGGCACTCCACACCACTTGGAGTCAAGCTAGCCGGGCTGATGTGAGGTGTTACCTCGAAACCGGTCCGGTCTTTGGATGCTTGATTCCGTTCTGGGAAGGACATGGCTTTTGTAGTTCGGACTGGACTGTTCCCATGGGGCAACAGGGTCAGAGCTGATTTGCATATCGCCATTGTCTAACCCAGGGTGGTGTGGAGTGCAAAAAAACGATGGATTTGGGCCCAGATCTTTTGACTGGGGGAATGTGTGACATTGATCCACATTCGGTCCATCACTTGTTGTTTTTGCAATTGCCGCCCTAAGTGCGCTGGGGATGCCCAGACGTGGGTCCCAGGCACTCCACACCACTTGGAGTCAAGCTAGCCGGGCTGATGAGAGGTGTTACCTCGAAACCGGTCCGGTCCTCGGATGCTTGATTCCGTTCTGGGAAGGACATGGCTTTTGTAGTTCGGACTGGACTGTTCCCATGGGGCAACAGGGTCAGAGCTGATTTGCATATCGCCATTGTCTAACCCAGGGTGGTGCGGAGTGCAAAAAAACGATGGATTTGGGCCCAGATCTTTTGACTGGGGGAATGTGTGACATTGATCCACATTCGGTCCATCACTTGTTGTTTTTGCAATTGCCGCCCTAAGTGCGCTGGGGATGCCCAGACGTGGGTCCCAGGCACTCCACACCACTTGGAGTCAAGCTAGCCGGGCTGATGAGAGGTGTTACCTCGAAACCGGTCCGGTCCTCGGATGCTTGATTCCGTTCTGGGAAGGACATGGCTTTTGTAGTTCGGACTGGACTGTTCCCATGGGGCAACAGGGTCAGAGCTGATTTGCATATCGCCATTGTCTAACCCAGGGTGGTGTGGAGTGCAAAAAAACGATGGATTTGGGCCCAGATCATTTGACTGGGGGAATGTGTGACATTGATCCACATTCGGTCCATCACTTGTTGTTTTTGCAATTGCCGCCCTAAGTGCGCTGGGGATGCCCAGACGTGGGTCCCAGGCACTCCACACCACTTGGAGTCAAGCTAGCCGGGCTGATGAGAGGTGTTACCTCGAAACCGGTCCGGTCCTCGGATGCTTGATTCCGTTCTGGGAAGGACATGGCTTTTGTAGTTCGGACTGGACTGTTCCCATGGGGCAACAGGGTCAGAGCTGATTTGCATATCACCATTGTCTAACCCAGGGTGGTGTGGAGTGCAAAAAAACGATGGATTTGGGCCCAGATCTTTTGACTGGGGGAATGTGTGACATTGATCCACATTCGGTCCATCACTTGTTGTTTTTGCAATTGCCGCCCTAAGTGCGCTGGGGATGCCCAGACGTGGGTCCCAGGCACTCCACACCACTTGGAGTCAAGCTAGCCGGGCTGATGAGAGGTGTTACCTCGAAACCGGTCCGGTCCTCGGATGCTTGATTCCGTTCTGGGAAGGACATGGCTTATGTAGTTCGGACTGGACTGTTCCCATGGGGCAACAGGGTCAGAGCTGATTTGCATATCGCCATTGTCTAACCCAGGGTGGTGTGGAGTGCAAAAAAACGATGGATTTGGGCCCAGATGTTTTGACTGGGGGAATGTGTGACATTGATCCACATTCGGTCCATCACTTGTTGTTTTTGCAATTGCCGCCCTAAGTGCGCTGGGGATGCCCAGACGTGGGTCCCAGGCACTCCACACCACTTGGAGTCAAGCTAGCCGGGCTGATGAGAGGTGTTACCTCGAAACCGGTCCGGTCCTCGGATGCTTGATTCCGTTCTGGGAAGGACATGGCTTTTGTAGTTCGGACTGGACTGTTCCCATGGGGCAACAGGGTCAGAGCTGATTTGCATATCGCCATTGTCTAACCCAGGGTGGTGTGGAGTGCAAAAAAACGATGGATTTGGGCCCAGATCTTTTGACTGGGGGAATGTGTGACATTGATCCACATTCGGTCCATCACTTGTTGTTTTTGCAATTGCCGCGCTAAGTGCGCTGGGGATGCCCAGACGTGGGTCCCAGGCACTCCACACCACTTGGAGTCAAGCTAGCCGGGCTGATGAGAGGTGTTACCTCGAAACCGGTCCGGTCCTCGGATGCTTGATTCCGTTCTGGGAAGGACATGGCTTTTGTAGTTCGGACTGGACTGTTCCCATGGGGCAACAGGGTCAGAGCTGATTTGCATATCGCCATTGTCTAACCCAGGGTGGTGTGGAGTGCAAAAAAACGATGGATTTGGGCCCAGATCTTTTGACTGGGGGAATGTGTGACATTGATCCACATTCGGTCCATCACTTGTTGTTTTTGCAATTGCCGCCCTAAGTGCGCTGGGGATGCCCAGACGTGGGTCCCAGGCACTCCACACCACTTGGAGTCAAGCTAGCCGGGCTGATGAGAGGTGTTACCTCGAAACCGGTCCGGTCCTCGGATGCTTGATTCCGTTCTGGGAAGGACATGGCTTTTGTAGTTCGGACTGGACTGTTCCCATGGGGCAACAGGGTCAGAGCTGATTTGCATATCGCCATTGTCTAACCCAGGGTGGTGTGGAGTGCAAAAAAACGATGGATTTGGGCCCAGATCTTTTGACTGGGGGAATGTGTGACATTGATCCACATTCGGTCCATCACTTGTTGTTTTTGCAATTGCCGCCCTAAGTGCGCTGGGGATGCCCAGACGTGGGTCCCAGGCACTCCACACCACTTGGAGTCAAGCTAGCCGGGCTGATGAGAGGTGTTACCTCGAAACCGGTCCGGTCCTCGGATGCTTGATTCCGTTCTGGGAAGGACATGGCTTTTGTAGTTCGGACTGGACTGTTCCCATGGGGCAACAGGGTCAGAGCTGATTTGCATATCGCCATTGTCTAACCCAGGGTGGTGTGGAGTGCAAAAAAACGATGGATTTGGGCCCAGATCTTTTGACTGGGGGAATGTGTGACATTGATCCACATTCGGTCCATCACTTGTTGTTTTTGCAATTGCTGCCCTAAGTGCGCTGGGGATGCCCAGACGTGGGTCCCAGGCACTCCACACCACTTGGAGTCAAGCTAGCCGGGCTGATGAGAGGTGTTACCTCGAAACCGGTCCGGTCCTCGGATGCTTGATTCCGTTCTGGGAAGAACATGGCTTTTGTAGTTCGGACTGGACTGTTCCCATGGGGCAACAGGGTCAGAGCTGATTTGCATATTGCCATTGTCTAACCCAGGGTGGTGTGGAGTGCAAAAAAACGATGGATTTGGGCCCAGATCTTTTGACTGGGGGAATGTGTGACATTGATTCACATTCGGTCCATCACTTGTTGTTTTTGCAATTGCTGCCCTAAGTGCGCTGGGGATGCCCAGACGTGGGTCCCAGGCACTCCACACCACTTGGAGTCAAGCTAGCCGGGCTGATGAGAGGTGTTACCTCGAAACCGGTCCGGTCCTCGGATGCTTGATTCCGTTCTGGGAAGGACATGGCTTTTGTAGTTCGGACTGGACTGTTCCCATGGGGCAATAGGGTCAGAGCTGATTTGCATATCGCCATTGTCTAACCCAGGGTGGTGTGGAGTGCAAAAAAACGATGGATTTGGGCCCAGATCTTTTGACTGGGGGAATGTGTGACATTGATCCACATTCGGTCCATCACTTGTTGTTTTTGCAATTGCCGCCCGAGTGCAAAAAAACGATGGATTTGGACCCAGATCTTTTGACTGGGGGAATGTGTGACATTGATCCACATTCGGTCCATCACTTGTTGTTTTTGCAATTGCCGCCCTAAGTGCGCTGGGGATGCCCAGACGTGGGTCCCAGGCACTCCACACCACTTGGAGTCAAGCTAGCCGGGCTGATGAGAGGTGTTACCTCGAAACCGGTCCGGTCCTCGGATGCTTGATTCCGTTCTGGGAAGGACATGGCTTTTGTAGTTCGGACTGGACTGTTCCCATGGGGCAACAGGGTCAGAGCTGATTTGCATATCGCCATTGTCTAACCCAGGGTGGTGTGGAGTGCAAAAAAACGATGGATTTGGGCCCAGATCTTTTGACTGGGGGAATGTGTGACATTGATCCACATTCGGTCCATCACTTGTTGTTTTTGCAATTGCCGCCCTAAGTGCGCTGGGGATGCCCAGACGTGGGTCCCAGGCACTCCACACCACTTGGAGTCAAGCTAGCCGGGCTGATGAGAGGTGTTACCTCGAAACCGGTCCGGTCCTCGGATGCTTGATTCCGGTCTGGGAAGGACATGGCTTTTGTAGTTCGGACTGGACTGTTCCCATGGGCCAACAGGGTCAGAGCTGATTTGCATATCGCCATTGTCTAACCCAGGGTGGTGTGGAGTGCAAAAAAACGATGGATTTGGGCCCAGATCTTTTGACTGGGGGAATGTGTGACATTGATCCACATTCGGTCCATCACTTGTTGTTTTTGCAATTGCCGCCCTAAGTGCGCTGGGGATGCCCAGACGTGGGTCCCAGGCACTCCACACCACTTGGAGTCAAGCTAGCCGGGCTGATGAGAGGTGTTACCTCGAAACCGGTCCGGTCCTCGGATGCTTGATTCCGTTCTGGGAAGGACATGGCTTTTGTAGTTCGGACTGGACTGTTCCCATGGGGCAACAGGGTCAGAGCTGATTTGCATATCGCCATTGTCTAACCCAGGGTGGTGTGGAGTGCAAAAAAACGATGGATTTGGGCCCAGATCTTTTGACTGGGGGAATGTGTGACATTGATCCACATTCGGTCCATCACTTGTTGTTTTTGCAATTGCCGCCCTAAGTGCGCTGGGGATGCCCAGACGTGGGTCCCAGGCACTCCACACCACTTGGAGTCAAGCTAGCCGGGCTGATGAGAGGTGTTACCTCGAAACCGGTCCGGTCCTCGGATGCTTGATTCCGTTCTGGGAAGGACATGGCTTTTGTAGTTCGGACTGGACTGTTCCCATGGGGCAACAGGGTCAGAGCTGATTTGCATATCGCCATTGTCTAACCCAGGGTGGTGTGGAGTGCAAAAAAACGATGGATTTGGGCCCAGATCTTTTGACTGGGGGAATGTGTGACATTGATCCACATTCGGTCCATCACTTGTTGTTTTTGCAATTGCCGCCCTAAGTGCGCTGGGGATGCCCAGACGTGGGTCCCAGGCACTCCACACCACTTGGAGTCAAGCTAGCCGGGCTGATGAGAGGTGTTACCTCGAAACCGGTCCGGTCCTCGGATGCTTGATTCCGTTCTGGGAAGGACATGGCTTTTTTAGTTCGGACTGGACTGTTCCCATGGGGCAACAGGGTCAGAGCTGATTTGCATATCGCCATTGTCTAACCCAGGGTGGTGTGGAGTGCAAAAAAATGATGGATTTGGGCCCAGATCTTTTGACTGGGGGAATGTGTGACATTGATCCACATTCGGTCCATCACTTGTTGTTTTTGCAATTGCCACCCTGTGCAAGCAGGCACCATCAGTGCTCAAAGCTTTTATTTTCTGTTGCTCCCGCCGGAGCTCGAACGACAGAGACCAACAAAACCTGGACTCCCAGCCTGATCCACAGTCCTAGCAAAGCTGAGACCCGTGGAGGGGACGTGAGACGTTGGACTGGCCATCTTGGAAAGCCAGCAAAGTGCTTCCTGTGCAGCTCTCAAGACACCCTCGAAGCTGTGCTTTGGGGATTGAGAAGCCCCAGCCCCGAGCAGCCTGTGCACTGAAGATCATCTCTCCACACTCACCGAGTGCTGCGTGGGGCCCTTTTGCACTTTTCCTGCTCGATGCCCTGTCCGGTCACTTGCCCGTTGGCTAGTGGCCTCTGAGACGATGATCCTTCAACTTTGAACTGCTGATCTAGTTGCTCCAGACTGGCCTTAGCTCCCCTGAAAAGGAGCCTCCAATCTGACCTTGCTGCTTCGATGCAGAAGCCATCTTTGAGTCCTGCATGGGTTGCCTTTGCCAAGGCCTGTTGACTCCGATTCAAGAACCGACAGCGAGAGCCTTTGTGGGACAGCCGGTGTTCAACTCCTGGTTGTCATCGATACTTCCTGGTCCACGTGGCAGTGGAGACAATCTACTCGACAACACCTGATTGCAACCCAACATTGCCTGGTTCCGTCCTGGTTCCATCCTGGTCACTGGCTAGTGACCTAGGCTCTGCCCCCTCTGCTTTCAGGTACTCTCCATCTTTGATCCACCCTTGGATCCAACCGGACTCTTCTCTCCTGGTCGCCTGCAGCATCTTTTCCTCCAGGCTCCATAGAACTCCACGAAGAAACCAGACGCACTTTGGCACCTATGCACTCGCTTCCTGTGGGTGAGGTAACGAGGGTACTCCGGTGCCCCTGTAGTGATTTACATCCTTAGTGTCCTAGTTTCAAGTGGCTAAGTTCCAGTCCTGTCGTAACACTTCCAAACCTATAACTTTCTGATTTCTACGCACCATTGACTTGTATGGTAAACACGGTTGCCTATAGACACTGCACCCACATCCTGTGGGCCGCCTATGTCCTAATCTTCATTAGTACAGTGTAGGCCCAGCGATTCCCAAGGCCCTAGGCCTTACCATTGTTCGTGACGTGGTACTTATACCACTTTTTTAATATATGGTTTGAGTGGCCACCCTGCCTATCCATAATTGTGCAGCTTATTTTATGTTATATTACGTTTTTTGTTTAATGCTTGTGCTTCTGTGCTCATAAAGAGTATAGGGGATTATTCTAGAAATAAATACATATATTTTATAATATATAACTTGTGTGGTGTCCTTTCATTTGATATTTAAAGGATTTCAAATGGTAAAACAGCTGGCTTCACATGCCCTCTTGAGTTTAGCCTAAGACTGCTTTTGTCCATGCTACCCCTAGGCTAGCTGGTCTATAAGGTTGACTTACAACCAATAATCATAAGGGTCATTTGGACTGGTTCAAGGTGCTCACTAGAATTAGTGATCATCATATACCAGGCCAACTTCTCACATTGGTGTGGAGCGGTTGGGATTTGAGCTTGCTGTTTGTTTGTAGTTGTAATCTTTGACAATATCATTTGAAAGATCACATCAAGTACCTTAGGTACATATAAACAAAGCTTTACATACTTTAGTTCTACTGAACTTAGTGGTTGTAGACCAAAGGGCTTAGCACACCCTGACTACAACCTCTAGAGAGGTTAAAAGTAGGTAAACACACAGTGTAGGTAGGTGCACCACCTTCACCTCACTAGTCATGCCTGGCACAGGTGAACCATCCAGTTCTCTACCTGTGGGTGACCCTCCCAAGGCACCATCCAGTTAAGAAAAACTCAGCCTCATAGAATTGAGTGCCTTGTGCGTCTCAAGAGGACTGAGAAGGGGTCATAACCCCACAATCCCAATCCTGATACATATCCTGGAGACAGCTGATAGTGGGAAGTCTGAAGAAGTCCTTCCAGTTAATACAGGAGAAGAGGACCCCAGAGAAGATGACACCATCACTCCAGATGATGAGGAGGGAGATGGGAATGAGTCAGATGATCAGGGGCAAGACCAAGTTCAGGTCAGAAGACTTAGCAGGGCCAATGTAAGCCTACATGGGGATGGAGAGCTAATATCCCTTCCCAGACCTAATAGTAGACTTCTACCTGGAAAAAGAAGGGATAGATCTCCTTCCAGGGAGTCTAACCAGTCTAATACCTCAAGGGGATCTCAAAGAGGAATGACTTACCCCCAGAGAAGAGAACATGAGGCTAGGATGAGAGCTGTCCAACTTCAGATTTAGAAGGAAGAGGTAGCCCTGGCCCAAGCTAAACTTGCTTTAGCAAGGGAGCAAAGATTAAGTGGATTAGATTCCACTGGTGGCAGCAGTATCCCTAAGGATAAAGACAGGTCCTATGATCATAGAAATCTGACTAAGATTGTGCCCCCCTACAGAGATGGGGATGACATCCACAAATGGATAACTGCTCTTGAGAGAGCCTGCATGGTACAGCAGGTTCCTCAAGATCCTTTTATGATAAGAAGTGCCAATTTCTTGACTATGAAAGGGCTAAGTTCAGGATCAAGAGGAAACAATTGGACTTAGACAGGGAATCCCTAGAGCTCCAGAGAGCTTCCAGATGAATGGGACTAGAACCCCATGGTGGTAGCAACAGCGTCCCTAGACCTAGAGAGTATACTATGATCATAGGAACCTGAAAAAGATAGACCCTCCCTATCAGAGTGGGGATGACATCCACAAATGAATAACTGCACTAGAGAGGACCTGTAAAGTACAGATGGTCCCTCAAGAGCAGTAGGCAGCTATCTCGTGGCTCTCCTTTGCTGACAAAGGTAGAGACAAGCTCCTCACTGTAAGAGAAGAGGATGCAAACAATTACTCATTCCTGAAAAGTGCTCTCATAGATGGGTTTGGCTTAATCCCTGAACAGTACAGGATTAAGTTCAAAGACACCCAGAAGGCACTGGATTGACTTTGTAGATTGTGCTACTAAGGCTCTGGAAGGCTGGTTACTTGGCAGTAACGTCTGTTATTTTGAAGGATTGTACAATTGAATTATGGGGTGCAGATCCGTAATAATTGTGAAACCCAGTTGTTGCATCAGTACCTGGTGGACTCTGATCTGACCTCTCCTCAAGAATTGGGAAAGAAGGCAGACATATTGGTCAGACCCAGGGTGAAGCAGAAAGCTCAGAACCCAGGTGGCGACTCTAAGAGGCAAGATTCTATTCTATTTCTATTTTCTATTTTGAGCATTTATAGAGCATGTCACCTGCCCCAGACAAGGGGCGTCCCGGTGCTAACAGCAGAAAAAACAGCAGCAGTGCCACGGACAGCGGCCTACACAGTAGGAAAAAGAAAAGTTTTAATGGTTTTCCTAAAATCATTGAGATTGTTCAGGCCACGAATATTGGGGCAGAGAGTTCAAAAGAATAGCCGCTCTATAACTAAAAGAACAACCTCCAGCTCGAGTTTTCCTGACTCGAGGGCCCGCCAGCAAATGTTGGCCCATGGAGCAGAGCTGACGGAAAGGGACATAGAAAGAAAGCAGATATGTCAATGCGCTGGGGGATCCAAGCTTCAGAATTTTAAAGGCTATACAGAGGGCTTTAAACTCAATCCTTTGAGCCAGGGGCAACCGATGAAGTACGGCGCATACTGCCAGACACCGAGCAGACTCTACGCAAGCCCAAAAGAGATCTAACTGTGGAATTCTAAACTCTCTGTATCCTTTGTATTTCAGCCTTGTTTGCCCCTAAGTACAAGGAGTTCACATAGTCAAACCTAGATATATTTAATGCTTGAATAATGATCTGTCTTGTTGGTGCATCAAAGAAGCCTAGAATGGGTCTCAGCCCACGAAGTAGACCGAAACACGTGCCCGCTACCTTTCTTTGTTTATGTCTGAAAACTGAGAGAAGAGTCAATCCAAACCCCCAGGTTCTTTACCACTTGTTTAGGAGGGCGAGGGGTACCTACATTCCTGGACCACCAGTGCTCATTCCATAACCCGTGATCCCTTTCCACCAGCAACACCTCCGACTTACTAGCGTTCAGCTGGAGGCAGTTGGCTGTCATCCAGCCGGCAATTGCCGCAAGATCACCTTGGAACTTAGCGGCGTTGTCCTTGGATTTACTCGAAAGTGCCACCACCAGCTGCGTGTCGTCAGCAAAGGAAACCACCGTCAGTCCTCTGCTCTTGACAAAATCAGCCAAAGGTTGTACATACCAGTTAAAGAGCAGAGGGCTCAACGAGAAACCCTGTGGTACTCCGTGCTTGATGGGAAAGGTAGATGAAAAAAAAGGGGTAGCAATCACCTGATATGACCTGTCTGAAAAAAATGACGCTAGTCACTTCAAATCAAGGACACTGATGCCTGCCTCTTTCAACCGGCGCAACAAGATGGCATGCGACATAGTATCAAACGCAGCACTGAGATCTGGGAGAATCAGTGCCGACGTCTGTCCTGCGTCCAACTCTGCCCAGAGGTGTTCTTGTACCACCAGAAGCTCTGACTCTGTGCTAGAACTGGCACAAAACCCCTTTTGCGAGGGGTCGAGTATATTATTAGTAGCCAAATGGTCTGAAAGAATGGATCTGATATATTCTTCCACAATTTTTGCAGTCCAAGAGAGCAGTGAGATTGGCCTAAAATTCTCTGGGTTTTTTGGCATCCAGAGAAGGGGGCAGATTTATGAGGCCCTTGCGCCACGTTTACGCCGCTGTTGCGCCACGCAAGGCGGAGTAAACGTGGTGCATCCCTACGAACGATTTACAACGTGACGCATCTAGGCAGATGCGTCACGTTGTAAAGCCCTGCGCCGCTTGTGGGTGTTCCAGCGCAGGGTGGGCATTCCGGGGCAGGTGCGCCTCGCAAAAGTGGCTGAGTGAAATCTATGAGATTTCACTCAGTCACTGTTAAGCCAATGCTGCGTCAAAAGCCTGCACCTGCTTGAAGCAGGCGTAGGTCTTGACGCAGCATTGTTAAAATGGGGCACCCCGAGCCTTGCTGGAGCTGCGTCGCGCTTGCGACGCAACTCCAGCAATGCAACACATTTCCGGCACAGATGCGTCACGCATCTGTGCCGTTTTTGCACCATGGTGCGCCGCATTATAAATGCGGCGCACCATGGCTGGCGGAGCTGTGGCGCACTGTGGCGCATGTTAACTGGCACATCCCTGGGGATGCGCCAGTTAACATAAATCTGCCCCAAGGTTTTTAAGCAATGGCAGGACTCTAGCTTATTTCAATGCTGTAGGTACAATCGTCAGACTGAGTGATTTGTTGATCACTTGACCAAGTAGGGGAGAGATGTAGGTAAAATTTACTGAATTGGTCAGGTTTCAGAGGATCGCCCGGTGAACCTGATTTATTTTTGCACAAAGAGCAAGTAGCCGGTCCTGCTCAATCTGAAGAAAAACCTCTAAGGTGTTTAACGTCCCATTGCTAAGGCCTTCAGGACATTCCAGGAGAAGAATAAGGTGAGTTCCTCATACTGCTAACTCAAGGAGATTAATGGACCAGTCGTCTCCTTCTGATTTTTTAGATCTGACACAATGGAGAAAATACTCTTTGTGGGATTAGTACTATTGCTAATTTTTAAGGCATAAAAAGGTGTGCGTTCAATATGGTTTGCCTTGTGATAGATCCTTACTGCGTCCCGATAGTGCACTTTAGGCCAAAACAGGACTTGGGAAAGGCTTGTTCCCCACTTTCATTGGCCACATATGTCAGTGGACATAAAGGAGTTTTGTCCCCCCTTTATCACTTGTCAAGCCCGTGGTAAGGCAGGTGGTACTACAAAGGCCCCCCTGATAACACTACCTGTGGCGGGGGTTTCCTTTGAGAGGGTTGGGATTGACACTGTTGGTCCCATGGATCCTCAAACTGCATCTGGGCACAGATTCATTCTAGTGGTGGTGTACCATGCCACTAGGCATCCAGAGGCAATCCCTCTTAGGATTACCACAGCTCCTGTTGTGGCTAGAGCCCTCCTGGGAACATTTTCCAGAGTGGGTTTTCCTAAAAAGGTAGTATCAGACAGAGGGCAAACTTTATGTCTGGTTACTTGACTTCTATGTGGAAGGAGTGCAGAGAAAATTAAAAATGTACCAACACTTATCACCCACAATGCAATGGGTTAGTTGAGAGATTCAACAAAACCCTCAAAGGCATGATTAAAGGTCTCCCTGAAAAGCTCAGGCATAGATGGGACATACTGTTGCCCCGCCTTCTCTTTGCCCACAGAGAGGTTCTTCGGAAGGGGGTTGGTTACAGCCCTTTTGAACTTCTGTTTGGACATCCAGTTAATCCTTTATGTCTAGTGAAGGAGGGATGGGAGTTACCTCTCAAACCCCCTAAACATGACATTGTGGACTATATACTTGGTCTCCGCTCCAGGATGGCTGAGTACATGAAGAAGGCATCCAAAAACCTTGAGGCTAGCCAGGAATTGCAAAAGGCCTGGCATGACCAAAAGACTATGTTGTCTGTTTATCAGCCACAACAGAAAGTATGGGTGTTTTAGCCTGTAGCCCCAGCAGCCCTCCTAGACAAGTGGAGTGGCCCCATACAATCATCGAACAGAAGGGAGAGGTTACCTACCTTGTGGACCTTGGAACTCCCAGGAGACTCCATATGGTGCTCTATGTGAACAGGCTCAAACCATATGTTCAACTCTAAATGGGAGCTCAGAGGGAAAATTGGACTGGGTCGCCCTCCACTCAAAAAAAGACCCTGTCCACAGGACGTAAACTTGTGTCAGTTACTAGAATAATAGAACAGTCTGTCCTGTGGACAGGGTCTTTTTTTGTTGGTTCAAACCATATGTTGCCAGGGTAGACATGGACTTGCTCATGGCTGCTGATGAGGGGCAGGAGGAAGAGAGTGATCCAATTCCTGACCTGCTCTCACAGAACCCTGATGATGGTTCAGTTGTTGGAGTAGCCTTGGCAGGCAGCCTCACTGGCCAGCAGAAAACTGATGGTAGGCAAGTCCTAAATCAGTTCAGACATATGTTCTCACCGACTCCAAGTCAGACTACCTGGTGCACTCATGAAGTGAACACAGGTGACATTCAGTCAGGGACTGCGTTAGGGCTGAAGTCCAGAAGATGTTGGATTTGGGAGTAATTTAGCCCTCAGATAGCCCTTGGGCTAGCCCAGCAGTCGTGGTACCAACACCTCACACCCAGAATGGTAAGAGAAAGATGATGTTCTGTAGTGACTACAGGTGTTTCAATGCAGTCACTAGGACTGATGCCCATCCTATACCCAGGGCAGAGGATTTTATAGGTACTTTGACCTCAGCCAAGTTTCTGAGCACATTTGACCTGACAGCTGGCTACTGGCACATCAGATTAGCCGAGGGTGCAAAGCAAAAAACGGCATTCTCAACCCCTAGTGGGCATTACCAATTTCTGGTGATGCCCTTTAGCTTGAAGAATGCACCTGTCACTTTTCAAAGGTTGGTGAACAAAGCCCTTACAGGTCCGGAAGCCTAAAGTGCAGCTTATCTAGATGATATTACTATCTTTACCTGAACCTGGGAGGATCACCTGGTCCACCTGAGAAATATTTTGGAGGCCCTGCAGAGAGAAGGTACAAAAGGGGGTGGTGATGGACGGAGCATTTGAATCAATCAAACACTCACACCCAGTCAAAAGATCTGGGTTTATTGCATCACCGTTCTTTAGCCCACTCTGCCACCCCAGTTCAGACAGTTGGCCGCCATAAGTGTGGAAGGGTATGCTCAGACGTGAGTCCCTTGCTCACTTTGCCACTGGATTCAAGCAAGCCGGGCTGAAGACATCTGGAATGCCAGAAACCGGTCCTCAGAAGCTTGTTTCCGGTCCAGGGAAGACATGGCTTGTCAGTTTGGGCTGGACTGTTCCCATGAGGCACAGGGTCAGACTGATTTGCATATAGCCATGTCTGAACTGGGGTGGCAAAGTGGGCTAAAGAACGGTGATGGATTAAACCCAGATCTTTTGACTGGGTGTGAGTGTTTGATTGATTCAGATGCTCCGTCCATCACCACCCCCTTTTGTACTGAAGAGAGAGGGCCTAACTATCAGGGCCACCAAGTGCCAGATAGGGCAGAGTCAGGTTCTATACCTAGGCCACCTTGTGGCTGGAGGTCAGGTTCAACCATTGCAGAGCAACATCCAGACCATCATGGACTAGGTTGCTCCAACCACCCAGACTCAGTTCAGAGCTTTCTTGGACCTGACTTGGTACTATAGGAGGTTTGTCATAGGATATGGATCCATAGTGACCTCTTTGAATGATTTAACGTCCAAAAGAATGCCTAAGAAAGTTCATTGAACAGCTAGCTGTCAAAAGGCATTTGATGACCTGAAGCAAGCGATGTGCACTGCTCCCATTCTGCAAAGTCCTGACTATTCCAAACAATCCATTGTTCAAACTGATGCATCTGAGTTGGGGTAGGGGTTGTGTTATCACAACTGAATGAAGAGGGTCAGGATCAGCTAGTAGCGTTTATTACCAGAAGGCTGACCCCAGAGAGACACTTTGGTCAGCTATTGAGAGGGAAGCCATACTTGTTTGGCACTCACTTCATTGCTCAGACAGACCATAAGCCCATCTAAAGGCCAAAACAGATGAAGTGTGAAACCCCCAAACTTTTGAGGTGGTCTATTTCCCTAGAGGGGATGGACTATACAGTGGAACATAGACCTGGTAGTAACCATGCCAATGCAGATGGACTCTATAGAGATTTCCACTTAGAACATGAAGACTCAACTGGTCAAGGTTAGTTTAATGTCCCTATGTTTGGGGGGGTTATGTAGGAGAGTAGGATTATTAGATTGAGGGTCTCTCGTTGGCAGATGTAGGTACCTTTGTCCAAATAGGGATCCTTGCGTCTAGTCTGGGTAATGAGGTACACTCCTAAAATAACCCCTGCTCACCCTCTTGGTAGCTTGGCACAAGCAGACAGGCTTATCTCAGAGGCAGTATGTAAAGCATTTGTGAACGCAAACAGTAACCCAGTGACAACACTACAGATGTACACTACACAAGATGTAGTACGAAAATAAGTATTTTTATATAGACTTAATGCAAGACCACAAATGACAAACATCCACAATACTGTATTTAAAAATGGTAGAAATAGCCTAGTTCTCTTTAGATGTAAAATGGAACACTTTGAGTTCAATGTCCCTTTGGATGCATAAAGCTATACAGCGAAAGTGTTGCAGGGAAGGTTATGCGCAAGAACAGTGATGCGTCGGGTCCCTACTGTTGCGTAGGGGATGCGTTGGTTCTTCTCCACGTCGGGCGGTGATGCGTCATTTTCTTGCTACGCTTCCGTGGCGATGCGACCAGCAGCGCCGTGATGAGATGAAGATCCGGTGCAATTAAACAAAATAGCGTCTTTTTCTTGATGCGTCAACGATGCATGCACGCCCGACGGCTATGCAGCGACTCAACAATTCTTCTGAGCCGCAGCAGGCCCTGCAACACACTTCTCCAGTGGTGCAACGCCGTCTTATGTGACAGCGACACTCTTCTCCGGTGATGCAAGATGCTTCAGGGATGCGACGCGATAGCTGCAGCGGCGACACCCTTCTTCAGTGATGCGACGATATCCGCTGCAGCGGCAACCCGCTTCTCAGATGATGCGACGAGGACATTCTTCTATGGTGATGCGAGGTGCTTCTGCAAGGCAGAGCGGCAGAGACGACACCCTTGTTTAGTAATGTGACGACAGCGGCTGCGACGGTGACACGCTTCTTCATGAGTCGCGCTTCCAGCTCCTTGCGACACGCATTCCATCAGAAGGCCCAACATAACAGCAGGCAGGCACTTCAAAAGAACTCTTGGGGAGCTAGTTGGTGAAATCTGTTGTCCCTGAGACTTCAGCAGAAGGCAACCTCTATCTCAAGCCCTTGGAGATCATTTACAAATTGAATTGAAAGTAGCACAAAGTCATTTCTCCTTTATTTGGCAGTCAGGCAACCACTGCAGGACAACCCCCCAAACAACACTCAGCTTAGCGATAGTCTCCTCCTCAGTTTCTCTGGTTCCTCTCCTCAGCAAAGGTTTTTCTTGTTTCCCCAAAAGTGATCTAAAGTTCTGGGGTTTGGGTCCCCTCTTTTATACTAATTTTCCCGTTGTTCTCTGAGGGCAGAGAGGCCTTTGCCTAGTCCAAACCAGTTCTGGTCAGTCCTGGAGCACTTTGGTGACAAGACTCCTTCTTTCCTTTCACAGTGTAGGCCAGGAACATCAGACGCACCACAGGAGTTGGAGTCAGCTTTGTGGAGGGAAGGCACAGCTCTATTCAGGTCCCAGGTGCAACTTCTCCCACCCATCTATTGCAGATCAGTCTATTGAGCCCACCCTGCTGACTCACCCTGTCTCCTGGAACCCACCAGCCCCTGTCACTCAAACTCCAGACAAGGAATACACAACCTAGTAGAGGCAGGCTTGGTTAGTTAGGCAAGAAAATACCTACTTTCTAAAAGTGGTATTTTCAAACAGAATGTTAAAACTAACTTCACTAAAAGATGCATTTTATCATTCGGAGTTCAGGCATACTAAACTCGAATTTCTACCTAGTTCCCTGAGTCAGTTAGAATTATGAAATGTAATAATCAAACGCCCATTCTGACCTATGGGGAACAGGTAGCCTTGACTGTCTGACTGACTGAAATATTTATAGAACGCACTTATGCCGAGGCGTCTGGGCACTGGGGGGGGAGGTGAAGTGTGAAACAGCAGAGAGAATTAGAGTTGCCTAAGGAGCATACAGCAGGACTGGAGTCGAAGTTGAACGGGGAGGGAGTTCCATAACCTGGCTGCTTGGATTGAAAAATTGTTTTTCTCCCCATCTTAATCTCTTAATTCTCTGAAGCCGTACCTGTCCGGTGTTAGTGGATCTTAGACAATGCAATGGCACATACCGAGGTATAAGAGATTGCAGGTCTGTTGCACCTCTTTCATAGAGGGCTTTGTGAACTAAGCATAAGGCCTTAAACTCCACCCGCCCTCTCCCTGGAAGCCAGTGGAGTTGCTTTATACTGGCTGAGGTGGGGTGGTGTTTAGGTAACCTGAGCAGTACTTGTGCAGCTGCATTTTGCCATGATGGGAGTTTGATGAGCGTCTGTGCTCCGGCGCCAAGATAGAGGGCATTGCAAAAGTCTATTCTGGATAGCACTAAAGCTCCCACCACCGTTTGCCTCATGGAAAAGGGAATAAAGTGAAGAATCTTCAGTAAAACCCTCAGGGTGAAAAAACAGGTTGAAGCTACTTGGTTTATATGAGCAGCAAGTGTTAGAGCTTTATCAATCAGAAAACCAAGGTTCTGAGCCTTGGGCACGGGAGCCAGGCAGGTTCCAGCTTCAATTCAATTCAATTCAAAAAAGTCTTTATTGCGATTATTCATCTTAAAAGACAGAACAGTCAGTGAATTAAAATTAGATGCAACCATATATATACCATACCAAGACCTAAGACTGGCTTTCAAGTTTCTCAGTAAGGTTTAAAAAAAGAAATACCTATATTTACATATTAAAACAGTTCCTAATACAAGATTAAATATATTCCACGCACAAGACTTTGAACACATCATAAAAACCCATAAAAATACATAATTCCACATAATTTATTCAATAACCCAAGGGAAAGTATCTTGGCTATTAGGGCCCCCATTTTTCGTCTGTAATACCCATGCCCAGCTCAGGAACTTAGCTACCCCTATTACTGCGATCTCATTGAAGCCAGATTTCAACAGCCTATTAGCGGCCATCGCGGAGCTAGTTCCTAAGGACCAACATACTGGTTTTAGCCACAAGCTACGGGGTTTGTGATAGACCGGACAAACAAATAGGAGATGGTCAATATCTTCAATATGATCCGGGCAAAATCGGCAATTGTCACCAATTCCTCGTTGCCACGTACAGGTAAACTTCCGGAGTGGCAATGACCCAACTCTGAATTGGTGGTAAAGCTTGAGGTTTAATGGCTTTAATATATGGTCCCAATAGCTTTCCAGGCAGGGTTCATCTTTAAGATCTAAAAAAACTCTAGACAGAGTAGGGCTAGTGACAGAGGAGAACTTCCTTATTTTAATTAACTCCCAATATGCTGCTCGATAGGTTTCTTTTGAAGGAAATTCCACCGATTCAGGGCTCTCCCAAAGTTCCCTCATCCCCATATCAATAAGGAGAGACTTTTCTGCCAATCAGCCATGGGATCCTATGCAGCCGATCCAATCCCCTTACTTCAGACAAGGCCCTATGAAAGAGATGGAGCTCTGGAGTAATCCAGAGCTGCCTCCAGAAGGCCAACGGCCTGTAACGGGCAATACCCTCAATACTATTACAGCCTAAGTCAAACAAGAGTGGAATGGGGGGGGGGGTAGGCCCTCAACTGATCTCATGAATTTATTCTGGGCTTTGGACAGTTGGGTCAGGTTACAAAACCCCCAGATTTCAGCTCCATATGAGATAGTGGGAATGATTTTAGTCATATACATTTTGACCACAGGAGCTATAGGCTTAGTTAGTGATAGCCTGTGTTCCTTGGTTAATGCTCCCGCTAATTGAGTGTGTTTCAGTGCAAGGATTTTAACTTGGGGATCCCAACTCAACTTATCGCCAAAAGTGATACCCAAATAGGTGAAGACTTTTGTCTGCTCCAGAGGTTTCCCACCCATAAAGACACGTGCTTTAACGGGCTTGGACACATGGAGTACCATGAACTTAGTCTTCTCTACGTTGACCACAAGCTCATGTTCGCGGCAAAACTCCTCTAAACGAGACAGTGCTAACTGCAAACCTTGACTCCTCTTGGATACTATCAACGTGTCATCCGCGAACATGAGCAGGGGCACCTTTTGGCCGGCTAGCATAGGCGCGTCCGTTGGTTGGTCAACAAAATACTGCACCACCCCATTGATAAATAGAGAAAACAGGGTTGGTGCCAGCACACACTCTTGCCGGATGCCCTTTCCTACCTCAAATTTCTCAGTAACCTCGCCCGGTTTCCCCCAACGAACCTCAGCATACGTTGATTCGTGGAGTTTAACCACGAGGGAAACTAGCTCTTTAGGCATCCCCAATCTCAATTCTTGCTCTAATTTTGCTCTTGGCACGAGGTCAAAGGCGGATTTTAAATCCACAAAGGCGGCAAGGAGCATTCCCCTACCCAATAGGACCTCCTTCCAATATAGTAGGACAAATCTAAAGGCCTGGTCCAAAGTCCCCATATGACACCGGAACCCCGCCTGTAAAGGAGATAAAATGTCATTTTCAGACATCCAGCCCTGGATCCTACCCAATATTACACGTGCTGTTATCTTTTGAATAGCGTCAATTAAGCTGATGGGCCTATAATTGGCCGGAGCGGAACGATCACCCTTCTTATAGTTAGGAATGATTTCCGCTCCAGACCATGATGCAGGAATTGGGGCTCCACCAGCTATCGGCTACCCATAAATCAAAATCCTGTTTGAATTAATCGGCTGGAATGCAGTCAGGCCCAGGTGCCTTACCACTTGGGATAGACTTAAGAACTGTCTCTACCTCTTTTGTGTTAAACAGCAGAGGGACGTCAATTTGGATTTGTGGGACAACCCCTAACCTCTCTGGGACCAGTTGGAATTGCGATTCAAAGAAGGCAACCCATTGCTGCGGTTCGACATTATTATTCGAGATTATTGACCGCTGTCCATTCCCCCATTTAATGAGATCCCAAAATTGGGTCATATTCCTGCCTGTACATGCTAACAACAGACAACGCCAGTGATCCTCATCCCATTCTTTCTTGGCGTGTCTGATAGCCGTTTTATAAGTTACTCTACACTGTTTGATAATACCATGGATCCTAGATTTAATGGCTACCACTAAAGCGTTGTGAGCTAGCCTACACGTGTTATTATACCACGAGTTTGGTTTGTTCATACTATTCCTTCTTGCAGGACCAGCGTTTAAAAAAAACCTTTTTAGGCCACTAAAAAGATCACTATAGATTCCCCCCAATTTAACATTTAGGACCTCCTGGGAGCAGCATTCGGTAAGTTCCCCGAAAGATACTGACACTAGAGCCCTAATCTCTGCCACGTTCCATTCATCCATTACTACCTTGGCCCACCGTACCCTTCTTAAGTCATTCGCAATAGTTAACTATATTAGGGCAGGTGTCGCCTTCCATCAATATGGGACCACAAAAACTCCTGTCATGAAATTTAAGAAACAAAGGGTTGTGATCACTTTCAGGACAATATTGCACTTCCATGTCTAGAACTAGAATCCATTTCTCCACATTCACAAGAATATAGTCGATGCGGCTTTTGGATCTACCATTATCAAAAGTCACCGCACCCTTGGCATCAGACTTAATCCTACCGTTAACCGCCCTTAAGCCTCGTTCCAGGCATGACCCTTTTATTTGAAGTGTGGCCTCGGTCCATTTTCTAATAGGCTCGAGATCCAATTGCGGGATCCCCCAAAGTGCATCAATCTCTTCACTAAGCCTGCCATCTTCTGAATCTAGGGGTTCAAATCAGGTATTAAAATCCCCTGTGATAATTAAATCATCATTAGGGGCCACTTGTGACAAATGACTCTCTAAAGCCAGTATGACCTGAGAGCACCTCCCACCAGGTTGACCCCTAGCGTAGTCATTATACAAAGTTAAATCAAGGCCACTCACTGATCTGACCCTTATGGCCAAGATATCTGGGCTATCTATGCTGACCTCCTCCGCACTTATCCCCTCAGATTGTCTCACCCAACAGGTTTAGTCCACCCACTGCTCTACCTCTGTGTCCCCTTATTGCTGGTTTGAAGAAATTCAAAAAGCCAACATGAAGGACCCCATCTGTAGACCATGTTTCCTGGAATGCCCAGATATCTGAGTCTTCTATATAGGTTATCCAATCAGCAGACAAGACTTTTGATTCCAACCCTGCTATATTCCAAGAGGAAATAGTAATTGAAGCTCTCAACGTTGCCGGGCCACCACGCCTAGTAAGTGTTTTAACAGCATTTACACAGGGGTTCAGCTCGGGGGGACTGGTGACATAGCGGGACCAGTAGGTAAATACGTCTCCATCATAGTTCCCATAGGACACCCTACTGTCGGGGGTCTATATCACTTCTCATCTCAACCCCTCTAGCTAATCCCGGCTGTTCATCCATTCCCAGTCTGTCAATATCTACGGTGCATGAAAATCCTTATTTCTATGTCTTGTGTGCTGTTTATAAAAGTAGCCAAGGGGGAGCAGTCTAATCATATGTGCAGTAAAAGATGAGTGCCCAGCTAACTCGAAAATGTGACAAACCAAAGCAGGTGACCTGAAGCTTAGAACCACACAATCCCTGGCATGGATTTAGTTGAAAGTCTGACCCATTTTATGCGTATAACCATTTTAAAGTCATAAAATAAGTCTTCCCCAATACCAGTTTTCTTACTTAAATAGTGTAGTGCCTTATTTCTAAGAGTGGACCAAAGCTCACGTGACCCCGGAGTGAGAGAGGGGACATTCGCTAAAATAACCGAATATGGGGTTGCTTCTGGTCGGAGGTGGAGGAAGCTATTCTTATCTGACCCGCCATCATTGCTAAGTTCCGCCTGCCTCCAATTACCCTCAACCCCCGCAGACTGTTGCTGGGGCGCTGGCTTAGCATTACTAACACCAATGTCAGTTAAGCCTGTCGCCCTCCCTACTGGTTACACCTTGTCCACTATTATCTGTGCATTCACCATTGTACCCTCTTGTTCCTTATGAATTTCCCCAACTCTGATTGGGACAACCCCTCCTGTTACCCGGGGGTTTGGCTGTACAGGAATCTCTTGGGGGGAGTATGACAGAGCTTCTTCAATCTTTTTAAGCCTAATGTCGATAGAATCTAATCTTTCCATTAAAGGGTCAATGAAGGCTGTTAATTTTTCCCTTTATAGGGAGCTAAAGTCAGATTGGTTCAACAGAGAAGTAGTGTTAGCAGTGGAGGTAATGTCTACAATGTTACTACTTGGGTTACCAAATACTAAAGCCCCACTTGATTTGTTAGTACATGGCAGTGCCTTTTGTTTTTTTAAACCACGCCCCTTCCTTTTTTTGTTTGGAGGTTCCATGCCAGTACGAGCAAGGACCTTCATCCCTCTAGTTGTTACCATAGCTGGGCTCCCAACACTACTCTGGGACTGTGAAGGGACCAAGTTAGGGCTAGTAGGCGACAAACATAGTGGCCTTAATGGGGACCGGTCATTTGCAGGAACAGTGTCAGAGTTGGGCTAAATAGTTGGCAACTGGGCATTAGGTAAGGACCCCCTCCCCTCAGAAAAATCAGTTCAAGTGAAAGTCTACGCTTGGTTGCCTCAATTTCATGAATTAAAAACCATTCGGCTCTTATTAAAAAGTATCAATGGGCCACCATAACTGGCTCCAAATTGATTGTTTCCGACCAAATTCTATAATCTAGTTTTTTTCAGTGTTAAGTTTAAAAAAATTGGTGTTCATCCAAGACATCAATGAAGTGATGCTAATGCGAAATCGGTCAGCTGTCATAGCCCCTTTTTGAGTGACAGACAATAGGGAAAGGGTAATCTGACCTGAACTAACATGCAATCTTTTGCACGCGAGGTACACCTGCCAAATCCTGAACCTTCCTGTATTTCATTGTGGCTATTCCCGTCCTACCTGGCTCCTCTTTTGAACACTGACTGCCCTACCTGCTTTGCTGCCTTCTTGTCCTCCCGCTGCCGCACTTTCAATCACAGCGGCCGCCGAGAGGAGGACTATCATTCCCAGGGTGCCTAGCGGCAGAAGCCACCAACGTCATCTCCCGCGCCCGGAGGCACCATAAATTGCACTCTTTCCCGCGTCGCGGGAACGCGCACGGGACACGCCGGGCGAAGCCCGGGCAAAGGGCGGGCTGTCTACGGCCGTCCAAGGCAGGCCAAGGCTGGGCTGGGCCATTGCATTAACATTTGAAGATCTGTAAGCCATTTCCTTCTGTTCGTCTCCTCATTAAAAATTTTGTTGTGTGCTACTTGTTGTTCATTGTAGATTGTGATTTCTGTTTGCTACGTAGTTTTAATTCCAAAGGGGAAGAGAATAGGGGTGGGGGGATCAGTGACTGGTACTTTGGACCAATTTATAACTCAGGCGGCTTCGGTCCTTGAACATGAAATCGCTCTCACTGACCGTCGCCTATCACAGGGACCTATGCATACCAGGCACTCCTCTCTGGGGCCCTTAATGCAGGTTAATTCTCCAAATGCATCAGATAGGCCACCAATTCCGGTAATTAATGAAGAAGCAAGTTATTCAAGATCCAAAGAGATAACTCCAGTGCAGGGGGCCTCTATAATGACGCTTCTCGAAAAACGGCCTACCTGCATCCCCAAACGCGAGCAAACACTGGAGATACTACAAAAAGGAAAAGGATAGAAACCATACAAAAACGGAGGAAAGCAAAAACACCCAAAATTGTAGATCCCACAAATTCTAAAACAGGGTCACCTGTAGGCAGGATTTTACTAAGGTATGATGACGAACAAGTGGGAGATAGCCAAATCATTCCAAGTGACGGTGTAGAAATCATTTCTACCACCCCCTCCGAGGAGGTTGGAGGATCAACTGCTCATATAGAGAACGTTGTTAAATCATTGATCCACCCCCTCCTCGAAAGGATAAAAGTGGTAAATGAAAAGCTGGAGAGATTCGAACAGTCAACTCTAGATAATTTCACCTCCCTAAAGAATTTGATAAAATTTGAAGTTAGAGGGAGAATGGAGAATACCACGCCCTCCCCTAGGGAGTCTGTAACTGTTACAGGAGCTGCAATTAGCGTAGCTACTGCTCAACCAATCAAGGCTGGGACTCAATATGGCCCTAATAGCATCAAACAGACTAAAACAGCTTCTGGTAAAAGTGCACAAGGCAGGTCTACTAGTGCAGGTAATAGTTTAGCGGGGAGGGTCATTAGTTCTTATGGTGCAGATAAAATAAAAAACAACCATGACAGTAACCCGAAAATCCCATTGGTAACTGTTGATTTACCGCCAAAGTCATTACCATATGTAATAGTGATCACTGGTGTCCCAGAACTAAAGAGTGAAAAACCAGAATCCCATCAAGAACTAAAAAATAAAGTGACATTCTGGCTGTATAGGAATAGGCCTATCCCCAGTGTGAGAAGTTGGCCTGGTATATGATGCTCACTAGTTCTAGTCATCACCTTGTACCATGCCAAGCAACCCTTATGATGAATGGTTGTAAGTCAACCTTATAGACTAGCTATCCTAGAGGTAGCGTGGACAAAGGAGTCTTAGGCTAAACTCTGTAAAGGCATGTGAAGCAAGCTGTTTTCCATATACAATCCCCTTGAATACCAAATGAAAGGACACCACACAGATATATATTGAAAACATATATATATTTATTTACTACAAGTATCCCCTATACTCTTTATGAGCACAGAAGCAAATGCGTTAAAACAAAACACTGTTTAAATATACAAAAGTTGCACAATATGGATAGGCCCTAGGGGCCACTTTAACCATATACTAAAATAGTGGTATAAGTATCACTAATCGAAAAGGAAGAAGGCCTAGGGCCTTGGGAATCGCTGGAGCTGTTCGGGACTAGCAGTGACTAAGTCGGGAAAGGCACACATGCACCAATGCAAAGTCAATGGTGCGTAAAAAGTACAAAGTTACTGAAAAGGGAACCTTCCGGATGACCTAGAACCCAGCAACTTGGAACATAGACATTAGAGGTGTATTGCTACACAGGAGCACCGGAGTGCCAGGGTTACCTCACCCACAGGAAGCGGGTGCATATGTCTCAAAGTGTGTCAGGTTTCGTCGAGCTGGTCTATGAAGCCTGTAGATGAAGATGCTGCAGGCGGGTCATCGAGGAGAGTTCCGGTGGATCCAAGGGTGGATCTGAAGAGGTGAAGACCTGAAAGCAGAGGGACAGTGTTCAAAGCCACTAGCCAGTGACTACCGTGGAACCAGGACGGAACCAGGCAATGTCGGGTGCAAACAGGCGAAGAAATGAAGATTTTCTCTGCAGCCACGTGGACACAAAGAGGTCGAGGACGTCCAGGAGCTGATCATAAGCTGTCCCACAAAGGCTCTAGCTGATGGCAGTGTCGGTTTCTTGATTGGAGCAAACAGGTCTTGGCTAATGCAAGCCATGCAGGAAACAATGCAAGCTTCTCACTCGGACCAGCAAGGTCAGAGGGGCTTCTCCTTTTTACAGGAGCGAGGGCCAGTCTGGGGCAACCAGACCAGCAGTGTTGATTTCGGATTTTGTCACCAAGATGGCCACTAGCCAACGGGCCAGTAACTGGGATGACGAGGCGAGTGGCAAAATGCAAAAGGACCCCACGCAGATCGTGGAGATGCTGGGGGCTAATCTTTGGTACAGATGCTGCTCGGTGGTGGGGCTTCTCAAACCCCAAAGCACAGCATCGAGGGTGCCTCGGATGCTGCGCACTCAGCTTCTTGTGAATCTTCCAAGATGGCCGGTCCCACGTCTCTCGGAGCCTCTCTTCTTTTCAAAGTCTGTGGATCGGGCTCTGAGATGTCTGGGAATCTGGGTCTTGTCGGGGTTTGGTCTCGGGCTCCGGCGGAAGGCAGCAGCAAAGCAGACGTTGAGTTGCTGGATGGTGCCTGTATTCACAGGGTGGTCACTCCTTGGCCACAAGGGAGATGCTTTTCAGTCTTCTGTGCAGCAGAATGTCGAAATCCAGTTTTCTTCTTAGTTTCAAGTCGAGTTCAGGATGATCTGAAGTCTTGGGACACAGCTCCTACTCTTATTCCAAATCTAGCCCCAGCACCGGTTTGGACTGGCTTATGCACAGGGACACCTTGTGTGCCCCAGGCATGTCTCATTCTATTCAGCCCTGTCCTACCTAATACACAAAATCCTGTCTGGGGTGGTGCTAGCACCTCCCAAGGCAGGAAACCCTTTGTCCAAGCCTCCCTCGCTGGAAGGACTCCCAGCAGCAGGAGGTCAGACTTGTGTCTGTGGTGGCAGCATCCATTTTGTGATGCTGAGGCTCGAGTTAACTTTAACCGGGGTTTAGGTTATGTACATGTCGTGTCCCTCTAGAAGGGTGGAATGCTACCCCCGCCACCAGAATTGGCGAGGGGGTAGTATTCCAATTCATATGACACCTTACTCGACATGTTTTGATAAAGATCGAACATGTGCAAAATTTTAAGTATCTGGCCATTACACTCGATTCTAAAATGAACTGGAAGTCACAAATTGAAAAGTCTAAACTAATTTTAACACAAAATCAGGCCCCCATTATTAGAAGGCATAAGAACAGCTTTACTAGAACCGTATCACCTGCAATTGAGCTATTTAAATACAAAGCTCAATTGGCTACTTTATAGGGGACAGAATTGCAGGGTCATGTAGCAAGAAATGCCTTTTCAGTACAAGAAAACAGCTTTTTTGGACAACTATTAGCTGTTCCAGGCTACACCCCTTTAATACCACTTTTTTGGGATCTGAACGTACGCCGTTCTGATGACCATGCCTCCCTACGTCCACTATTATATTGGATTCGTCTGTGGTCCACGGACGAATTAGTGGACTATAGAGAAGCTTTAAAGGAAATAATGCAAATAAAGAATATTACTCGGTTGGCATGGTTAACGCACATTGAAAATTGGTTCTTAAAGTTGGGTCTATACAGTTTTTGGGCAGACCCTGACTCCCTAACTTATTCCTCCCAAAAAATATTAAGGACAAGGTATTGGGAATATGCCCATAACTGCTCATTACAAAACTCTAAAGTTGGAGTATTGACCCTTAAGTTTTTTGATGTAAAAGTTGAGAGTAAATTTGAATGCTTTATGGATGAAATTTTGCCTATTATGGCAAAATCCCTGTATTTAAAGTACGTTATGGCATTCTACAAATTAAATCTAGTACATCAAAGTGGGCTTATAATAAAGACCCTACAGGAAGTATTATTTCTGAAATGTGCGAACTGTGCGATATGGGTATTAAGGAGGATGAGGCCCATGTTTTATTTTTATGTCCGGCATACCTTCAAGCCAGGAAAAAGTGGATTAAACCTATTTGTCGGCTTTCAGGCTTCCGGTTCATTAAGGAAGGGGAAAAAGTGCTTAAAGGTGACACGTCACAGGCTATTGTTTTTAGTCTGAGACGATTTTTTCTTGCTGTGGCGATAGTTCGAAAAAGACATGGCCTAAAAATGTAGCAGTAATATCTAGATAAGTATTGACAAGACATCTCTTGATCTCAAAACTTCATTGACTGAATGAAATAATGTTAAGAAGGGTGGATTCGCACTGAAGTACCATCAATATACTCCAGTCCTAATATGTAACGCGTGTAATATCTCATAAACTGCAACGCTTTTAATATTTAATAGTTTTTTTAATGCGTTGTTTTTTAATCATCAAAAAACAGTTCCTGGTATTTCCTTCCTTTCAGTACTATTTATTATATTTATTCGTTTTCTAATATTGCACTTCCTCTCCAACTGATGTTTGTATTTGTTGGAATATGTTGACGAACTCATATAGTGCCCGGAGAATTATTAATATCTCTCCAAACTGTGTGCCCCTTAGAGTTAACCTTGTATTGAGCCCATATTTTATGTACGTATTCATTTTACTACCCATGTATTGATACCTACCTGATTATGATGGATGTCTTAAACTATTGTATTGTATTCTTATATGGCTTGTTTTAACCAAAATAAAGATAATGATGATGATGATGAGTGACAGACACCACTAGCTGTGTGTTAACAGCATAGGATACGAACAGCAAACCATGGCTTTTTATATAAGTCTGGCAAAACGGGCCACATATATATTGAACATGGTCTGGCACAGGGCCGAGCCCTGGGGACTCCACCTCGGAGAGTAAATATTTCTGACCGTAGACCATCCCAGAGTAATATTTGATCCCTGGAAGACAGGAATGATGTTAGAAGGGCCAGAGCTTTATCTCTGATGCCGAGTTCATGCAGCCTCCATAATAATACTGCATGATTTATGGTATCGAAGGCTGCCGTAAGGTCAAGTAATACAGGAGCGGCCCTGCCACCATCATCCATCACCTTACGAATCTTCTTTGTTGCTATAATTAGGGCTGACTCAGTGGAGTGTTTATATCTAAACTCATGCTGGGTGGAGTCAAGAATGTTATGTAAATCTAGCTAATCCATCAACTCGGAGTTTATCGCCTTCTCAAAAACATTGGAGGGTAGAGGTAGACAGGAGATCAGGCAATAGCTTTTGGCCTCCAGTGGATCAAGCAAAGGTTTTTTTTTAAAATAGGTCAGATACAAGCCATCTTCCAGCACCATGGGAAGACCCCTGAGCCATTAACTAGATTCAATAGTGGGGTCAGGGACATACCGACCTCCTCCGGTGCTAGATGTAAATTGTGTGGGGGACAAGTATCCAGTAGGGACGCTGATTTAGTTTGCAGCAGTAGGTCAGCCACTTTCTCAATGCTTAAGGCGGAGAACTGAGTTAGGCTGCAAGGAAATGTCTCCTCATCCTATCCTCAGGATGGTTCCTCCCACTCATTTCTGAAGAATTAAGGAGTTCTTTATAGACCAACTAGACTTTGTTCTGGAAAAAGAGAGCCAGTTTGTCCACAGAATCTTGGTTGGGAATGAAGATAGTATCTTGCGGACAGCTTGACAGCGATGTTACTGTTTTAAAAAGTTCCTTAGAGGAACTGGTGGACTCCTGAATTTTAGAGGTCAAATTGGTTGTCTTGGCCTGTTTTATGGCAAGCTTGTAGTCTTCTAAGGCTAAAAAGTATTTTTTCTTATGTATGGAGCTGTAGTTGGATCTCCAAATGCGTTCCTTATGTCTGCATTTACATTTTTGTTGTTTCAGCTCCGTTAAATACCTTGGAGAAGATACTAGCCTTCGCCAAGTCTGCTTGGTCACTTCCGGTGCCAATTTGTTCATTGCCTGTTTAATCAGTTATTGAAGTTGGAGGCTAACTCATTGGAATCTACACCTGTTGGGGGCTTCTCCTTCAAGGCAGTGATCAGTTCTTCTTGGTGTATTGTTTTCCAAGGACGGAATTTGACAAGGGAGGGAGTATTTCTTCGACCATGGTTTGTATCTAAGATATTCACTATAAAGTGAACTACATCATGATCTGACCAGAGTAGGGGTCATGAACTCTTCACTTTGATAAGATCACTATTTGGGAAGATACCATTCAGTGTGTTGCCTGCTAGATGCATTGGTTCGCGAACAATCAGCGTTAGGCCGAAACTGGCATAATTGTCAATAAATCCTGTTGTATCCGGGTTGTTATCCGCTGCCAAATGGAAGTTGAAATCTCCCAACACCGTAAAAGAATCAGCGTTTAAACAGGATTCCAGATAAGTCTGAAGGGAGGTAATAAAAAAAGATCTTGGCCCTGAGGGCTTATAGATCAGTAGCCCCAGGAAAAGTTTTCGGTTATTATTTCTGACACTAAAGAACATTGCCTCGGCATCCAGTGATGGTTCAGGCATAATTCTCAACTCATAGCAGGATCAGTATAATAGCGCAATCCCACCGCCCCTTGCCCCTACCTTGTCGATGTTCACAACAAAGTAGCCTGCCGGAACTACAGTGTTCCAGTCAGGGTTACTTGTATCTTTGGCCCAGGTTTCCATGAGAAAAACCATTTCTGGATTTTCAGTTTGGATCAAGCATTCTACGTCATGTTTGTCTTTATTTATGGACCTGGCATTGATTAAAAAGCAGCGAATGGAATTGGAGTTCTCGTCACAAATCTTTAGGATATTTGGTTGGGAGACCCAACTGTCCTGTGTAGCTTTCTTATTCTTTTTTATAGAAGTCGAGCTATCTTCCCTGATCCTAGACGTGTCATTCACACCTGGATTGAAGATCGTTAGGCCACATATGTTACTATGTTACAATGCTAGGATAATTAAGTGTATTCTCTGGCTGTAATTTTGGATGCAGACACTCACCCGGATTAAGCTCGCTGAGTTCAACTCTCGAGTAGACATGCCACGAGAAACGGGCAGGGGTTCTGGAGCTGGTTGTGCTCCGGGCGCCGATGGGGGCAGAAAGGCTTGCCTTTGTCGTGACCGCTGCCCTGTCGAGGCATTCGGTAAATATTAGGCGGTGGTGGGAGTGACCTGGCAAGAAGCTAGAACGCTAACTTTCACACGGGTCCGCTCTTATAGGCGGGCACCGTAGTTAGCGAAAACAACAGTAGGTAAGTTTAAAAATTAGCGGCCAAACAGTTTAAAAACATGCACTTAGTAAAAAGTATCTCTAAGGCCCCCAAGCGCTCTAATCAGCTCTTTACGTTAAACAACATTAACCGCTGCGCGGTCGCGGCATCTTGTAATGTATAGGCGGCAGTGGGAGTGGACCTTGCAAGAAGCTAGAACACTAACTTTCACACGGGTCCGCTCTGACAGGCGGGCATCGTAATTAGCGAAAACAACAGTAGGTAAGTTTACAAATTAGCGGCCAAACAGTTCAAAAACATGCACTAGTAGAGATTATCTCTAAGTCCCCCAAGCACTCTAATCAGCGCTGTACGCCAAACAACATTAACCGCTGCGTGGTTGCGACATCCGGTAATTAATAGGCGGTGGTGGGAGTGGACCTGGCAAGAAGCTAGAACGCTAACTTTCACACGGGTCCACTCTGACAGGCGGACACCGTAATTAGGGAAAACAACAGTAGGTAACTTTTAAAATTAGCGCCCAAACACTTTAAAATCATGCACTTCGTAGAAAGTATCTCTAAGCCCCCCAAGCGCTCTAATCAGTGCTGTACGCCAAACAACATTAACATTAACATTAACTTGCAATAGTGAAAAACGAAAATGGCTATAATTCACTATTAGGACATGCCACATACACCAGGGCGTGTCCTACCTTTTACCTACAATGCACCCTGCCCTTGGGCCTACAATAGGGGTGACTAATATGCAGAAAAAGGAAGGATTAGGGACTGGCAAGTGGGAGCACTTGCCCAGTCAGCATGGCAGTACCAGGCTGCACACAGGCTCTGCAATGGCAGACCTGAGACACACTTTTACAGGCTGCTTCTGTGGGCGGCACACCAGTGCTGCAAGCCCACCAGCAACATTTGGTTTACAAGCCCTGGGCACACTCAGTGCACTGTACTAGGATCTGGCAAGTAAACCAAAGCAGTAAATCATGGAATCACTAATCCATACATCAATTTACCATAGGGATCACTTGCACTGTGGCACTGAATAGCAGTGGCACAGTGCCCAAAGCATCTATAACCAGCAAAAACACATGAGGCAACATCAATAAATGGAAGGAAGAACCAAGCCAACAGAGCCAGTTCTAACAAGGATCTGCTTCTTATAGTTACACCCACTTTTTGCTGATGTATTACTATTTTCGACTTAGACTGACTGGAATCCTGCTATCAAGGACCCCAGTCAAGCTGCTTTCTCCTTCAAATTGATTGCATGTACTTTAGGTACACTCCAGATTGGATACTGGGGTACCCTTATCAGTCCCTAGTATATGGCATCCTATATACCCAGGGCCTAGGTACCACAGAGGCCTCTCAGGGGCTGCATCATATATTATGCAACCCCTGAGAGACCACTCAAAATTGCACAACAGGCCTGCTACACCAGCCTGTGTAAGGGGGTGTATGCACCCCTTACTTAGATATAGTTTCCCTATATCTACCTTAGATCACTGCACACATAGACCTATCAGTCACCCCTATGGCAGGCCTTATCAATCCTGAAGGCAGGGTGCTGGGTTTTGTGTGAGAGGGTGCCTCTGCATGAGCAGAGCCCCGCTAAGCCTTCCAAATCTATTCCCCAGGGTTGTCTGTGATGCAGCCAAACCATATATACTTAAGTGCATTATAACCTTGCTGTAAATGCTAACTTTAAAACTGCTGGTTAGAAACATGCCGTGTTTGTTGTCAAACACCTTGGAATCATACCTCCAAACCAGTACCTGGGGTGGAAGGTATGCTTCCTCCCTTGTAGAATCGCTACTATGGGGCACCGGTCTACCCGCTACCTGCTTTCTCGACATGGGCAGCACAAACTGGATGCTGCCAGCCACAGACATGAGTCTGCCCTCCTGCTGCTGAGCTGCGCTCAAGCAGGGGAAGGTTGGACAGTAGTTTTCCTGTCACAGGAAGGTGTGACCACCTCCCAGACAGGCTTTAGTGTATTGGGGCTGTGTGGGTGCACTCTGGGAGTCCCAGACAGTCTGCACTGGGGGTACATTTGGTGTCCCTGTGCATAGTCCATCACAAACCGATTTCAGGAGCCATTTGCCCCTGCTCTGGCGCAAAACTGGACAAAGGATATGGGTGTGACCACCCCTCTGTCCTATCCCTCCCCTAGGAGGCTCCCCAGAGTTTGTCCAACTCCTTCCTTGGGAATAAGGTAGGAACCATGACTACAGGACTTTAGATTTTTTATGTCGTAAATTCTGCAAGCAGAAACCTAGGGGCATATTACCAAGGGCCTTATCGCCGCTTTAGCGGGTATTTTTCCGCTAAAGCAGCGATAATTTTATCGCTCTATTACCTAGCTGTCGCTAACACCAGTTAGCAACACCTAGTAGGAAATAGCGATCATCTTGGGGCCCACTTTGCATGTCAGCGATAATTATCGCTAATGACATGCAAAGTGGGCGTGCCAAGATGTTAGCGACAGGAAACAGTCTTAGCCATGTTATCCAATGGTGGGTGGATAACATGGCTAAGAGCATTAGCTCGGTAATGCATGAATATCGCGGACTTTTAAGCGATATTCATGCATTTCGGCCGATTTTTATCGCTTAGGAGATAAACCTTGATAATAGCACGTCTCCTAAGCGATAAAAATAGGCGATGCACGGCGTTAAAATAATAGCCGTAATATGCCCCCAAGTACTTTGACGATCTATGAATGAAGAATCTCCCTAGGAGTAAAGGAGTTACTTCCCTGCAAGTCAGGCATCTTCAACGCATCTGACTGGCTTGCATCTCCTGAGTCCTCCAGAGACTTCTGCAACACAAGAGGTGGGTTCCCAAGTGTCTCTGAGGTATATCTGCCCTCTCAGCAATTCTGAGACCAGTATCCCTCGTGGGGACCGTGCAACCCGAACCCCTGTGTACTGTGCACATTTGCAGCAGCATATGCTTTTTGGCAATCCCTGAGGCTGTGCTTTGGGCTACGTGCAGTCTTGACCCTGAGCAGTAATTGCACTGAAGATATCTGGCCTAAACTCCATGAGTGTTCAGTGGGCTGATATTTCGTGATTCAGCTCTGGGTGCCTTCGCATTCCCTTGTCCGTTGGCCTGTGGGTCCCTTGGAAGGTAACTTTGATTTCTCTTGGGCATCGCTGGTTGCTCCAGATGTGCTCTGACTCCCCATAGCTTAGAGAGTCTCCAAGACCTTGCTGTACCTCACCGTGACTGGTTTCCTCTGCCCATTTGGGTGGCATTGCCAACGCTTGTTAGTATTCCATCAGGTACTGACCCCCCAGCACTTAACATCCTTTGTGAGACAGCTCATCTCTGGACTTTGGTCATCATTGACATCTCCTGGTCCCCGTGGCTGCAGAGTCAAGCATCCCGTCATCTCACCTGAAGCACCTGACATCAGTGGGCATTCATCTACTGAGGCCCTGGTCACCCTGAATGGACCCAGACTCTATCCCCTCTCTTCTCACCTCGGATCCAGGATTGTATTCCACTGAACACTTTTCATCTTCCCGGCAGCAGCACTTCTTTGAGTCATGACATTGAAAAGGTCGAAGGATTCCAATACCACTTGACCCCTATGTAACTGGCTCCCGTGAAATAGGTAACACGGGTACTTTGGTCATTACAAGGGTGCTGGCCTTAGAACCTTCTATGTTCCAAAGGGTTTGTTTGAAGTCCTATCATAAGTATCCTTAAACTGTAATTTTCCAACCGCGACTTTCCCATAGAGTTGTACGGAGCTCGTGTCTGTGTTCTCTCACTGCACCCGTCCTCTGTGGGTCCCCTGTATTACTAATTTGGGTGGTTCTTTGGGTTCCCAGTGATTCTACGTGGTCTAGGAACTGTTTCTAGTCAAGTTGTTGTTGTTATACCACTTCCTTAGTTGGTTTGGTCTCCCCCTAGAGCCCACTGAATATTGTGCTCTTTACTGTTGTTCTTGTGATTAAATATTGTGTACCTTGTGCTTTACTCTCGGATAGAGGTTAGTAGGGAGTGTTTAGTAATAAATACAAATATGTTATACATCTCTTGTGTGGTTCTCCTTTCATTTGGTTCTTCAGGTGGTTCTATTCTGGTAAAGCAAGCTGCTTTACATTCCATCAAGATTTAGCCTGAAGGCTGCTCTCCACGGCTACCACTAGGATAGCTTTCTTAAAGGTTGTCTTTGACCTAATCATCAATAGGGGTCAACTGGACTGGTGCAAGGTGCCCACTTTAATTAGTGGGCAGCATATTCCAGGCCAACTTCACACAGTCTCTACATTTCCCATCACCTCCTGCATCTGGAGAGCGCTTTTAAGTGTGACGCCTGCCCGCAGCCATCATAAAACCTGTTCAGCGTTTCCCCAGAAGGGGAGTGCTTTGCACCTGTCTTGTGGACTCTGCAGGAGGGACTATGTTTGCTGTCACCCCCTGCTTCTAGAGAGCCTTTTAAAGTGCGAGGCCTGCCCGCGACTGTCATAGCCGCCATCAAGTCTGTTCAGTGTTTCCAAGGAGGGGAGAGGTCGCACCTTGCTTGTGGACTCTGCAATGGGGACTACTTTGCCCGTCACCCCCTGCATCTGGAGAGTGCTTTTCAGCACAACGCCTTCCTGCGGCATGGGATACACGTGGGGACGCGCCCGGGCAAAGCCTGGGCTTCAGGCAGCCAGTCCTCCCCTGTCATTGAGGGGCCACCCCTCTAACCGTTGGGGTCCGTGTAGAGGCCTAAATACCCGGGTATGGTCAAGTGCAAGATAACGGGCCCAAGGTGGAGGGAGGGAGTCACAACTACACTAGACTAATTTCTGATAAGAGCAGCCAATGTACTCGCAAAAGAAATTGAGATCACAGAGCACCGCCTCTCACTAGAATAGGTAAATGTTTCCATTTCTAACTCTGACCAAACGGGAACAGGACCTCTGACCAGCTTGGGAGCGCACCCTACAAGCAACCCAGCTTCAAGTGCGTCGGGTCAGACTGAGATCTTTAAGAAATTTAATTCTGGGGAGGAGCTACGTCAGCAAGCAAGATGGCTGCTTAGGCTCCTGGCTCCGCCGACCTCCGTAACCCGCCACGATATCCTGTACATTATCCTGACTTTACGCCTAGTCTCTTTGTGCATGAACTGTTCCGCACTCCGATGGTGAAATCCGGAAACGTTCATCGGCTTGTTCGGCGAAGTTCCATCGGGTTGAAGTTTGCGGCCTACTCCAGCGGTGAAGCCGGGGCCTGGAGTACTTTCACAGCCGGGCTGTAGTGCTGGGTCCGGTCGACCAGAGTGGAGGCTTTAATTCATCCCGAAATTGGCAGCGTTCGTTTTCATTGCTCAGCATCGACCGAGGGGTGAGTCAGCTTGCTGCCGGCTGCGGGTGGGGACCCCCGTCGCGCGGACCCGGTTTGCACCCGCCGGGGTTCGGTGGTTCGGGGTCTCTGGCCTGCGGACTTAACTGGGTTGACCGTGGCTGCGGAAAAAGACTGGTCACCCCTCGCATTTGCACGGTCGTGGTCCCGTCTGTCCCCCCCGAGGATGCCAGATTCACCCGGGGAGGTGATTGTGACTGATATCGGGCATGAGAATATGGATCGAACGGTGCATGAGGCATCGCTGAGGTCAATACTGGCAGAACTTTGGGCATTTCGCTCACATGTGGATACTTTGTTGAGCAAATTGGACAGGCGCCTATCTGGGATGCTCCTGGTGGAACCGGGTCCAGCCTTATTGTTGGAACAGGAATATACAGCCATTCATACCGCGGCCATTTTGACTCCCTGCGAGAACCCCGTGAGGAAACAAGTATTGGAGCCATCGGATGGTGCCCTGGGAGACGGTGTTCCCAAGGATGTCATGGTATTGCTGAACCTTCCACCACCATCGACTTTGGAGATAACGTCGGGCGTTCCCCTCCCGGAGACTTTTGTTTGTGACTTTCCATTCATTTTGTGGTCATCTTCTCCTTTCCTGGTGCCGCTATGACTCCTGTGCAACACACATTGGGACTGTTCAACTAGGAGGGAGAGTTTGTCTGCATCTACAGTTCCTGTGGACTCACTGCCTGCCGGTAGCCATGGGCTGCTTTCTGAGGTCTCTCTTCTTCTTTCTTGCTTCTTTGTGTGCCTTTGGGTCTCGCTGGGAGGGGTTCGTGTTCTTGTTCGGAAGGGCCAAGGATAAGATTGACTGGGTCGGGAATGGCTGGCGTGGCTTTCATAAGTGTTGGACCTGCAACTGTTTGCTCTAAGAGGCTGGGCGGTGTCTCACGGTACCCTCTAATTTCTTCTATATTGTTGTTTTAAACTTGTCTTTTAGTGATAAGGGATGGCTGTCTCAGGCGGGGGGTCTAAAGGGGCTGGGAGCCCACATGGATATGTCCTCCTCCATTCTTTTTCCTACCTTTGGGGTTTTAGTTCTTAGGGGCGACAGGCATGCTGCTAGTGGGGTTAGGCTGTAGCCATTTGCAGGGGTGTAGGGTGGGGGGCTGGAGGTTTTTTTTTTATTTTCTATGGCCTTTCTTTCTTTCTCTTTCTCTCCCAAGGAACAGTATAGCTACGAATCATTCGGATTCTTATCGTGTGCTTGTATTTCGTGCTTATGTTCTTATGATATCCTGATTCCTGGGTGGGCAGGCTCCGAGTATTGGCGCAACATGGAATGTATATTTTGTGTTCTTTGTACCGATCTATATGCTCTGGCACCAATTCTCCATTATAGTGATTATTACATGCATATCCTGTTTCTTACCCTGTCCCCTGCATTCTGTTTGATTGTATGGCACCTGATCCTCTTTTATAAAATATAAAATTAAAACTCTGTCTCATCCTGGAACCCAGTTGTGCATTCTAATACAAGTTTTATCCTGCATCACTGCCGGACCTCTGGGTTGTCGGCTGATGAGCTGTGTCATGCTGTGCTATCGGAGATTTTAATTTGTCTAGCGGCCGGCCCCCACGGTTGTAGGCCCATACTTGTATTTTTATTGAATGCTACAATAAAGGTTTTTTTAAAAAAAAAAAAGAATAATACTCTAATTCCCCTCGGACTGAGTGTAGTTGTGCACCGAACCACAGGGAATGTGGAAAAGGGGGAGTGCCAAAACAGCCCCTAATACCAGGTCTTATAGAACATGCAAAAATACTATCATGAATCCCCCCCTGAGGTTAAACAAAGTTGCCTCACCAGTCCTGTGTCAGTTACCCTCGGGGGACGCTATATGCCACAAATTGGAGCAAATCATTGGTTCTTTTTACAGCCCATTATGGCAGATTAATGAAGATAGAGGAGAGTTTGAAGATCCTCTTTAAGAATGACCTGGGGCGCGAGCACCCAGAGACAGGAAGGATGCAAAAGGGAAACCCTAGCCATCTACAGTTACAACTCGGGAGTACAGTCGACAAGTTGGTGGACCTGATCTCTAGCATACGGGTAGATATAGATCCAATGCAGACACTGTCAGACAGTAGAGAATTAGGTAAAACTGCCACCCGTGGGCAATGTGGGGTGGAGGGTCGTGTCAACCAACCAAGAGCTCGATTGATCTTATCTGGAGGGGGATGCCAATGGGGGAGTGAGGGGACTTCAGCCAACTGCTTTGACAGCAACAGGAGCAAAAGAGGCAAAGCAATCAGCATGATTACAGTCACAGATCATGGTTGTATAATCACAGAAATATCTAGGTCCTCTGTGCAAGGTGGCAGGCTGGACCTACCACCAGCAGTACGCCACATTGTTATCTTTCTAGTTAATACAACCATATTGATGCCGTCCCAGCATGACTCAACAGTACAACTAAAGGACAAGGTTTTGCACTAGCTATCTAAATTTAACACAGGGGGCCCTATGTTATATAATCACATCATTATGGTCAGATGGATAAATTTGTCGACTCGAAATCCATTGGGGGACTGTACAGTAATACATTTTAACAACTGTTGGTTGATTGAGCACTTATTGAGAATATTGCTCAATATTCTACGGTCTGATACACAGATGTTTGCACTCCCACTAGGTTTCTTTTTTTTAAACCACCTCGATATACAAACAGCTGCCGAGCTTGGGCTACCCCAATTTCTCAATAAAATCGCCGATATTTTAAAGCCTGTCCACTGGATCCAACTAGAAGCCGATATGAACGATTACCTGATCTTGAAGCCTGTGATTGACTAACTGATGCCCTAACAGAATGGCAGGGTGTAATTAGTTAACTATAGAATCAAGAAGCAATTTGAGATGGATACCCTAAAACTAATCTCCTGGAACATAGCGGAATATAATCAGAAAAAGAATAACCAGGACTGGCTATTACATGTAACAAAGTACAATATACTGTGTCTCCAAGAAACCTGGGAAACGAAACAGATTATTATACATGGATATTGCACCTTTCAGTCGGATGCGTGCCATCTAGAGTAGGGCGTGCAAGTGGAGGGCTTGTTACCCTAACAGCAAATATAGCAAGGATTAAGGTAAACAAGTTCATTAACATATTGCCTTGTTACCATATTCTTCTATGTGTAGGACAATATAGAAGGGATTGGCATATAATCAATTTTTACAACAATAACTTTTCAAGGGCTATGGCTACAGTGTTAGATTTCATCGAAAAAGATATTGACCACCTCCTGAAAGTACACCATAATCCCTTAGATATAATATGGATGGGCGATTTTAACGCCCATTGTTGCAATAGGACCAATGCCGTGGCCTGTGTTTTGACAGATGGTCTGAGGGAGCCTATTCACCACTTTTCCCACAATGGTTATGGTATTGTATTAAACAGACTATTAGTGATTAACAATCTCAAGATAATAAATCCAGCAGACCCCAATACGGACCGATAAGATTATACTTTCTTTGCTCTGTATTATAATTCAACCATTGATTTCATTTTGGCCTCTTAAGAACTCAGGTCTCCCATATTGAGACGGAAATTGATCATGCAGCGATCACTTGCCAAATGCTCTGGGGTTTGAGGAAAACTGTCCATGGAAACTAAGTCCCAAAGCCATATATTGCAAGAAAATATGAGATTGTCCTGAAATGGGACAAGTTAGACATTTCAAAATTCACTCGCTGTATTGTCACCAATTTGACCCAGGGAATATTAATACTAATAATAATAATAATAATAATAATAATAATAATAATAATAATAATAAATATTAAATCATTCATAAAACGCCTGGCTACACCAACTGGTGTGTCCCTGCGCTATAGAAGCAGCTACATGCAAAGTCAGACAGGGCGGCGAGGCTTATGTCTAATACAGCCAGGTTTTCAGGGCTCTACGGAAGACATTTTCAGATTTTTCTGTGTGCAGCGAAGGTGGAAGTGTGTTTCAATTTTTCGCTTCCAAATAGCCAAATTAGCGAGCACCCATCCTTGTCCTTTTGAATTTAGGGACTTTGAGCAGGTGGGCTCCTGTCGATCTGAACTGCCGAGAAGGATTATAAGGAGCCAAGAGATCATGCAGGTAGCTGTGTTCTTTCACCTGTAGACTCCAGTGACAAAAACATAAGGCTTTGAAGAGAATTCTCTTACTAACCGACAGCCAGTGAAGGGTGTCAAGGGCTTTCGTCACTGATGCTCGTTAGGTAGATTGAGAACTAGGTGTTCTGCCGCATACTGAATGTGTTGCAGCCGTTGCAAGCTTCCTTTTGATGCTCCCAAATAGCAGACATTGCCATAGTCCAACTGGAAGGTCACAAGAGTTTGAACTAGGGTTTGCCTCGCCGAGGCGGGCAGAATGTCCAAGGTTTTTCTTAGCACTTGAAGGATACCAAAGCATCTCCCTGTAACCTTCCTAGTAGGAGTCTTGAAGGACAGTTTTGGATCGAGCATAAACATCATTAAACAAATGCATCCAGGAGGGTTGCCCGGCCCAAATGGATTACCAACAAAGATATACAAAGCCTTGACACACGAGTGGGCAGTACTCTTGGCCCCCTATTCGAAGTATGCAGAATGGGTGGTCCCATTCCTGATTCTTGGCGAGGTTCTCACCTCCTACCTATCCACAAAAAAGGTCAGCGATCTAATCCTGATAACTACCGGATGATTGCACTCCTCGATGTTGATGGGAAGGTCTATGCAAGCGTCTTATTACAAGAACTGACCAGCTGTGCGGAAGACCCTAAATTAATACCTTTCATGCAAACTGGCTTTCAAAAGAGCTGCCACATTGAGGGCAATCTGGTTTGCTTAGCCGATATGATCAAGGTTACACTTGCAACAAAAGGAAAATCGCTGTTCCTGGGATTTATCGATTTCCAAAAGGCATTTGACAACGTTGCCCGCCGCAGGCTCTGGGAGAAATTGCTCAAATTTGGAATTCAGCCAACTCTATTAAACGCCCTCATCACCTTGTACTCTGATTCTTGGGTCAAAATAAAAGTCTCTGCTTGCTGGTCTACAACCAACATAATCATGACCAACTAGGGCCTAAAGCACTGATGCATTTGGGCCCCGTTACTTTTTAATTTGTACCTCGCAGATTTACCAGAGTGGCTGGCCCGCTCTTATGCTTTTCCACCAAGAATCGCATCTGTTAAAATCCAGTCAATGCAAAACGCAGATGATACAATTCTCCTTGATCAAACATTGGTGCCTTGATGCCCCTTGGGGCTAAGTTTGCGCGGTATAAAAATGCTATTCATTCATTCATTCAGGTGGGCCTTCAACGACTTTTTGACTCCTTGGAAACATATTGTGAAACTAATGAACTGAAGATTATTATCACTAAAACCAAGGTGATGATAGTCTTAAGAAGCTGAGCAAGACAGTGCCCCTGATACATTGCTGGGAAATCTATTGAGGTAGTCCCCACATATATATATCTTGGATTCTGAATAGACCACAGAGGGAGCTCGGGTCCGCAAATGGCAGCAATGCAAAGTGTGGCCCGTAGCCTGAAAGGGGCCTTCCTACGAACCAAGAAAGTACTCCATTCTCCAAACTCCACCCCGTTAATTAGAGTGATAGATGCCAAATTACTATCCACAATAGCCTTCGCGCCACTACTTTTAAAGATAAAATGTTCACTTGGCTGGATAGAATGCAATTAGCCTGTTTCGGTAGAGTGTTTCACCTACCCAATTCGACTTCTCATGCCCAAATCCGCTTGGTTCCGCTTGTTCTCCCAACATTGGATCATGAAAGCAAGATTCATTGCCTGCTGTGCAAAAACAAAAATGGCCCACGTCTCCACCCTAAAGAGCTGCATCTGGTCACTGTTAAATAACCCCAGCACTTCCTGGAATACATTTTTAACATTCTGCTTGGATGCATTAGAAGCCCACGATCCATGGGAGAGCTCGCTACCCATAGGGTTTGGCACCAAAGCCCTGACCAAATAAGCAAAAATACTATCAATGGAACACCATGCACTATCTGTGAAAAAGCTATCACATGGCAGCTGGGCGTCAAAACTCTATGATCCAAAAACCCTACCACACTACCTGTCGTCCTCTATGAAGCCATCAGTGAATCACCAGTTAATGAGACTACGATTTGGGCTAATTCCCCTGGTGGGGTACAATTATGGGAGGAGGTACAAGGCAGACATGTCCTCCCAGTGCCGCTACTGCAACAAATGGGAAGAAAATTTAACACACGTTTTGTGCATCTGTAGAACTTTACTCCGCCGTCAAACTTATTGGTTGCGCACCATCTGGAGAATTCTTAATGTGCAGACTTGCCAAGAAGCCTTAGAGGAGCGTATGAAGGGGAAATCAGCGCAAATGGCCACCCATTTTGTAAAATTTATGACCAAGATTAATTAAATTCTACCAGCAGATACCACCCATGAACCTTTGCTTCATCAGACATGAATTTGCTTTTCTCTTTCTTTTAAATTGAGAGCTGAAAGTGCTTTTTATATTTTTTTGTATGAATTGCAATGATTTCATTTAATTGTGCAAATAAATATATCTATCTATCTATCTGGGGCCACCAGGCTGAGCACCAAAAGGAAGATGATTTTCCCATGACCATAATCTCTGTCTTACTACCATTAAGCTTTAAGTAGTTATTCGACATCCATGAGGCTAGATCTTCTAGACAGGAGGAGACCTACGTAGCTGGCTCATTAGAGTCCTGTGCTAGGGTCACTATAAGTTGGATGTCATACACATATGACACTATGGTGATCTTGTGTTTTTCCACAATATCAGCCAAATGGCCGATATAAAGGTTAAAAAGAGTGGGGCTCAGAATAGAGCCTTATGGAAACCCTTGTTGGAGTAGCAGAATTTTTGATTGGTGTGGGTGCTATGCAACCTGGAAGTTACAGTCCGGTAAAAAAGACCACATGCACTTAAGTGCTTCTTCATCCAACCCGCAACCCTAAAGTCGCTGTAGGAGGAGTTTGTGGGATACTGTGTCGAAAGCTGCACTTAGTTCCAACAGGACCATGGCAGCTGTCTGACTGACATCCACGCATCTCCGCAGAGACTCCATAGCGAAGGGAAGTGCTGACTCAGTTGAGTATGTGGCTCTAAACCCCGATTGTGTGGGGTGGAGAAGATTATGTTGATTGATGGGAGCCACTAATTGTTTGTTCACCACCTTCTCTGCTATTTTGGATATGTAAGGAAGCAGAGAGATGGGGCGCAGATTTTCCAGCAGCTCAGGGTCAGCCGAGGGCTTTTTCTTCAAGGGCTGAACAATCTTGTATTTCCAAGCCCTTGGAAACATCCCACATTTAAAAGATAATTCTAATAGTTGCTGCATGTAGGGTAGTGTCAGATCTAGCCCCTCCTTTTTTCTGCTCGGTGTTGCTGAGTTGGTAGGCGAGACAGATTTAATACTTAGGGCCACTGAGGGGGACAAGAATTCCGGTAGGGGGTTGATCGCTGGCTCAATAGATCTCTCAGGCTATGAGATAGGTCCTTTATGGACTTCCTCAGGGAAAGTATTATACCTATTGGATACTTTAAGTAGGAAGAAGTCAGCCATTTGATTACACCACTACTGGGAAATTCTGACCCCTTGAGAAAATCCCAGTTGCTTTTTAACAAATGTTAGTAGAAATCAATAAGAATCTCCTGCTGCCCTGTAATCGTAAGGATTAGCATGATGTTTTAATGATGGTTGCACCAAGGCATCGAAAAACCTGCATTTTGCCCTCAGAGCAAATCCGAGAGAGGCAGCACTGGTAAAAATATCTGCGCCTTTCTAATAAAACTGAATGAGCAAATAGACTAAGGGCCTAAAAGGGAGAAGCCTGGGATACATTAATACAGGCAGCAACTCTGAAGAATAGCAGGAATTTCTGACACATATTTGATACCCCGTTCCTCAAAGAAGATTGAAGTACTAGAAAAATATACCATAGAGCTATACTTACCAATAGCCCATATATCACATTTACCATACATAAATCAGTCGGCAATGGAAAAGGTTCCATTTTGCAAAGTACCCTGTACAGGGGAGCCTCCTTCTGGTCACAGCTCGCGAAGGTGCTCAGAGGAGACTACTGGATCATATTCAAAAACAGTGCATATATACTTTCGACATACCTCATACAAACCCCCTACATGGAAAAGTACCAGTTCAAGAGGAGCCAGCAGGAACACCCATATAAGGCACAACAAATTGGTTAGAACTCTGGTAAAGCTATTCCGGGGGTAGGTCAGCAAAGGTGCCTCCCTTTCGTTCTGATGCATGGGAGTACAGGCATAGCGTCTACAGGAAAGTGCTCATCCTACAAGAAAGAGCAGATGTGACCTTGGGCTTCCTAAGTTAGAATCACTGCTTTGTTCAGATCCTAGGCCGACCTTTCTGAACCTTCTCTCAGCAGCATGTCACGTGTTTGCCTTACTAATGAAAGAGGCCTTGTGGAACGAAACCAAGATGGTGTTTGCTCAATTTGGGCCCGATTCTCAAGATATACATGGGTCGAGTGTATTTACAAGGGGCTTTGATAGAAGTGGCAGATATATATTGGATATGTTATGACAACATTATATAGAATCGATTTGATATTCCTTCAAGATACAGAGCTCTCCCTAGACCTGCATGCCATGGAGGATGCCTGGCTGACCAGTGGTATTTGGGACAGTAGGGCAGGGTCCTGCACTGCCACCTGCGTCTTTGGCACCCCCACAGGGAGACAAACTATTTTTTTCTTTAAGTGAAATGAAAAAGGCACTGAACCAATGCAGCTGGGCCATATGGGGTACCAATAGATTTTTTTTTAATCAATCAAGATCTCCGGGCTCCGTTACGTACTAATTTGTATAATGCTGTAACTCAATCGAATGTACCCCCTTCTTGGAAAAAGTCCGTTATTATTCCGATTTACAAAAAGGGGGACATAGTAAATGTGAAAAATTATAGACCAAAATTGTTGCTAGATAGCACTGCAAAATTAATGGGCCAACTTTTGTTAAATAGGTCAGAGGTATGGCTTCAGGATAACAAAATATTACATTGAACCCAGTACTGCTTCAGAAAGTGCAAAGGGACTGTTGATCAGTGCCTTAATATAAATGTAATTGATTGCCAAAAATGCAGCAGCTAAGGAAGGCCATCTTGATATGGCCTTTATGGACCTATCAGCCACTTTTGAATGTGTGGCCCACACAAAATTATGGTCACTAACGGAAGGCATGGGCATAGATAAGACAATAATTAATTTCATCTGGGAGATGTGTTCTTGCACCACGGCATGTCTTCACTTTGGGAGGGAGGGAAAATGTTCTAGACACTTTTCAATTAGTTGTTGTGTTAGGGAAGACTGCGTGCTCGCACCCTTATTTTCACTGTACACTAATGGTGTGGAAGCTACCTTGCCTGAGTCTACTAGCAATGCCTTACCATAAATCTCTCACCAGAGTCGCTACTTCTCTATGCAGATGAAACAGGACTATTGGCCCAGAATGTCAACACTCTGCGGATGCTCATAGAGACCTACACCAGATTTATGAAGCATTTATACCTCAATGTGAATGAATCCAAGTCGTTTGAGCTTGTGGCAAGAGTAAGACCTAAAAAATAACCCAGATGGAATATAGAAGGGAGAAAACTGCAGGTGGTGGATACCTTATGCTATTTGGGGATATTATTTGATTCGAAAAACACATGGCAAAATATGGTAGCTAATAGAGGACTCATGTTGGAAGGAAGTATAGGGGACATTTGTAGCTTCATAACAAATCTGGGGTCCAAACCTCCTGAAGGCAACAAAGATATATGAAGCATAAACAACATCTGTGGCAACATATGGGTCAGCTGTGTGGGGAATCACCACCATATATACTTTACAACAAATTGAGAATACATTTTGGAAACACTTGATAGGTGTCTCCTAATCCTGCTCTTCCTATAATTGCCACATCTAATTGAAGGCCCCTTTTATTATGGATCAGATCCGTTCCGCGCCCCCTCTCCTGTGGCACTCAGCGTGGAGGAGGGAACCACTGAAGCTAACAAAATAAATATTGAATGATTGCTTAAAGCTTGATTAATCATGTAAAATAAAGTGGCTGAAATTCGTTAAGAACATTCTATATACTATTGGTTTGCACAAACTATTTGATGAGCCAGCCTCATGTCTCACCATGTCTACGTTTGATTTGAAACAACTGCTGCTAGGAAAACAGAAAGAAGAGAGATGGAAGTCCAACTGCTCCTAATCTAAGGTCAAACAATATTACTTAGTACCAACATTAAACACACTTGATTTTAACTTTTTATTCTTTGTTACGAATATCCAATATAGATTTATGTTGCTGACGTTCTGGCTGAAATACATTCCTCTCATGTTGGGTTACCCTTCTAACACCTACTCTATGGACGCCCTCTCTGTTTGTCTGTGCGACACTTCCTCAAGCCAATGTGACCATCATCTTCTATTTTACTTTTGTATTATACAGTGAGGAGAGGAAAATGTACATTTGCTCAATCTTGCACAGGTTCAGGTTTAGGCAATGCCACCCAGCCCTGTATATCCTGAAACAATTATCTGATCCCTTTACTTGCCACTTCTTGGCCTTATTCTTCCGATGAGCTATAAAGAGGCGGAAACAGCATTTGTAAAATGAGTCATTGTAATTAGGTTTTAATTTCCTCCAATTGCTTTATTTATTTAATTATACCACTGTTCTTTTCATGATTTTTTATCACAACAGTTTTTATGTATTGGCAAAATAAAGTGATCCTTGACTGACTGACAGCACAGAGGGGAGTGGTAGTGCAATCCTTTTACTGCTCATGATGGTTTGGCTGGCTGTATCAGGCTAGCCAAACCCTCATGCTCAGTGAAGCTGGGGAGAGGAGTTGGCCTAACAGCTAGGCCGGTCGAACTTGAATCTGGGGAACTAGTTTTGTGTCTTGGCAATGACTGAACATCCTGTGATTCTGGGCAAATCATTTAATCTCCCCTTGCCTAACAAAAAATTAATGTACCCTCATGTAATGCAACTGGCGCTATGTAAAGCGCTCTGATACCCGATAACCCTCATACCCACATGCACAAATTGGCAGGAACAAAAGATCTCAGATAAAGAGCCCCTTTATAGGAGCCCGTCAAACATTTCAGCGCCAGTTTGACGAGGAGCAGAACTCAAATGATGAAGCATGACACCTAGCTTGCTGGGTGTGTGAGGGTTTTTTTTCCGGAAGGGGCACTCCCCCTGCCCCCCCACCCCTTCGTGCCCTCCTGGGTAGGTTGGGCTTTGGTTACGACCTCTTTCCTTCCTCTTTTCCCCCCCAGGGAACAGCGTAGACCTTTTGTTGTTGTAGTTCTAGGGCCCCTACACTGGACCCCATTAAAAATTGCCCTTTCAAATCCCCTTGATTATTAATTATTTTGCACCCTCCCATCATGACACATATGCCCCCTCACTCTCCCTGCACAGCCAACCACACATAGCAAACACCTGGCGCCACTGCATAGGGGATATCTTGGCACTAATAACAAGCATTTGCAATGCAATAGGTGTCGCATTAGGAAAGTTTGAGCTATTGGTATTGTAAATTACACATTTTTTATTCATGTGTTGGTTTTGAAAATAGCTAAATTAATAGCTTTGTCATTTACAATGCCAATAGTTATAACTTTCGCAAATGTGACACCTATAGCATTTGTAATGCAAAATGTGTCGTATTTACGTGACTTAGATGTATTGATATTACAAATAACACTGGCTTTTATTTTTTTATTTAATAATTACTACTTAAATAAAAGTTTTTGTAATTTATAATGGCAATAGCTCAAACTTTTGTAAATAGCTTTTGTGAAGATTATGTTCAGTTTATTGTGATGAAAATCCAAGAACAGAAGTGAAATATTGACATATATTTGTGACATTTGTAATAAAGCTTGAAACATTGAAAGAACAGATTTGAACCAGTTGTAGTTGAATGGTTGCACAGATTGATGCTGTGGTGGCGCTGAAAGATGTTGTGGTGGTGACAAGTGATGCTTTGCCGTTCAGTGATGCTGTGGTAGCGCATAGTGATGTTGTGGTGCCCCTGAGTGATGTTGTGGTGCCCCTGAGTGATGCTGTTGTGGTGCTGAGTGATGCTGTGGTGATGCGATAGATGGAGTGAGTGTGATAGATAGATAGAGTGAGTGTGATAGATAGATAGAGTGAGTGTGATAGATAGAGTGAGTGTGATAGATAGATAGAGTGAGTGTGATAGATAGATAGAGGGAGGGTGATAGATAGGGGAGGGTGATAGATAGAGGGAGGGTAATAGATAGATAGAGTGAGGGCGAAAAATAGATAGATAGATAGATAGATAGATAGATAGATAGATAGATAGATAGATAGATAGATAGATAGATAGATAGATAGATAGATAGATAGATAGATAGAGTGAGGGAGATAGATAGATAGATAGATAGAGAGATAGAGTGAGGGCGATCGGTAGATAGATAGATAGAGTGATGGCGATAGATAGATAGAGTTAGATAGATAGATAGATAGATAGATAGATAGATAGATAGATAGATAGATAGATAGATAGATAGATAGATAGCGATAGAGTGAGGGTGATAGATAGATAGAGTGAGGGTAATAGATAGATAGAGTGAGGGCAATAGATAGAGTGAGGGCGATAGATAGAGTGAGGGCGATAGATAGAGGGAGGGTGATAGATAGGGGGAGGGTGATAGATAGGGGGAGGGTGATAGATAGAGGGAGGGTGATAGATAGATAGAGTGAGGGCGAAAACTAGATAGATAGATAGATAGATAGATAGATAGATAGATAGATAGATAGATAGATAGATAGATAGATAGATAGATAGATAGATAGATAGATAGATAGATAGATAGATAGATAGATAGCGATAGAGTGAGGGTGATAGATAGATAGAGTGAGGGTGATAGATAGATAGAGTGAGGGCGATAGATATATAGAGTGAGGGCGATAGATAGATAGATAGATAGATAGATAGATAGATAGATAGATAGATAGATAGATAGATAGATAGATAGATAGATAGATAGATAGATAGATAGATAGATAGATAGATAGATAGATAGATAGATAGATAGATAGAGTGAGGGCGATAGAGTGAGGGTGATAGTTAAATAGAGTGAGGGCAATAGATATATAGAGTGAGGGCAATACATAGCGTGAGGGCGATAGATAGAGTGAGGATGATAGATAGATAGATAGATAGATAGATAGATAGATAGATAGATAGATAGATAGATAGATAGATAGATAGATAGATAGATAGATAGATAGATAGATAGATAGATAGATAGAGTGAGGGCGATACATAGAATGAGGGCAATAGATAGATAGATTGATAGAGTGAGGGGCAATAGATAGAGTGAGGGGCAATAGATAGAATGAGGGCGATAGCTAGAGTGAGGGCAATGGATAGATAGAGTGATGGCGATAGATAGAGTGAGGGTGATAGATAGAGAGAGGGGAATAGATAGATAGATTGATAGAGTGAGGGGCAATAGATAGATAGAGTGAGGGTGATAGATAGATAGAGTGAGGGAGATAGATAGATAGAGTGAGGGAGATAGATAGATAGATAGATAGATAGATAGATAGATAGATAGATAGATAGATAGATAGATAGATAGATAGATAGATAGATAGATAGATAGATAGATAGATAGATAGGTTTATAGTGTAATTATGTGGCATGTAATTATGTGGCACTGAGTGGTATTTGGAGTGTATGTTGCTTTGAGCGCAATGTAAAGATGTAACATATAATTATGTGACACTGAGTGGTATTTGGAGTGTCTGTTGCATTGAGTGCACTGTAATTATGTGACGTGTAATTATGTGGCACTGAGTGGTATTTGGAGTGTATGTTGCATTGAGCGCAGTGTGGCACTGAATGGTATTATGAGGAGTGTATATTGTATTCAGTAGAGTGTAATTGTGTGGCGTCTAATTATGTGGCACTGAGTGGTATTGTTTGGAGTGTATGTTGCATTGTAATAATGTAGCAAATAATTATGTGGCACAGAGTGGTATTTGGAGTGTCTGTTTCGTTGAGCGCAGTGTAATTATGTAGCATATACTTATGTGGCACTGAGTGGTATTGTTTGGAGTGTATGTTGCATTGAGTGCAGTGTAATTATTTAGCATATCATTATGTGGCACTGAGTGGTATTGTGTGGAGTGTGTGTTACATTCAGTAGAGTGTAATTATGTGGCATGTAATTATGTGGCACTGAGTGATATTTGGAGTGTCTGTTTCGGTGAGTGCAGTGTAATTATGTAGCATATAATTATGTGGCACTGAGTGGTATTGTGTGGAGTGTATGTTGCATTGAGTGCAGTGTAATTATTTAGCATATAATTATGTGACACTGAGTGGTAATTTGTAAAGTGTGTGTTGCATTCAGTAGAGTGTAATTATGTGGCATGTAATTATGTGGCACTGAGTGGTATTTGGGGTGGTGGTTGAGGACGTGGTGGTGGAGGTGGCGGTGGGCGTGGTGGTGAATGTGGTGGTGTTGGTGGACATGGTGGTGTTGGTGGTGGACATTATGGTGGTGGATGTGGTGGACACAGTGGTGGTGGATGTGGTGGTGGTGGATGTGGTTGTGGACGTGGTAGTGGTGGTGGAAGTGGTGGTGGGCGTGGTGGTGGTGGACATGGTGGTGGTGGACATGAAGGTGGACATGCTGGTGGTGGACGTGGTGGTGGTGGATGTGGTGGTGGACGTGGTGGTGGTGGATGTAGTGTTTGTGGACATGGTGGTGGACGTGGTGGTGGTGGACGGTAAGGTGGACATGGTGTTCATGGTGGTGGTGGATGTGAAGGTGGATTTGATGGTGGTGGACGTGGTGGTGGTAGACGTGGTGGTGGATGTGGTGGTGGTGGACTTGATGATGGACTTGGTGGTGAACGTGGTGGTGGATGTGGTGGTGGTAGTGGATGTGGTGGTAGTGGAGGTAGACGTGATGGTGGTGGATGTGGTAGTGGCCGTGGTGGTGGTGGTGGACATGGTGCTGGGGGACATGGTGGTGGATGTGGTGGACATGGTGGTGGTGGATGTTGTGGTGGTGGTGGTGGATGTGGAGGTGGTCATGGTGGATGTGGTGGTGGTGGAAGTGGGTGTGGTGGTGGTGGTGTACCTGGTGATGGTGGACGGTGTGTTGGTGGACGTAGTGGTGGTGGACGTACTGGTGGTGGATGTGCTGGTTGTGGACGTGGTGGTTGTGGACGTGGTAGTTGTGGACGTGGTGGTAGTGGACATGGTGGTGGTGGATGTGGTGGTGGTGGTGGATGTGGTAGTGTTGAAGGTCGACATGGTGGTGGTGGTGGATGTGGTGGTGGTGGTGGTGGACATGGTGGTGGAGGTGGGTTCGGTTTTGGAGATGGACGTGGTAGTGGTGGACATGGTGTTGGTGGATGTAGTGATGGTCGACGTACTAGTGGTGGATGCGGTGGTGGTGGTTGTGAACGTGGTTGTTGTGGAAATGGTGGTTGTAGACGTGGTAATGGAGGTGGTGGTGGTGGACGTGATGGTGGATGTGGTGGTGGTGGATGTGGTGGTGTTGGTGGTGGACATGGTGATGGTGGATGTGGTGGTGGTGGTAGTGGTGGTGGACATGGTGGTGGTAGTGGTGGACGTGGTGGTGAAGGTGGGTGTGGTGGTGGGTGTGGTGGTGGTGGACATAGTTGTGGCATATGTAGTGGTGTTGGAGGTGGGTGTGGTTTTGGACGTGGTCATGGTGGACATGGTGGTGGTGGACGTAGTGGTGGTGGGCATAGTGGTGGTGGATGTCGTGGATGTGGTGGTGGAGGATGGTGTGGTGGTGGAGGTGGTGGTAGTGGATGCGGTCATTGTGGACATGGTGGTCATGAACGTGGTGGTGGAGGTGGACATTATGGTGGTGGATGTGGTGGACACAGTGGTGGTGGATGTGGTGGTGGTGGATGTGGTTGTGGACATGGTAGTGGTGGTGGAAGTGGTGGTGGGCGTGGTGGTGGTGGACATGGTGGTGGTGGATGTGAAGGTGGACATGCTGGTGGTGGACGTGGTGGTGGTGGATGTGGTGGTGGACGTGGTGGTGGTGGATGTAGTGTTTGTGGACATGGTGGTGGACGTGGTGGTGGTGGACGGTAAGGTGGACATGGTGTTCATGGTGGTGGTGGATGTGAAGGTGGATTTGATGGTGGTGGACGTGGTGGTGGTAGACGTGGTGGTGGATGTCGTGGTGGTGGACTTGATGATGGACTTGGTGGTGAACGTGGTGGTGGATGTGGTGGTGGTAGTGGATGTGGTGGTGGTGGAGGTAGACGTGATGGTGGTGGATGTGGTAGTGGCCGTGGTGGTGGTGGTGGACATGGTGCTGGGGGACATGGTGGTGGATGTGGTGGACATGGTGGTGGTGGATGTTGTGGTGGTGGTGGTGGATGTGGAGGTGGTCATGGTGGATGTGGTGGTGGTGGAAGTGGGTGTGGTGGTGGTGGTGTACCTGGTGATGGTGGACAGTGTGTTGGTGGACGTAGTGGTGGTGGACGTACTGGTGGTGGATGTGCTGGTTGTGGACGTGGTGGCTGTGGACGTGGTAGTTGTGGACGTGGTGGTTGTGGACGTGGTAGTTGTGGACGTGGTGGTAGTGGACATGGTGGTGGTGGATGTGGTGGTGGTGGTGGATGTGGTAGTGTTGAAGGTCGACATGGTGGTGGTGGTGGATGTGGTGGTGGTGGTGGTGGACATGGTGGTGGAGGTGGGTTCGGTTTTGGAGATGGACGTGGTGGTGGTGGACATGGTGTTGGTGGATGTAGTGATGGTCGACGTACTAGTGGTGGATGCGGTGGTGGTGGTTGTGAATGTGGTTGTTGTGGAAATGGTGGTTGTAGACGTGGTAATGGAGGTGGTGGTGGTGGACATGATGGTGGATGTGGTGGTGGTGGATGTGGTGGTGTTGGTGGTGGACATGGTGATGGTGGATGTGGTGGTGGTGGTAGTGGTGGTGGACATGGTGGTGGTAGTGGTGGACGTGGTGGTGAAGGTGGGTGTGGTGGTGGGTGTGGTGGTGGTGGACATAGTTGTGGCATATGTAGTGGTGTTGGAGGTGGGTGTGGTTTTGGACGTGGTCATGGTGGACATGGTGGTGGTGGACGTAGTGGTGGTGGGCATAGTGGTGGTGGATGTCGTGGATGTGGTGGTGGAGGATGGTGTGGTGGTGGAGGTGGTGGTAGTGGATGCGGTCATTGTGGACATGGTGGTCGTGAACGTGGTGGTGGTGGAAGTGGTGGTGGTGGACGTGGTGGTGGTGGACATGGCGGATGTGGTGGTGGTGGATGTGGTGTTGTTGGTGGTGGACCTGGTGGTGGTGGTGGATATGGTGGTGGTGGACGCGGTGGTTGTGGACATGGTGGCGGTGGTGGATGAGATGGTGGTGGTGGATGTGGTGGTGGTGGTGGTGGACGTGGTGGTGTTGGTGGACATGGTGGTGGTGGATTTAGTGGTGGATGTGGTGGTGGACTTGGTGATGGACGTGATGGTGGACATGGTGGTGGTAGTGGACATGGTGGTGATGGTGGTGGTGGACATGGTGTTGGAGGACGTGGTGGTGGTTAATGTGGTGGTGGGTGTTGTTGGATGTGTTGGACATGGTGGTGGTGGACGTAGTGGTGGTGGATGTGGTGGTTGTGGTGGTTGTGGACATGGTGGTTGTGGATGTGGTGTTAGATGTGGTGGTGTTGGTGGAGGACATGGTGGTGGTGGACATGGTGGTGGTGGACGTGGTGGTGGTGGTAGTAGTGGTTGTGGACGTGGTAGTTGTGGTGGTGGTGGTGGTGGTTGTGGACGTGGTGGTTGTGGACGTGGTAATGGTGGATGTGGTGGTGGTGGACGTGGTGGTGGTGGACGTGGTGGTGGTGGATGTGGTAGTGCTGGTGGAGGACATGGTGGAGGTAGACGTGGTGGTGGTGGATGTGGTAGTGGCTTCGTGGTGGACGTGGTCGTGGCAGTGGTGGTGGTGGGGGACATGGTGGTGGTGGTGGTGGACATGGTGGTTGTGGAGGTGGTGGTGGTTGATGTGGTGGTGGTTGAGGTGGGTGTTGGTGGATGTGGTGGACATGGTGGTGTTGGATGTAGTGGTGGTGGATGTGGTGGTTGTGGTAGTGGTGGTTGTGGATGTGGTGGTGTTGGATGTAGTGGTGGTGGATGTGATGGTGTTGTTGGTGGACATGGTGGTGGTGGTCAAGGTGGTGGTGGATGTGGTGGTGGTGGACATGGTGGTGGTGGACATGGAGGTGGTGAACATGGTGGTGGTGGTCGTAGTGGTGGTGGATGTGTTGGATGTGGTGGTGGACATGGTGGTGGTGGAGGTGGTGGTTGTGGAAGTGGTGGTTGTGGACATGGTAATGGTGGACATGGTTGTGGTGGACGTGGTGGTGGTGGATGTGGTGGTATGGTAGATGTGGTGGTGTTGGTGGTGGACATGGTGGTGGTGGTCATTTAGCAAAGTTAAAGTGCGTATAAGTACATAGAATCGATATTCGTAAACAAACTGGCAATAAAATGCAATAAATGCTAGAAATACTCTTCTCTCACACGTGTGTGATTTAGCAAAATGAAAGTGCATATAGGTACATACAGCCAATATTTGTACAAAAACTTACAATAATTAAGTTCATAAAAGTCGGGCCATTTATTGGATTTATACAATGATTGATTTACGTAAAAAAAATGCATTTCAGGATATAAGTAGCCACATAAAAACATGTATCTGGACTCTCTAAATTAAACATCAGTTGCATCACTTTCTTTGTACTAAGAATGTTATATTTTAAAGAGATGGGTTTCAAGTAAAATTTTCTATAAGAAATATAAAATTTACAGAACAGCATAAAAAAACAGCCACTCTGCTTAGATACACCATCACAGGGGCAAAAACCTGAACCGGGTTTCTTAATTATTGGAAATGCTACTAGGTGGTGCACAATCCCCAGACGAAGGCGCGATATTACAAAGAGGTGTGATCTTTTGCTAACAACAATGAGGTATCTTGGTTAATAATATATTCTAAATAGGAATTAAATGTGCTCTGTTTTGCATATTTATTCATCCTGATACTATTTGTGTGTTTCAGAAAAGTGACTTTAAGCTACTTCTTTGACAACCCTGTCCCCGGTGTTGGTTCTTCAAAAATGTCACAGCCATAAAGTGTCTTATTCCAAGATTGGATGTGACATAGCCAAGGAATATTTGAACAGTGGTCGAGCAATAAACAATCGTTAATCATATCCTGGGTAAATTTTGTCTCTTCTTTTGACCAGATGGATCGCCATAGGGACAAGGGTCGGAGGGCAATTAAATCGTTGACATGATTTAATCTGACTTCCCTATGTATTAGCTCATTTGAAGCCAAAGCCGGAGCACAAAGCAAACGTTTCAGGAAGGCATTCTCCTCATGCTGAATTAGATTAGCACTCTGGGAATGATATCCCCATATCCCAGCCCCATACAGGGCTGATGATATGCACCTAGAGTTATATATTGACACAATTTCTTGGATTCTACGTCCCCCTAATTTCGCTGCAAATCTAAAAACGCAACTTGTATTTCTTGCCATTTTAAAACGGACACTGTCTTGTTCACTAGCCCACCTCCCATCTCCTGAAAATGTGATACCCAGGTAACAAAAACTCTTTACTGGTTCTAATTTCTCCCCATCAAGATAAAAGGGCCTGCTTTTTCTTGCCTTCCTACCACAGGACATTGTAAAGGTATTTCCTTTGTTGATTATCAGCTTTCTGCTCTCAATTAAAGTATGAAATTTGTCAATCAAACATTGCAGGCCTTTTTAAGTCCATGAGAGAAGAACTGCATCGTCCGCGTATAAAAGAATTGGGATTGAGTTACTATTAATAGTAGGGGCATCTTTTTGAATCCTTCTTAAAATTGAGTCTATCTGATTTATAAAAAGCGAAAATAAGAGTGGGGCAAGCACACATCCTTGTCGGATTCCTATGTTAATTCTAGAAAAGGGTGTGCATTCTCCGTCAGGTCCGAATCTAACTTTACTAGACAGGTTTTCATATAATCTGGCCAGAAAGTGAATGATTTCAATCGGGGCACACATTTCCAACAAAACCGGCCAAAGGAGCGAGTGCTCCACCAGATCAAATGCTGAACTGAAGTCAAAGCACAGACAAATATTGCCCTCTTTGGCTTTTGTGTACTTGCTGACTATAAGTTCCAGGTTCACACACTGCTCCATTGTTCCCATCCCCTTTCTGAACCCGTACTGCACTGGGGATAAGATGTTATTTTCCTCTACCCAGGCTTCCAGTCTTTCTAGTAAGACACAACTGAGGATTTCAAATGACTAGTCCAGAAGTGAGATGGGGCGGTAGTTTTGCGCCTCGGACCTAGAGCCTTTCGTGAAAAGAGGCACAATAATGGACTGACTCCATGTTAGTGGGAGCCTATCTTCTAAGCTGTGTTGAAATATCGTGTCAATATTGGGGCCCATAGGGTCGTTTCTGATTTATAAAAATCCATTGGCACCCGATCAGGCCCCGGGGCTTTTTTTTGCTTCAGTAACCTCGGTTAGGGTCACAGATATCTGCATTTTTTTCCATTTAGAGTTAGACCCTATATCTGTAATTAAAATTAACCCATCAGGGTTATAATCAGAATTAAAAATGCCAGTGAAATGGGCTATCCAAGCGCGGCAACTGACATAGGAGGTAATTTCGGGAATGTTATCATTCTTTAAGAATGGACTATTTACAATTTCCCAGAATATTTTATGATTTTTTAATTCAGCGGCCATATCCAAATTCGACCAAGTCTCATTTTGCAGATCTTTTTTTCTCACTGCTAGGGCAGACTTATAATTAAGACACTCCTCTCTAATTTTATCTATATCCCTGGGCTTGATATCAAGTGCTATTTTAAGTTTATTTAATGACTGGGCACAGTACTTATCGAACCACACCACTTTAATTCTCCTCGACTTACGACTCCTTGCTGTAAGTGAGTTATCAATTACTTTGGTTATATTTAAAAAGCTAGCAAGTAAGATGGCAGGGATCACTTTTGATTCTAGGCAGTAGCCTATTTCCCTTTTGCATTTTAGGAGTCCTCCATAAATTGGGTAGGATTAATTCTGTTCAACTTAATTCTCATGCCACTAGATCGTTCAGCCGTAATCCCTTGGACCGGTCTTCCATATACATGGATTTTTTGCCCCCAGCCTGTTAGTTCCAATGATATACTATTATGGTCACTCACTGGCTGCTCTATTACCCAAACGTTAGAATAGATGGATCCATTGGATACCAAAATCTGATCGATATTAGAGTGGGCGTCTCTCCCTCTAAATGATGGGCACTCTTCATTATCTTTGTTCTTTGTGCAGTCTAATAGTTCCAAGTTTAATTTGGCTACCAAATTGTTCAGCACACTCCCATAATTAGTGTGCGGGAAATGGTTGAAAACAATTCTACCTCCATTAAAATATTCCTCACGATGTCCACAGATCCCCTTCTGTGCGTGGCTACATGCTTGAATGTTAAAATCGCCTATCCATATTATTACTGGGGATCACTTGAAAGCGCAAGTACTTCCTCTATTGCCTGCTCTATATTGAGTACAATTGTGCCCCTGTTAGGTCCAACAATATTATTATAAAAATGTATTATAACTAAGGGCCAGATGTAGGTAAAAAACATTTACCGATTTTAAAATACCGAATTGTACCGATTCAGTATTTCAAAATCGGTATATGGTACGTAGGTCCCAACATCTGGATTCGTTACCGAATCCTTAACACTTGGTTAATTACTGATTCGGTAAATACCGAACCGGTAATGCCCATTAATTCCTATGGGCTTTGAAGCCCATAGGAATGATTAGGCATTACCGATTCGGTATTTACCGAATCGGTAATTAAAGAATTCACAAGGGTGCAGGGGGTGTCACTTTGACACCCTCTGGCACCCCCAAAACAGGCACAGGTGCCATGTGGCAGGCATACCTGCCCTAAGGGCAGGTCTGCCTGTCACATGACATAGGTGTGCATGCACACATGTGCATGCACACCGGAATCGGTATTTTACCATCAAATTGGTTTTGATGGTAAAATACCGATTCATAAAGGCTCCTGGGACTCTGAAGAGTCCCACCTACATATGGGTGGCTTCAAATCGGTAAATTTACCGATTTTTTATTTTACCGAATCGGTAAAATTACCGAATCGGTAATTTTACCGATTCGGTAAAATATTGCCCCCTACATGCCAAATATTGTAAACCGGTCGGTAACAGCCGAAAATACCGATTTTCGGCCGTTACCGACCGACCTACATCTGGCCCTAAATCCCTACCTTTACCATGCACTAGGTGCAGAATTGATGCATACTGGGCCACCTCCACATAACCACCAGAGCTAAACTCAGTAAGAGTAGTGGCTACCAGAGTCAATAGTCCACCTTTTGCTCTTCCTGCTCTTCCTACTGGAGGGGCTTTTTGCATCCACACTATATGTTGTATACCCTTCAACTTGAATTTGAGTTCTATGCCACGTCTCCTGGAGACAAATTATATCATTGCCTTGATTAATAAAGATATACCAGAATGGCGTAATTAATTTAGCAGTAATTCCCGCTATTTTCCAGGTAATAACCTTTAAGCATTCATCAAAGTTATCAGATAATAAATCATGATGTGCGGGCACTTCAGGTCTCATGGGCCCCGCATTCATAGTTATGTCCATATTAGGGGTAACATCAGACTGGGCTATGTCATCAATTTCATACTGGGCACTACATACTGAACTCACAACATTGTCCCCTTCTACCCTATTTGTCTACAACATCCCTTGGTCATGGAATGGGCAGCTCTATGATAGTCAACAATTCGTGTTGTAGCTTGTTTCCCTGACTGACTCCTATAGAAATAGTCTAGGGAGAGCAGGGTTGTATTATACTCATGTTTAGAGGGTATGGGTGCATTTAAGATGGAATCTCTGGCCCATTCTGAAATCCTAAAATGTATAACTATGCAATCCCCATTAATCTCCTTTCTGCTGGGTCCCAACCAGCCTACTCTCTGTGTAGAGATAATTTGGTTTGCCCCACGCATTGGGAACCCACAGTTTTGAGCAAGCCAATGCAAAGTTTTGTTCTTAAGGGTTTGCTGGTTTTCGAATTAGGTGGGCTTGAGCTTTGGTACATTTGCAAAGAATACCTACGTACGGACTACATTCTGGCGGGAAGTTAATTGTTGCCGGGATTATGTTATTAATGTAACGTGCTGGCGCTATCCTATCTGTGTTTTTAAATGTAGAACCCCCTTTCTCCCTATGCCCCACATCAGGTTTCTGTCCCGTTATTGTAGCAGTAGTATTGGTAGGTAATTTTTCACGGGTAGTAGCTACTATAACCGGAGGCGGGAGGCCAGGTGTTCTAGTTTCGCCACTAATCAGATTGTTACCAGGATTACCCTTTGGCACATTAGTGAAGGATGGCTTGGTTTGTGTATTAAGATGTTCTAACAAGTCTAAGTTAGCTATACCCAACTTCTCAAGATTCTCCACCTTGTCCGTTAGGACCTTCAGTCTATCGGCCAATGGTGAGATGTAGGATTTTACCATTTGCTCTAATTGATGTATGAGACCATCCATATTAATAGGTGGTGAGTTTTGCTGGTCAATAGCATGATTTTCATTCAACTGTAGATTTGTACTCTGCTGCAATGTTTCTCCCTCCCTCTCCAGTTTCAATGTGGTTTGAATTAGTCTCCTCTTTTTACTCCTGTATCTCTTCCCATGTCTATTTACAACTATCAATTTCCTACTGTGGGCAGATTTATGTTTGAACCGACCGGTTCCGTGATCACTCATGCAACTCACTAAACTGGTGTTGACTGACTCCACTATTAAGTTGGTATCATTGGTACCGCAGCCACCCGACTCTACTCTAACACTAGGTACATCAGTCCCTATAGGCGAGTGATGAATCTCACTAGATTTTAAATTAGGAGTTAGTGATAGCCTACTCCCCCGGGCAGCAAACACAGTAGATGGTGACTGTAATGGGCCCTCTTCTAGATTCAGCTCATTACCTGGCAAATCTGCATAGGAGTCTAGCAAAATTGAGTCCTGTGAAATAGCTGTTGTAATAGAAGTATTTACAAGTAAATCGGCTCCTTTTGTGGACGGGGTTCTCAGGCACAAGCTTGGGGGCAATGAGAGGCGTCTTTCGGTGCTTTCTATACAAGTCACAACAGCCCCAATTGTTTGTTGCAACATTCTGTCAATTGCAGTTAGGGTCGGAAGCGGGGTTTGGACCAGCGTTAATTTCCTGGTAGTCGATCATGTTGACATGGGAGTCTTTTTAACCATGGTTCTGCTTATTACCTCAGCCAGTTCTATAGTTAATACAGGGTTAAACACCTTAATACGATGTTAATTTGTAGAACCAAGGGACGCGGCCCAGCCCAGTCTCCTCCAGCCTTTGAGGGCCACAGAGGGCCTGCCCTTTGTCCGGGCTTAGCCCGGCGTCCCGCGAGGCGGGGCTTGCACGGCTCTTATGCGCCTCCTGGCGCGGTTTGTTGGTGTGTGCGCTGCGGGACTGCTGGGAGGTGTAGTTCCCAGCCCGCGCTTTACTCGGCGGTCGCGCTGGCAGAATAACAACACCAGCGGGACGGCGGGAGGCAGGCGGGAGGCTGACAGTCGTGCTGGCGAGATGGTCAGACCAGCGGGTCAGTGGAAAACAGGCATAAGGTTCCAACAGCAATCTGCTAACAACAGGTGTCAAAGAGTTCCCCACTCGGCAGGGGCTTGCACGGCTCTTATGCGCCTCCTGGCACGGTTTGTTGGTGTGTGCGCCGCTGGGACTGCTGGGAGGTGTAGTTCCCAGCCCGCGCTCCACTCGGCGATCGCGCTGGCAGAGTAACAACACCAGCGGGACGGCGGGAGGCAGGCGAGAGGCTGACAGTCGTGCTGGCGAGATGGTCAGACCAGCGGGGCAGTGGAAAAGAGGCGGGAGGCTCCAACGGCAATCTGCAAACAACAGGTGTCAAAGGGTTCCCCACTCGGCAGGGGCTTGCACGGCTCTTATGCGCCTCCTGGCGCAGTTTGTTGGTGTGTGCGCTGCCGGGACTGCTGGGAGGTGTAGTTTCCAGCCCACGCTCCACTCGGCGGTCGCGCTGGCAGAGTAAGAACACCAGTGGGACGGCGGGAGGCAGGCAGGAGGCTGACAGTTGTGCTGGCGAGATGGTCAGACCAGCGGGGCAATTGAAAACAGGCGGGAGGCTCCAAAAGCAATCTGTAAACAACAGGTGTCAAAGGGTGGTGGTGGATGTGGTGGTTGTGGACATGGTGGTGATGGACGTGGTGGTGATGGACATGGTGGTGGTGGAAGTGGTGGTTGTGGACATGGTGGCGGATGTTGTGGACATGGCAGTGGTGGATATGGTGGTGGTGGAAGTGGTGGTGGTGGATGTGGTGGTGGTGGTAGTGGTGGTGGTGCTGGGTGTGGTGGTGGTGGTGCTGGGTGTGGTGGTGATGGACGTGATGGTCAATGTGGTGGACATGGTGGTGGTGGATGTGGTAGTGGTGGATGTGGTGGTGGTGGATGTGGTGGTGGTGGATGTTGTGGTGGTGGGGGGTGTGGTGGTGGTGGTGGACGTGGTGGTGGTGGACGTGGTGGTGGTGGACATGGTGGTGGTGGACGTAGTAGTGGTGGATGTGGTGGTGGTGGATGTGATGGTGGACTTCGGGGTGGTGGACATGGTGGTGGTGGACATGGTGGATGTGGTGGTTGCGGACATGGTGGTGATGGACATGGTGGTGATGGACGTGGTGGTGGTGGATGTGGTGGTTGTGGACAGGGTGATGTTGGACGTGGTGGTGATGTGCGTGGTGGTGGTGGACGTGGTGGTTGTGGACATGGCGGTGAAGGATGTGGTGGTGATGTACATTGTGGTGGTGGATGTGGTGGTGGTGGACGTGGTGGCGGATGTGGTGGACATGGTGGTGGTGGACGTGGTGGTGGTGGATGTGGTGGTGGTGGATGTCGTGGTGGTGGTAGTGGTGATGGTGCTGGGTGTAGTGGTGGTGGTGCTGGGTGTGGTGGTGGTGGACATGCTGGTTCATGTGGTCGACATGGTGGTGGTGGACGTGTAGTGGTGGATGTGGTGGTGGTAAATGTGGTGGTGGTGGTAGTAGTGGTGGTGAACATGGTGGTGGTGCTGGCTGTGGTGGTGGACGTGGTGCTGGTGGACATGGTGGTGGTGGACATGGTGGTGGTGGACGTAGTGGTGATAGATGTAGTGGTGGTGGACGTGGTGGTGGTGGTCATGGATGTGATGGTGGTGGATGTGGTGGTGGATGTGGTGGTAGTGGCGGATGTGGTGGTGGTGGATGTGGTGGTGGATGTGGTGGTGGTGGTGTTGGGTGTGGTGGTGATGGTGGTGGATGTGGTGGTGGAGGTGGCGGTGGTGGATGTGGTGGTAGATGTGGTGGTGGTGATAGTGGTGGCGGGTGGTGGACGTAGTGGTGGTGGATGTGGTGGTGGTGGACGTGGTGGTGGTGTTCGTGGACGTGGTGGTGGTGGTGGATGTGGTGGTGGTGGATGTGGTGGTGGTGGTGGATGTGGTGGTGGTGGTGGTGGACGTGATGGTGGTGGTGGACATAGTGGTGGTGGATGTAGTGGTGGTGGATGTGGTGGATGTGGTGGTGGTGGAGGTGATGATTGTGGACTTGTTGGTGGTGGACGTGGTGGTGGTGGATGTGGTGGTAGTGGTAGGGGTGGTGGACATGATGGTGGTTGTGATTGTGGATGTGGTGGGGGTGGTAGTGGTGGTGGACATGGTGGTGGTGGATGTAGTGGTGGTGGATGTGGTGGATCTGGTGGTTGTGGAGGTGGTATTGGAGGTGGTGATTGTGAATGTGGTGGAAGTGGTGGTGGTGGACGTGGTGGTGGATGTGGTGGTGGTGGTAGTGGTGGTGGACATGGTGGTGGTGGAGGTGGTGGGTGGTGGACGTGGTGGTGGTGGTGGAGGTGGGTGTGGTGGTAATGCTGCATGAGTCTGCCAGCAGGCTGTGCAAAATTCAGCAGCGCCTCTAGGCGTTTGTTGCAATGCACATACTTCACACAGAATTTGGCATTACGGTATAGTACACAATAAAACATTTCTTAGCACATAATTAGGCTATCTGGTTTTAGGTTTAACCCTATAATGACTGATACAACCCCTCCGAAAGGAAAATAGCCATCACTGGTATAAACATATAAACACTGAAAAATCACCTTTGCAACCACAAAATAAGTGCCATTCATAGAAGAAAAAAGATGAGTTAAAGAGTCATTTTTATTTCTTCCTGAAGGGCCCAATACAATGTAACTTTGGTATACAAGGTAGCATCAAGAAAGATTGGGCTGACATTATTCTGCTTGAGTTTTGTTGTTTAGAGATGTCACTAAAACATTGTCTCCTTTTCCTTCTACTTTTTTCAGTTTTGTGGTCTTTGGTCTAATGATGCAGTGTATAGAAGCATGTTTCAGGTCTTATTTAGTTATTTTATAAACTGTAGAGAATCAGGAAATATCAAAATCATATTTGAAATGTTGGTTACATTTGATTTCACTGATAGGTGAAATGGTTGGTTTCCTAAGAATCTTTCCTAATATGTACCATAACATTTACCCACAGACAGAGAATGGGTGAAATCCTTTGATACCTCAGCCCCCTTTTCTAGTGAGTCAGTATTGATTCTAAGTGAATTGCTAAACACCCCAGTCTTTAAACCTTTAATGCAAGATGTAGTGACAGGTATATGTGAAAATAATGTTGTCACCAGGCATCAGAGATAGTGGTGAATACAAGACACTGGGCGTTTGGTAAACATGGAACACAGTGTCACTTGGAATGCTGCTGAAAAAAGTTATTTCCAAGTTCAATAAAGATTGGAATGATATTGTTTGTACTTGCAGTAATTCAGCTACATACATGAAAAAGTTGTATGATGGCCTGTCAAAATCGATACCTGATCTGAAGTGCTTCCCTGTAAGAGATCCTTGTCACTTGCTAGATGGCATGCTGAAAGCATCTTTACAATCTTCAGAGTTAATGAAGAATACTATTGACTTTGTAGTCCATTCTGGTGCAGTAAAAATGTATTTGGACATCATATACCCTGTGTATACGCTACCTATACACATGCACTATCAGTGCAGAAAGCAAGCAATAATTAAAATTAAATTAAAATTCCATAAACACCGAAATACACTGTTTCTCTTGTTTTTAATGGTTTGCAAATGTGTAACCACTGATAACCATTATTCTTTACAGTATTGAAAAAACTGAAAAAACATCACCAGAATTTACCAAAAATAGAAACTGAAAACAGGAAAGCCTACACATATTTAAATAGGAAGCTCAAAAAAGCTCTTTCGGCATCTCTGGCAAGTGTGAATGAACAGCACCATAAACCTCTAAGAAACAAGACCAGAACGCGTAGGACAGTGTAGTTTCTGTAAGACTTTCCAAAAGTGACCCTAATCAGGACACAATGAAACCTTTCATGTCTATTTTACAACATCTAGATAGCAAAAGACTGGGATCCAATAATAAAAGTGGAGGTGACACCAAAGTAGCAGGAAGCAACAATATAATTTATGGGCGCACTACCTCAGCTGTTTAATTGGGTGTGATCTTGGACATGACAGCCTTCAGCGAGCAAAACCAGAAACGGCGGGGGCGGGGTATTGGATTCCTTTGAATTCTAATGCGTGCTGCAAGCAAACCAGCATGAGTGAGAAGAGAGGCAAATGGCGCGCGATGTGCACACGTACGTACACATGCACTGTAGGCAATCCGCCTTTTGGTACATTTTTGAGAGCCCTTACTTAGGTCTCGCTGAGAACGCAAGCGTGTTCGCTCAGCGAGACCTAAAAATAAGGAACATACTCCTATGCTAGACAGAACATTTTTATTGTGGCCAGTTCTAATATGGAGGAAATAGCCACTCACGCTCAAGAGAATGGTGCAGTCACTGAGAAAGCATGTCTGACAATTGTTTTCCAATGGAATCTTGGCACTTCTAAAAAGAAGTTTGCTGCCAGATCTCAAAAATCTATTAGGGGAGGGGGTGGAGTCTAGCCCCTATCAAGATGACTGACTCGTGTTAACATGCCTCACCCGCCCGGCGCCTCACATTAAATGTATTCATGCAGGGGGAGCAGGCAGACCAAGGAAAAATGGTTAGCAATACTGGAAGTTGCGAGGCAACTTCACACAAGGTAAAAAAATAAAGAAATCTTTCTTTGGGGGCCCGAATGCAGTAGAAACAACAGAGGACAAGGTCCGAGTGAAGTGCTAGGCAAAAAGGCTTTCTTATGTCTTAGACGCGGCTCACTCCAGAGTTGATAATAACGGTCCTTGACCCGGCTAGGAGACAAGACAGAAGGATCCCCTTATACCACTCTGTGTACCTCATGAGACTTAGAGAACACGCATACGATGGGCTCATTACATACCCCTCTGACATCAGATGTCAATAGGCAAGGTGGCATGCCACCATCATCACACGGACAAAGTGGGTGGTAAACTCAAACCAGATTAGACTACCATGACAGAGATTACACTGGACACTCTAATGAATGAACTTACTTCTATAAAATCAACTATCATATCTATTAGTGATGACATGAAATCTACTTCCAGCAACATCCAATCTCTACAAACTGATCTATGTGCTTTCCAAACATGTTTAGATTCCACAGAACAGAAAGGTGGGGCATTAGAAGATAGACTGACAATAAGTGAAGCTCAAATAGATATTAATCATGCATTATAGCCCTTAAAAAAGAAATTAGTGGACATGGAGGACTAGAGTAGAAGGAACTATGGGGCATATTACCAAGCAATAGCGATATTTATCGCTATTGCTTGGTTAGAGACAAAAATTTACCGCTGAGCTGCGGTGATTTTTATCGCAGATAAACCTTGGTATTACCAAGGTTTATCGCAAATGCGATAAAAATCGGCCCCAATGCATGAATATCGCTGAAAAGTCTGCAATATTCATGCATTACCGAGCTAATGCTCTTAGCCATGTTATCCACCTCCCATTGGATAACATGGCTAAGAACTGCTCAGGGCAGGTGTTAGCTTTTGGAGATATTCGCGCTTAGCGCGAATATCTCCAAAAGTTGGTAATAGGAGATAGCGATGTTAGCGACTGTTTCCAGCCGCTAACATCTTGGCACGCCCACTTTGCATGTCATTAGTGATAAATATCTTTGACATGCAAAGTGGGGCCCAAGATGGTCGCTATCTCCTACTAGCTGTCGCTAACTGGTGTTAGCGACAGCTAGGTAATAGGGAGATAATTTTATCTCAGCTTTCTTGGCTTTTAAAGCAAAAAAAGCGGAGATAAACCCCCTTGATAATATGCCCCGATGTCCTCCTAATAGGTATACACAAGGAGATGGAGGCTAACGACATGGCCACTTTTCTTACATATTTATTACTAGAGCTTACTGGCTTCACGTTTGACCCACCATGGGAGTTCCATAGAGACCACTATCTTTGACTGTGTGTAAATCAAAAACAACCAGTGCTGCACCCAATCATAGCTTGCCTTTTTTCGACACCAACAGGCCAGTCAACTGGTGGTGGCAGCTAAGCAACAAAATGGGCCTTTCTCCTAAAATGGTATGCTTATTTATATGCTACTACACCACAAGATGTTGAAGCTTAGATATTCATTTCTTACTGTCTGTGGTACCAAATCCTAAAGCAAATGAATATTATATTGAGAAAAAACACCTCACCCACCAAATAGTGTCATGATTCATCATTGGTGTTTTTCTAACATTGGTAGGACGATATCACCTGGGTGGTCTCGACTTTTTCTGGGAGGTCTTACATATTACATTTTCTGCACAATTCTGGGAGGTACAGCTAAAGTATAAAAATGGTTATGGGTATACCCTAAATATTTTTATTTGGTGGGTACTTATACCATGGTTAAAAACCTATACTAAGGATGCTAAATGGGATTCCAATGTTTCCTGCATCATCATTCTGCCAACATGTTTTGGCCTATTCTAAAAATGCCTGCTAGGTGACATGGCCTTCTTTAGGGCACTCAAACCTCCATAACTACAATCGTCCAGTTCTAAGGGAACAGTGGACAGAGGGGGGAATCAATGTGCTAGGTGACCTATATGAAATGTCGAAGTCCTTTGAAACTATGTGTCTATAACGATGGCGGTAGAATGAGGGTTTGACAGCAAATGCATCGGTTTTAAGACCACCCAATATGAAGTCGGCGGTTTCACTTGTCATATTTTGAAAGGATCGCTGTGCAGACGGTCGTAAACTCCATTTTTCTACAGTGGGTTGTGCTGTGGGGCAGAAAAGGGCTGCAGCACAAGCCGCAGTTGAAAAGGGCATGTTTGCAAACATGTATGCACCATTTGCTAGCCACCATGTGGTGCCGGGCACATGGTGCATAGATGTTTTGGGGGCACCACATGTGCCCCCCTGGCCACTTAGTAGTGGCCCATGGGGAACAGATGCCTTCTTGGAGCCCTCAAAGCCTGTTCCAGTCTGTCTTTTTATGGCAGTCCCAGTCGGGAAGAGACCTCATAATCCTGATGGCGGTGCCTGGGCAGATAGCTCCTCCAGTCAGGATCATGATCCTGACAGCCACCCTGACGGGATCAGTAGATGCTGTCAGAGTTGGCGGTCTGTCCCCCGAGATTCAAGGATCCCACCGCCTTCATCGTAAAGCGGAAGTCGGCAAGGGGCTGCCTATCGGTGGGGCCACCACTGACAGCCTGTCAGGGTAGTCCCATCGGCATCGTAATGTTCCCCAATGTGTGCAGAATTCATTTTATCAATGTCACAGTTTTGGCATTACCATAGAGTGAGACACTGTTTGGTTAGCAATCTAGGCCCAGACCTACAAGCCCTCCCTCAGACGCCCTTGCACAAATACATACACTCATGGGGAAAAAAAAAAGGATCAATCTCCAGCCTCTAGCAGATTCTTATCGACAATACTCAAATAATATTAGGGAGACCAGGACAAACAGGCAAGTTAGATTACATGTGGACTATACGGACAACGAATGGAGGGACCTGCTAGAACATCATTATAGAGACTTGATGGAGGCCTGGTTTAAGATCAATTAGTTTAAGGTGTTGCAAAATTGACATTAGACTCCATATAGCCTTAAAAAAAGCCAATATCCCATCAATTGCCACCTGTTGTAGAAGTATGTAACCTGATTGTTACCTGCTGCACATCATATGGCCCTATCTGAGTTTTACTCAGTACTGGGTGGTCATTTGGCACTAATTACATAATACCAGCATCAATGATTTTTCTTAATTGGCAAAACTAGCAATTTTACACGACATTACAGATGTATAATACAGTACTACTCAGTGGAGATAAAGGATGTCGACGACATTGATGGTCGAAAAAACCTTCATAATAAAATGTTGGCACTCGCCTAATGTATCTTGGCACCAACAGTGGTCGACTGAACTCTTTCAACTGGCCAGATATGAAAGGAGAATTTATAAAAAATGAGATAAACACCTTCAGTTTGAAGAAGTGTGGGCCCATTTTTACGACTGTGTGACTCTTTAAAGCATTATTATTATTATTATTATTATTATTATTATTAATTTTATTATTATTATTGTTATTATTATCATTATTATTTTTGACCCCTCACTCTCAGAATGGACTCTTTAAGCACACACATATGGGCCACAAACTTTGACACAATAAGGCTTTCCGTTAGTAGGATCTGTCCAGACACATGTAAGTGGGCGCTGTATAAACCAGATATGATACTATTGGCTCTGATTATTAGATATATGTACTCGTAGAGGATCTATATTGAAGAATGAGGAAGGCTCTTGGATACTGGGAAATTTAAATCACTGATAAATGGGGGGGGCACAGAGATGGACAAGAGCTTTAGTGACACCGCTTCTATGTATTATTATGTTAATGCATATGTTAATATATTGCTTTATTCGTCAACACTGTGATAAGGCATGATGTGATTTATATTTATGTACCCATCAAATGTAAACTCGGACTAATTAGGTTGGACTCTTGTGTTTGTACTGTTATTTCATAAAACTAATAAGTAAAAAAACTATTATGCTAAAACCACCGCAACATCTGATGAAGTGGGGAAAATTGGGCATGTAAATTGTCATATGTACTAGGTAAAGGGATACTAATAAAGGGCACTCAGAATGGGGAGATATGGTGCCTATGCTTCAATCCTAGTCCTAACCTTGCCGAGAAATTCTGAATGAGCTGAAGCTTACGGATCAAACAATCTGGCAAACCTGAAGAGCCCGATTTGCAATAGTGCATAAAAGCCAAAATGAAGGCATTCAGAATCTATATTTCATGTGGAAATGAAAAAGGTTGGAGATTCTGGCTTAGTGTAAGCAGCTGAAACAAGCAGGCTTTTATAACCACTAAGATCTGCACATATATTGAGAGATCTCTCTCAATCAACCTTTACTCCCATGTGTTTTACAACAGACACTGGAAATGATTTGAATTCTAAGGAGACAGGCCAAAAACAGAATGTCTCAAAAAGGGGAAATATGAGATGGCTAAGGATCTCAGTTTTGTCTCTGCTAATCTACAGATGGCTATAGTTGATTCAACGTTCTATCTTCACAAGACATTCACACAAATGATTTGCTACCTAATGCAACTTGCTTGTAATCTTGAAAATGATGTCTAATGCAACTTGCTTGTAATCTTGAAAATGAAGTGTGAATCATAAGTGTATAGAAAAACATAACTGAAATCAAAATACAGTATCAGATGCACTAATGGAATAAATATTGGCTGTGGTCCTTTTTGACATGGTCACCCCAATTTATGACTGATAAATGATGTGATTTTCACTGGGTTCCTGCTAACTAGGTCTACAGTGTCAGATCTTTTTCCCCAAACTATAATATTGTACCCCATTTGGTAGTACATTTGACACTCCCTGATAGTCCCTAGTAAGTGGTACTCCTAGTATGAAGGGAAGGGAGGCTAAAGAGGGTCATTTAGGGCTTCAACATGAATTGTGCCACCTCACAGGACCCCTCACTAAACACAGACTGCCACTGCAGGCTGTATGTCTTGGTGCAAACAAAAGTAAACACACTACATGTACATATCCCTGTGTGCAATGTGCACAAACAGTGCATGCAGTATAGGTAAGTCACTCCTACAGCAGGCCATACAGCCCTAAGGCAGGGTGCACTTTACTATATGTGAGGACATTTCTGCATGAGCCGATATGCCCAAGTGCTAGCCAGCTTAATTGCTGCTAGTACAAGTGAACAGGGGAGCCATTTTAAGTACAAGTGCTGGACACTGGTAAAAATGAGTTTCCCATCTACATAGCGGCTTCCCTGAAAACTTGGATGTTTGGTATCAAACATTTCATATTAATAAACCCACACTGATGCCAGTGTTTCATTTCTTGACACATGAACATGGAGGGTACCTTAGAGGTGCTCCCTGAAAAGCTATCAGTTGCTGGTGTGCTGATTGACTGGATTTTGACAGACTGCCACCAGAGACAAGTTTCTGACCCCCAAGGGGGAGGGCCTTTTGGTGGAGGGAAGGGCAGAAACAGAAGCGAGGAGGCCGTATGGAGATAATAATGGGATTATTTTATTAGGTATGCAGTCCCAAAGTTTGTAAATGGCAGTTAGTCATAGAGGAACAAAATATCAAAACACCGTCTTGACCGGTTTTTTAAACGTGCAAGGATGGCTGCCAATGCAGGGGTTCTCTTCACTTCTGCTTGGGTCTGATTGTGTCCCTGAGGGTTGCTCAAAACAAAAAGAAAGGAGTGGTGAGTGGTCATGCTCAGCCTGCTACCATTTGCTTCCACCACACCTTATGAAGGATTTGCTAAATGAACTGTACAGGAAAAGGAAAGTATACCAACTCAAAATAGTGAATTACACAAAAGGGCAGAATGATTAGGGTTCCCAACTCCATGGTCTCAAGGAGCTTAACAAAAAGTGTCCTCCCTCCCTTCCTTCCTTCCTTCCTTCCTTCCTTCCTTCCTTCCTTCCTTCCTTCCTTCCTTCCTTCCTTCCTTCCTTCCTTCCTTCCTTCCTTCCTTCCTTCCTTCCTTCCTTCCTTCCCTCTGCCCAGGTCACGTCCTGCTTACTGCCGCAACTCTGACTTTGCGTGTCCTCCTGGGTCCACCAGTCTTCACACCCCACCTCAGGGTTCTCTAAGTCTCCCACACTGTCTTCTTCTGCGTTTGCCAATGCGACGTCCTCTACTGCACCGGTACACCTCCACGCATCTCTCGCAGTCCTTCTTCCATTTGTCTTCACATCGGACGCTATTTCCTCTGGATTTATCGCCCAATCCCTGGCTCTTTCCAGTAACTCCGTTTGGACAGTTCATATCCCGGCTACGCCCCTCCATGGATCGAGTAGTTCTGGTGTTACACTTCTGGGTTGCGTAGAGGGACAAAAATCTGATTTTACTGTTGGTGATTCCTCCCCACTTTTGTTGTCCTCATCCGAACCCTGGAGGTAGGGAACCCACAGGCGGTAAACAGGGATGTTATCATAATTGCTGGTGGGGGTTTGGGGTGCTTCCTCAGATACCCCTTCCTTAACTTTCTTGTCCACAGAAAAGGGCCCAAAGGATAGTTAGATAGAAAATCAACATTGGCCTGGTCTCTCCCTTTTCTATGGATGACAGTGAAACAAAAGGGCTTCAGGGTTAGGAACCACCTTAGGATTCTCTGGTTGTGTCCTTTGTTTCTTGACAACCATTCAAGAGGTGTGTGATCCGTGTACAGAAGAAACTCCCTTCCATCCAGATAGTATTGAATGGCCTCAATAGCCCACTTGATAGCCAGGGCTTCTTTCTCTATGACTGCATATTTGGTTTTCCCCAGGAACAGTTCACGGCTGATATAGAGAATAGGCCTTTCTTGGTTGGTATCAACTTTCTGGAATAGCATGGCCCCCAGGCCATTGTCAGAGGCATGTGTTTGTAGGAGGAAGGGTTTCTCATAGTGGGGACTTAGGAAAAAAATATGTTTTGAGGCAAGAAGTTGTTTTAAATGTTGAAAAGCCTGTACTTCTGTGGTGAAGGGGTTTCCAAGACCTTTTTCTGTTGGTACATTTTTTGTTCAGCAGACCTAAAAAGGCCCTGATGTCTTTCCGGGTTTTTGGAAAAGGTATCTGGCCTATGGCAGTCACTTTCTCCCCTTGGGGTTTTATGTAGCCCTACCCCGAAACATATCCCAGATACTTTATGGATTTTGGGGCCAGGTGGCTTTTGGCAGGATTGATCGTCAATCTGCTTTCACCTAAGGTTTCAATGACTTGGGTCAGGTGTTTTAGGTGTTCCTCCCAGGTAGAGCTGAAGATAATTATATTGTTTATGAATGCAGCTGCAAAGTATTTATGTGGCTGCAGTAAGATGTTCATTAGTCTCTGAATGTTGCTGGTGCCCCGTGTAACCCAAAGCATAACACCTTGAAGTGGAACAGGTCCTTAGCTGTATAGAAGACTGTTTTTCTCCGTCCTGCTCCTTCAAAGGCACTTGCAAGTATCCTTTACAGAGATCTAATGTGCTGACATATTGGGCCTTCCCCAGACTTTCTATTGTTTCATCGACCCTAGGTAGGGGGTAGGCATCGAACTATGACATTTTATTCACCTTCCTCAAGTCGATGCAGAAGCATATAGACCCATCAGAGTTGGGGACCATCACTACTGGTGAGCACCACTCACTATAGGAGAGTTCTATGACCCCGAGTTCCATCATCTGATGGACTTCGTTGTTGACTGCCTCTCGTCTGGCTTCTGAAATACGATAGGGGCGCAATCTGACCTTCTTCCCGGGTAGGGTGTGTATTTCATGCTCAATAAGGGAAGTTCTACCAGGCACTGGGGAGAGCACCTCTCAGAGTAAAGCGTCCCTCAGGTCCTGTTTTAATATGTCTGAATAATCCTCATCTATGATCTTTTCTGCCAATGACCAAGAAGTAGTCCCAACCAACACAGGGAGTGGACTCTCTCACTTTTTTAGGAGGTTGATGTGATATATCTGTGTGTGGTTTCCAGTTGGGTCCATCTCTAGCGTATATGTGAAGGTTGTCACTTTATCTAAGATCTTAAAGGGGCCTGGCCATTGCATTAATAATTTATGTTCTGAGGTGGGCTTAAGTCTTAAAACCATGTCTCCCACTGTTAAGGTTCTCTCTTTCGCAGTTTTGTCCTTACAATAGTTCGTACTTGGTTAAACTGTGGTTTCAACAAATTCCCACTGCCGGGCATCCAGGTGTAGCAGTTTTTTTAAGGTGGCCTTTATGGTAGCATTGTATTGCTCCACCAGCCTGTCGGTGTGGGGGTGGTAGTAAGCGGTGCGGATTAGTTTGATATTTAGCTGCTGGCCCACTTGTCACATTATTTCAAATGTAAAGGGAGTTCTCTGGTCGGCAATGATTTCTTTGAGAAAACCTTTGCGGGAGAAGATGTTGATCTTGCCTTAGCTACTTGGATGGTGTTGGGCTGTCTAAGGGCTACGGCCTCGGGAAACCGGAAAAGATAGTCTACCAAGACCAGTACATAGCGATATCCATTACATGAGGGAAGGGGGCTGAAGATATCCATCCCTATCCTGGTAAAAGGTTCCTCAGTTAAAGGCAGGGGTTTTAGAGGAACTCGGGGGATGTAATTACTATTTTTCTAACAGACCGAACACTCTTTGCAATACTTCCAGACTTGTTGGTAGCTTCCCGGCCAATAAAATCTCTCCAGTATGGCTTTCTCATTTTTTTCCCCTCCAAAATGACCTACCAATAGGTGGCAGGGGGCTAGATATAGGACCCTATCCCTGAAATGAAAGGGTAGAAGTAACTGTATTGGCATATTTCTCCATCCTTACCAATACAACAACCCCTTTTGCATAAAGAATTGGGGACCTACTTGGAGAGGATTCTCTTGTTCAGTTGCTAGTCTCCATGCTTCTTGAAGAGAAATTTCCTCTCGCTGTGCAGAACAAAAATTTATTTCATGATCCTCTAGTCCATTTCCTGTGTGTGTTAGGAGAACTAGAGTCCAACTCTTTTCCCCCTTTTTCTTTGTTTTTCACTCTTACAGTCCTTTCCCCTGATCCAGCCAGGATCCAGGACTTGGGAGAAAGGTGCTTCTTCTGTCCAATCGGTTCTTTCTTTCCATGTATCACAGAGCAAGTTTTGGATAAGGAGGTAATCGCTACCCAGTACTGCTTGTTCGGGTAAGTTAGGAATGAGGCCCATCTTCAAATTAAAAGGGGGATGAGTCAGTTGGTGCTGTATGGAGACATTGGTCACAGGGTATGTCTTGCTGTTTCCATGTATACACTGCATGGTGACTACTCCGGTGGTGGGTGGGGCCTCACCAGGGATAGCATGGGGTCTCATAACACTCTGTAGACACCCCATGTCAACCAGGGTATCTCTTGGTTTTCTCTTGACTGCTACTTTCCTGTACAAGGGAAGGACACCTTAGTTTGGGGAACAGTACAGGGCTCGTGCATGCCCCACCTCCATATGTTCTTCCTTCTGGGAACACACTTGGGCAATATGTCCAAAGGTACCACAGTGAAAGCTTGTGGTCCTGACAGAAAAAGAGGTCGGGGAGTTATAGGCAGGGTACTTGGTACTATGGTCACTCTTTCTGGTTTTCGGGGATAGTGGGGTGGTCTTGTTGCTCTCATGGGTGCGTTCCCAGGTTGTTTCCAACTACCCTCTTCCCAGCCCTTCTGTATCTTCTGGGCCCTATCATAGGCTGCAGCAATTTCAACGGCTTTCTCTAAGGTGAGATCTTCATGCTAGTTAACCCACCTTTGTATCGGAGGGTGTAAGGATGTAAGGAACTGTTCTAGGAAAATCTTTTCTAGTATCACTTCTTAAGATAATATTAAAGTCTTCTGCCATTTGTCTGCCACGTCCTTTATCCAGTAACAGAGGGCTCGGGATTTTCTTGTGGTCCTTCCCGGATGTGCAAGAGACTAATCTGATACGTTTCTTCATCTATGTCCATACGCTCAAGTATGCATCTCTTAATGCCGGTATATGGGGTTGTTCCATGAGGATTGGCGGCTTGGTACGCGGACTGCATGTCCCCTATCAATACTGGTCCCAGATATTGCCCCCAACTATCTTCTGGCCACAAAGCTGCTCTCGCCATTCTCTCAAAGTTAGAGGGAAAGAAGTCAGGGTCTTCTCCTGGCACATATTTCTGAAGCACCACTGAGGGTGGGGCAGTCAACCCCCGGGATTGACCTAACACTTCAGCCAGCTTCCCAATTGTGGTTTCCTGGGATTGTCCCTGTCCTGTGCGGGTTTTATGAAGGGCTTCCCTCTTAGCCTCAGCGGTCTCTCAGAATTTCCCCATGAATCTTTCTAGTCTTTTTTGGCCCTCCGCCATCTTATTAACAACAGCCTCCATATCCTCCAATCTCACTTCTGACACCACCTGTCAGAGGGACGGGCGGAAACAGAAATGAGGAAGCCGTATGGAGGTAATAATGGGATCATTCCATTAGGTATGCAGTCCCGAAGTTTGTAACTTGCAGGTCTTTAGTCATATAGGAACATAAATAAAACTCTGTCTTGACTGGTTCTTAAAGTGTACGAGGAAGGCCACCAATGTAGGAGTTCGCTTCACTTCTGCTTGGGTGTGGTCGGATCCCCGAGGGCTGTTCAAAACAAAAAGAAAGGAGTGGTGTGTGGTCACACTCAGCCTGCTACAATTTGCTTCCACCACACCTTGTGAAGGATTTGTTAAATGGACCATGCGGGAAAAGGAAAGTATACCAGCTAAAGACAGTGAATTACTCAAAAGGGCAGAATTCTCGGGGTTCTCCATTCTAGGAACTCAGGGGGCTTACAATGAGTGTCCCTCCCTCCCCTCCTTCCTTCCATCTGCCCAGGTCACGTACCGCTTACTGCCGCAACTCTCCTGAGTTGTGGCAGCTCTTGCGCGTCCTCTGGGGTCCACCAATCTTCACACCACACCTTGGAGTTCTTTTAGTATCCCACACTGACTTCTTCTGTGTTTGTCTCCACGACATCCTCTACTGCATCGGAACACCTACTCACCTCTCTCTCAGTCCTTCTTACATTCGCCTTTGCCTCGGATGCTATTTCCTCGGTATTTATCGTTCAATCCCCGGTTCCTTCCTATAACTCTGATTGGGCAGTTCGTACTTCAGCTCTGCTCCTCTATGGATTGAGTGGTTCTTGAGTTACACTTCTGGGCTGCATAGAGGGACAAAAGTCTGTTTTTCATGTTGGTGATTCCTCCCTGCATCTTTTGTCCTCATCCGAACCCTAAAGGAAGGAACCCACAGGGGCGGAAACAGGGATGTTATTGTAGTCACTGGTGGGGGTTTCAGGTGCTTCCTCACACTTTTGCTCTACAGAGGCCAGAAATCAACCCTGCAGATTAAAATTCCAAGGTGAGCTTCAAAGATCCCACCACCTTTGGTATGCAAATCTGGCTTCTCTCACAGAAGAGGAGGCTGCCTCCCTTTTGTCCAGAGCCCTTTGACACCAGAACAGGTGTGAAAATTAGCTAGTCAGAGAGGCGTGTCCACCCTCAGGCCAGTACCAACCCTAAGGTGGGCTACCTAAAGTGGAGGTGATTTTTCAGAGTTAGCCATTTTGGAAATGGTAAAAGTAGGAACTCAGGGACAGGGTTAAGCCCACTCCCCACAGGAGTTGGACACATAGGGTTTGTGCTGACCCAAGGGGTAGGCAGACCATTGGCTACTACAACCTTGCACTCCCCTGATGCCCCTCAGTTTAATAGTTAAGCCAGGCCCTTGCATCAGAAAATCAGATTCTGATGACCTACAAAGAATAAGGACACTGAAGAGCCATGAAAGCAGAAGACTGAAGAGGAGCAACTGACTTGGCGCCAGCCCGGCCGGCCTGTCTGCTGTTCCCCATCGAACCTGCTCCAAAGACATCTTGTCCTGGAGCAGTTGTACCTCCAAAGCCTGGAATCATGTCCTGCCTTCAAAAATGACTCAAGAACACCTGTGTAGCAGTGGTACTTCTCCCCTGCAACCTGTAAGCACCCCAAGATGAAGCGTGAGGACTCCAGAACTGCCAAAACCAGACACCGCCAAGCACCACTGTACCCAGGCCCCCCAGCCTGAGTCAAAGTGGGGCAACAGCATTGGTGCAGTCCCCAAGCCCTCAACAGACAGAGTCCACCTTGGGATCACCGATCATAATCTCTCTGACATTTCCTGATGGATCTGTTTGCTGGCCTCTCTCACTCAGAGTGATCCCGGACAAAGAACCTTGACACCTAAAAGACCCCCTGCACCTGGCTGCCCAGGCCCAAGGAGAAGAGGACAACTGGTGTAGAATCACAAGATTCGAATCCTCCTGGTTGTTCAGCCCAACTGGCCTCCCAGTCAAAACCCACTGCCTCTTTTCATGAAGACTGATCCCCATAGACTAACACTGAGCAACCACCTCTGTATTGCACAACAGCACCCGGCTGCCTTAGCGCCTCTGGGGGTGACCTGCTGGTCCTGTCTTGGACCTTGTCCATTGCTCACCTTAAGTCCCAGAGTCTGGTCTCTTAATTCACTGTATTCTACCGTTATGCCGTACTTGTTTTTCCTAGCATAGGATAGCATTACAATGCACTGTAGACTTCTTAAAAGTAAATGTATTTCTATTGAAAAATGTACTTACCTGATCATATTTATTCTGGTGGCTAAACATATATAAAGATGTGCGTTATTTTCATAAATTGGTGTGGAATTCCTTATTGAGTCATGTGCTTCATTTATTGACTATTGTGTGTATTTGCAGATGTCTAACACTCCTCTCTGATAAGCCTAAGACTGCTCGACAACACCATCCCCTAGCAGAGCGCTTTGGGATTGCTAGAGCAAGCCCTTGTCCACTCATAACAGAACACTTGGACTCTTGGCAAGATATGCCTCATTTTGGTAAACCATGTAAAAAGCCAGCTTCCCACACAGATTGAGCAAGAAAGAATATATAATAGATTCCTGTGGGACGCTACTGGTAATAGATCTGGCAGAGAACTCATTAGGCGTTAGTGTGATGTGAAATAATATATTCATCCAAAAGTTAGAAAACAATAAAACAGGTAGATCTTTAACCCAGATTCAGAAAGCCTTTTCAGTGATTTACAGTAGAAAGATGAAACAGAATCAGCACAGCTGGTATATCCTCATGGGCAAAACAACATTGATAAAGGTCATAGAATCATATCAGTGACATGTAGTAGACAATGCCCTCCCATGATTGATCAACAATGTTATTAGCTTCCACACCAGTTGATTATTAAACTTGATCTTTAAAGGTTCAGCAGGGCGAGGAAGAAAAGTGATAGGTCTTACGTTGTGAAGTATGTGAGAACCAGACACATCCTTTTTCAGAAGAGGCACAATCATAGATTACTTCCAGGCACAAAGAACAGACCATGTTGACATAGAGAAATTACAAAAATAAGACAATACATGCATGAAAGTCTCTATTGCCTTGGTTGCAATGTGTGCCATGCAATGAAAGTAAAGGAAAGAGAAAGAAAGAAAAGGTATGGGCAATGAAAACATCAGGTGGTAGATAACCAGAGCCAAATAAATGGTGATATATATTTTTATATTTTCCTATAAAAGATATAGAAAGGAAGTTACATAGTTCATCTGAGGTAGTGCGTACATGGTCAAAGCAGGAGGATCGAAAAGCTCTTAGCATTAGCAATCATATCAGTATCAGAAATTGGGGAGCATAATAAATAAAGGAAGTTTACCAATATTAGAAGAAGTTACCAAGATTGTGGGAGTTTCTGTGATTGCTAACCTGTGTCATGTTGCATCTTTATGGATGCAGTTAAGCTAAAAGTCAATTTGTACTGTTCAGTCCAAACAATGATTAAAGTAATGACAGCAGTGGAAACCCATTCACAAGCATATAAGAGCTCAATAAAAAAAGTTTACAGTTTTAATGATGTAGAGGGAGACACTGGGCCTGATTCACAGAATGAACTTAAGACTCAATCCTAAACTTACTAATGTTTTGTTATTCACAGATTGCACTTACTACTTTGGTATTCACAGAATGAATTTACTACTTTTGGCATTCACAGAATGCACTTACTACTTTTGGTATTCACAGAATGAACTTACTCATTTCGGTATTCACAGAAGTTAGGACTCCTAACTTTAGGACTCCTAAATGCCTTCTGTGAATACCGAAAGTCTTAAAATTAGGATTTTTCTCAATTTAGCAGTAGTAAAGTTAGGACTCCTAACTTTAGGACTCCTAAATGACTTCTGTGAATACCGAAAGTCCTGAAATTACGATTTTTCTCAATTTAGTAGTAGTAAAGTTAGGACTACTAACTTTAGGACTCCTAAATGCCTTCTGTGAATACCAAAAGCCCTAAAATTACGATTTTTCTCTATTTAGTAGTAGTAAAGTTATGACTACTAACTTTAGGACTCCTAAATGCCTTCTGTGAATACCGAAAGTCCTAAAATTACGATTTCTCTCAATTTAGTAGTAGTAAAGTTAGGACTACTAACGTTAGGACTCCTAAATGCCTTCTGTGAATACCGAAAGTCCTAAAATTACGATTTTTCTCAATTTAGTAGTAGTAAAGTTAGGACTACTAACGTTAGGACTCCTAAATGCCTTCTGTGAATACCAAAAGTCTTAAAATTAGGATTTTTCTCAATTTAGTAGTAGTAAAGTTAAGACTCTTAACTTTACTACTACTAAATTGAGAAAAATCCTAATTTTAAGACTTTTGGTATTCACAGACGGCATTTAGGAGTCCTAAAGTTAGGAGTCCTGACTTTACTACTACTAAATTGAGAAAAATCCTAATTTTAGGACTTTCGGTATTCACAAAGACCTTTAGGAGTCCTAAAGTTAGGAGTCCTAACTTCTGTGAATACCGAAATGAGTAAGTTCATTCTGTGAATACCAAAAGTAGTAAGTGCATTCTGTGAATGCCAAAAGCAGTAAGTTCATTCTGTGAATACCAAAAGTAGTAAGTGCAACCTGTGAATACCAAAACAGTAGTAAGTTTAGGATTGAGTCTTAAGTTCATTCTGTGAATCGGGCCCAATATCTTTTAATTTGGACCAAAAAGTAGCAGAGAGGCTTGGAGGGTGATAAAGAAGCAGCCCACAAAAAACATTATTTTGGAGCAGAAAAAAATGAATTTAGTTAAAGAAAATAGAATGAACGCCAAAATTATAACAAATAAGGGCATGATTTAGATCTTTTCTGATGGTTCCACCCCCCACCTACTTGGCATGTCTGCCCACTCTATTTGGATGTTGGTGGGTCTATGTACAATGTCTGCCCGAGTGCTGCAATCTCTACCAGAACATTCCTCCGGCTCCGACAGTGTCATAGGCAAAAGTAGCTGTAAGAGCGAGTCCCACCAAGGTTACCACTGGGCCAATCATGATATGCCTTTCCATCGAGGACACTGTGGCAGGGATACCTTCAAATTTGAGTTGGTGAAATCGAAGGAAATGAGGTAGGAATTTACCTATTTTCTGTTTCCCACTTCTATTTCAATAGAATCCCAAAGCCATAGCTCCATAAGAAAAAGGATATCTCCTTATACGAAGAAAGGCAGCAAATCTTTGGAGCAAAGAGTTTAACAAACAAGATATGTTGTTCTTCTAAAAAAGTGCAATCTAATTAGTACAAAGGCTGATATTTTGATCTTGTGCAAAAGAAAAACTCAAGAGAGTATTAGCAGAGCATATCCACATTGCAGATACTCAAACAAAAGGAGCTGGTCATGTGTACATGTAAAATGTGAAGTTGTGCAACCAAGATTCAGTATGCTGATGAGGCTGAGGCATGGACGGGTGCAAATGAGCTTGCTTTTGCCATTCCATCAGCACACTTGGTGTGTTCACAACCTTAGGTTTTGCATGGGCAGCACTGTAAGTATCATTTCTAATTATAGGGTCTACTCCCTGTAGCACTATCACCTGAAATTAACGTATACCCAAGAAAATAGGAGAATCATTCAAAACTAACTGGTCCAACTGGTGGAAACATTTCCATAATACTCACTAGATGTTTACAGCTGAACACATTCTGAAAGATATTTGGTACTGTCAATATCAAATTGATTGATGATCATACTGAACAAGATAATATTTGCCTGACAAAATATTGAATACAAAAATATCATAGTTCATGATTTTGTAAAAAAATCCACAGATAAAAAAATATTAACTTTCCTAAATCCCAAGTAAATAACAAAAATATCAACTATAAAAATATTATTATTAAAAAAATTGAACAACCAACAATATTGAAAGCAAAATTGTAGAAAATCTAAATATTGATACTAATGTAAAACAGAATACATAACAATAAACATTGTGACACCTGTAAAATTGCTATCAATATTTAAAAATCAATCTTAAACAGAAACTAATGTAATACAGCACAACATAAAAAGGCAATACTTAAAAATAAATAGGACTACAGCATATGAAAAGAACCCTTAAATTAGCATTTCAATACATGGTAACATTTAAAAAATAATACCTACCTATGACTTTAACCAATCGAGATATAAAGAAATATGTTTGGACATGGCCCTTTTTGCAGGGGCACCCAGTTGATTCCTTCCTCTGGCTTCATTTGTTAACTTTTAGAACTTTTCCCCTGCTAAATAGTAGTGAATTGTCCATGATCTCTCTTGAGAACCTGGCAAAATTTGTCTGATTAGCACATTTATTTACTTGAAAGTCCCTATTAAATGGTACTACATGTTCCCATGGATTGTACATTAAATGCTAATAGTGGGCTGCATCACTCATTGTGCCGCCTACTAAAGTAGCTCTGTAAAACATGCCTCAAACCTGCCACTGCAGCTGGTTGAGTAGTTTCTAAACTGCAATTTTAGCCTGGTACAATAAAGCTTTTGCCAGGCCTAAACATTCCTTTTCAATTCTTACACATCACCACCAAAATATGCCCCAAAGGCTCATGGGCAGGGCACCTGGTATTTAAAACTTAGGAAGTGTGTTTCAGTTTTACATATCCCGACAGAAAAATACTCATGAAGTCATTTTTCACTGTTGTAAGGCATTTTTCTCCCGTAGCCGAATATTGAGTTACTTTATTTCAATAAATAAGTGATAAATTCAGATTGGAAGCAGATAGATAAATTATGTTTACACTCAAATGAATTGCAATTTAATACTTTCTTTAGCAATGAATTCAATTTTTTTATTATAATTCTGAAAGTGCCTCTTTTAGAAAGTGGGCATTTTCCTGTCCAGTTTCTGAGGACTTTCTAGGCGTTTCCAGATGCAGTGGCCTGTTAATAGTTTCCCCTTTAAGAATGTGTATTGGCCCCAGACAGTGAACAGTGGGGCATGGGTGTGGCTTGAAGGGGGTCTTCTTGGAAAAAATGGCTGGGGAGGAGCTGTACCCCTCTCTGATTACATTTCAAAGGGCCTTGCCTGCAGCACCCAAATAGGAACCTATCACAAGGCCTGCCCCTGCCTTTCTCACCCTAATGAGTTTGAAGGCCACAACCAGTGGAGGAAGTGACCAGAGCCTGTTCTAGGAATTCCTCACATAACGTTTGTCACCAGGTATAAAAATAAGACCATCAGATCCACTCACCAGAACACTGCTGTGAATGATTCAGAAGAAGGATTTCCCTGCTGACAGAAGGACTGCCCTGCTGCTGGATAGACTTCCTTGCTGTCTGACGAAGAAAGATTAGACCAACTTCCCTGGACCCTCAGACTACTCAGAATAACTCCAGGGTTCATTTGGCTGACCTCCTGCATGAGCAACAACGACCAGTAATCCATTGGGGTTGGCCTGAACTTGTCACTTTTTCCTGCTCTAACATGGCCAGATACCCACAGTTGACACTGCTCACCTTCTGGCACTATTTTTACATAAAAAATTAAAAACGTATACGTCCGTTTCTACAGCTTTTGTTCATTTTATAGGCATGTTCTTTAATAAAATTTGCTATATTTTCTAAATCGGTTTGGGATTTTTCTTGTGTTGTGTTTCCACTTAGTTACTGCTTGTGTGATGTATAAATACTTTACTCATTGCCTATAAGTTAAGCCTGACTGCTTTGTGTCAAGCTACCAGAGGGTTGGGCACAGCTTCATAAGATATGCAATGCTGAGGCTCTCAATGCTGCTCAGATCAGCTTTCATCCTTCCAAATTCAATGGTTCAAAATAGGAGGTTATGAAAGAGATTTAGGAAAGAAAGTAAATCTGAAGACATAAAAAAATGATTTAGATGTCAAACTACCACAGGGTGTTTTGATTGTACCTTAAATAACTGGGTGGCCCTGTAAAACCCAAATCCTGCACCACTCCTAAACACCAACGTAAGAAATTGGGTTTGGGTATTAATTGAGAGGAGTGATTACCTAACAATCACAACCCTTTAAGTCAATAAATTAACGTGAGCTCAACCCCCTGTTAGCTGTTGCAGAAAACAGACCAGCTTAGCTTAGTGGAAATGTGTAAAATGTTTCTGCAGTATCAAAACAATCATAAAGACAAGACACGAAACAAGAAAAATGTCAACCTAATTTCGATAAACAAAGCAATTGTATAAAATAAATGACAAGAAAACAACAAACATCTAATAAGGGAAACCACACTTAGGAATATATTTAATGTAATGTTGAAAATAGTGCATAAAACAGTAAACGCCAACTGCGGATATCTGTTTGCATTTGACTGATACCTAGGCACAAGTTAAGGCTGAATGCAATGGAGCATGGGTTGGCTACAAAACTCTAGTTTGAATGCAGCAGAAGATTTACTTTTGGACTCAGTCTTTGAAATGGAAGTCAAACACCCTCAGTTGCTGGGGAGGTCTCCATGACACCGGAAACCTTCTCTGCAATTCCACCATGCTGGTTTTGTTTCAGAAAATTGATTGAGAGCAACCAGAATCTTCAGCCCATCGGCAACACACATTCATCTGATCAGCTGGATAGGCTGGTCCCAGTCCTCCAGAGGCCTTTGGAGCCAAAAGGTTTCTAAGTCCCAGATTCCTGGTAATTTAACAGGAGTACCCTTTGACACCAGACTACGGTCCAGGACTTTAAGGACAGCAGTTTGGGGCCCAGACTCACCTCAGCAGAGACCAGCAGCAGGTTCTGGAGCAGATCTAGCTGAGACTCATCAGATGGGCATTTTCAGAAAAGGATTCTTGTAGCTGGTTGTGTCCCTGTATCTTGAATAGTATGTCATTCTTATGACCTTTGAAGTCCACTTCTTTGTCCTGGGCAAAAAAATGGAGGGCAAGTCAAGTCTTCAATGCTCGTCTAAGGTTACAGACAGCACATCCAGTCATTTTCTGTTCTTGCACTGGTCCAGATTTTGTTCTGAGGAGGTTGCTGTTGGTGCAATATTTATGCTTAGCGCCAGACTGTGGGCTCGGTTACTCCTAGCCCCTCCTTAACCAATATAGTTAAAGTTTTCCAGGGCAACCCTATATACTTTTGTAGCACTTCTTGTATGCCCTACTGCAAACAATCGCACAGTAATCATCTCTGCCTATTTCCAAGATGGTGAAACCCTTCTCCTCTTGTGCAGAGCCGGTGTCTCCACCCCAGAAGTCTAGCCAGGAAAATAACCAATTCCTCCTTTGGTCACTGTAAACCAGTTGTGGGGACATATTCCACTCCCAGTGGTTTGGTAAATGCCTAATGTGGGTAACAAAAGAAGGGCCCTGTCCAGGTATCTGATAACATTTGCCTATGACAGTGTAGGCCTCTCTGAAGTCAAAATTGTAATTTTTCCACAGGAAGATAACTTTTCCCCACACCAAAGGCATTTGTCTCGGCTCTGGGAGCAAGTTCACACCCCATCAAAGAAATACAAAAGGGGATGATAGATTTTGGCCCAGATCTCTGTACTGGGGTGAATGCATTCTGTCCATCAACTGTTGTTTTTGCATTTGTCACCCCGAGTGGGACGGGTATGCTCAGACGTGAGTCCTGTGCTCTCCACGCCACTGGAGTCAAGCTATCCTGGCTGATGACGGCTGATAGCCAGAAACCGGTCCTAGGATGCTTGATTCCGGTCCAAGGAAGACATGGCTTGGCAGTTCGGGCTGGACTGTTTTCATGAGGCGCAGGGTCAAGGCTGATTTGCATATGGCCATGTCTGAATTGGAGTGGTGTGGAGTGCAAAAAATGAAGGATTTAGGCCCAGATCTGTGTACTGGGGTGAATGCATGACATTGTTCTGCATTCTGTCTATCAACTGTTGTTTTTGCATTTGTCACCCCGAGTGGGACGGGTATGCTCAGACATGAGTCCCGTGGTCTCCACACCAGGTGCAGGGTCAAGGCAGATCTGCATATGGCTATGTCTGAACTGGGGTGGTGTGGAGTGCAATAGAACAATGAATTTAGGCCCAGAGTCTTTAGGCAGAGAAAAGCTAACGGTCTAAAAGTACCTTTTCAAAAATATTTATCACACATCTGACCTCATCACTGAAATGAGCTTGTAATAAATATTGAAACATGTCAAAAAGATTACAGTTGAAGGTGCTGCCTAGATAGAAATAGCATTAATAAATTTAGCATTATATTCCAATGCTTATCAGCCCTGCTACAGTGAAAATAGCTTGAAGGGTCTTTGCTTTGTAAGAATATGTTTCAAACTAAACTTTTACATGTTCATCTTTTAAATACCATGCACCCTGCCTTACGGTCAGTAAGGCCTATCCAGGGTGACTTGTTGATAATATATAAAAGGAAAGTTTAGGCCTGTCAAAAGGTGGTATTTTAAAAGGTCAAATTTGCAGTTTTACAATTACACAATGGGCCTACACAGATAGGCCAGCAGTCATGAGTACACTGTCACTGTAGTGGATGGCATAATGTATGCTGCAGTCAAATTGTCATATTTAACTTACAGGCTTTGGGTTGATGTTGCACCATATACTAGGGACATATAGGTAAGTTAAATATGCCATTCAGGGGTATGACAATTGTAACATGTTTATAGGAGAGCACAGGCACTTCACCTCTGGTTAGAAGGGGTAAAGTGCACAGAGTTCTATACAAAGGAACGTGGGTCGGATACATAAACCTGTTTTGACCAGATCAGAAGTATTACCTTTGGACTTTGGGCGACATGTATCAAAATAGCATTTTGCTATCATCAAATAGTGATTATTACCAAGTTGCTGTATTTTATAGGCACCGCCGTGGGAACGCCAAAGGAATCACCTACCAATGACAGAAAAAGCCAATATTTGGTGGACAGTTCTCAAACAGTTTCGGTGGAGCTGTGGTTAGACGACCCTGCCGCTGCATCGTCAAACTCATAATCGGGCCCTTAGTGTTTTCTGAGCAACAAATAATACACAAATCCTCACAAAATGCACTACTTGGTTGATGAACAGCCCTTTTAATTCATATCCACCACCCAGATATACAAAACTGATGGGAATCCTCACAACATAGAAGTACACTAATTTATGCACTATTACCAAGTAATAAGGTACCACATATCATGAAATACTAACAACTTTAAAAAAGAGAAAATCAAAACTACTGCCCCCCAAAAATTACACTTGGTGATGTAAACATTCCTTTAAAGATATCCTCATACACCACTACAAAGCTGTTATTGTTGTTTAAACTAAGCCTTATGTAGTCAGAGACCGCAATAAGCTTTGCAGGACTGGCACGGTCCCCCCAAGCATATTACGAGTTTCCACTCCTCCGGGGTTTACATGAAGGTTCTTTCTCCATGTAAACCTTAGAGGAGAGGAAATGAAGGGAGTCTTACATGTGCCCCCCTGTGTGCATGCATATAGGTTCCTGCATGGCATGGAGTGCCATGCAGGAACCTTGTAGTGCGGTGTTGCAAGGATTTCTGCTCATACACAGAACTGTGCACAGAGACCTAGGACATTAGTGAATTGTGATGTACCAGAAACTCACCTCAGTACCTAGAAACCCCAACCAGCTAGCAATCGGTGTCACATTAAATCTTCGTTCTAACCAATGAGTAGACAACCTAGAACATGCGACTTGGGACCATCTCAGGAATGGTGGTAAGTGAGAACACTCTTTTGTTATACTCTCATACCAGTCAACAACAGGAGTAAAAAGCAGAGACTGTAAGGTTAAATTATTTATTTTAACTACGTGATCTCAAACCCAGTATTTTAGTCAACATAAGCAGACATATGATTAAGAATAATATGGTCAGTATGGTTACAACTCCATAAAATACAAAAGAAGGAATCATATTATAATGATAGTGCAAACAGGTGATACAGCGCGTAGTTTAAACATCCTCCCTATATAGGAACTATGTATTATAAGCTATGGAAGGTCTCTTGAGCTTGTTTTAATGATTCACTAGCTTTCACCTGTGTATAGAGCCAGTTCAGCGAGCCAATTCCTAGAAAGGGTTCGCTGACCTAGGACGTGCCAAGTTTGCTCTGCCCTTGCCTGGTTAAGGGAAAGGGTAAAGTGTTTGCTCAGCACAGATAGCAAGTGCGTCATTTGTATGGGGAAAGCAGAAAACACGGGCCTCTGCTGATAAGATCAAACAGTGCACATTGACATTTCAAAGATAACCGACCAAGGCTGTGGGTCAGGAGGTAGTGGTGTAAAGATTAACCAGTATCTGCATGGTCAGATCCGTCAGGAATAATGTAAAGTGTGAACGTAGACATATTTCTGAAATGCACCATGATGTTGTAATGTACACGTGGCTGAGATGGTCACACCACAATGTAGTAGTTAATGAATAATGTGTCAGGGGTCTGTGAAAACATATATAAAGACTGATTTCCTCTCTGTAAAACCAGATCTCTTTGCAGTCTTGCAAATTGTCTCAGCTGCAGCTTATTGGCAATAAAGCCATTTTCTTTTGAAACCTTGTATGTGCCCTTCTTGTCCCTATTCACAAATTTTGTGCTTTTACACAATACACCCGTTAAACAGGGTTGGGTAAAAGCCTGATGCACATATTAAGGACTCTAAAGTGCTTTCTCTTGGCACTACTGTTTATCAGAGAAACAGAGCTAAAGTCTTTATTACACAAAGCTCATCATACAATTCAGGACAGAGAAAGACACTGCAGTCGAGAGAATCTGGTACAGTACTGAATCAGACATATAGTACGAGCATTGGATAATGAACATTTAGGGGCCCATTAGGATGTCTGGCGGATCGCCCGTCTGCCGCTTTTCAGCCCGGTCGCCTTGCGGGTTCCTATGGCTGGCGGTGTCTTCCAGCCATATTAGGATGGCCTCATGCAGATGCCTTTCCATGGCGGAATTAAAGCATGCAGTCTTTCCTTTGGGGGCCCCCTGGGGGCCCCCATGGTGAAGGCGAGAGGGACGGTGCACATGGGGGGTACCTGTGGTACCTCCCTGCTTTGGATACACAAAGCGGCAGGCAACGCGCGGTGCCTGCCGCTTTGTGTATGCAAATACATGCCTGCATTTGTAACATTGCGGCAGGCGGTGCTTTCAGCAAAAATGCATTATGCACCCGCCAGTGTGGCGGGCGCATCATGCATGGTGAGACAACCGCTCACGTCGCGGACGGTCCTGTTTTCCACAGGGATGGCGGGCAGGCAAAGTCCGCCCGCCATCCTAATAGGGGCCTAAGTCTTCTTCTGGTGCTTTTACGGCCTTGCAGTATATCAGTTGCCCAGCCTGGTTCTATTTCCTCACTGTGCCACCATAACTGTACCCCAGTACTTTTGCCAGGCTGCCTATAACTCTCCCCACTTTCTGAGGCATCCCTATCCATGTTATAGCAAGTTGCAGTGGTCCAGAATAGCAGGGGAATCATCGCTTATTAGGATGCTGGGGAAGCATCAATAATGAGGGTGTTAGGGGAACATCAGTTAAGAGAGAGCTGGGAGAACATCAGGCATGAGGATGCTGGGGAAACATGTCTCAAGGGTATTGGGGGAGCATCTGTTATGAGGATGGTGGGAGAAACATCAGTAAGGATATCATAGCGTTCCATAAAGCGCCATAAGGATTAAGTAACATGCGCCCTGCATGCTAGACCGCCATATAGGGGTTGTGAGAAAGAAGGCACAGGAGAGGATTGTGAAACATATATAGCAGATTTATATAATTTAAATTCTACCCTAACCAACATTTCTTTTTTATTAAAACAATAAAAAAATCCCCAAAATTATATTAAAAAATAAACACTGCAAGAAAACCAAAATTCAAGTAAACAAAATGATTAATAACTTTTGAGCTAACTTAAAATCCAAATCATTTGTTTTACAAAAATAAAAATTGCAAGGTAAATCAAAAAATCCTTCTTTTAAGTAGCCAATGTTACCTGTATAGAGAAAATGTAAATCCAAAATGACAAAATAATCACTTCCATAGTGAAACACACAAGAGTCTCAATATACTACTCAACATAAGTATAATGGTCTATCTAGAAAGCAGTAACTTAAAAACACTACAGGGTGTTCTCGAGGCGAGGCTTGGAGCTGGGAATAATGGCAATGTACTACTGAAACTTCAGAGCAAATCCTTCTCAGTGGCGTCAGAGTGGTGAGCATAGTATCCTCATAGGACCGAAAGAAGGATCTGCTAGCAGACAAGAACACCATGGAATACACAGTAACTAAAAAGAGTCCTCACCCCGTCCTACCAATCTGAAACACTTGGCAACTGGCACCAGGCGGTATGATCGGACTCGTAGCTTGTCTGTGAAATTGAAATCGGGCAGTTGCAGGGGCGAAGCTAGAGCCTGTGGCACCCAGGACCATTCCACAGACTGCCGCCCATGGCATCCGCAGCCCCATGACCGTGCAAGGCAAAGTCTCGACTCAAATATCGAATCTCACCCCACCTCAAGGCACAAATAATTCTTACATGTATCACCCATAGCTGCCAAGGATTCAGATTGTTTATTTGTGACATTTTCATAATTTCAGTTTAATTATGAGTGACATTTCAATGACAATGAGTGACACTTTCGCACAAGCAAAATCAAGCAATGAAGACGAGGGAAACATATAAATATAGAAAATTGCACCCACTTGAGCAACGAGAAACTCTAAGAAGATTTTAAAACAGCTGCAATTGACCTATGGCTTTGCTTTTACTCAATATTTGTGACTGCTGTAATTTCTGCTGTAATGCTCTTTGTTTGTCATATATGGCCCAACACCATTGTATAGTATCATTGAGATGCCTTATATCTTCTATTTCATTTTTAAAGCACTCTAACATCTTTCGGTCCCTCTCTCGCAAATAGTTCATTTGTTCAATAGTGCTGATCATAGCAGAGCAGGTTGTCAGAGCACTTCACATCAGACACACATCATTATAGCAACACAATGACAATTTCGTGGGTACTCCAGTCTAGCAAATGCTATTCCTAGCACATATCCCCTTACAACAGCTGAAGTGTTTTCATGAGTAGTACATCCATCCAGCAATAGTTTGGGATGGAACTAAAGTGCGTTGCAGTGTTTACAAGCATTCTGCCTGGTGTACTGCAAGACATCGAGGGTTCCCACCCAGAGCACATATGCAAAGCCGGGTCCTGTCATGAATGTGTTGACATACGTGAAGTTCAATGTAATAAATCTGGAACCAAAAGATATGCAACTGTTTTAACCTCGTGCCCCTGAAGTGCTGTGATGGCAGCACGGAGATTACAATGTTAGTGTGGTGAGATAAAAAAATATGCAAAGAGCGCTTGAGGCAGACACACATACCATGTGCTTCAAAACGCATCAGGGACATTGTCACTAAGAGTTTTGTTTGTACTGTGCCCCCGGGGTCGAGAGGTGCCAGTATGTGGGAATAAATGAAGGAGGTAAGGAGGCAGTGGTGAGCTCTTAGTACTAACAAGACTGGCAGGCACTTACTGGGGCAGAGGCTGCAGAGTCCGGAGGAGTGTGGCGCCAGGCGGAGACGGTGATGCTCCGCTTCAAGAATTCCTTGACACACTATCTTTCTTCAAGGCACAGTGGCTGCAGGCTCATTTAGGCCATGATCGACCGCGCGCCGCGGTATTTCGGGTTTGCCTCAGTTAATAGACACCCTGCAGGCCAATGAGTCCCGGGGTGGACCGTCCTGTGACACCCATACTCTGTCCTGGCGGCCGCTGCAACCCGGGTCACTCACTCTTCTCAGACTTCCTCGGGTCCTGCATTGTTAAATTGGGGGGCGAGGGGGTATTAAGCAAATCAGCTGATAGCGCACTGCAAGCAACAGGCAAGTGCGAGCTATATTCAGCAGGCAGCGACGCTACTAGTGCCATATTTATACTTAAATCATACCGCCATAGCACTAACTGGCCTCGCTTTTCTTAACAATCTTCCCGGACCCGCTCTGACAGCAGGATGTGATGCACCCCTGGGCCGGCCTGAAGCACACAACCTGATTGGTCGGCCGTTCCGCTGGGGTTAAGGTGACACATTGTAGTAGAGTGTAACTTCACCCAGCCAGGAGCCTCAACTGCAAGCTTGTGAGAGCCGTGGGGGATGGTACACCTGTTCGCTGCGATACTTAACGGTCAATCAGCACTTGATTCAGAAAACTCGCACCAAGCTTGTGCCTAAAGCGAAATGCTGGGAAGGAATCGAGAGTCCATGCTTCCGAATGCCGTTTCTGCCACCATTTACAGTCAGTGAGAAGAAACTACAAAGGCCGCCGCCCTCAAAATAGTGCTGCCTGGGTAAGACCGCCAGTGGGCAGTTGAACACAACAGAGCAGGTGGAGTTGTTCTTCTCCCCTGTCCCCTCGCCCTCTGAACTCACACTTACCACACTTAAAGTGAGTGCACCCGTTGCTTGTGTGTTGAGCAGCAAACTTTACTGTTAATACTTGGTGCACCGGCCTCCAAGGGAGAGACCGGAGTTCCTTCCTGGGCAAAGGGTGAGTGTTGGAGGCTACAGTGGGAGACCACAAGGGACGAGGGACTGGAGAAGTAAAGAATCAACATCCATAGCTTCTGGAGCAGAGATTCTGTGCAGAGGAATGACGCCCCTGAGGAAATACTAGAAAGAGGACTTGTTCACAACTGGCAGCTACCATATTTACTTTCAGTGCATTGTCAGGCTTTGAATGTGCCCATGACAATACCGGCTGGCTGTGACAGTACGCACTCATTATAATCAAGCTTGGTTTAATCGATCTCCACCATCCATCATTACCGCCACTTTCAAACTAACACATATTGCTTCATTTCGATCATCTGATCCATAAGACCCCATGAGGTGTGGGGCTGCACTACATGGAGACCAGATTTAAGACAGAGCAATCACACAAGCAGATGGAATGCACTCTTAATAATGATATATTGATACTTCGGAATTTTAAATGATGTGTTATATTGTATATCTTTTATGATCACCTGATCGAAATAAAGATTTGAAATTGGAATGCACTCTGGAGATCCATCCTCATTTCCCATTGTCATCAGTAAGAGCGCTCCGAATCAGAAGGCTCGTGCATCACTACACGCTGAGCGAGGAAGTGACGAGGACACCCTTCCATGTAAAAAAAGAACAAAAAACAGTACTTCAATTACTCTATTTGGAAGCAACTGCAGCAAAACCACTCCCTCAGGCCAAGAAAATGGTAGGCCTGCCTTTGTGACCGGCACTGTCCAAAAAAAAAAGCTCTATTGAGTCAGTTGATATCATGGCTATGCAGTCAGCTGTGTACATAAAATCACTAAAACCAAATATCGCAGCTTTTAATTTTGGCCTGACTACAACTGAGAATGGAGCAATGGACCTGGAAGCACATGTATATTCAATACTGGAATGGGGACAAGCTGTCTTCAAACTACATTCCAAAGTCATGGACCTGGAAGATCGCAGTTGAAGTGAATATGTGGGGAAGGGGGTTTGGAACACCAAGAAAAAATGCTTTATTCCCATGTTGATGAAAATTAGATTCACACCGGCACTGAAATTTCAGAGATCAGAGAGTGTATATGCCTCAATCCCATTGCAAACTATCCTTCCTCTGCAAGTTCTATTGTGTGTTTTCTGACACACCAGTAGGCATGTTGAATCATCATTGAAGCCAAAGCAGGAGGCCCTTACTCTCACTTTAATCAGCAGATTTATATTTCTGTCAACTTCTCTCATGAGACATGAGCTGACTCCAGTTTCCCGTTTGTGGGTTTTCGGCGGCGGGGGCGACGGCGAAGTCTCCATGTGCACCCCGTGCAGTAGCAGCTGCAGGTTTTCGGAAGGCAGCGGTAGCCGCAAGCTCCCTGGTAGCGGTAGCGGTACCAGCAGCCGTGAGGGCTCAATAGCAGCAGAAGCCGCGAGCCATCACACCCTCCCGCTGCGGCAGGAGCTGCAAGCGTTTCAAAGCTGCAGAAGCTCCATAGCGGCAGGAGCCGCGAACCACTACACCATCCAGCAGTGGTAGGACCTGCAAGCCCCAAGACTCTCACAGCACAAGCACAGCACAGCAATAGGGGGGACAGGAGCAGCGTGAATAATAAAGCAGCAAGCAGCCCACGTCAGTGGCAGCAACAGTGTCAGTGGTGGAAGAAAAAGTCTGCGTGAAACACCCCCACACTGGATGGAGCAGTGACAGTAAAACACAGCAAAAACACCAGCAACCTCCCTGCACAAGTTAAGGTAAGACACGCTGGTCCCCACGCTGGTGCACCAGACGACAAGGACCAGGATCAGGAGCCCTTGGAAAGTAGCAGTAATACGCCAGCAGCCCAGTAGCCCTGAATTAAAAAACGTTTTGCACAAGTGTACGCAAAGGATCACCATGAGATCAGGGAAAATAAGGGGGGCACCAGGCGTCCAGCACTTGAAACCTAAAAAAGAGGGAGAGGACTTAACAGAGGACAAACCAGAACTGGAAAAGCTCAGTAAGTCAAGAGAAAGGAAGCAGGAACAGTTTTTGGAATTAGACTACAAACAGGAAAAAGACACGGGGGCAAAACAGAAAAGGATAAAACTCACTTAAACAACCATACCCCTATCAGGGAAACCAGTTCCCCTATTAAAACCAACATCAAAAGCCCATTACCGACTTTTTAAAGGTATGTCGCAGCGTATCCCCAGGGAAGCAAAAGATGCATAAGGAAGCCAATGAAGCAAAGGAGGCTAAGGAGGCAAAGAAGCCAAGAGGTACAAGTATAAGGGGGGCAGCGCAGACAATGAGATACATAAGGACAATGTTAGTAGGTCAATAAGTAATGAGGACACAGATCATAAGGCCCTTAAGCTGTCTGTATCAGAGGTTGCAAGTTGTGCTAATTTAATTAAGAGCCCATTATTCGCTCGTCATGGGCTCTACCAACAGGCCATTACGGCTGTAGTCCATAACGAACAGGGATTTAAACGGGAGTCAGCACTTACACCCAACCATGGACTTGCCATGCCCAAACAAATCCACAAAGGCAGCAAAACCAACAACCTCAAATAGCCCAACAATCCACTGGGCAGCATTGTAAAGAACAGAGCCAGGAGGATAACCTGGTGCTTGAGCAGGACAGCTTTGACAGCTTGCATGCAATACTAAACATACCTGTATACCCACGACCGGATCTACCACTTGTCCAGATCACGGGCCAAATAACCAACGTACAGGAACAATTTGCCACAAATACGAAACTATCAATCAAGCAATTTCAAGTAGCACAGGACTTGACGCAGACGTCATGTCAAAGCAAGATAAATGGATCACCTCTCAGAATCTCCCATGAGACTGAACCATTCAACCTAGTCAGCCACCCAGAACCCCAAAAATCACCCTCACCAGGACGATGCATTAAGAAACAAGAGGGACAATACCTCAAAGAACAACAAGAAAACTTATTAACTGGACCATTTTGGGATCAGTTACTAGGCACCATGAAGACGATTGGATCAGCTGCAACTTATCACGCTGATAAGCTGGACACTCAATTCGAGCTATTACACGCACTAGCATTATATGTGCAGGGAATAGATCAAAAACGACATGACGTAAATGCCATGATAACAAAGGTACAAAAAGCACGGGACATCACTTATTACATGTGTCATTACCACCAAATAGTCGACAAGCTTGCAACCGTCCCAACTATAATGTCAGAGTTGCTGGGGGTTGTAAGGGACACACAATTAAACTCCACAACTTCAACGGAAGGAGAGCTCAAGGAGGTGGACGGAACCAACAAGGATACCCTTACCACCAACATTAAACCATTAAAAGTGGAAAATAACCTGCCAGTCATTGAGAAAGACTGGGAACGAAAAGAGCAACATCCGCATTTAGAAAGTTCAACATCATTCCCGAATCAAAGCATTTCATCGAAGGCACTGGTACAAAGCAAGGAACAAGAAAGCTTTGCAAAATCTCTTTCAAAACGGGAACGCAAACGCTTGAGGAAAGCAAGGAAAAGTAAAACAAGCAAAGTAACCCCACAAGCTTTGCCGACCCCAACCCAGAAAAGACCGGATAAAAATAACGAAAGTAGCAGTGACACACTCAGCATGACGAATTATAAAATCTCAGGATTAAAAGAAACCGCAGCCACAAGAAATCACGATGACAAAAACAAAACAAAAGATGGAAATTTGACAAACTAATAAAATTTATAACATATTTAAGTCGTCGTCTGAAAAGGAAAAGGACAAAGCCAAAAACAAAGAAATCGTAAAATCAGATACAATGCAAACCTCTAAGAACCCAATTATAAAGGAAAAAAAAACCACCGCGCAGGATATAGCACCAAGTGGGAAAGGAGAATCATGGACAAGAAATTATAATATTGAAACTCAAAACAATCCAAAGTTCCATAGCACTATAGAGCCTATTGAAAAGATACAACAAGACCAAGTCAAATCAGTACAGCTCGGTAAAATACATCGACAAGACCCAACAGAACAGTTAACAGGGAACCCGATCGATTATAACAAAAAACAATCGCTCATGGCTAAAAGTCAGATAGAATTGATTCCACATTATAAATCGAGAGGAACTCATGACATGTTAAATCGAAGTACAATTTTAAAGCTACTCAAATCCTTACCAGCCCTAAGCCATATAACATCCAGTGACCAGGAAAGAATTGAATTCAAATCTACTCCTAACCCAATAGGAGTCGAAAAACAACAATAGCCACCTGGGTAAACTATTCAGTCACTGAACAAATCTTGAGGCACAAGGAGGTATTCGCAGAATGAGGTATAGAACTAAAAGAGGTGGAACCTCCCCGTTACCCGAGTCGCCTACAAAACCTCCACCGTATATAGGGTATCTTAAAAGGAGCAAAAGGCCCAGAGACTCATGATCAAATAAAGGATGACGTCAAATTCACAAGACAAATCACAATTACAATTTCACATCCAGACAAAATTAAAAAAGAGGTCAACCAACACTGGAGAACGCCAATTACACAACAAGGAGCTGCAAACAAAATCAAAAACAGCACAGGATATCAACATCTGTTCTTGGAATGAGAATGGCCTAGCCTCTAAAATAGGGGATATTGACTTTGCTGACTTCATTCTACAGTACGATATACTGCTGTTGCAAGAAACCTGGCAGACAACACATACCCCAATTGTTGGCTATAAAGAACATTTAAATCTAGCTAAAAAGGAGTCAGCACACGGAAGAGCCAAGGGTGGTTTATCAATATACATTGCCGCAGATATCCGATGGGAAGGAGAAAACATTGACCTAGACTTGAGCTGGATGCAATGCATTAAATTCGTAGTCAACATCACTTGTACATTGATAATAATGAATATCTACATCCACCCAGCCCACAAGCATAAGGGGAGAAATATCCAACAATTGGCCACCACTATTAAATCTTTAAAAGCAATATACCCACATGCCAGCATAATATTGTATGGAGACTTTAACATGAACTTGATGCAAGCCCAAGAGAAAAACCTACCAAATGGAGTAAACGTCAGGAGTGATAATACAACTAGACGTGATACATCGGGCAAGAAATGCGCTGCATTGCTAGGCAAACAAGCATTTTACATGTTAAATGGTCGAGGCCCACAAGATAGCCCGGCAGCTTTCACAAGAGTGACAGCAAAATCAGGAGCAACCATTGACTTCGCCTTAGTTGATCCAGATTTATTCTCCAGCATTACAAATTTTTAAATAATAGATAGAGTAGAAAGTGACCACTATCCCCAATCTTTTACATTAATTGACTTTAGGAAAAAGTCTCTGCCATCAAGAGCCCTGACGCATTTTACTCAGTTGTACAATTTAAATTGGTTAATATGGAATGAAAATACTGTAGATAAAATCATGGAGTCCTGCACAGTTTTCCTGACCACTACAGGCGCAAAACCATTGGGGATAGAGGCTTGGGAGTCCTTAATTAACAGCTTAAACAGAAAGTTTACACACAGCTCCAAAAACCAAAAAGCGGCCCGGATCAGCGTGTCAGAATGGTATACTAAAGCGCTAACAATAGAAAAACTAAAATTAAACAAAGCATTGAGACAAATGCAAACTCATGGTCAACAACCTTCCCCGGAGGTCCTGACAACAATTAAACAAATGAAAAGTGACCTAAAAAAAGATACTCGGGACGCTAAACGTATATATAATGAGCAGTTCTGGACAAAAATGCTTTATGTAAGTCGACAACAAAATTCTAAGCAGTTCTGGGCCCAAATTAATGTTTTATCCAATGGAAAAAATCAGCATTTCAACTCTGATATAACCGAGCATGTATGGCGAGCACACATAGAAGCAATTGCATGAATAATGGGACCCCCTCTATATCTAAATAAATGACCAGGGAAAAGAGAGGAAAACATCAATATAAACATACAGAGATTCCCCCGTGGTCAGTTCTTACTTACTTACATAACAAAGTTCATCGAATCAATCTGTTAACCTTCTAAGTGACATAGGTAAGACAACATCAATACTTTCTTTTTACATATTTTATTTATTTTCTTTTCCTGTAGTGTATCAAAAAATATATTTTTTTCTCTTTTTTTTAGAACATTTCTTGTGTATACATCAAGTTCATAAATATCAGTTCCAATTCAATTTACTTAAAATTTAGTGCAGACTACCATGATCTTTACAATATTATTAAGACTTCAATCATTTATATAAAACAAAACAATCGAACCCTGCCATTCACACATCAATCAACAAACACACTTACACATTCATACATCATCACATTTATTCCAATCCCCACAAAAAACTGTTTCTAAGGTTGAGGTGACACAGATATAATTTTTGTCTTATCCACGCCAGGTCCACGAGCGTTTCGGTGGGTTAAGACCACCTACCTCAGGACCAGATCAGAAAGAGTTTTATTCTCTCTTCCACATGTTTGTGCAGGGTACCTGAAATTACAAACAAAATGTAATGTACCTATGACTTGGCCTTTAAAAGAAGGACTGATGACTAAATCTATAATGCTTAGTGCAACAATTACATTATACATTAGCTGTGAAACACCACAATACACCAAAGATAGTTGAGTGTGGGATGAAGTGCTTTTTATATAGACAAAAATTATGTTAAGATTTTCCTGGAGGGAAGAATTGTATACAGGTCTCATTGAGTGGAATCTCAATGAGATGTAGCAATATAACAAAATGCTTTGTTATTTCCTGTAAGGGATACTAGTAACCAAAGAGGCATGATGGTTAAACCATCTGGGACATTTCAGGACATATTACATGTTTCTTAATTTGTGCTAAGTAAAAAAGGGTGTTTACAGTTTAATCTCACCTTAAATTGAGTAGAAACCTGAAGTATCTGGATTCGTTTTTATATGGGTAAAAGACTTGTCTTTGTAGTGAATTGACTAAGCCAACAGAGCCTGCAAAGGAAGGGGTAACTATAAGTTTTCTAGGACCCTCTTTTATGGTTTTATGCGGTTAATGAACCCAGATGTAAACACAAAGAGCACTCTTACCCTGAATTATATCATGAGTGCATCATCCAGGGGATGTTCCTTATCTTGATTTGTAGGGAGGAGGCAGGCGTTTCGTGGTTTAGTTCTTTTAATGTAGTGTCCTAGACAGAGTAGGTACAGATTGTATCACATGCGCCTATCAATCAATCAATCAATCAAAGCATTTATATAGCGCACTACTCACCCGGAGGGTCTCAAGGCGCTAGGGGAGGGGGGGTCTGCTACTGCTCGAACAGCCAGGTCTTGAGCTGCTTCCTGAAGGCAAGGTGGTCCTGGGTCAGGCGGAGGTGGGTCGGGAGGGAGTTCCAAGTCTTGGCGGCCAGGTAGGAGAAGGACCTTCCTCCTGTGGTGGCTCTGCGGATGCGGGGGACGGCGGCGAGGGCGTGGCCGGTCGATCGAAGCGGGCGTGTGGGAGCGTAGAAGTTGGGGCGGCTGTTGAGGTATCCTGGGCCTTGGTTGTGTAGGGCTTTGTGTGCGTGGGTGAGGAGATGGAAGGTGATTCTCTTGTTGACCGGGAGCCAGTGCAGATCTCTCAGGTGTCCGGAGATGTGGCTGCGACGGGGGATGTCCAGGATGAGTCGTGCTGAGGCATTCTGAATCCGCTGGAGTCTCTTCTGGAGTTTGGCGGTGGTTCCGGCATAGAGGGAGTTGCCGTAGTCCAGACGGCTGGTGACGAGGGCCTGGGTGACCGTCTTCCTGGTCTCGGTGGGGATCCACCGGAAGATCTTACTTAGCATGCGTAGGATGTTGAAGCCTGACGAGGAGACGGCGTTGACTTGGCTGGTCATGGAGAGGGAGGAGTCCAGGATGAAGCCCAGGTTGCGTGCATGATCTGTTGGTTTGGGTGCACTGCCCGGGGCAGGGGGCCACCAGGAGTCGTCCCAGGCGGAGGGTGAAGATCCCAGGATGAGGACTTCTATCTTGTCCAAGTTCAGTTTCAGGCGGCTGTTCATCATCCACTTGGCTACGTCTGTCATCCCTTCGGGTAGGTTGGCTCTGGCTCTGGCGGTGGCGGGGTCATTGGTGAGGGAGAGGATCAGCTGGGTGTCGTCGGCGTAGGAGATGATGTTGCGGCTGTGTTGGCATGCGATGGCTGTGAGGGGGCTCATGTAGACGTTGAAGAGGGTTGGGCTGAGCGAGGAGCCTTAAGGAATGCCGCAGATGACTTCGGTGGCTTCTGATCTGAACGGGGGAGGCGGACTCTCTGTGTCCTTCCGGCGAGGAACGAGATGATCCATTCCAGTGCCTTCTCTTGGATTCCGACGTTGCTGAGGCGCCGCACTAGGGTACGGTGGCAGACAGTGTCGAAGGCCGCGGAGAGGTCTAGGAGGATGAGGGCCGCTGTTTCTCCGTTGTCGAGCAGGGCTCGGATGTCATTGGTGGCTGCGATCAGGGCGGTCTCGGTGCTGTGGTTGTCCCGGAAGCCAGACTGCGAGAGGTCGAGGGATCTGTTCGTCTCGAGGAAGGCGGTCAGCTGCTTGTTGACGGTCTTCTCGATGACTTTTGCAGGAAACGGGAGCAGCGAGATGGGGCGGTAGTTCTTGTGGTCGGTGGGGTCGGCTGATGGCTTCTTTAGTAGAGCGCTGAGTTCGGCGTGCTTCCAGCTCTCCGGGAAGGTAGCGGTGTCGAAGGAGGTGTTGATGATGTCCCGCAGGTGGGGTGCGATGACAGCGTCGGCCTTGTTGAAGACGTGGTGAGGGCAGGGGTCGGTCGGAGATCCGGAGTGGATGGAGTTCATCGTGCGGATGGTGTCTTCGGTGCTGATCGGGGTCCAGGCGCGGAGGGTGGTGGTGGGGGGCGGTGGTTCAGTCGTGGCATGCGTCGGTTGAGTGCTGAAGCTGTTGTGTATGTCTGCGATCTTGTTGTGGAAGTAGGAGGCGGGGGAGTTGCAGAGGTCTTGCGAAGAGGTGATGTTGTTGTTTCTGGCGTTGGGGTTGGAGAGCTCTTTAACGATGTTGAAGAGTTCCTTGCTGTTGTGTGCGTTGTTGTCCAGTCATTCCTTGAATGCAGTTTTCTTGGTGGCGTGTATCAGTTGGTGGTGTTTTCAGGTGGCGAGCTTGAGGGCAGTCATGTTGTTCGGTGTTGGGTCTCTGCGCCAGGCTTTCTCGAGTGCTCGGCAGTTCTTCTTGGAGCTCTTGAGTTCTTCGGTAAACCAAGGGGCCTTCTTGCTGTCGGGTCTGCTAGGCGGGGTCTTCAGAGGGGCGAGGTCATCTGCGCGGTTGCTGATCCATTTTGCGAGGTTGGTGGCCGCCCGGCTTGGGTTCGTTGCGCTGGTGGGAGGGTTCATGCTCAGGGAAGTCGCGAGGTTGTCGGCTGTGATCTTTTTCCAGCTTCTGCGTGCAACCTGTTGCTGGTGGTGGTGGATCGTGGTCCTTCTGAAGCTGAAGTGGACGCAGCTGTGGTCCGTCCAGTGGAGTCCGGTGTCCCATAATTTTAGTCACTTTCTTATGTACCCTTTAGTTCCAATTGTGCTCCTATTTTCTGACGATGTGTTTGACAATATCACATACACGCTGATGGTCATGGTTTATGTGTTATAAGCATGCTCAGACTAACACATTTAAGAGATTACCAATCTATGTTCTCATACAGATTGTTATTCTTTGATAATATATCGGTGTGTATACACTAGTATAGTGAACACACTGGCATCTGTGCACTAGTATAGTGAGCACACCAATAAAAATGCATGTTTTAAGTAAGTATGCTTAGACGTTATTGTTGATCATGCGCCTGCTTTTCATCGCAGTGCTAGCTTGGCTATCAAGTTAAAGTTTTAGACATGGTGCCATAGAGATGTAACTAAGGAACAGTGCTCACTCGTAAATAAACATCCTCACGTTTACGCATAATATTACCAGCATTGTTATTATTCACGTCGCTGTTTCTTACCGATGGTAAAACTTAGTTTTTACGTTTTAATCCCGATCCCGGTGCACTACGGTTATTGCTACAAGGCAGGGCTTACTCGGTGCAATATTAACTGCATCGCAAACGTACCTTATTTTGTAAGTTCTTCCGATGTGTATGGTCGTCTTGCCTCAACTTATTTTGCTCCACCAGGTATGAGTGAGGATTCCTAAGGCTTACGCGCTAAATAGTCTCTTCAAATACGCGCGATTTGCGTGTACGGCGTTCAATAAACCGGAAGTAATCCGATCCAACCCTAACACCCAATGACATTGCACTCTCGGTCTAGCAGTACGGTCGCCATATTGGAACTGGTTCGAAGTTCTACTGTTTAGTGATACATATGTTGTTATCAACCGGGTTTAATTATACAAAACAACATGTGATTCATAGTATCGCAACACATGAACTTACTTCTAACTCAATAGGGATTTTATGATTGTTTGATAAAGTAATGCGCTGCTGGCCCAAAGATGTTGTCCTTATAATACATATGGGTTTGGGCGCCATCTTTGAATGGAGTAGAGGTGTTCTTATGTCTAAAGAACAAGGGGTTGGGAGGGTTTTTTTAAAGAAACTTAATTCTTATAAGGCAACATATATATTCTCAACCAGGAGGGGGCAGTTTAAAAGAGGCAAGCAATTATGACTATTTGTATATACAGGAAGGATCGAACTATCGAATACTGTGTATCTGGGGCTGACCATTTTACGTGTGTTTCGTAACGAACCACGCTATATTTTCATTTAGCCCTCGACGTACACTGTCAAATTGGAATATCCAGAAACTCTCTCGTTTTCTGCGAGCATGTTCCATGAGCTGTCCTGTTTTATGTTGTACCTTCTCTAATATACACCACCGCAGTTCTGTTTCATTATGATTCAAGTCTATGCAGTGTTGCACTAGGGTGGCTGATATTTTCTTCATTCTCACTGTTGACTTCTGCTCGCTGAATCTAGTGCGAAATTCCCTTCCTGTCTCCCCAATATAGGCAAGGCCACATGGGCATAGGATGGCGTAAATGACATTACTACTCCTGCAGTTTGTCAGTGATTTTAGAGTTACTTTATAGTTGTTATAGTCTATGGAGTCAGTTATAATGGCGGCATCAGAAGCATGGCACGATCCGCATCTATGGTTGCCCAATACTGGATTCTGTCCTGTTAAGGATGTCTGTGCATTGCCCGACCTCTGTTTGTTCCTGGTATGGACTAAGTGATCCTTTAAGTTTTTATTTCTTCAGTAGGCCACTAAAGGTTTGGAGGTAAAGGTCTCGCTCTCTTCTGTTTGTAGTATGCTCCAATTTCTGTTGATTATGTTCTTGATCTTATAGTTCAACGACGAATGATTAATGATGCAGGCTAGTCTATCTGTGGGTTTCCGTTTGGTGCCACTCAATAGAGAGTCACGGTCATAATATTTTGCTATTTTAAAGGCTTGCCTGATCAGTCGATGAGGATAACCACTGTTGATTAATCTGGTTTTTAATGCTTCTCCATGACGTTGATATTCCATTAGGTTTGTACAGTTTCTGCGTATTCTGAGGAATTCGCCAAACGGTATTGAGTCCTTTTGGCAGTGTGGGTGGAATCTGCCGAATTGGAGAATGGTATTTTTTGCAGTTTGTTTACGGAAGAGACTTACCTCTAATGTTCCACTATTAGCACTAATCTCTATATCCGAGAACTCTACCTTGTCTACATGGTAATTACAAGTAAATCTAAGATTCGGGTCGCTTGAATTTAACCACAAAATGTATTCCTTTAAAAGGGCCTCAGTACCGTGCCAAACAAACAAAATATCATCGATAAATCGACGCCATAGGTGGACATTTTCAAAGAACGGTGCAACCTCATTGTATATGTTTCTTAGTCCCCACTCACCCATATAAGCATTTGCTATGCTGGGTGCTCAAGAAGCTCCCATGCTGGTGCCCTTCACTTGTTTGTAGAGGGCACCATCATAGTCAAAAATGTTGTTCAGCAGAACAATTTCCAAACATTGCAGGATGAACCCGTCCGGTCGATTTCCAGGGTATCTGTGTAGCAAGGATGACACTGCTTGTAACGCTTGACATTGAGGGATGTTGGTATACAATGCCTCAATGTCAAGCGTTACCAGGATGTCAGTAGCAGCGTCAAATGCAGTGCCCTCTATTTTGGTAATCATATCATGTCAGTGGGCACAAGAATGTATCTATGTATTTAGACAGTGGCTCCGTGTTTGACCCAATTGTGGAGATAATCGGTCGCATAGGGGGGCTGATCTCATTTTTATGCGTCTTTGGTAGGCCATATAGTGCTGGCACTACCTGGCAAGTTTTATTCAGAAAGGTAAGTTCGTCTTCACAGATGAACCCTTCTTCGAAGGCAGTGTTAGTGATTTCTCTTATTTTGGTACTGAGGCGTTGTAGTTCCCTAGGATGAGCTGGCCTATAATGCTCCTCAACACTCAGCATGTCTAGCATCTTTTTATTGTATTCCTCTTTATCAAAAATAGTGATGCCCCCACCCTTATCACATGGTTTTATTATCAAGTTGGTGTTTCTCTCAATGTTTTTAAGGGCTAAGTTTTCTTGTTTTGATAAGTTAAAGCTAGATTTGTTGGTACCTGTTAAAAGACGTGTGATGTCTTGTAGTACCCTCCGCTCAAAAATTTGGACTTCGGGTCCTACCACAGCTAAGGTGGGTGTAAATTTTGAAGGTGGTTTACAACCTGATAGATTGAGATTTTCTTCCTCTCTTACTCTCCCTTCAAAGAATTTCTTGAGCCTGACTTTTCTGAAGAATGCAAATAAATCTTCATGAAGTTTAAATTTGTTTAGGGGGGTACAGGGTACAAATGATGACCCCCTACTTAGAAGTTTTGTTTCTTCATTACTTAGATTGATGGACGATAAATTGTAGATTGGCATCGTGTCCATTGATTTTTCTGCATTCATCTTATCAGTCAGGTCTACCACCAGTATTGTTGGTTTCGCGTCTTTACATACTGTTGCTGAGGTTGAGGGCTCATCATTTGGTGTCCTCCCCTGTCTTGTTGCCAGTGTACATTTTTCTCCCTGTATGGGCCTCTCGACAAAAAAAACCCAGAGTGTGGGTGTTTTGATATCCTTGTCTGCCTCTATAAGGGGGTCTGGTGTTATAATGTCCTCTCCCTGTTTCTTGATAATTGTCATTGTCAGAGTCAGAGGAACCAGTGACTGAGAAGTTTGTGTAGTTCCTACTATGGGTATTATCAAAAATAGGGGTGTACCCTGCCTGATTCCCTCCTTGATAGTAGTTTGGGTTCAGATAGGGGTAGATTTTCTCTTTTGCAAACCAACGTACATCTTTTGTCAATTTCTCAGTTTTTTTTGTTGGTTAGATAGGTGCCAAAATCTTTCATTTCAGATTGTATTTTTTCAAGTTTATTTTTAGCATCATTTACAGCACTGGAGGTATGTAGCTTGTCTTCTAAGTCTTGAATTTCCTTACTGAGGGCTATCAATAGATCTTTCGCAGTTTCTATGATTAACATCATCCAGTCTCTGGAGCAGCGGTTGGAAATCAGTGACCACCGCTCCAGAAACTTACGGACTTCAATAAATAAAGCCGGGGCATTACGAACCCTAAGACCAGATGGTATAACTCCCTCTTTGAGATACGCAAGCATGTAAAATGCATGTGACTCTATGCGCTTTATTTTTTTCTTTAGGTTTAGAAAATTTTGCCATTCACTGTTATCCCCCAGTGTAGTTGGGGCGGTGTTATTCCCATCAGTTACCAATCCCAGTAGGGAGGTGAACTCCTCATCAGAGAACCCAAATGTTTTGAGTTTATCCATAGTATTGGAATCTTATGTCGAGGCTGTTGTTTGAAAAGCACACATAGAAGCTACATATAATCCACAGACAGCCCCCAGAGCTACCACTGAAAACGAAATACGGAAGGTGATACAACCAAACCACAGTACCCTCAGCGTGATTTCAACAAGAGAGCAGAGGAAGGCAGAGACATTGAAACCAACCTCGCAGGCCCTAAACCACACGACTAGCAAGCTGTACCTGAAACATCATAGTAATTCACAAGAAAAACAAATGGAAGGAAAAATGCAGCAAGAACACCCAAAAACACCAGTGTCAGAGCAATTAATTGTCGATAGCCAGATCACACAAAAACAAGTAATGAATATTATAAAAAAACAGAGATCAGATGGGGCGCGGGACCCAATGGTCTGCCGAACTCCCTATTAAAAAAAGACTCACTATTTTGGTCCAAACATCTAGCCATACTGTTTTACAACACATTAGAATCCCATACCATCCCCGATTCCTTGTGAGGAAGCATACTGCATCCAATATTTAAATCAGGGGCTTGCGCAAATTCCTTAAACTACAGGTTAATAGCCCTCATAGATGTCGAGCCAAAAATTTACGCTGCAAACCTGCTTAAGGATCTAGAAGACTGGGTAGATAATATCAAACTGATCCCCAACACACAGACAGGCTTTCAGCCGGAATGGGCACTTTAGCAAACATATTCGCCGTCACACTCCTGGCTAACCAATCTATCACAAATTCTAAAGTATTGTATGCGTGTTTTGTGGATCTCAAGGCGGCCTTTGATAAGGTCCCTAGACAAGTCTTGTGGGCAAAAATGGAATCCTGGGGTGCACCCACAAACCTATTGAATGCAATAATCAACCTTTATTAAAAAAACATGGTTTCAAATAAAAATGGGAGATGGTCGAAGCCTAACAACCAAAATCACTACCACCAATGGCCTAAAACAGGGGTGCGTTTTGGCCCCCTGTCTATTTAATATATATACAGCTGATCTAGACTATCACCTACGTTCAACATTAGGTGATCCTCCAAAACTGGGGAATGTGAGAACAGTAAGTTTGCAATATGCAGATGATATTGTGCTGCTATTCCAAATGCCTCATGGCCTACAACGACTGATCAATAAATTGGTAGAATACACAGACCTAAACCAACTACAGATAAACTTTAAAAAAACAAAGGTCATGTGTTTTTCCTGTCCACAGAAAAAATACCAAAATTCACTTGGACGATCAACGGCAACAGCTTGGACCGCGAGGGGACATACAAGTATTTGGGATTAACTTTGGATAGCCATCTTAATTACAAGCAATATCAAGAACACCGGAAAACAAAAGCTAAACAACTATTGTTTGCATTTAAAATCTTGCAAAAAAAACTTAGTGACAGTTCCACTACCCACTTATTAAAGGTCGTGGCATCAAAATTGTTACCCGCAATCACATATGGTTCCGAACTCTTAAATGCAAAGGATGCAACATCCTTGAATATCGCCCAAACCAGCCTCTTCAAAAAATTGTTTAACATCCCGCGCCACATCTCTCAAGACCGTATCAGACTTGAATTTGGGCTAAAAAATCAGATCATGGCAACACAGGGAGCGCTGGTCAAATACTATTGGAGAATGCGGGCAGCAGAGGACGACTCCCTGGTACATTATTGTTGGCTGGAGGTCGAAAAGCAATCAAAACTGACTAATTCGGTTTATTCGTTCTTAAAAAAATCAATTGAGGCTTTAAAGCTAGAGGAAGCATGGCATACTACACCGTCCTACCCGGAGTTTAAGCAACTGGTCAACAAAACAGTTAACCAAATGTCTCAAGACCAGGATAAAGCTGCGTTGTCCACGAAAACAAATGCATGGATGGTGCTGCCGACATATAAAAAGCTAAAGCCCCAACCATATCCTTTGGAACACTTTGCAAACCGAATGAAACAGCACCCAACTAAAGATTTAACTCCAAAATGGAAACGCACCTGGCTTTCAACGGATTGCCGCCTTTGCGGACAAGGCGACGAATCAGTGCTCCACTTACTTTGTATTTCTCCGGCACTATCATCCAAACGGAAAAAAACGCTGCGGCCGTTGATGATAAAAGAGCAGATAAGGCCCTGCAGATTCGCAGTAATAAAATGTTTAGGAGGGTCAACAGTGCAATTGGCATGTAAATCATTAAAGTTTTTAAGTCTAGCTGCAAAAGCGCTAGAAAAGAAAGACATGGAACTTGATCTAGAAAATGCTTAGACATTCACCTCGAAGCAAATATAAGAATAAGAATCAGATTGTTCTAGCTAGAATAACTACTATAAGACTAAAAGGCACTAATTGCACTATTTTCCTTTGTTTTAGTGATCAAAAATGTTTTAAATGGAAAGTTATAAATTAACTTGTATTTATTCATGAATTTTAAGTCACAAGTGTTTACGTGTTTTAGCGGTTAACCGGCTCTTTTTATGATTTAAACCAAATCAAATAAAGTAATTTACTTCGTTGAAAAAACTGGGTCATTCAGGCCCCAACTGCGAAAGCCTGATATACAATATTGTCTACTGGAACATGCAAGCATGTTGATTACTGTGGCTGGCCGAATGAAGGAGCATGATGACTGTATCGAGCGTGAATGCTTGACAGCGTAGTCTCAAGAGAACTAGATAAGCAGTCCAGTGCCAGTCACAGAGCATCCGTGAATTTATCAGAAACAACTACCTCAACCACAACAGAATGGAAAGAGAAGGAGAGATTGGAATGTGTTTCCAAACAGTGGGAAGACAATGGTAGGAATGGGTTCAGTAGACAATTTTTGCTCAAAGTCAAATCCCTCTCTCTGTTGAAGGATTTGCATACACTTTGAATTGATTCTGGGTGGCCCTAGGAACTTAGCAGGTGATCGAGGTCTCAGAATAGTACTGTATAGCATTACACCCACCTCAATACTTATTGTAAATCTTATCTTGACTACTGTGGAACATGCTCTAGAGTAAGGGACTTCAAACCTTTTATGTAATAAGAGCAACTTATGATCAATGAAAATCAATGTAAGCTACTAATGGCTGAGCAACTCACTCATTGTTCCCAGAGTCCCCCCATACCTACCTTAATTGACTAAAGGGCCTCTAAAGAGAAAGAGATATCCATTTAGTGCATGCAATGCACTACATGAAATTAGAAAACCTGACATTAGTACCGGAAACTCAACAAACTGTGAAATGCTGACCTTTGCCGTCACCAGCTAAATAGATTACAATCATAAGAAATTACAGGGACCTGCAGAGTTCTGCAAAGCTACCAGCATACTGAAAACTATAAACTGCTCTTCTGTCTCTCATACCATGTCATCCACAACACTGCTACATACCATATCATGGTAAATGCACCTCAGTGGTCATCACTCATGACATGGAAGCTCTTCCCACATAGCATCACAAAACAATGACAGCACCATTCACACCACAGACCTACATGAAGTAGCTTGCAAACTATGTAGGTAAGTGCCTCCGTGCCCCACATAAGGGTAATAGGCGCTATAAACCAGCTATTCGGTGTCAAAATACCCTTCTCGGTGAAAGTGCGCTTTACAAATACATGTTATGGTATATAAATGCTGCAATACAATTATTTTACTATTACACCATACCTTTTCTTTATTATCACACATGACAGCAACTTGAAATACTTGAGTTCAGGGTGTGCACTTTGTACAATACAAATATTTCCCCTGACAGACTAAACGTTGCACCACATAGTAATAAGCTATGCAATATGTATGGTTCTTACCCCTCAGTTCATTAATATAGCATTGCCATCAGGGATGGTGAGAGTGCATACTGTTTCATGATTAAAAACTGTTGCTTCTAAAAACGCCTCTCAATGCAGTGATATCATTTGATGCTCTGATGAAATGCTTCTGCATGTTTGAAAAGTAAAAGTTGTGATTTTTTAAAAGATACCATTGTTTTATGACTTCTGTTTCACTCTTTGAATTATTTCGAAATCTGTGCTCTTGAAACGGAAAGGTCATACACCTCAGCTTGGTTCATGTCTCAGCTTTCCCCCTTTTAATGGCCACATTTAAAACTGCAAAATATAGCAATTCCAGAGGTGAGGTACTGTTTTTTCAAATGGGATGCATTTAATGTGTTAAGCATTATGTTCATTGTGCCATAAAATTAACACTTTAATTTACATTTCTCCAATTATTTCCTTAAATTAAATCAGTGTTTTAAATGGATTTTTGTTAAATAAAGTACCACTTGCTAGTTGTCCCTGAGCACAGACCAGAGCCAGGAACCTACCTTCCATTTCTCTCATTAAAATTTATAATACTTCCCATGAGGGTCTTTAGGCGCTGTCCAGAGGCAGCGGAAGATCAAGTGATATGCCCAGAATCACAGGATGTCGAGTTGACGCCGAAACTCAAACCTGGATCCCCAGCTCAGAAGTTGTCTGGGCTGGTCCTAACACTGACCCTCTTAGTCAATCAAAGTTAATGAAAAGAAATGTAAAATTATTTTTTCGTTTCTGGTTTGCAGCCAGGAACGACTCGCAGTATACTTCATGTATTTAAAAATAAAAGATCCCTGTAAAACGCTGCTTTGTTTTACAAAAGAGATCAGGCCTCGAAAAATCTTAAAAATGGAGGTCTAGTGACTGGAATATTTATTCATTTAAGAGTTTTATATAGAGCTAGCCAGATCCTAAGGTATAGGGGTGCTAGAAGTGATTTACAGCATGATCCCTCGTAGGATACATAAACATAATAGTATGTACAATGGCTCCAGACCTATCACAATAATATTGTCGTAGACAGCACAGTGTCACTCGCAGCGTATATTATCACAAGAGTATGTACAAGGCCTTGTCGTCAGAGAGAGCACAACAACTTCTGACCAGATTGGACCGGGCGGGGGGTATAGGAGATAGTGAGGTAGAGTTCTAAATGTCAAAGTGTCTTGTGAGCCGCTGTGGGCATGCTTCGATGGTTAGGTTGTAGCGATCCATATGGGAGAGATTGGTTGTGGAAGAGTTCTTTGATCTGCCTTTTGAATTGTAAGTAGATGGGTTGGTCTTGATGTGGACTGGTATAGAGTTCCAGATTTTGTGAGCATTTCCTGTGAAGGATCAGGATGCGGTTATTTGTTTGCGAGTTCTCGAAGGGATAAGGAGTAGGGTGTTGGTACTCCTTAGGCTTCTTGTCTGACCGACCTTCTGGAGTTTGGCAGCCAGGTAGGCGGGTTTGCATGTGTGCAGCACTTTGTGCGTGATACAGGCAGTTCTGAAGTTGGCCTGCATTTCAATTGGGAGCCATTTTAGCTCTCTGAGCGCAGGGGAGATGTCTTCATATTTCTTTACTCTGGTGACCATTCTGGCTGCTGCATTCAGAGCTCATCTAAGGGGAGGTATGTGAGATTTAGCTTATCCTGTGAGGGTTGCAATCCAGTAGTCCAGTCTGGACAGCACCAGGGATTGAGTAGCTTGTTTGAGGTCGATACTTGACTGAGAATCTAGAATTAATAAATAATTCAAGAACACATGCACACACACACACACACACACGCAAGCACACATGCACCCACAGGTTTGGATTAGGATTCAAACTTGGCCCAGGCACACCAAAAAAAAGTGACCCACATTTGCGTATTGCCTATTCCCAAAACACTACTTCAGTGAAGTTTTATGAAAAGAAAGGGGGTGGGGGCATGTTTTGTTAACTTCACTTACGTAAAGAAAATGCACAGATTAGTTCAAACTGCTGAGCCACACATGAATGCAAGTGAGAGCACTTCTGCTCAGGCTCCCTACCCCCGCTCAATCAGCATACTTTAATGGGCCAGCCCAGCAAGAGAAAGGGAGGGATGCCTCCTCCCATCTGCCTCTAGAAACGCCACTCAGGCACCCACTGGGCCGCTGGCTGCATCCTAACAGTACAGACAGCCCCCAGGCAGCCCAAAAAATCAGCCCACAACTGGAACTCGGTTACCTGCCCTTCGGCCATTTCCTGAGGGCCCGTATTACCAATCTGACCCTGGGCACCCATGCATGCACACACACACGCTGCAGCAGGCACATGGGTGTTTCTGAGAGGGAATCTTGTGAGAGGGATGGGAAGCGGGTACCCCGAACAACAGTGGATGCTCACTTTTCCACTTATCTCCTTGCACATGCACCACACCCTCGCCCACCAGTCATCCTGCTGGCAGACTTGCCAAAAGAACAAGTATTTAAGTAGCCTTTCCTGCGATAACGGTATAATTAATTGTATCACACACTAGAATTGTGAAGCTGCCACCCTGTTGTTTAAGAGGTGGGAGCTGGAACTGATTACAGGGTCGTGCAAGTGCCATCCAATATGAAAGCTATTAGCTAACAGGGTGCTGTTGTTGGTTGTTCTTTTTACCTAGGACCCAGAAGGTAAAGCTGCAGGGTACTGAACAGAAAGCCCGAATGATGTCACCTGACTCTGAAGAAAATTGCATACTAGAACATTAACGCAAACTCACTAGACCAAAGAAGCAGAGAAAATGGCTTTTTAAAGTGTTTAATGCTTACATTAGGCTTTCAAATACCAGGATTCAACGATGAGCAACACATGGAGGGGTTGAAACTGATAGAGCACTCGACGCTCAGAAATTGTAAGAAGTGCATTATATTCATGTACAAACTGCAATCATATATATTCAGTGTTTTGTTGAACTTTGTGCATATTAAAATGAAGTTTATATATCATCATGTGAGAATCTGTACATTGAAATTGTGACCCTTTTTACAGAATTGATTAGTGTTTTGCACGTATTTGGAAGAAAACATGTAAATGTGCGTGTGTATAATAACTAAGTAAACCAAATGTATTCACTTCTATAGGGCTCATATAAAGGCCTGTGTAACAAGTGCATATTAAAGAGTCTTCTTAGGTTAGCCAGAAATGTAGGCCTAACTTTAGTTTCTTAGAGGTTTTGGGGCATATTATCAAGGGATTTATCTCCACTTTTTTAGCTTTAAAAGCCAAGAAAGCGGAGATAAAATTATCTCCCTATCAGCAACAGGGTGCTAACACGCAAATATCCATGTTAGCACCCTTTTTCTCTACGCTTCCCCTTGCATCTCTAATGAGATGCAAAGGGAGCGTTCCAGAGAAAAATAATAGGAGAAATGTTGTTAAGCGACATTTCTCCTATTATCAAGGATTTCGCTAACCCTGTTAGTGATAAAAAAAGCAGCGCTAACCGCGGTTAGCACTACTTTTTTTACACCTGGTATTTTCCTGACTTAGCCATGATATCCTATGGAAGGTGGATATCATGGCTAAGTTTGTGAGCCCCTATTATCAAGCTAACAACAAACTTTGAGAGATTATCGTTGGTTTTCCAGCGATAATCTCTCAATTGGCAGTTATTGCGAGGATTTTTATCACTTCTGAGATAAACCTTGCTAATAGCAAGTTTTCTCTGCGATAATTTCCGGCGATGCTTAGCGTTAAAAAATTTGTTGCTAAGCATCGTTAGCGATAAATATCGCTAAACGTTGGTAATATGCCCCTTTATTTCTCCTTGTTTGCTCTTAGATCAGGAGATAATAAAATGCGTGTAGAAAGTTTTCTTTTCCCCCTACTGCAGGTGCAGGAATTTGACCTCGTTATTTTAGATTTAAGGAGATACATAGAAGGAATGCAATGCCTTTGAAGAGCTCGGACATAGGGAAGGGAGGACACCTTCCGTGCCTGGTGAAACTTGGGAACCAAGGTCGGCGAACAAAGATGTGCAATTAATTGTACTTTGTGGAAAGTTACTCAAGAAGGTGTTCACGGAATAGTGTACCATGTGACCCGTTTTGCTTTTGACTGAGCAAGGATAGCATCTTAGATTGAGCTCTGTGGCTTTACTTGACCCACTTAATGTGAGTGCACGTTTGAGGGAGTCAAAACGTGCTGACACCTTTTGGGAAATTCTTCTGGGAAATTAGGAAGGAATGCCACTTTAGAATTAGAGTAGGGACAGATTATTCTGTCATTCGGAAATACAAATGAAAAGGGATTTGGACACTGTGTCCATACTTAGCTGTCCTCTGATTTTGGAATATATTGTTCTGTGCCAATTGTGCCATATGAACTATATTCGTAGATTGGGCTCTGTATTAGTTTTCATGTATCTTTGCACCTTGAGTTTGAGGTGTGTCTATATTCTGTTGTTCCTAGCTCCTTAATAAATCAACAAAATCTGAATTTAAAGTCTGTAGTAATTTTAGTTAGACAGGAGGGAAAAGTATAAAATGTAAATTGTTCCCTTCCCTCCACACTTCTTAGCAGGCAATAAAGACTATCAGCCAAACATTCCTGGGTAAATCTAGGATACAGGATTCAGCGCCATCAATTGGTAGCATAAACAGATGTTTGCCTCTCGAAGTGAGGGGCGATTTAAGAAAATCTAGAACAGAATTAGACCTACAGTTCCCAAAAGAGAGCCCATGACTGAGAGCAGAGGACGGCGGGAGTTGATGGAGGTCAGCGGAAGCTGATGGTGCGGTAGAGACATTGGCAGTGTGAGTATGAATAGTGTTGTGTGTGTTAGATTGCAGTGAATTTATTGTGTGATGTCTTGTGGAGTTGGGATGATAGTCGAGTGAACGTGGGCTCATTGGTTTACTGGTCCAAACAGGTGCGGATCAGGAGGTTTTTGGAGAACAGACTAAAGAGAAGTCCAAGATCCAGGGATAGTTTTGTGCTGTCATTAATGTGGGATCATTAATGTGGGTGTCTTGGAGCACCATCAATCGCTCACTTGGGGTAGGGAACTTTGTGTGAGTAGATTTTATGGAGCCGCAGGTGGAACACCTCAGCCAGGGGTGGACTACAGCGATTTGGGTGACTGATACAGGTCGTGGGTTAAGGAATGTAAATGTTCCTGAGTGGGTGTATACTATTGATCTTTTAGACGACAGACGATCACTTGGTTTTAGGTAACTGTAAGATTACTTAGTTTATTAGCTTTTGGGTAATCAGTTACTTGGTTGTGTGAATGTGACAGACCCCCTCCTTGATGGAATGGAACCTGCACCCCCCTTCGCCCCCCACCCCTAGCGCCTTGAGACCCTAACGGGTGAGTAGTCGCGCTTTAACAAACTCCTGATTGATTGATTAAGAGCAAACGGATGAGGTGAGATTATGAAGGAGGGTAAACCACTGCAGAGAGAAAACTGTGATGCAGAGTGTGCTGCACTGCGATAGGCCAGTTGGTGTATTGCCGCGCTGGGATTGGAGGGTTATCCGCGAAATTTTGGAAAGAGAACATTGTGTTTTGTAACAATTGAGTTAAAAAATGAGATGTTCTCAAGTATTGCGAGACTTATATAGGGGAGATTCAGGTGTAGTGACTCGGGTTGGGGAAGAAGCCCCACCAGAGGATACACCGGCACATTCTATGGCAACGGATATAGGATTGCATACCATAGTGCGGCTCCAAAATTGGCATAAGATTACAGAAAAGGAAGGGGTATTGGCTTTCCCATAGTATGGGTCATTCCGGCTGGATGTGCTGTATCAATTGAGAGGGGTAATGTCTTCATTAAAACCTCCACCTGGACCCACACAATTTAAGGCGATGCATGGATGCGGGCAGCACAAGCTAGGCGAAGAGAACATTCTCAGGGAAGGTTGAGGAAAGCAATTAAGTTGTATCAGGATGCAGGCGGGATGCTCAGTTAAAGAAATGGAGAATAGATACGATTGAAGGAGAGAGGCTGTATCCATTGTTGCTAGGAGGAGCCAACGCAAGGACAGGAAATACAGAAGATGAGAGTAACACAGATGATAGCTTGTTGGACACATTGTTGGCAGAACTTTCTCCACCTTACAAAATCCCCAATCTGAGTAGGGAAAGGAAGAATTGGAAGACGGAAGCCTAGGCAGGTGTAAGTTCGAGAGTGGTGGGAAGAATTTTGCTAGGATCAAGTAGGGAATACTGAGATGAAGGGAACTAACTGCGACTTACCAGAAGCCCTTCCAGTGCCAGTTACCATTGGACCCATAGTCTCAATATACAATCCGAGTATGGGAGAGAGTGGGAGTCAACAGCAAGTGGGAATGAGTGAGGAAATTATCTCTGGAGGAAGTCGTACTATAGGAACAAGCGCACCCTTGGGGCCTGTAGAGACTAGTACCCCATTGGCAGCAACGGCAGACCCTTAATGGGTGAGTACAGGATCTTAGGTGAGACGAACAGGAGCACTGGCAAATTCTAGGTCAGAAATCTGAATGTGGGTTCTACCAGTATGGGAGAGTATGAGGAGTTTAGCTGAAATAGGAATGAGACAAGAGGTGTTTTGAACACAACCTGGTGTCTCGAATGTTGGATTGAAAAGTCGATTGAGGAGTCAGAGTTGTGAAAGGGATGGCCGGCCCAATATCCATGTTGAGGGGACTGAAGAGGGTTGGAGAAGTCAAAGTTGTAATAGAGAAGGGCCGTGAAATGTGACCAATCGGGGAAGAATTGAAGTTGCAGTGAAGGCAACATTGTTGGATGTGCTGAAATTAAAGGCAGAGGTCTGTGAGATGATCGATGGGAATCTTCATCTGGAAAGAGTGGATCTCTATGAGCCAGATTAATTGCTATTTTTGGCTAAGGATGTCATTAGGAAGCCAAAAAGAGTACATGAAGCATTGATTCAGTTGACGCGGAAGTATGATGTGGATTTGACGAAAACGAAGATGTTGCAGGGAAATCACAGGCTAAATTATACAAACCAGGAATTGGAGGAGAAGAGAATAGTAGGGTTGAGAGTTCATATTCGAGAATTGGTTATAGGGATGAGAGCATGGAGAGAACTGGATTGGTGGGAAGAGAAGTAGTCAAAGAAAAGGAATGCCAAGAAAGAAATAGGAGATACTCCGCCACCCGGAGGGGGGCCGGAGAGAGTAGAAAACTTCCCGGTATGGGAAGGACAGAATGGAGGGTATGCTCATGTGCCTTGGAGCAGGGGTGACTTGGCATCCTTTACAAATTATTTCCCTTGGCTGAGGGCAAAGCCTGCAGAGTGGTACAAACAAATTGATCAATTTGTGAAGATTTCTAAGGTTCTATGGATAGATTTGAATACCCTATTTGACATTGTGGTACTGGGGGATTAGTGGGCGGCATGCAAAATTGCAATCAAGTGGCCCACTAAAGAACCAGCAAGGGATTCCATAACTCATGGCCTCTTTGCCGAAGTGATTAAAAAAATATGAACAGGCAATTACATGGCTCCAATCCAAAGTAGCCCCTTGAACTATTGATTGGCTCAAGATTGATCGTACCACCCAAGAGCCAAAAGAATCAATGCATGATTATTACGAGAGACTCTTATTGGTCTTTAAACAGCATAGTGGCCTTGATGACCTCCTGGACTCGCTCCTGCACGGTCGCTCCCCTCCCTCCCTCGAACCTGGAAGCAGCGCTGGTATCGTTAACTGCTCCTTATTGCTCCACATAGCGCTGCTAGCATTGTCTGAATTCTGCGCTCCTGTACTGAACTATCTGCTGCTGGCTGCTGCACATACGATATGACATAGCGCTTCTGCACGCATTTAGGTTGTGCAATTACATGCGAGCTGCCTGGCATTAATTTTAATAGCGCTTCTGGCCGGTCCCACCAGTGGTGTTTATTTTTGTGGCAATAGCTTAGGCTTAACTCGGACTGTGCCCCGGTTTCATTTTCAAGCAGCCCGCCTCCATCTTGTTGTTGTTTTCAGCTCTCCTGGCCCGCCTCTACCTCCCCGAGACCGCCTCCCAGCGGCCCCTCCCACCCACGAACAGCAATCTAGCCTCCTCCCTGGTGCAGCTGTGACCTCCTGGACTCGCTCCTGCACGGTCGCTCCCCTCCCTCCCTCGAACCTGGAAGCAGCGCTGGTATCGTTAACTGCTCATTATTGCTCCACATAGCGCTGCTAGCATTGTCTGAATTCTGCGCTCCTGCACTGAACTATCTGCTGCTGGCTGCGGCACATACGATATTACATAGCGCTTCTGCACGCATTTAGGTTGTGCAATTACATGCGAGCTGCCTGGCATTAATTTTAATAGCGCTTCTGGCCGGTCCCACCAGTGGTGTTTATTTTTGTGGCAATAGCTTAGGCTTAACTCGGACTGTGCCCCGGTTTCATTTTCAAGCAGCCCGGCTCCATCTTGTTGTTGTTTTCAGCTCTCCTGGCCCGCCTCTACCTCCCCGAGACCGCCTCCCAGCAGCCCCTCCCACACTCCGCCCCCTCCACCATCCATTTATGGCCAATGGTCCCGCGCGCAGCGTCCACGCGCTCCGGCCACGCCGAAGGTGCGCCAAAGGTAAGCCCGTCTACGCCCGTCCGCGCCTGGACCGCGCCCAGCGCCAGACCCCCTGGTCCCCGTCTCTCCCAGCCCCCCCGCATTACCTACGATGCCGCCACCCTCCTAGCCCTTAACCCCGGTCGCGCTCCCACCTGCGTCCAAGCCGCCCCTGGATAAACCCATGGACCTTTCTCCTGCTTCTCCTGCAAATTCAGCGGCACCGACAACATCTCCGCTACGACCACACCACAGATTCCCGACCCCAACCACCTACAATGCATCCTTCTCAACACCCGATCGGTCCACAGGCACGCCATTGACCTATGGAATCTACTAGACACCATTTCTCCGGACATCGCCTTCCTAACGGAAACATGGATGAATGCTTCCTCCGCACCAGACATCACCATTGCCATCCCTGAAGACTATAAGATCACTCGCAAAGACCGCACCAGCCACACAGGAGGAGGAATCGCGATCGTCCATAAGAAATCAATCCGCATATCAACCAGCTCTGACGCCAACCTCGCCAACTCCGAACACCTTCACTTCCAGATCCACATCGACCCCAAAACAACACTCAGAGGCACCCTCCTCTACAGACCACCAGGACCCCGCGCAAAATTCAGTGAAGACATCACGGACTTCATCACCCCACACGCGCTCCCCTCCAAAGACTACATCCTTCTGGGAGACCTCAACTTTCACCTCGAAAAGATCAACGACCGCAACACCGCCACCCTCGTGGACAACCTCGCCAACCTCGGACTTAAACAACTAGTCACCTCCCCCACCCACATCGCAGGTCACACACTCGACCCCATCTTCACATCCAGCAACCATGTCTCCTTCAGCCACACCACGGACCTCCTCTGGACTGACCACAGCTGCGTTCACTTCACCTACAACAAACCAAAACCCAGCATCCACCTCCAACCTACCCTGCAAAGAAACTGGAACAAAATCACCACGGACCAAATCTCCGCATCACTCCTTCAAAACACCCCAGCCCTCTCTTCTAACGCTAACGAAGCCGCCGCCAACCTCACCCTATGGTTATCCAACACCGCTGACACCTTAGCACCACTGAAAAAATGTCAAAACAAACCTGGCAGCAAGAAGGCCTCATGGTTCAACGATGATCTCAAGAAGTCCAAGAAACTCTGCCGCTCCCTTGAAAAGGCCTGGAAAAAAGACCCTACCACCAGCACCAAGGACACCTTCAAATACGCCACACGCACTCACCACCAACTAATCCGAAAAGCCAAGAAAACAGCATTCAAGGATCGACTCGACAACAACGCCCACAACAGCAAGGAACTTTTCAACATCGTCAAGGAATTTTCCAATCCCTCGGCCAACTCCAACGACATCACCCCCTCTCAAACCCTCTGCGACTCCCTAGCCTCATTTTTCCACAACAAGATTGCAGACATCCACAACAGCTTTGACAACCAACCCGGAAACCAACCCACCCTAACATTTGCTGATCATCTCCCCCCCGTGAACACCCTTAACGACTGGAAGCCAATCTCCTCTGAGGACACCATCCACCTGATGAATTCCATCCACTCAGGATCCCCCACAGACCCATGTCCTCACCACATCTTCAACAAAGCAGACTCCGTCATAGCACCGCACCTCCGAGACGTCATCAACTGCTCCTTCAACTCCGCCACCTTCCCGGAAAGCTGGAAACAAGCTGAACTCACCGCCCTTCTGAAAAAACCCACAGCGGACCCCACCGAACTCAAAAATTACCGCCCCATCTCGCTTCTTCCATTCCCGGCCAAAGTCATCGAGAAAGCTGTCAACAACCAGCTCGCCGCCTTCCTCGAAGCCAACAAATCCCTCGACCCCTCACAATCTGGCTTCCGAGCAAAACACAGCACTGAGACCGCCCTCATCGCAGCAACAGACGACATTCGAACTCTGCTGGACAATGGAGACACAGTCGCCCTCATCCTCCTTGACCTCTCTGCAGCATTCGACACAGTCTGCCACAGCACCCTTTTACAACGCCTCAATAACATCGGAATCCAAGGAAAAGCACTTGATTGGATCACCTCGTTCCTCACCGGAAGAACCCAGAGAGTCCGCCTTCCACCATTCAAGTCCGAGGCCTCTGAAGTCATCTGCGGCGTACCACAAGGATCCTCACTCAGTCCCACCCTCTTCAACGTATACATGAGCCCCCTCGCGGCCATCGCACGCCAACACAACCTCAACATCATCTCTTACGCGGATGACACTCAACTGATCCTTTCTCTCACCAACGACCCCAGCACCGCCAAAACTAACCTACACGAAGGAATGAAAGATGTTGCCGAATGGATGAAACAAAGCCGTCTGAAACTGAACTCAGACAAAACAGAAGTCCTCATCCTAGGTACATCCCCCTCTGCATGGGACGACTCCTGGTGGCCGGAAGCCCTCGGAAAAGCACCCATCCCGACAGACCATGCACGGAACCTAGGCGTCATCCTGGATTCTTCACTCTCAATGAACAGACAAGTCAGCGCCGTATCCTCTTCCTGCTTCAACATTCTTCGCATGCTCAGAAAAACATTTCGCTGGATCCCCTCCGAAACAAGGAAAACAGTCACCCACGTTCTGGTCACAAGCCGACTGGACTACGGAAACACCCACTACGCAGGTACTACCGCAAAACTCCAGAAGAAACTCCAACGAATCCAAAACGCCTCAGCCAGACTCATATTAGACATCCCACGCAACGAACACATCTCTGGTCACCTTAAAGACCTCCACTGGCTACCCGTCAACAAGAGGATCACTTTCCGACTGCTTACCCACGCACACAAATCACTCTACGACATCGGTCCAGGATGCCTCAACTCACGACTGTCCTTCTACACCCCCTCCCGCCAACTACATTCTTCCAGCCAAGCCCTCGCCACTGTACCTCGCATCAACAAGACCACCATGGGAGGCAGATCCTTTTCTTACCTGGCTGCTAAGACATGGAACTCACTCCCCGCTTACCTCCGCCTTACCCAGAACCACCTAGCATTCAGAAAGCAACTTAAAACGTGGATATTTGACAAGTAATCCTCCTCCCCTTCCTAAGCGCCTTGAAACCCTCTGGGTATGTAGTGCGCTATATAAATTCTATGACTTGACTTGACTTGACTTGAACAAAAAGATATGGGATAGTTTGTCTTGAAATTTGTGTTAGGATTGAGGGCTAAAATAAGTCTGATAATTCAGCAACATTTGATATGTAGGAGTCACTAACCAGAGAGATGACAAACCCCCTCACCAAGTTACCTTTGAGAATAGGAACCTTCCAGGACTGAAACCAATTTGAAGTGTGTGATTTGAGTCTGGTTTGTCTGTTAGGATGTGATCTACTGTGCAAGTTAAATTGTACCATCTATTGTACTCTGAAGTAAGCATGGGCAAAATTTGTGAATTCGCGTACCGCGAATACGCCTATTTCCCCGCAAAATAGCAAAAAAATCTGCGAATTCGTGAATTTCCCCGCAAAATCACAGATTTTTTTGCGATTTGCTCTAGAGTACTTTCTACTGGCTAATCCAGTAAGTGCTCCCTCATTGGGTAAATGTATAGTGCTTTTACTACACTGCAGCTGCGTAAAGGGCCAGAAGATGTGTCTCCAGTGACCATGTGTGCCTGTGTTACAGGCACACATGGTCACTGGAGACTCATCTTCTGGCCCTTTACGCAGCTACAGTGTAGTAAAAGAACTATGGGGCAGATTTACAAGCCGCTTGCGCCTCTTTTGCGCCACAGTTGCGTCACTTTTGTGACGCAGCGGCAGCACAAAATATGCGCCATGGTGCTGGGTATTAACAACGTGACGCATCTGAGAGATGCATCACGTTGCAAAGCCCTGCGCCATCAGGAGGCGTTCCGGCGCAGGGGAGAGCGTTCCTGCGCAGGAACGCCTCCTAAAAGTGGCTAAATTTAATCTTCAAGATTTCACTCAGTCACTTGTAGGCCAATGCTGCGTCAAAACCCTGCGCCTGCTTGAAGCAGGAGCAAGGCTTGATGCATCATTGGGGAGATAGGGTCCCCCAGAGCATTGCTGGACGCAGCCCCAGCAATGCGCTGCTTTTACATCACAGATGCGTGACGCATCTGTGCCGTTTTTGCCACATGGTGCGCCGCATTGTAAATGCGGCACACCATGGGTGGCGGAGCTGCGGCGCACTATAACTGGCGCATCCCTGGGGATGCGCCAGTTATTGTAAATCTACCCCTATAAATTTAGCCAACGAGGGAGCACTTACTGATAAGACAGTAGAAAGTACTCCAGTTGAGTGAAGGTATTGCACAAAAAGGTGGCATCTTCGTGGACAAACACGTAGGGCGGGGTTCATTCTGCCCCCTGTTAGACTCGTTTTTCTGCCCTTCTGCCCTCTGTTAGACTCGTTTTTCCCTTGTTTTTCTGCCCTTCTGCCCCCTGTTAGACTCGATTTTTGTGCCCTTCTGCCCTCCGTTAGACTCATTTTTCCCTTGTTTTTCGGCCCTTCTGCCCTCTGTTAGACTCGTTTTTTGTGCCCTTCTGCTCTCTGTTATTCCCTTGTTTTTGTGCCCTTCTGCCCTCTGTTAGACTCGTTTTTGTGCCTTTCTGCCCCCTGTTAGACTCGTTTTTGTGCCCTTGTGCCCTCTGTTAGACTCGTTTTTCCCTTGTTTTTCTGCCCTTCTGTCCTCTGGTAGACTGTTTTTTGTGCCCTTCTGCCCTCTGTTAGACTCGTTTTTCCCTTGTTTTTCTGCCCTTCTGCCGTTTGTTAGACTACTTTTTGTGCCTTTCTGCCCTCTGCATCACCACATCATCACTCAGCGCTACCCCAGCATCACTCAGCACCACCACATTATCACTCAGCACCACCACATTATCACTCAGAACCACCACAGCACCACTCAGCACCACCACCACAGCATCACTCAGCACCACCACAGCATCACTCACCACCACAGCATCACTCAGCACCACTACAGCATCACTCAGCACCACCACATTATCACTCAGCACCACCACAGCATCACTCACCACCACAGCATCACTCAGCACCACTACAGCATCACTCAGCACCACCACATTATCCCTCAGCACCACCACAGCGCCACTCAGCACCACCACAGCATCACTCAGCACCACCACAGCGCCACTCAGCACCACCACAGCATCACTCAGCACCACCACAGCATCACTCAGCACCACCACAGCACCACTCAGCACCACCACAGCATCACTCAGCACCACAACAGCATCACTCAGCACCACCACAGCACCACTCAGCACCACCACAGCATCACTCAGCACCACCACAGCACCACTCAGCACCACCACAGCACCACTCAGCACCACCACAGCATCACTCAGCGCCACCACAGCATCACTCAGCACCACCACAGCATCACTCAGCACCACCACAGCACCATTCAGCACCACCACAGCATCACTCAGCACCACCACAGCATCACTCAGCACCACCACAGCATCACTCAGCACCACCACAGCACCATTCAGCACCACCACAGAATCACTCAGCACCACCACAGCACCACTCAGCACCACCACAGCACCACTCAGCGCCACCACAGCATCACTCAGCGCCACCACATTATCACTCAGCACCACCACAGCACCACTTATATATTATTAATTTTATTGAGCACACAGCTACCCAGAGGGTTTCCCGGCGCTGACCAGAGAACAGGGGTATGACCATTAACAACTAGTTTACTGGTTAAATAACCACAACTTCAGTTCCCTGCGGAACCTAAGATAGTTGGGCTCAGTTCGAAGAGCAAAAGGAAGGGAGTTCCAGAGGGAAGGACCCAGAAAAGAAAAAGAACGCCCACCCATTCTTGCTAGCTTAATCCTAGGGATCAGGAGCTTGAACTGGGTGGATGATCTGAGAGTCTGGGAGGGGACAGAAGAACTAATGAAGGATTTAAGATATTGTGGGGCTTTGCCAGCGATAATTCTGTGTATAAAACACAGGGCCTTAAATTTAACCCGACTCTCGATACGAAGCCAATAAAGGCTGCGTAAGAAAGGGAAATGGATGACCTATAAGGGAGTTTACCAAGCAGGCGAGCAGCCATGTTTTGAACTGTCTGGAGTTTCCAGACAATCTCCCTACCAGCACCCAGGAAAAGAACATTACCATAGTCCAGGTGAGATGTAATTAGCGCCTGGACTACAGTTCTCTGGGTGTCATGGGGGAGCATCCAGATGATTTTTCTCAGCCACTTGAGAATGGTAGTACAAGTGGCACATACCTTCACTACATGGTCCCTCATTGATAGTTGGTCATCAAAGATGATGCCCAAGTTTTGGGCCATTCTAGAGGGCAAGGGAAGTATGCCCATTTGATTGGGCCAGTGCGAGGGTCCCCAAAGATCATGATTGTTTCCGAACAGAAGAAGCTCAGTCTTCCCTCCATTCAGTTTTAATTTATTGTCATACATCCAGGCAGATATGTTACTAAGCCCGAGACGCAGAGAGGAGGGGCAGGAAGAGTGACTGGTGGATAGTGAGAAAATCAGCTGGGTATCATCAGCATACGAGTAAATGGAGAGCCCCGCTTGCTCCGCAATTGCAGCCAAAGGTCTCACGTACAGATTGAAGAGCAGGGGGCTCAAGATGGAACCCTGTGGAACCCCGTATGCTGATGTATGGATCTTAGATGTTGATGAAGATGAAAAGACTTGAAACGTCCTGTTGCTCCTGAAACTAATAAGCCAATCTAAGGCAAGATGGGTAATGCCGATAGATCTGAGGGTGTTAATGAGGATAGAGTGGGAAACCGTATCAAATGCGGCACTTAAATCCAACAGGATAAGTGCCACGGTTTCCCCTCTATCCACCAGATGCCTAATAGTTTCCGAGACTCCCAGAAGTGTGGATTCCGTGGAGAAACCAGAACGAAAACCCGATTGAGAAGGATGTAAAATAGAGTGGGTTTCGATGTAGCTGGTAAGTTGTTGGTTAATGTGCTTCTCCAAGACTTTGGAAAACACAGAAAGGAGGGAGATAGGGCGAAAATTAGCCAAGTTGTTCGGATCAGCATTGACTTTCTTAAGCAGTGGCACAACCATGGCATGTTTCCATGACTGGGGGACCTTAGCCTCTTTAAGTGAAATGTTTAATAACTCCAGAATAAGATTAAATGAGGAGGGATTAAGAGTGAGCAAGACTTGAGGGGGAATAGGATCAAGAGGGGAACCAGATTTGATGGTACTAATAATTTTACGTAAAGTAAGTGAGGTCAGAGGGGTCCAGACAGTAATTCCAGAATCTAGTGTACAGGAGTCAGATTCAGGAGACTGGACGTAAGATGGTAAAACAGAGGTAGTTGAAATAGCAAGGGGAGTGGGGCCAAAATCCAGATAGATGTTTTCAATTTTTGTAATAAAGAAATCGGCCAAGGCATCACATTTAGCCTCATCCAACCAGAGGGCCTTGGGTTGCTTATTGGCGCCCAAGAGTTCTTGAACCACCTTAAACAAAGCTTTAGGGCGGTTTTGAGCGTTAAGAATAGAGAGATTGGCATGATCTTTTCTAGCATTTTTACATAAGGCATGATAGCTGGATAGTGCAGCTTTATTTTCTAGTTTAATATGAGGGTCATAATTCAGACGCCACTTCCGCTCAAGATGTTTACAACCCGATTTGGCCTTTTTTAATTGGTCATTAAACCAAGGTGCCGGGGGGTGGTGTAGGTTAATTTTCTGCTTACGAAGAGGGAGGCAAGAGTTGACAGCAGAAATAAGCCAGTTATTAATGGTTTCTGATTGTTCTGTTCAAGACAGCTAACCTCAGAAAATGGTGTCGAGATCCTAAGGGCCGCATTCAGTTTATTCGTATCTAAGTTCTTCCAGGTTCTGGTCAGTTTAGGTACAGTTATATCAACTGGAGGAGTATGACCTGATTCAATAGTAATGGAAAACACCACTCTGCAGCACCACAGCATCACTCAGCGCCACCACATTATCACTCAGCATCACCACAGCGCCACTCAGCACCAACACAGCATCACTCAGCACCACCACAGCATCACTCAGCACCACCACAGCACCAATCAGCACCACCCAGCATCACTCAGCACCATCTCAGTATCACTCATCACCACCACAGCACCACTCAGCATCACCACAGCACCACTTAAAACCACCACAGCACCACTGAGCACCATCCCTGCATCAATCTGCGCAACCATTCAATAACAACTGGTTCAAATATGTTCTCTCAATGTTTCAAGCTTTATTACAAATGTCACAAAAAGATGTTAATATTTCACTCCTGTTCTTGGATTTTTCGTCACAATAAAATATACTGAACATAATCTTCACAAAAGTTATTTACAAAAGTTTAAGCTATTGCCATTATGAAAAAAATCACTTTTATTTAAATATTAATGATTTAAAAAAATTAAAAGCCATTGTAATTTGTAATATCAATACATCTAAGTCACGTAAATACAAAACATGTTGCATTACAAATGCTATATGTGGCACATTTGGGAAAGTTATAACTTATAAACACATAAAAAAAATTGTCATTTACAAGACCAATAGCACAAACTTTTCTAATGCGAGACCTATGGCACTGCAAATGCTTGTTTTTATATTAGTCAGTGCTTCCTGTTGAGGATTAATTTTCGTGATAGGCGCCTCATTGCCTACTTGTAACTATTCTCTGACCCTGCTTCAAGGGTCAGAGCAGGGTCAGAGAATAGTTGCAAGTAGGCAATGAGGCGCCAGGAAGCACTTATAGCAGCAGGTGTCCAAGTTGAAGTTAATTTCTTTGTAACCCTTTTGTAAAAGGTTACAAAAAATTAGCTTCAACTTTTGCACCTGCTGCTGTAACCCTGTAAGTGCTTGGCTGAAAATGTGTCCCCGCTGATTCGCGGATTTTACCGCGATTTCGCGAGATTCACCGATCGCGAAATCGCAAAAAATCCGCAAATTCCGCGAGCGGAACACATTTTTAGCCCATGCCTTCTCTGAAGGGGGTGGAATTACAGACCTGTGATGAAGATGCTGCGTTTAAGGTGGCAACTCAGAATTTGTGTGTGGAAATGTTCATTGTCCTAACCAAAAAAGAATTACCAATAGATTTGAGGGACTCTGTGAATGCCGTGGTGTGGGGTTTTACAGGAGAGGAGATAGGTCTGATTCGAGGATTCGAACCAGTAAAAATACAGGTTAAGCCGAATGCCAAATTCCCCAGAATGCCACAGTTGGCGTTAACACAAGAGACAGTGGCAGGAATAACACCAGTGATTGAATCTTTAATTGTTCAAGGCATACTGAAGGAGATTAGAGGAAGCCCCCATAATTTACCTATAATGGGGTTGGAGAAACTTAGTGGCAAGTATAGAATAGTGCAGGAATTGCGAAGGGTTAATGAGATAGTGATTCCATGTTGGCCTATGGTACCGAATCCAGCTGTAATCCTGTTTCAAATACCTTGTGATGCTGAATGGTATAGGGTCATTGACCTATGCAAAGCATTCTTCTTGATTCCCCTCCATGCAAAGAGCCACTTGTATTTGTTTTCTGGCTGGAGAACAGTGTGTTAACATTGTGTCGAATCCCACAAGGGTATACAGAAAGTCCGTCTATCTTCAATCAAATCTTGAAACAGAATCTTGAGGGTCTGACAATGCCACAAAATTCATTTCTTGTCCAATACATAAGTGATCTTCTGGTCGTCTCAGAGAAGGAAGTTGCTTGAAGGATAGATACTGTGGCTTTTTTTAATCATCTGGCAGAGAATGGACACAACGTGTCCCCAGGCAACTTTAATACTCTTTGCCTGAGGTTCAGTATTTGGGGCATCAAAACGAAAAGGGAAAAAGAGAGGTGTCACCAGATAGCATAGAGGCAATTTTGGAAATGGGTACTCCAAAGATGCAGAAAGAAGTCCAAATGTTTTTGGACTGGTAATGGCTGATTATAATAAAGCGTTTTCGCTTTTCTGTCATGAGGGAGATGGGTACGCATTGGCAGTGTTAACTCCGACACAAGGGGGTGCTGCAACAGGTGTCTGTATTGAGAGATGCGAAAGCATTATGATGGGTCATCCTCCTAGGGTATATGTCACAGACTGAGTGGAAATCCTGATGGCGAGAACCAAAACTCAATATTTGACTAATAATAGGCTCACCAAATATGAGCAAGTTATATTGGCATATGAAAATGTTTCTTTGAAAAGATGTTCTATGCTAAACCCTGACACGTTGATGCCATATCCACCTGTTGAAGGAGAGGATTGTGAGGAGCATGACTACCTAGTCGTGACAGAGCTTTCTACCAAGCCCAGACCTGACATTGTTGATTAACCTTTACCTGAATCTGATCTAGTCCTCTTTGTTGATGGTTCATGTTTGAGAGACAATGAAGGTTGTTTTAGAGCAGCTTTGGCTGTTTGTACTATTTCTAGAGTTGTGTAAGCTGCTTATTTACAAGGAGTATACTCTGCACAAGTGGAGGACATTTTCGCCCTGATACGTGCATGTCTCATCTCTGACCAAATCCAAGTGATTATCTTCACAGATAGTCAGTATGGGTTAAGAGTAGTTCAAGACTTCGAGCAGGTATGTCACAAAGGCGGTTCTTAACACCATCAGGATCTCCTATCAGAAAAGTGGGAATATATGAGACAACTGCTAGAAGTGTTTCAAAAACCAAAGGAAATAGCAGTGGTGAAATGTACAGCTCACAGGAGGGGAGAGGATTCTGTCACCAAGGGGTACCACTATGCTGATAAAGTGGCTTGTTTTTGTGCTATGCATGCTTGTATTTTCAATGGAGAATATGTGGGAGAGAGCACAGAAAAGAACGAGCTCAGCATGATGTTGGCTATAGCCGATATCTGGGATGAGGTTAAGAGACTTCAAGAAGATGTTCCTGAAGAGGATGAAGCATCATGGGTTAGAGCAGGTTGTGAGAAAAGAGGCGATGGCATTTGGGTGTCAACAGATGAAAGAATAGTATGACCTAACTACTTATTGAGTCCTAAGGCGAGGCATATTCATGGAGAAGTTCACCTTGAAAGAGACGGCAAGGTGAGGGTGTTTCATCATGGTTCCTTCTCCTACCTGGCGGCCAAGACATGAAACTCCCTCCCCATCCACCTTCGGCTGACCCAGGACCACCTCGCCTTCAGGATACAACTCAAGACCTGGCTGTTCGAGCAGTAGCGGCCCCTCTCCCCCAAGCACCTTGAGACCCTTCCGGGTGAGTAGCGTGCTATGCAAATGTTATGATTGATTGATTGATTGGTTGGTTAAATTCACGTTTCCGTGTGTATGCTGAGGCAGTGTGTCATAGATGGGGTAAGTATCAGAAGATGAATGCAGGAAAGAAAACTGTGGTTGCTTTGAGTCACATTGGAAGGTCAGGAGGTCCTTTCAATCAGATGCAGTTAGACTTTATAGAGATATATATATGCCCCAAATACACATGATCCGTCCTTCTGGGTAGGCCTAACGAAGCAGATAAACTCCATCCCCGACACGGCAGTCCATATTCTGGCGGGCGACTTCAATCTCCCATACGACCCAATGCTAGATAGAGACTCTAAATGTGTCTTTCGCCCGGGAAGAGCCCATAAGGCGTTCATGAAACTATGCAATAGATTTCATATGGTGGACACATGGCGTTTGATGCATCCTGATGATAGAGACTACTCATTCTATTCCCCACCACATGACTCGTTTTCGAGAATCGACTACATACTCATATCTAATAACGCGGTGGCAAGAGTTGAGGCCGCGGACATTGCTCCCAGATTAGTCTCTGATCATTCCTGCATCTCACTTACATTGTCTAATATCAAAACGACCACCCGTCAATCTAAGTGGCGATTCAATGACACCATTATTAATGACACAAAACACAAAGAAACCCTTGACACTGCCATTAAAGACTTCTTATTGTTAAATAAGAGGGGGGACACTTCAGACACCACCCGATGGGAGGCACTGAAATCCACCATAAGGGGACTTATTATAAAAATATCGTCTGCAATTAATAAGAACCGCACTGCAGCCCTATTGAAATTGGAGGAGGACATTTCAAAACTCCAGCACACATACTTGAGGAGTAGAAACCCTGCGGTCCTAACTGAACTGTCCAATCAGAAATACACCTATAATAAACTTATTAGTGAAAAGGCGGGAATTTGGCTAGACAGGAGGAAGCGTTTCAAAATTTGTGACTCGAACAAAGCGGGGAAAGGGCTAGCGGCTTATCTTAAATTTAAAATTCAAAAGAATACCATTGCATCCTTACTCGATGAAAAGGGGACTCCTAACTCTGATCCCACTAAGATTGCGAATATCTTCAAGGACTTTTACGAGAAACTTTATGCTAAGAACATGCACGTAGACAACGAAAAAATGAAGAAATACCTCTCCAATTGCACACTCCCAACGCCTACGGCCGCAGAAAGAGACTCCTTGAATGAGCCGATCTCTGAGTTGGAGGTTATTAGCGCGATCAAATCCCTCAAAAAGGGGAAAGCCCCTGGACCTGACGGCTATACAGCACAATTTTATAAGACCTTTGCCCATATTCTTTCAACTCCTCTCCTAGAGGTCTTTCACGAAATTAGCAATACAGGTAAAGTTAAGGGGACTATGGCAGAGGCTGTAATTGCGGTAATACCCAAAGAAAGCAAAGACCACAAACTCCCCAAAAACTACAGGCCTATCTCACTGATAAATTTAGATTGTAAGCTACTAGCATCAATTTTAGCAAATCGCATTCAAAAAGTCCTGCTGTCTCTAATACATCCCTCGCAAGCGGGTTTTCTGAAGAACAGGCTCTCGAGCGATAACACGAGAATCCTGGCTCATGTCATTGAAAAAGCGAAACTCTTATCCACACCTACCGTCGCCATTACACTAGACGCTGAAAAAGCGTTCGACAAAGTAGACTGGGCTTACTTAAATGCTGTACTACATAAATTTGACCTGGGCCCCATATTCACTAAATTAGTCATGTCCCTCTATGCCTGTCCCTCTCCTAGAGTACGAGCTGGCGGCGCTTTTTCCTCCCCATTTGGTCTAGAACAGGGCACTAGACAGGGTTGTCCATTATCCCCGTCCTTATTCCTCCTGGCGATTGAGCCTTTTCTATTCTACATAAGGGAAAACCCTGACATCGCTGGAATCCGGTTCGCTGACTGTACAATTAAACTCACGGCTTATGCAGATGACGTGTTGGTCATGAGTGAACAAGCTGACAAGGCTATCCCGGCGCTAATGTCCACAATAGAAGAATTCTCAGCTGTTTCTGGATACTCCTTGAACAAGGATAAAACTGAGGTGAAGTCATTGAATAACCTATGTGATAAAACCATCCTGGGCGACTCTGGGCTTACCTGGCAGTTGAAGAGTTTTAAATATTTAGGACTGGAATTTGAAAAGGACTTGATATCCACCTTAAAAATTAATGAAGAGCTGCTCTACAAAAAAATACAAAAGCTATTAGACGGCTGGTCTCCTAAATTCCTATTGTGGTGGGGCAGGGCTGAAACACTAAAAATGATGATCAGTCCTATGGTAAATTACATGGCATGTATGCTCCCCATGACCTTCACGGAGGACTTTTTACATAAAGTTGATAAATTGATCTCGGGTTTCTTGTGGAAAGGGAAGAAACCGAGAATTGCCATGAAAAAATTGCAACTCCCAAAGCTTAAAGGGGGATTAGGATTACCAAATTTCAGAAACTACCAGTCCGCCTTTCTCTGCAAGCAGGGAGCCTCCTGGTTTATCGAAGACCCTGTTTACACGCCCTTATGGGTCAATATTGAGAAATCCATCACAGGCAAAGCCCCGCTCTCCGCTGTCCTAACAATGGACCTCTCCCACCTCACGAACTCTAAATACATCATGCTCAATACCAAGAGAGCACTTCTGCGGATAGATCGCGTTCACGCCACTGGTCAACAAATCCACAATTCCTCCTCTGTGTCTTTATGGCGTAACCCGTCTATTAAAATTGGCGGATCGCGCATCATTATGGGACCACTGGTCTGATAAAGGTATTAATGTGGTCTCTGACCTATACGAAAATAATATGCCGCTGCCATTCTCGACTCTACAGGCTAGACTCTCCCTGCTACCGATCGACTTTTATGCTTTCTTAAAGCTAAAGTCAGCCTTATCCACTAGAGCATTCAAGCTAGTGACGCCTTGGCTAAAAGCTATGCTACCACACTTTCAATCCTCTGGACATTTTGTCTCAAAGATATATAAACTACTCACGCCAACGGCCAACAAGTCGATGAGGCGCAATGAGATAAAATGGGAATCAGAAACAAACAACACTGGAATAAGTATAGACTGGGTCAGGATACATGCATCAGCACTCACACACAAGGTATCACCGATACTATCACAGACCAAATATATGATTATTAACAGGGCGTTTTGGACCCCACAGAGACTATTTAAGGTTGGCCTGCGGGACACACCGAAGTGCTGGAACTGCTCCTCTGGTATTGGTGACCTCCCACACATGCTGTTTGATTGCCCCATGCTTCACACCTTTTGGACAAAAATCTTTGACTACATTGGACACACGTTTGACATACATCCCACAAGGGAATTCATCTACATTCTCCTAGGAGCCTTAGATCCATCACTAAAGGGGGACCATGATCGCCAGCTCTTGGATCTTCTACTAACATTAGCATGTAAGGTGATCCTATGCAATTGGAAATCAACAGGTGAGGTCTCCTTCAATGCATGGAAGGAGTGGCTGTCCTGCATTAGGGGCACTGACAATCCCGCTTTACACTCATCACCATGGCAGGTCACCAACAAAAAATTATGGTCTTCATTGGACCAGGCCTCCTTCACCTTTGACCCACCCTGAAGATCTCAATGAGGAGGTCTTTACTCAGTGAATTGTAGGGTGCATGTTGCATGAACTGTAATGGCTATATCTTGTGCTCACGGGCTTGACAATCTTATAACCATAAAGCGGGAACGATGAAGTGTAAATGGTACTATATGACTTGATTTAGACGGAGGGCTCTACGGAACTATATACAAATGTGAGTATGCAACGTTGGTACTTTATTTTCCTTTAATATATACGCATTGTTTTATGTATAATCCATGTCTGATTGCGGTATCTTTGTAACATGACTGTAACTCTTCTGATGCCTTCTTGCCGCTATCACTTCTGTTACCATTTCTGTTATTTTTCAATAAAAATATGATTTGAACTAAAAAAAAAAGACTTTATAGAGATGCCCAGGTGCAATTGACTGAGATACGTTTAGTGGTGGTGTGTGTCTTTTCACAATGGGTAGAGGCGTATCTGACAAGAAGGTGTGACAATCTCACAATGGCAAAATTGTTACTTAGAGAGGTTATCCCACAGTTCGGGTTTTCGACCTCATTGGAATCAGACAGAGGAACTCACTTTTATAGTGAGATCATGAAGATGTTGTCTGCTGTCTTACAAGTGGATCAGAGACTGCATTGTAGCTACAGGCCAGAGGCGTCTTGCATAGTTGAGCAAATAAATGGGACTATCAAGATGAGAGTGGCAAAGGTTTGCTCATCGACATCTTCAAAATGGCCATATGCGCTGCCGTTGGTACTGAGGAGTTTGCATAGCACTCCAGATAGGAGAACAGGATTATCCCCCCACGAGATACTGGTGGGGAGGGTGATGCATTGGCCTGCAGTGCCAGCAACAGCATTATTAAATGATATTGTTCTTGATTATTGCAAGGGACTTCTGCCCGGGGGACTGGGTTTTGATCAGGAAACATATGAGGAAGAGTTACCGTGATGCACATTGGCGCAGACCGTACCGAGTGATCTTGGTTACTAGCACAGCGGTTTGCCAAACTGGATACACGCCTCTCACACCTGTAGAGTTCCAGCACCATCAGGGCAAACAGCTCCCTCACCTGGGAATATAAACTCGGAAGAGTGGACAAGCCAAGCTGTGAGGGTTTTGACTTAAGCAGACCGAAGGGATCACACTGCACTAGATCTCGGTACAGACATCGAGGCCGATGTAGACGTTGGTATTGAAGCAGACTCAGACCCGTCAAATCAGACAGTAGCAGAACAGGTCAGAGTGGGGAGAAGAACAGAGGCTGGAAGTGAAGGGTGGCCATCAAGAAAAGAGACTACGTTTGAGGCTTACATCAGAAAAAGATCTAGCCCATCTCTGAAACTTCTGATTCTGAACAAAGTGAGACAGAAACAAGTCAAGAAGGCCTAAGGAGATCAAAAAGAAAACAAGTGCTGTGTCGAAAGTACGCTGCCCCTGAGTGGATATACCTAGTCACATATGCGGGGACTGGGGAGGCCAAGGAGGCTGAGGCCCGGGAGAGTGAGATGCGGAGACACCACATTGATTATTGAGATTGAACTGTTGGTCTCAGGAGTCGAGGCTGTCGAGCGTTTGACCCTGACACTACCTGATCTTTCAAGGCTGAGTGGATTGAGACTCCTGATCCTAAATCACCATACATTCCCAACGTTTTGCCCCCAGCCTTCAGTTCAAGAATTGGCAGCATTATGTATGGAAATCTTGAAACTCGTTGTGGATGCTCTGGGCACTGATATGATCTATGAAGAAAACTGAACTGAATAAAGGACAAGAAGGTATATGAACATTGCTCTAAACAGTAGATAATCTCGGCCCGACTGGAAGAAGAATACATTTATGAACTTATCAGTAGAAGAAGAAAGAAGGATATGGATGGCTATTCATGAACTTTATATTATCATTGTCAAACTGGATGTAGAAGAATTCAAGACATCCAAAAAGAATCTAATAGGAACTTTGTGTGCAAAACCCGTAAAAAGAAGGAACAAGACTTTGTTATTTCATTCTTGCACTGGGTTGGAGAACTGATTTAATATGGGGTCTGGAAATTCGAACCGTGGGCATAAATGCATGATAGACACACTCGTAGTGGGGGTGATTGTAGTTATTACAGTAGAGATTATGACATCCATAGTTGAGTCCAATTTTGTGGAGGAAGGAGAACAAGGGACACCTACACATTCCACAGCAGACATAAGGGAGGGTGCATCAGAATCAGATAAGGAAATTATAAGAGAAACTAGTCGTCTATTACATGTAGATCTTTCTAAAGGCGACTTAATTTGAATGCATATGCAAGGTTGTTATATGAGTATGTGGATACGATGGAGGCAAAGGATTGCTATGTGTGTATACAGTTGCCAAAATCAGTAGAGGAGGGTATTAGATATCATCATTTATCTCTGACTTATGGCATCACGTGTAGCATGCTGCCTATTATGTTTTATGGTAAAGCCCTTTTTGATACTATGTCTCTAATTATGATGTAGTTCTCTCTGAAGTACCTGAACTAAAATATTTGAACAAGTATGAATAGTATTAGAAGGAAGACAGGATGTTGAAGTATTTTGTGCCCAAAGTAACTTTAGACACAGCATATACCCATATATACAATTTGACATGTATGTTAACTGATATAGAAATGTGTTGACCAAATAGAAGATAGACACAGGCAGACATTATTTAGGCCTGACCCCAAGCATGAGGTGATTCCATGGACCCAAGAAGAGCTAGATCATAATGCAAAAGGAAGTTCCGGTCCAATAGCTCTAGATTTGCAGCAAAAGGGGAAGCTATGTATTAAACAACCACAGACATATGATGATAAAATATTTGTAGGAGAGAATTAGTGTGAGCACATTTTCCTGATTGAAGAATCAATAAAGAAGGCACTATTGGATAAATTGACCATAGTGTCCAATGTGTATTTCATATGTGGAAGAAATGCATATGTTCGACAGCCTCCAAATTGGTACTGAACATGTTATTTGGCTGTGGTATTTCCTAAAATATTCTATGTGGAAGATTTGTGGCCATTGGAAGGGAAATGGTCCCATAGAGAGAAACGTGGCACGAGTGCTGTAGAAATTGTTCGTGACGGGTTTGATGTAAGGATACCAAGTTTGGGAGTGGTTCTGAATGATGTAAAGATTAGAAGGTTGTCAACATTAGTGGACAAGTTATCAGTGTATACAGCTCAAACCTTATTGCTTGTTGATGGGGAGATGGTTTCTATACGGGCCATGGTGCTTCAGAACTGTCTTGAGTTAGATATTTTATTGGCAAAGGAAGGTAGAGTCTGTAAATTATTGAGAGACCAACAGTGTTGTACTTATATTCTGGAAAAAAGCAAGCATTTCAAGAGGTATATAAGTAACATCACTGAGATACATCACGAAATACATGATTTGGCAAAGGATGGGATCTGGGATAAAATTGGCCAAGGATTTGGAAGTTGGTATGCGACAAGGAATTATTGGTTATATCTTAAAACGTATCATAATAGTCGTGATTTCTATTATTGTATTGTGCGGTGCCTTTAGAGCTTTTAAGTGGCACAAAGCAAGACAGGCTGAGAGTTCCCTTATGAGACAGGAAAGGCATATGGCAAGACTGCAGGACAGTCACTATCAGAACCTTATGAATCTGGAAAAGTTCATGCAGGGAAGACAGGCTACAACTTCTGTTAAGGTCGATCTTTTCTGCAAGGAGAACGGGATAAGGGAATGTGTTGTGTGTTGATGACACTTTTCATCGGAGGGGGAACTGATAGAGCTCTCAACGCTCTGAAATTTGTAAGGGGTGCATTATATTCATTTGCGAACTGCACTCATATATATTCAATGTTTTGTTGAACTTTGTGCATAATAAAACAAAGTTTATATATCATCATGTGAGAATGTGTAGAATGAAATTGTGACGCTTTTTATAGTATTGATTAGTGTTTTGCACGTATTTGGAAGAAAACATGTAAATGTGCACCTATATATTATGACTAGGTAAAGCAAATGTATTTACTGCTATAGGGCTTGTAAAATGCCCTGTATAACGAGTGCATATTAAAGAACGTTCTTAGGTTAGCCAGAAATGTAGGCCTAACTTTAGTTTCTTAAAGGTTTAATTTCTCCTTGTTCGCTCTTAGGTCAGGAGCAAAGTAAAATGTATGTGGTAGAAAGTTTTCTTTTCACCGCTACTGCAGGTGCAGGAATTTGACCTTGTTATTTCAAATTTAAGGAGATATATGGGAGGAATGGAATGGAAGAGCTCAGACAGAGGGAAGAAAGCACACCTTCCGTGCCAGGTGAAACTTGGTCGGCGGACAAAGTTGTGCAATTAATTGGACTCCGTGGAAAGCTACTCAAGAAGGTGTTCATGGAATAATGTACCATGTGACCTGTTAGGTGTGTAACTGTTTTTTTTAATTAGGCACAGGGACATATTTGCTGGACTTCTACTTTTGACTAAGGAAGGAGAGCATCTTAGAACAAGCTCTGTGGCTTTACACTACTTGACCTATTTAATGTGAGTGCACCTCTTAGGAAGTCAACACATGCTGACAACTTTTGGGAAATTCTTCTGGGAAATTAGGAAGGGATATCACTTTAGAATTAGAGTAGGGATAGATTATTCTGTAATTCGGAAATATGAAATAAAAGGGATTTGGATGCAGTGTCTATACTCAGCTGTGTTCTGATTTTGGAATTTATTGTTCTGTGCCTATTGTGCCGTATGACCTATATTCATAGATTGGGCTCTGTATTAGTTTTTATGTATCTTTGCAAAAACAACAATTGATGGACGGAATGTTGCGCAATGGCAAAACATTCAACCCCAATCACAGATTTGGGTTTAATCCATCGTTATTTTGCTCACCACACCACCCCAGTTCAGACATGACCATATTCAAATCAGTCTTGACCCTGTGTCTCATGTGAACAGTCCAGCCCGAACTGCCAAGCCATCTCTTCCCTGGACCGGAATCGTGCATCCTAGGACCGGTTTCTGGCTATCAGCCATCATCAGCCAGGATAGCTTGACTCCAGTGGTGTGGAGAGCACAGGACTCGCGTCTAAGCATACCCGTCCCACTCGGGGTGACAAATGTAAAAACAACAGTCCTCCTAAAGTTATCACAACAATACTATGAAAGAGGTGAGAAAGCTGGCCACTTATTAGCAGTGCAGGAGACAATATGAGTCAACAGGAGACTGACAGGATGATTCCAGCACTTATAAATTTGACAGGTCACCTAAATACGAACCAGGTGGAAATAGCCGGAGTATTTACAGCCTTCTAAGGTGCCCTCTATGACTCCGCCCTTTTAAACCTGGAATCAGCAGTGGAGGACTTTTTGCAAATGCTGTCCCTGCCTGTTGATGGTGCCCGCACTGACGCCACGATGATGTGACGTAGTTAGGATGAGCCTGAGGAGTGTTTATCATTCAGACAAGCAAACTGTTGTGTGGTGTGAAGTGGAGCAGAGCCATGAGCGGTGAGCCATGTAGGTGAGACCTGTGGGGAGGGGGCATCCGGTAACAGTAACAACCCCTCACTCCTATCCCACTAGTTCCCCCCTCCGGGCATCCCTTCACTCCAGGGTGTAGACCATAGTGCACAGTGAGGCAACGCGGGTGCATTGCACCTTTGCAGCCCGAGGCCTCTGGCTTCCTCATACTCCTTCCACGCCCTATACTATGCCTGTGCAGTAAATCTTGTAGACTCCATGCCCCAAACTATGCCTGGGCAGTATATCTTGTGGACACAGTGGCAAAAGAGCTTGGTGAAGGCACAGTGATCACAGTGCCATTGTCTCTTCAAAGTTTTTCAAGTTCCTCACAGCATCCTCAAGTTTGGCAAGAGGAGTGGGCAACAAGCAGCAGGCATGCACAGGAGTAGCAGGTTTAGGTCGTAAAACAGCTGGTTTGAGCCCCTGTTCCCTAGAAGTAGCCCAAGAGGTGGGTGAGGCTTGCGGCCAGTGCGTGCTTGCCCCCATTTTTCATCAGATGGCAACAATCAGCAGGTAATTTTGTGCCTGTGTGCCCTGCTCTCTGAGCTCTCCTTAGCCCATTTGCCACCCCCTAACAGCTCTACAGTGCCCCGGCAGTACCCTGCAAATTCAACCACAGTCCTGGGGAACATGACTATGATGCCTGCAGTGGACCTGAAGGAAATTCTCCCCAAGGAAATCCTTTCTCCTCTAAACACATGTATCCACTCATCCACAGGCAAGAAAGTGAGCAGCTGAAAGAGTGATTTCAAACTGTGCCATTTTCCCAATTAAAGTTTTATAGTCTTAAAGTAAGTTTTCACAAGCCTTTTAAATGTCCCTCCACTGCACCCAGTTGAAATACAATAGTGTTGTGTAGTTCCAATAAATCTATATAGTATATGCGTGTTTAGGCAACAAAAACTGTGGGATTGGTGTCCAGACTGATTCCGGACACCCCCACGGATGTGTTCACCTGTATACCAGTAAGCTCACAGTGCCACTATGAACTCCTCTTACCAAGCAGCAAATATTTCCTGGCAACTATCGACACATGACAACCTATTGCTTCAGGGATCGCGGAAAAATACAGTACTTTTTGCTCAGTCACTCATGCTCACTTTGTCTCTTAGAGATACACAGAATAAACGGTGGAGACATTTTCAATAAGCATTACAGAACCAGTGTCATTCTGGTGTAAAATAGGTGTGCTGAAACAACCATAAGACAGAAACAGATACAAATGATTGTAAGCACCATCAGAGTAAACGGATGGTAGATTTCTACCATTATGCTAAAACAATGAAAATATGCAAGCATATAAATACATGACAGTAATAATACGTACTCCTACGATGCAACACTAACTAGATTTACCTAAGTGTACCTAGTATGCATGTAGATATATAGCCAAGAATCCCCTGGGATGAGGCCAACTCTATTGCCTCGTGTGAGAGAAAGAAGGACCCCGTCTTGGTCTCGAGATGGACACTCAGCTGGGGATTTCAGACCACTGCATGCTGGAGTGTCTGTATGCAGGGACCTCAGAGTCTTGCGTCATTGTATAAGCATGGAAGTCTTTCTCCTCTGTCTACCCTGGCAAAGATATGGTATATGAATATATATACCCAAAAGATACTCTCAGGGGATTCTACCTTGCTGTATCAGGTTAGCCGAGGATGTCTGAAGGGTAATTATGCAGAAGATGGTAATCCTGCTGCGCTTCTGAGAATCCTCATGCATAATTAATGAGGCTAGTTTTTGGGGACAACCACACGACATTTAAGCACTGCTTAACTAGGTAAATGGTCAATAGCAAAACCTGTTATGTAGTACAATGGTAAGGGAAATGTAGGTTGGATCAGGTAACTACTCAAGCCTATATTGGGGTACCCTCCAAAACATAACATTAGTAGCAAAACTAAGGGGAAGGCATGGCATCGCTAGTAGATTCTTTCTACCCTTTTGCTTTAGCGCCGAGGAGAAAACCTGATGAGGTCGGGCAAGATGCTGCAGGAACTACCTATAGCTTCAAGTCACAGGAAATACAAGGCGGGCCGGGTAAGCTATGCCCCAGTGAATGGGTAGCTTTTATCTCCAGTCTTGGAGCTTGTCCCACAACCCGCACCCTCAATGGAACTTTTGCAGACTCCTGCATTGAGCTTTGCTTCTGCCACTGGGGTCTGTAGGTACCCTGACACACTCACTGTTCCTGATCCCTCCAAGGCAGCCCCATTGGACACAACAAGAACCATTGGACATGGTAGCCTCCACATCACAACCCTTTTGGGATTCTTAAAAAAGCCCTGAGGCACTCAGCTTAGGTGCCTCAGCAAGAAGGGGCGACAATGCCATTCCCAGTTGTCCGGCACAGATGACAGAAAGGCAGATGCAACTAAAATTCCCGGCCCTTATGCATCCCACCCTGTCAATAGGACTCACTGATGACTGTAATGCAGCCTCAAGCTCATAGGCCGAGGAGCCTGCAATTGAGATGCTCCCACCTAATAAACTTGACACCAATTTGATCCTCATGGCTCGCAGAAAGGGAACCCTCGGTCAGCAGCACCAGCAGCCCACAGCCTTTCGATTCCTGTCAGACTAAGAACGCCACCTCTGGAGTCTTCTGGAGCTGTTCATCCTCATGAGTCATCGTATGACATATTTACACAAGCATGTGGAGCACAATCCTAAACCCATAGTTTGTTCACAATTGTCAATTAATTCTCAACCGGGCTCAACCCTGGAGACATGTGTGGGCTGCCCTTTTAGTCCCCCAGTGGCCCAATGCACCTGGGCATTATCCATGAATGTAAGCCCACTCTCTCCTACAAATTTAGCCATCCTGTAGTGCTCAAGAAATACAGACTTGAGATCCGGTGGCATGGAAGTAAACTATCGGTCTCTCCTGGAATTGTCACTTACCCTCTCAGACCCAATCCGAAGATCACCTTTGTGAGGCAAAATAGTTACAGAAATTAACACAGCCAACCCCAGGACAATTTGATCCAAACTATTGCAAACACTCCAATCGACCATCTCTGCGCTAAATTACCACCCAGATAAACTAGACTTCCAAGTTGACCTTTTGAATTCATTAGCTTACTTCACAGCAGAGATCCACAAAAATCTTGACAACCTACATAAATTGAGCACAATCCACAGCAAACTTCACACAGTTGGTTTGCTGTTGTTCCGCTAGCATTGACAGTCTGGCATCGCTATCGACCTTTCGTAACACCACGTAATGGAAGTTAAGGAGTTATTGGATGCCTCAATACAATGCTTTCAAACAATTTGAGCAAGTCATTTGCAAACCCATGCAGCTCATAACACCCAAATTGAAGAGACATACCTTGTATCTATCAGTCCCAGTCTGGAACCGAAAGTCCTCTGGCTGGTCACATGTCCTTCTGGGATCTCTAACATCGCTAGCACCCAGGCATGTCCAGGTTTGCCCACAAGCATACACCCGCAATCAATAAGTTCAAAGCTGGAGGCCTAGACCGCCCCTGGAAACATCAGGTAAGATGGTCCCCTGCTGCCATCCCCTCAGTAGGAGGGAAAGGAAAACACTTTGCAAAAGAAACAAGACAAGCAGCATTTCCGCTACCACTCACAACCTGTTTCTACTATTTGTAAAGTCAAGGAAAGGACCCACTCTGTCCAATGAAGTGGAAAGTGGCTCTTACATACCACCTCATAATCCATCTCTGCCCCAAGTGACCCACACGGAGTTCCAGCAGGTCTCCTTGGCAATGGGCAGCGCCAGCCTTCCAGTCAACTCGGTCCAAGCTCAGATGCAGTAAAGACAACATCTCCCCGTACAAACCTGAGTGACAGTGGGCAATTGAGAAACCACCGCTCCTCTGCTGACCAATTCATCTCCCCTGCTTTGGCCAACCATGATGCAGCCCAGGTAAAGAAGGATACCTTTTATATGATGATAACATGGCCTTTGCAATCTCCGAGTCACTACTTTGACTCAGCCAATATCAGAGGGTTCTTCTCCACCAGAGCAGTAGGCACCTCGCTTGTGTTCACCCAGGCAATCATCGATTCTCCTGGGATACCGTGAGCTCAGCAACAAGCAACTTCAGATCCCTCTAACTCCAAACTTGTTATTTATTCCAGAATACATCTCGCAAGGACCTCATGACATCCTAAATAAAGGGAACATTTTAAGGTTATTTCAGGCTGCCTCAGAGCTACATGGCCTGAATTTACATGCCATTGCATAAATTGAGTTTCTCCCCCCAAGGGGTTCCCAAATACTAGAAATCACACTAGCAACGTTTGTCTCACCGGCCTCTGTGCTGACAATTCTCTCCGGATCTGATGCATTCCATTAATGGGGCATCAAGATCAGCCACTTCAAAGTGAATGGCCATCCAACTGTACTGGCAAAATCCCAGCCATCTGATACCATCAGGAAAGAGCTGTACTGTATTCTAAAAAATCCCTTGGAAGCAAATATACAACCAACACAGAACCCAGAACAGCAGTAATCAACCCCCTAAGAAACTGCTGCAACTGGCTGCCCTCTGTTTTCTCACACAGACGTTCCAACTGAACCGATTGGTCAACATCGACGCGCTCTAAGCCACATACGCTTCTCATTGTTCTTGAAATGTTAATGGTCTCAAAAATGACAGTCTTTGGACCTACTAGATTTCTTAAAAGGTCATGATATAATTGTTCTGCAGGGAACATGGGCTGAGCAGAATAACCCAATCATGGGATACATGGAGCACTGGAATCCGTCCCAGAGAGAGTGCAAGTTCGGTAGACCAAGGGAGGCATGTCTGTATATGTCTCAGTTAAAATGCAGGGGAACATCATGCCAATAACAATTCAAGAGATCTGGCTGCAAGGTATTGCAATAAGCAACTGGAGGTCACAGCCTCCCCTCTTACTGGTCAACGTCTGTGTCAGCCCCAGTGCAAAGGAGAAGAGGTAAAAATTAAATTGGTTGATTCTGACCCTGTGTGATGTAAATAGGAAGTATCCCCAAGCTGACTGTATGATAACTGGGGATTTCAACACAAATACCTTTTAAGATCATCAGGAGGACATAGCAAGATCCCCAAGGGAATTACAATGAATATGATAGACCATATTAGAACAAGGCTCCGCAATTACTTTCCACTAGAAAAGCTCTGATCTTGCACCTTAATAGCATGGGTTTCATAGTGCAGAATGACAGGCTGCCTCTAGATATTCCACCAAACTGGTCAAGAACCAATAGAAAAACGTATTCCTACCTGGATTACACAATACGCTATATAGAGATTTTTTCATCCTAACAAAGTTTCAGAATTGTTCCACGCACTGAAAGTGACCATCGCTCTTAAATCATTACATTAAATTCAGACCTGCCACTTCATGCCTCTGCCACGGAACACACACAGACAATCTAAAGAGCCGCAAATAGAGTGAATCTGTCAGTACTGGTATTATAGTTGAATGTCACAAACTAGACGTGGAAACAGATCCAAGTACAGAATCACTGATTACTGTATGGATAAGTCTCACTGCTAGGCATCTTGCAAAATGACCATGTCCAATCTGCCGGCACAACCACCCCAAATTAGCAATTGAGCCATCACTGATCAGGCATCTAAAGAAAGCTGGAAACACGGTAATGAGGAGAGTCTGAAAGTACTTCAGGTTGAAAAATCTAATCAGTGCTTTTTTTTTCTAAACAGTTTTTATTGATCACAAAAAGGCATTGGTTCAAGGCAGTGTACATTCAACTTTAGCAAGGCAAAATAAGATCATGACATTGCTTCGCTACTTATTCAGGATCAAGGGTACAAAATTCCGCTAACCCCAGAGATTGTCTAATCTGTTATAGTTACACCATCATCGCAGGGTCAAGAATATGAGGAAAGAAGTATTTGATCCAATTACCGAGACGTACTATTATTGGCTTCCAAGTGTGGAGGTCACCACAATCCTTTCCAGCCTATTCATAAATGTTCGTCTTTCCCTCCTCAATTCCACAGTGGGAGAAATGCAAATATCACCCATACATATTTGTTCCACTTTCCCCATTTGTGGTCCCACTTTTGGGGCAACCCCTCCCCTTGAGCACCGTTTTTTCAGCAATGTTGGCATAGTCCATGCCTTTCGCCCAGTCCCTTACCTGTGGCATTGAGTCCAGCCCCCACTTTTAGCAATATTACGTTTAGCTATGACCCATCCCATCATGGCCCACTATTGCTCTGCCTGTGAGAGGTCAGTTGCCTCCCAAATATTAAGGAGAAATAGTTTGGGGGATGGTTTAATAGGTGTGCTACATGCCCTGGTTAGTTGCCGGGTGACGTCTGTCCAATACTTTTGTATGTGAGGGCAGCCCCAGATGATGTGTGTGAACGTACCAGTTTGATTGCATCGTCTCCTAACCAACCTAACAATAATTTGGCATAGAAAAAGAGCCTGCGAAGCACTTTTAGCTGGACCATCCAGAGCCGCACTGGTGTAGCTAGGGGGGGGGGGGGAGAGGGGCGGAGGGGGCGGTCCGCCCCAGGCGGCACTATTTTGAGGGCGGCAGCCTTTGTAGTTTCTTCTCACTGACTGGCGGCAGAAACGGCATTCGGAAGCATGGCTTCTCGCTTCCTTCCCAGCATTTGGCTTTAGGCACAACCTTGGTGTGAGTTTTCTGAATCAAGTGCTGATTGACTGTTAAGTATGGCAGCGAACAGTTGTACCATCCCCCATGGCTCTAACAGGCTTGCAGTTGAGGCTCCTGGCAGGGTGAAGGTTCACTCTTCTAAAATGTGTCACCTTGAACCCCAGCGGAAAGGCCGACCAATCAGGTTGTGTGCTTCAGGCCGGCCCAAGGGGATGTCACATCCTACTGCCAGAGCGGGTCCGGGAAGATTGTTAGGAAAAGTGAGGCTGGTTAGTGCTATGGCGGGCTCCTCAAATAAGTATTCAAATATGGCACTAGCAGCGTCGCTGCCTGCTGCACACAGCTCGCACCTGCCTGTTGCTTGCAGTGCGCTATCAGCTGATTTGCTTAATACCCCCTCACCCCCCAATTCAACAATTCAGGACCCAAGGAAGTCTGAGAAGAGTGAGTGACCGGGTTGCAGCGGCCACCAGGACAGAGTATGAGTTTTCACTGGACGCTCCACCCCAGGACTCACTGGCCTGCAGGGTGTCTATTAACTGAGGCAGCCCGGGCCGGCAAACCCGAATTACCGCGGCGCGCGGTGGATCGCGGCCTAAATGAGCCTGAAGCCACTGTGCATTGAAGAAAGATAGTGTGTCAAGGAATTCTTGAAGCGGAGCATCACCGTCACCACCAGGCGCCACACTCCTCTGGACTCTGCAGCCGCTGCCCCAGTAAGTGCCACCTGCCTCTGTGTAATTTACACAATGAATGGCAGAGCTCCGTTAGGCAGCTGCAACCTGTACAGTGAGTCAGTGCCTGCCAGTGTTGTTAGTACTAAGAGCTCACCACTGCCTCCTTACCTTCTTCATTTATTCCGACATAGTGGCACCTCTCGATCCCGGGGGCACAGTACAAACAAAACTCTTACTGACAATGTCCCTGATGCGTTTTCAAGCACATGGTATGTGTGTCTGCCTCAAGCGCTCTTTGCATATCTTCTGATCTCACCACACTAACATTGTAATCTCCGTGCTGCCATCACAACACTTCACGGGTCACGACGTTAAAAAAGTTGCATATCTTTTGGTTCCAGATTTATTACATTTAACTTCACGTGTGTCAACACATTCATCACAGGACCCGGCTTTGAGTCTGTGCTCTGGTTGGGAACCCTCGATGTCGTGCAGTACACCAGGCAGAATGCTTGTAAACACTGCAACGCACTTTAGTTCCATCCCAAACTATTGCTGGATGGATGTACTACTCATAAAACACTTCAGCTGTTGCAAGGGGATATGTGCTAGGAATAGCATTTGCTAGACTGGAGTACTCACGAAATTGTCATTGTCATATACCAACACATTGTCATTGTGTTGGTATATTGACGTGTGTCTGATGTAAAGTGCTCTGAGCAGCACAATTGAACAAATAAACTATTTGTGAGAGAGGGACCGAAAGATGTTAGAGTGCTTTACAAATGAAATAGAAGATATAAGGCATCTCAATGATACTATACAATGGTGTTGAGCCATATATGATAAACAAAGAGCATTACAGTAGAAATTACAGCAGTCACAAATATTGAGTAAAAGCAAAGCCATAGGTCAATTGCAGCTGTTCTAAGATCTTAGAGTTTCTCGTTGCTCAAGTGGGTGCAATTTCCTATATTTATATGTTTCCCTAGTCTTCATTGCTTGATTTTGCTCGTGCGAAAGTGTCACTTATTGTCATTGAAATATCACTCATAATTAAACTGAAATTATGAAAATGTCACAAATAAACAATCTGAAACCTTGGCAGCTATGGGTGATACATGAAAGAATTATTTGTGCCTTGAGGTGGGGTGAGATTCGATATTCGAGTCGAGACTTGGCCTTGCACGGTCATGGGGCTGCGGATGCCATGGGCGGCAGTCTGTGGAATGGCCCCGGGGCCACAGGCTCTAGCTACACCCCTGCAGAGCCGCATATGAATTGTCACTTCCCTGGGAGAAGTGAGCACCTCTCTCCAGTCCCCATCATCTATCACCCCAGATCATGTTCCCAGCTCAACTGTAGTTTCAACATTGGGTCAGCTCAATTTTTCAGTAATTTTTTTATATGTTAGGGAGATGGATTTATGATCCATTGGATCTAACAATAGTCGGTCCTCCAGCGGGGAGGAATCCGAAAGGGGGGTACCCCTAGTGAGGGCCGAGTCAATGGCATGGCTAATTTGGAGATACCTAAAAGTTTACGACAGTGCAAGGTGGTATTTAAGATAAGCGAATATGGCCTTTTTCCCTTTCACCCACGTGTCCCCTACCATAGAAATCCTGATCATGTCCCACCATTACCGAACCCTGAACATGTGCTGAGGCGACCCTATATATCCGGTTCCCACAAAGGAGTCGCCTTAGTTAGATGGTTATACCACCCTTGCTTACGCTGGATTCCATGCCACACTTCCACTGTACGAGCAGTGAGGCCAGTCAACTATAATTTCCGATGATTTGTATGAAGTACCCCGTTGTAACCCCTGCTCCCATTAAGCCAATAGTCCATCCTGAAATTAGGATCATCGTGTGGTACAAACATCCATCTGTTAATGGCTGTCAACTGCAATGCTTGATAAAGGAGAGGTGCTGATCTGGCAGCCCTATACCTCTGTCAAACCACCCTATGTTGAGTTTGTTTATGGCAATCCGTTGACCCTCCCGAAGAAACACCCGCACCACCTCCTCAATTAGAGAAAAATAGGAATCAGGGATAGGGTTAGAAGCATTTTTCAAAGCATAAAGAAAGCACGGGAGGGCAAGCATTTTAAACAGGGAGGCGCGTCCCAAAAGAGTAAGGGTAAACGACCTCCAATGCACAACATCCGACTCCAAACGCTGCAGGTGCACCTTCAGATTCCGCTCGTAAAATAGATTAACATTGGATGTGATAAAAATGCCCAGATATCGAAAACCATGTGCTGCCATTGGTATGTTATTACCTCTAGGGCTATATTGGGGTTCCCTCCAGAGTGCGTATGTTAGAAATGGGGTTGCCAATTCTACTGTGGGTAGCATGGAACAGAGCGGGCAGGCCAAACTCCTGAGGACATGTGTGAAGCATCCACGCAGTACTCACAGACGACACACCAGGTACACCACAAAAGAGACATGACACCGGTTTGGATGTAAAAGAACAACTCATGTATAGCTCCAACCTGCAAAAATAAGGCACAGTAATCACTATGGGGTGCCAACGGGCGCCATGGCAATGTATGCAAAGGGGATTATTTACAGGGGTAATGGGAAAAGCAAGTAAAAGGTGAGTCCATTAGTTTCCAGCCTGAAATTAAAAGAGCGTTATCAATTGGCATGAAACGTCAGGGTCAGTATGGCAGGAAAAACATAGGCATTAATCCTTGGCATAACCTTAGCAGTTGGCTTCAAGCATAAAATAAAACATTACGCATAAACACAGCATGACTTGCATTAGCACCTCCTGCAACAGGGAACAATAGGCACGCAATATTAACATCAGGCCTAGGCAAGCATCTTGGGGCAGTAAACACCTGAGCACAAAGAAATGGACACCGGGTACCTGGCATAACACAGTAGGCATAATGCAGCAGGGCTTTGGGCATACCCCAGGCAGCTAACATATCGGGGCACAAGGCCTCACCAGCGTCGGGGTCCCCTCTTCTGGGTCTCTAATGAGGAAAACAGCCTCCAACTGGTCCACGGGGCAAAAGTCGGGGCCCTATGTTGCAGGTGCCCGCTGCCCCCGGGGCACCTGAAGAACAACACTGTTCCTGGGGTGGGCACCAACCCTGTGCCCCGACACACACCCCCAACCACCTCGCAGCTAAGCCCCACTCACCCGGCTTATCCTGAGGCTCACTCAGTCTCCGGCAGGGGACAAGCACTGCGGGGCTCTCCTCTCCTTCATGCGGGCTGGCGGTAGGCGTGGGGATTCTCTGTCTTCCTCTGGGAGCCCCGCGGGCAGCAACACCTTCCGGGTCGGCGGGGTCGCAACGTCGACTCTCGCTTCCGGCTCCCTCCTGCTTCACCCAGGCCCCTCCTCTCTCAGGGACCCGGAACTTCTAGGCAGCCTCCGCGAGGCTGCAGGCTTCTTCAGGGGGCTCCAGGCCAGCGTGGGGAAGGCTCCCGCCTGGCCCCTCTGTCTACACGGGGCTCCCTCGAAATGCTCCTTCTACCAAGAAAGCATAGACTTTTTTGGTCCTGTAGGACATGGGGCAGTGCTCATGCAAGACCACTGCTCTGAAGTATGGAAGCCGGTTGCGTACGCCAGTAAAGCGTTGACCGACAGCAAGACACGCTACGCCCAGATTGAACGTGAAGCACTGGCCATTAAGTGAGCATGCCAACATTTTCATCTATACCTGTGCGACCAGGAATTTAATGTTGTGACCGACCACAAACCACTGCTGCCTCTATTTGCAGGATCATCCCGTCTGGCTCCCCCACGGATTGAAAGATGGGCTGTACAGCTACAAGGATACAATTTCAAGGTCATTTTCCGCCCTGAGGCACACAATCCTGCAGATTATCTGTCCCGACACCCGGAGGTGACTGTATCAGCCCATCCTCCGGCCGACAACTATGGCGTGGAGGCCTTCGTCAACATGGTTTTGCAGGTGGCCTGCCCCAAAGCAATGACGCTAAAGGAAATAGGACAAGCCACCCAGGAAGACGCCACCCTATCTCGGGTCCAGGAAGCATTACGAGGAAACAGCTGGGCCCATTTCATGGATGGAGCACGATTCCTCCGGCTGGAGGTTGGCCACGTGTGCCAACAAATATGGCAGGTGCGGAATGAGCTGAGTGTGGGGGAGGAAGGAGTCGTCCTGAGGGGACACCTGATTGTGATACCCGAGAGCCTACAGAAGAGGATCCTCGCCTTAGGCATCAGGGAATGGCCAAGACCAAAGCCAGATTGAAAAACAAAGTCTGGTTCCCGGCCATGGACACCATGGTGGATTAGATGGTGAGGGTATGCCATGCCTGCACAATCACGGGAGGAAACCCCTTGCCAGCACCCAGGATCACCGAGGAACCCTGCAGCACCCTGTGGACACACCTGAGCATAGACTTTGGCAGTTTTATCGACGGTCGTCACATGATGGTCATCATAGATTCATTCTCAAAGTTTCCGGTTGTTGAGATCGTCACGTCAACAGCGTTCGCACAGGTAAAGAAAGTCATGGACCGGGCATAACTAAACAGCCCTTCATCAGGGAACAACACTGTAAAGGTAACAAATAAATAAACATAATGAGCAAATGTCATATAGGTGGATGCTGATGCTTATATCAAACTCGAGTGGTGTAGTGACCCTTCGACCCCAGCTGCATATAGAATTGGAAAAAACTAAACCGATGTGCTTAGTGTGGTAATCTGGTGCAGATTTAGTGTGTCATCTACTTCACCTTTAAAAACCCGTGAATTGCATGATACGTCCAAAGAAAGCACTTACATGTCGCGTTTTGCCAAAATTCAATGCTCGATTCAATATGAAGGCTGTTAGAAAACAAAGCGAGCGCATTCTAATTAAGACCAATTCTTAACATCCGTTAAATAAATTCCACAAACTAACCTGATCGTGTTTTAACTGGAACAAAATTCCTCTCTTACTGAGACATTTCCGCCTTACGAAGACGCCAAGTACGCTATCATCCTTCATTTTAAAGACCCACCGGTAACTTTCAAGATCCCGATCACGTGGTACATGAAGCCAGAAGAGTTACTCCGTGCCCGGACGCTCTCTGTAAAACCAGTTACTGTATGGTGTGATCTGTGCTATCTCAATCTATTATACCAACAGTAATTAGGTGAACATCCTTTAAGAGGAATTACAAGTGAGACAAACAAATGTGACGAGTGAAGAAAATGATTAAAAAGATGACACTAGGGCTCGAACTCCTAGAACAAAATATACCCTAACCCCAGAGAGTCACGGTGTGCTATGTCTACCGTGTGATGCGATGTGTGATGATACAAGCAAAACATTTACTCAATGAACATGACAATAAAGTAAACAAAAATGATTAAATCGCAAGACCCACATCCCTGGCCAAGGAATATGAAAACGTTCATAAGAAAAATGTTAATGTGGATCTAATTGTTATTTGTTTTTATCCATTTTACATTAGTCATTAACGTTTTAAAATGTTTGAAAGACATACTTTACTGAGTAGTATGTCCTCACTCTTCACTATCACGTGGTTAGAGAAACAAATGCATCTGAGAAAAAAACTATGGAACAGCTGCTATTTAAATGGTGAACAGTTTATTGACTGACGATCTGTGAGCAAGGGCGGATGCCCAAAACGCGTCAGATTTGGTAACTCGACCTTAATAAATACCTGTGCCTAAAGAAGAAATGCGAAATGCTGGATTTGCGTCGTTTCTCTATCTCGTCGGCGGTGTGGTGGGAGACTGCAGCTGGTGTATGTAACTTATGATGGGGTAGAGAACATCTCTGTTATTTAGGCACTGACCCATTTTCATAAAATTATCTTTTTATAGTGAGAGAGTTACCCACATGCTCTAGAAGCTGTGTAACCAGGACTATGTTTGATTACAGTCACAGGGTTTAATACAGAGTGCCCTGAATGTCCGGTTGGTCACTATATTATTTGTGATATGACTCCATGCTGGTTTTCACCTGGTGTGTTGTGTATGGATTATGCCATGTATCTGCAAAGTCAACACTTCAATTTTCGCAACAGACATAGATGTAATATTCTGTTTTATTTAATATGCAATGCCATGAAAGTATGATTTGGAATTGAAATGGTGATGGCATTTTCTTATCTAAAAATGCATTCCTGCTCATTAGGAACTTTTCTATGTTTGTTGCGTTATCACATGACCCAACATTGTGTTACCAGAGTTACTAGATACCAATCACAGTGAGGCAACTGTGTTTGTCATAAGGTATATATGTTTGTGTATCACATCTGAGTAGGTGAAGTGAGCAAGGCGGAGGCTTCCGCCAAAATGCGTCTTTTTCAGCAGCTTTGAAAAATAAACTTCATTCCTAAGTAACTCACGGAGTCGGTGCCATCCTTCATCATGAGGAAGTGTGCTTGGTAAAAAAAAAATATATATATATATATATATCACTGCTCCGAACCACACCAACAGCGAGTCACTCTTCAAAAGCGGGTGCTGCAACGCGGTGGTGTACCGCGTAACACATCAAAGATCAACTCCTTTTCAATTTCAATGAAAAGAAAGGCTGCACTCCCGGGATTTCAGCACAGATGAGTATTTATTTTCTGGACAGACGCGTTTCGGTAAAACTCCCTTCCTCGGACCATACTAAAGGGCTACATGCAATTAATCATTTCTTGCAGAAACGACCATTGAAGTTGGCAATGCATAATAAAATGTTACTCGAGTTGATTGAATTCTGCCTTAGAAACAACTTATTTTTTTTTCAGGATAGCATGTTTAGACAAGACTCCGGTGCGGCGATGGGCTTCTGCTTCGCCCCCAGCTACGCAAATTTATTCGTGGGCTGGTGGGAGGAGCAGGTAGCCTGGGCCCAAGAAAATGAGGAGTGGTCGAACAAGATTATATCCTGGATGAGATATATAGACGACCTGTTCCTAGTTTGGAATGGTACGTCTGAGGAGGCAGAATCCTATATTCAAGTGTTAAACAACAACAGCTGTAATTTGGTCTTCACTGGCCAAATAAGCTCTGTGTCAGCGAATTATCTTGACTTAAAAGTGGAGGTATATGAGGGGAAGATCAAAACAGTGCTCATAGGAAACCCACTGCGGGTAACAGCACGCTACACGCGTCAAGTAGTCATCCCCAGAGTTTAGTCAGAAGTATCCCATATGGGGAATTTTTGAGACTCAGACGCAATTGTTCGTTTGATTCTGATTTCAAGGAAGCTATCATTGAAAGCACTGACAGATTTTTAGCAAGAGGCTACAAAAAGAGCCTGTTGGACAATGCACTCCGACGTGTTCAACAACTACCAAGGGAGTCCTTGTTCAACAAAAACAAAGTAAAAACGAACTTGGAGGAAGGGAGGTTTCGCCTCATAACCACATACTCTTGTGATTCATACAAACTTAGACTTTTAATGAAGAAACACTGGCATGTCCTTAAGACAGACAACATTATTGGCAAGGACATCCCCCAGTCACCCCAGATTACCTTAAAAAAAGCAAGATCCCTTCGTGACCAACTAGTAAATAGCCATCTTGATCCCATAGTTAAGAGAACTGGGTCTATTAAGGAAGCTAAAGGGTTCTTCCCTTGTGGAAGATGCAAAGCCTGTGCATACAGCAAACGGGTACTGTCATACGAAGTGAAGGGTTGCAAGGGTGGCAGAAGAATTAATAAGTTCATGTCCTGCCATACCAGTTATGCCGTATACTGCTTACGCTGTCCATGTAAACTCAGTTACATAGGGAGCGCGATCAATCCAGTCAAGTTGAGAATCCTCGAGCATATGAGAGCGATTGCGAGTAAGGATTCCACTTATCCAGTTGCTCGTCATTTCGCAATCAAACATAAAAGCGACAGGAATCAGCTTCAATATTTTTGTCTGGATTATGTCCCTGAAAGTACTAGGGGAGGTGACAAATTACTGAAGCTTAGGAGACTGGAATCCCGATATATAGTAGACCTACAGTCGAAGGCCCTGGAAGGCCTTAACAGTAGTGAGGAAATGTCAATACATCTGGGTTGAATGAACACATTTTGAGTTAGGCAAGCAATGTATCTTATGCAATCTAAGTGTGTTGTTTACGTAATGATCACTGTTCTGCACTACATTTTGCTATGAGATAAGCACTTACGTCAGTTTCATGGTTAAGTAAAGTTTGAGTGTTTTTTTACCTCTACCTTTAGGATGCAGTCTATTTCATTTACAAATGTTCACTCAGGCTCTGGACCAATTTGTGAAAGTATTCCTGTGCATTTCAAATGTGATTTATAATCAATGTGGTGAGGATAACATTTACAACGCAGGGGACTTGGCAACCCTTGCTGGGTTGCAATAGCCGATCCACGGCTCGATCTTTAGTAGTAATGAGTTTTTCAATTACAATTATGTATAATGGAACATCTCATCCAGGGAAAATGTTAGTCCCCCTTAAAAAGATTTTTTCAAGGCACTGAATTACTGGTCAGTGCAGTATGTCCCCAAAACGTGATTGTTTGTTTTCTTCCTTTTTGCAAATATTGTACAGGGACGAGTTTGCGACTCTATTGGATCGCGATTGCCGATCCACGGCTATATAACATGACACAGTAATAGACAACTATGTGATTTGTTGTTGTCAGGAAATATGTAAACTGTAACCACTCTAAACTTACAAATGGCGCTTCCAAAATGATGTATGGTTGTCCTTTGTTTGTGTTTTACCTTTTGGTCCAGAAACTGGTTTAAAAATGGCGCAACGCAGAGCGTAAATGTTTGACACAGAGGAAGGGAGTTTTCCCGAAAAGCGTGTGTCTAGAAAATAAATACTCATCTGTGCTGAAATCCCGGGAGTGCTGCCTTTCTTTTCGTTGAAATTGAAAAGGAGTTGAGCTTTGATATATATATATATATATATATATATATATATATATATATATATATATATATATATATATATATATATATATATATATATTACCTACTGGCGATAGCCAGTAGGTATATATAGTTAGGATTTTTTTCCTATGGGATTTTTGAAAATTCTATGTCGAATAACTTTGGCTTATGAGGACAGAATTGGCTGAAATTTTCAGGGAAATGGAACATTTTGTTTCTGAGCAGCCCCTGAAAATTTGGGGGGTTTTCGTCAAGGGGGGGCCGAGAAAAAAGGGGGGTCCCAAAACGTGTTTTTCCCATGCAATTTTCCATAGGGCGGTTGGCCTCACTTTTAGCCTGAACGGCTGAATGGATTTACACCAAACTTGGCAAAATTGTAGGGACTGGTAGCCCGATGTGCCTTTGCTATGTCTCAAGATATAGGCTCTAGTGGTTTTTACGAAAATTAACTTTGAAAAATATAAATTGGGCTACATTGGGCTATATATATGTTGGAGCCCAAATGTAGCCCAATGTAGCCCAATGTAGCCCAATGTAGCCCAAAGATGGCCACCAGAGACAAAAAAACAAATGTAGCCCAAATATCAGCCAGATGTAGCCCAACTATAGCCCAATGACAGATTGTCCCAGAGTGTTCTAAAGAACAACTAGAGTGCTAAAAGTCCTACTTATTACAAAGGTATGGCACACCTGAAGCCATCTTGATTGGAATACAGTGGTAACTCTTAAAACATTTAATTTAAAAAGGAACAAAATGAGGGGGTTCATTTTGCCATAGAAAGTATGATTAGCGAATATATGACGAAATCCCGCATACCATCAGTCCGCAAAAAAATCCCGCATGTACTATTAGGCCGCAAATTAAAATAACGAAAACTTTTAGAATGAATATGCCTTTAGCATACACTAAACAACTAAACTACCCTAAACCCTAAAACACTACCCCCAGCATGACCCTACACTACACAAACAGTACAACACTACCCTAAACCCTAAAACACTACCCCCAGCATGACCCTACACTACACAAACACTACAACACTACCCTAAACCCTAAAACACTACCCCCAGCATGACCCTACACTACACAAACACTACAACACTACCCTAAACCCTAAAACACTACCCCCAGCATGACCCTACACTACGCAAACACTACAACACTACCCAAAACCCTAAAACACTACACCCCAGCATGACCCTACACTACGCAAACACTACAACACTACCCTAAACCCTAAAACACTACCCCCAGCATGACCCTACACTACACAAACACTACAACACAACCCTAAACCCTAAAACACTACCCCCAGCATGACCCTACACTACACAAACACTACAACACAACCCTAAACCCTAAAACACTACCCCCAGCATGACCCTACACTACGCAAACACTACAACACTAACCTAAATCCTAAAACACTACCCCCAGCATGACCCTACACTACGCAAACACTACAACACTAACCTAAATCCTAAAACACTACCCCCAGCATGACCCTACACTACGCAAACACTACAACACTACCCAAAACCCTACAACACTACACCCCAGCATGACCCTACACTACGCAAACACTACAACACTACCCAAAACCCTAAAACACTACCCCCAGCATGACCCTACACTACGCAAACACTACAACACTACCCTAAACCCTAAAACACTACCCCCAGCATGATCCTACACTACGCAAACACTACAACACTACCCTAAACCCTAAAACACTACCCCCAGCATGACCCTACACTACGCAAACACTACAACACTACCCTAAACCCTAAAACACTACCCCCAGCATGACCCTACACTACGCAAACACTACAACACTACCCTAAACCCTAAAACACTACCCTCAGCATGACCCTACACTACGCAAACACTACAACACTACCCAAAACCCTAAAACACTACCCCCCAGCATGACCCTACACTACGCAAACACTACAACACTACCCAAAACCCTAAAACACTACCCCCAGCATGACCCTACACTACGCAAACACTACAACACTACCCTAAATCCTAAAACACTACCCCCAGCATGACCCTACACTACGCAAACACTACAACACTACCCAAAACCCTAAAACACTACACCCCAGCATGACCCTACACTACGCAAACACTACAACACTACCCTAAACCCTAAAACACTACCCCCAGCATGACCCTACACTACGCAAACACTACAACACTACCCAAAACCCTAAAACACTACACCCCAGCATGACCCTACACTACGCAAACACTACAACACTACCCTAAACCCTAAAACACTACCCCCAGCATGACCCTACACTACGCAAACACTACAACACTACCCTAAACCCTAAAACACTAACCCCAGCATGACCCTACACTACGCAAACACTACAACACTACCCTAAACCCTAAAACACTACCCCCAGCATGACCCTACACTACGCAAACACTACAACACTACCCTAAACCCTAAAACACTACCCCCAGCATGACCCTACACTACGCAAACACTACAACACTACCCTAAACCCTAAAACACTACCCCCAGCATGACCCCACACTACGCAAACACTACAACACTACCCTAAACCCTAAAACACTACCCCCAGCATGACCCCACACTACGCAAACACTACAACACTACCCAAAACCCTAAACACTACCCCCAGCATGACCCTACACTACGCAAACACTACAACACTACCCAAAACCCTAAAACACTACCCCCAGCATGACCCTACACTACGCAAACACTACAACACTACCCAAAACCCTAAAACACTACCCCCAGCATGACCCTACACTACGCAAACACTACAACACTACCCAAAACCCTAAAACACTACACCCCAGCATGACCCTACACTACGCAAACACTACAACACTACCCAAAACCCTAAAACACTACCCCCAGCATGACCCTACACTACGCAAACACTACAACACTACCCAAAACCCTAAAACACTACCCCCAGCATGACCCTACACTACGCAAACACTACAACACTACCCAAAACCCTAAAACACTACCCCCAGCATGACCCTACACTACGCAAACACTACAACACTACCCTAAACCCTAAAACACTACACCCAGCATGACCCTACACTACGCAAACACTACAACACTACCCTAAACCCTAAAACACTACCCCCAGCATGACCCTACACTACGCAAACACTACAACACTACCCAAAACCCTAAAACACTACCCCCAACATGACCCTACACTACGCAAACACTACAACACTATCCTAAACCCTAAAACACTACGCCCAGCATGACCCTACACTAAACAACCACCACAACTCTACACTACACTAACACAACACTACACTACACAACACTACACTACACTACACAATCACTAACCCACGAAAAAATTAACACAAACCCACTTACCTCTCTCGTCATCGTGGTTTTCACAACGCAAATGCATTTACCATACATGCCTTTAAAACGTAATTCTTTGTAAAGGCATGCGCGATAAATGCACATGCGTTTTGAAAAAATGCGGGATAATGGTATGCGAGCTCAATGACCTTGCGGGATAATGGTATGCGGACTGAAAGTCTGCGGGATAAAAAATGCGGGAAAATGGCTGCAAACCATGATTAGCAGCAGACTTCCCTGGTGAGCACTAGCTTTACTACAGTGATCTAATGAGCAACTAGAGTGCTAACATTCAGAATTTATGGCAAATGTGTGACACATCTGAATGCCTTCTTGATAGAACCAAAGTAAACAAGCATTGAAAATGCAATAGATCTCGCCCTCGTTTAAGTTAAAGCCATTCTGTTTGTAATGAGGTGGCTTTTTAGCTTTGCTTTTATTAGTGTTTTTAAAACTTTCATGTAAATAACATGCATATGTATGCATATATGTATATGTATGCATGCATTTATATTTATATAGATATGCAGATTACATATGTTTATAAATGTATATTACCTACTGGCGATAGCCAGTGGGTATATATAGTTAGGATTGTTTCTCTATGGGATTTCTGAAAATTCTATGTCTAATAACTTTGGCGTTTGTGGACGGAATTGGCTGAAATTTTCAGGAAAATGGCACATTTTTATTCTGAGCAGCCCCTGAAAATTTGGTGGGGTTTCGTCAAGGGGGGGCCGAGAACAAAGGGGGGTCCCAAAACGCGTTTTTCCCATTCATTTTTCCATAGGGCGGTTGGACTCACTTTTAGCTCGAACGGCTGAATAGATTTACATGAAACTTGGCAAAATTGTAGATATGGTTTGCCCGACGTGCCTTTGCTATGTCTCAATATATGTGCTCCAGTGGATTTTGAGAAATTAACGTTTAAAAAAATATATATATCTGTGACAGCGCTCCGGTTAGCGCCCCGGTTCGCGTACCTGACGCGTAACGGAACTTCGCGAAGCGAATCTGATTGGCTCTCCGGTGTCTGTCAACATTCTAAACAAACCGGAGCGGCCGCCATCTTGTCTCTCGGTACGATCGAGAGACAAGATGTGGTGAAAAACGAAGGGGGAAATGAAGGAAAGGGGGCAAGGTAGACCACTCCTGACCCCCTAGGATTGATGAGGGGGATATTAAAGTGCCCCGCGGGGCAAAACATTTTGCGATTTTACGCCGTAGAGGCACGTCCCGGTACGCGAACCGGGCAGCTCACCGGGCAGCTAACCGGGCAGCTAACCGGGCAGCTAACCGGCAGTGTAGCTGTCAACATTGTAAACAGTCCGGAGCGGCCGCCATCTTGTCTCTCGGTAGGTTCGAGAGACAAGATGGGGTGAAAAAAGAAGGGGGAAATGAAGGAAAGGGGGCAAGGTAAACCCCTCCTGACCCCCTAGGATTTATGAGGGGGATATTAAAGTCCCCGCGATTTTTCGCGGTAGAGGCGCTTCCCGGTACGCGAACCGGGCAGCTAACCGGCAGCGTAACGGGAGTCCGCCATCTTGTGTTTTTGGAGCGTCCGGTTCGCGTACCGGGTAGCATCCCGGTAAGCGTAACAAGGGGAAAACCAAGAGAAACAGTAAAAAAAAAATTAAGGGAATAGATTTCCAGCAAACTTGGCAAAATTGTAGGGACTGTTTGTTTGATGTGCCTTTGCAAGGCCTCAAGATATGTGCACGTGTGGATTTTGTCTAATTAAGGTTAAAAAAAATATATATATCTGTAAGCGTGCTCCGGCACGCTTACGTTACGGGTTTTGTTTGCGCTGCAGAACCGATACGTCACGGTTATGCGACGCGTCATGAGGCGTCTCACGTGGCTACGTGATACGTCACGTAATAAAGAATATATTTTACAGCTATAGATATTAGCTTTTAAAAAACCAATGAAATTCACTGAAAAAACCATAGGTTATAGACCATATATAGTTAGGAATTTGCATTTACAAAACCTTGAAAATTCACTGAAAAAACCATAGGTTAGAGACCATATATAGTTAGCTGGACATTTTATTGACAAAAAACCAATGAAATTCCATATATAGTTAGTTGCACTAACTATATATCGCGCACCCGCAATCCACTGCTGATGATGTCACATATTACATCATTCATGACATGGTCAGTGACATCACTGATGACATCACTGATGACATCTCAAATGACATCACTGATGACATCACTGATGACATCTCAAATGACATCAGTGATGACATCATGACACACCAATACCAGTTACTACATACGCACTCACTGATTCCTACGTCTACACACACATTCACTCATTCACCCATACAATCACTCATACATACAGTCACTCATTATTACACTATCATATGCACTCATACACCTATGCAGACACTCACACACTGCCACTCATCCATGGAGTTACTCACACACCTAGTCAGTCCTGTAAAGAATCAATCACACTTCCATTTCCTCATCTATACAGTTAAACACAGAACACCATACTTCAGTGACATCACTGATGACATCACTGATGACATCTCAAATGACATCACTGATGACATCTCAAATGACATCACTGATGACATCATGACACACCAATACCAGTTACTACATACGCACTCACTGATTCCTACGTCTACACACACATTCACTCATTCACCCATACAATCACTCATACATACAGTCACTCATTATTACAACACTATCATATGCACTCATACACCTAGTCAGTCCTGTGAAGAATCAATCACACTTCGATTTCCTCATCTATACAGTTAAACACAAAACACCATACTTTTCACACATATACTAACACATACTTACTCTCTTATACAATCACTGATACAAGTACACATTGATATGCACAGAGTCACACACCTCCCAGCCAGCCACACACACACTCAGTCTTCCATACATCCACTCATTCTTCAATATGTAAAACATATTTAAACTTTACAAAAACACACAGACACTAGATGATGTCATCAGTGATGTCATTTGAGATGTCATCAGTGATGTCATCAGTGATGTCATTTGAGATGTCATCAGTGATGTCATCAGTGATGTCACTGACCATGTCATGAATGATGTAATATGTGACATCATCAGCAGTGGATTGCGGGTGCGCGATATATAGTTAGTGCAACTAACTATATATGGAATTTCATTGGTTTTTTGTCAATAAAATGTCCAGCTAACTATATATGGTCTCTAACCTATGGTTTTTTCAGTGAATTTTCAAGGTTTTGTAAATGCAAATTCCTAACTATATATGGTCTATAACCTATGGTTTTTTCAGTGAATATATATATATATATATATATTCACTGAAAAAAACATAGGTTATAGACCATATATAGTTAGGAATTAGCATTTACAAAACCTTGAAAATTCACTGAAAAAACCATAGGTTATAGACCATATATAGTTAGGAATTTGCATTTACAAAACCTTATTTTACTCACATAAAACCATTGAAATTCCATATATAGTTAGTTGCACTAACTATATATCGCGCACCCGCAATCCACTGCTGATGATGTCACATATTACATCATTCATGACATGGTCAGTGACATCACTGATGACATCACTGATGACATCTCAAATGACATCACTGATGACATCACTGATGACATCTCAAATGACATCACTGATGACATCTCAAATGACATCACTGATGACATCACTGATGATATCATTCATGTGACAATACAATGCATCTCTTCACACTTTAATATAACCTCTGTTACATCCAGTGTAAAATACAGAATATAATTTTTTAAAGCATTGACACACCAATACTAGTTACTACATACGCACTCACTGATTCCTAAGTCTACACACAGATTCACTCATTCATACAATCATTCATACATACAATCACTCATCTTTACAACACTATCATATGAACTCATACACCAATATAGACACTCACACTCTGCCACTCATCCATGGAGTTACTCACACGCCTAGTCAGTCCTGTAAAGAATCAATCACACTTCCATTTTCTAATCAATACAGTTAAACATAGAGTACCTTACATTTTCGACCATATACTAACACATACTTACTCTCTTATACAATCATTGATACAAGAACACATTGATCTGCACAGTCACACATCTCCCAGCCAGCCACACACACTCAGTCTCCCATACAAATACTTCGTCAATCAATCAATAACCCATATAGTTACTCATATAGCTACTTATTAACACATGCAGCAGTTTACAGAACAACAGACATAATGATGCACAAATTAAGACAGTTTAGTCACTTACCCATGCACTCAGTGAGACACATTTAATTACTCACTCATACAGTCAGTCATGCACCTACTAAATCCTTCATCCAGACACTTATACATCCACTCATTCTTCAATATGTAAGACATATTTTAACTTTACAGAAACATACAGTCACTGGGTGTTGTCATCAGTGATGTCACCAGTGATGTCACTGGCCATGTCATGAATGATGTAATATGTGACATCATCAGCAGTGGATTGCGGGTGCGCGATATATAGTTAGTGCAACTAACTATATATGGAATTTCAATGGTTTTATGTGAGTAAAATAAGGTTTTGTAAATGCAAATTCCTAACTATATATGGTCTATAACCTATGGTTTTTTCAGTGAATTTTCAAGGTTTTGTAAATGCTAATTCCTAACTATATATGGTCTATAACCTATGGTTTTTTCAGTGAATTTCATTGGTTTTTTAATAGCAAATATCAAAAGCTGTCAAATGTCAAGTACGTGGTAGGTAAAAACATTTTCGTATTTATGCACGCTGATGTGCTTTTAACGCTGCCCCCCCCCCTCCTCTTTTCTTTTAGGAGTATTCTCTCTTTGCAAATAGTGAAGAGTAGGTAACACAGGCCTTTGCCCCCGTTGTAATCCGTCGTGCCTGCTTCCCTCTCCATTTGATTGATTGTTATCCAAGCATTTATTGTTTTGGAATTGGTTCTCTTTGGTTCATTCTCTATTTACAAACAAGCACAGAGTCGCAATACTCTGTTTAGTTTTTGCAGATAGTGAAAAATTGTTTAAAAAAACAAAAGGAATCAAGCAAAATCAGTAGGCCACTAATTGGATCTCTTTTTGACCTTGCTAAAATAGAAACATTAGGAACAACCCTTCATGACAAATACGAAAATAGTGAGATGAACTGAGCTCGACACCATGATGGCTGCAAGACAGCTCGGCTCCGCCACCCACCCCGCCCAAAATAACGATAAACTATATGCAAATATTATAAATATATACAACACACCAGCAAAGTAACAGGGTAAAGCATTTTATTATATAACTATTTACATAACTATTTTATACTTTTTGTTGCCCGATCCGGCTAGCTCAATCGATCGAGCATGAAACTCATGCACTCTGATAGCAAGCGTTGCTGCTGATGCTATGCAGACCAAAACTGGTTTTCAGTTTGTACATTCTTCTAGATTTTTCCATCCAAGGTTGGTTGAGTTTGTAGAACGATGGCTTCAGATTTTAAACATACGGTGAGTTGGCGCGGACTGGGAGGGGGCGCTTGGCTCCTGCCCCCTCCCCAAGTAAGATTTTCATACGTGAAAGTACGTTAATGGTTTTGGTCCCTGAGTTGCTTCGATGTCACTGCCATTCTCAAATGGCATAAGTTCTGGATGTTGGGTGTCATAGTTCAGAGTTCTGAGCAGCGCTTGTAACACTGTCTGAAGCTTATTTGCACCTACTGCAGCTTCACTATTCTCAAAGTAAGTGAGGGTCGTTTGTGGACCTGACTGCATTTGAAAACAATGTGATATGGTACCTCCCTAAACCGCTTGACGGAGGCCCCCGAGGGGCGGTGTGATGGCACGGACTCGGAGAAGACGCTTGGCTCCGACCCCCTCCCCAAGTCTTATAGCACTGGTGTAGCCTGAGATCGCCCCCGACATAGGCGGCCGGCTCCCGGGGTCCGGCGGAACTTTTTGCCTTTTGATGATTCTTCTATTCTGGACCTTGTCCCACAATCCGTTTGACCTGAAGACACGCTGTAGTGGGGCGCCCCTTTACCGTTTTAGTTGCCATTCCACCCGCTTTTGCTACACTGTGCCTCTTCCGCCATTCAGCTGTTTACCGCCCGCTCTTGCGACTACAGCGTCTCGCTCACCATGTAGTTGAGTTGCTCCCGCTCTTGCGATGCAACGATAGGCGACTGCCACAGGACTCTCAAAATGGCGGCCGGCTCTTCAGATTTGGGCGTGGTCCACTAAAATGGCCCTGGGACACCTTGGATAGGGCTTGAGTCCCATTCTCGAAAGCGTCCCCTCAGCCGTGAAGATTCTACAAAAGTCTTGGGGGCCCCCGACTCCCGCAGGCTTCTGGTGGGGAGCGGCTGCCATGATTGCTCGTGGAATGGCCACGACGGAGCTACGAGATGGTGGTGCTCTCATGCTGACGCCAGCTTCAGTCTGAAACATCCAGAAACACTGTAGACTACCAATTCGATCAGTTCCGGTAGCGCCCCAACATGACCCGGTAGAGAAGAACTTGCCCTCCCCTCTTTGACTGATGGTTCTTGTTGCCTGTCCCCTCTATTGTCATTTAACAGAACTTTTTGGACTGCTGAAAGGGGTTGTGTTCCGAACGCTGGTTGGTGGAGACATTTTGACTATATTCTTGACCTACGTTGTCGCGTAATGCGTTATATGACACGCCGCGTTAGCGCACCCGGAAGTGATCCGGGGCGCGGCGCGCAGCGCGTAACGTAAGCATAACATTTATCTTTACTGCGTTCCTACGTATTATACCTTTTATCCGTCATGTAATTGGACTGCTTTATTTCACTTGCCTTTTACTGATTCGAAAACAATGACTAAAAGTAAAAACTTTACCAATGTAAATACTACTACCATGTTTTGTTTTAAAAACCTTTATTGTCAAAATGTCAGTATACAAATACGGGCCACGTGGGCCGGCCACGGAGCAAACTGAAATCGTATATGATGAGGAGACATTTACACTGTAGAGGAACGTAACGAGCGGGCCATTAGGTTGCAAGAACTAAGGTGTCTAACAGTTGCGGAATCGGTGGACGTACATTTTGTAATTAAAATACGACAGGGCCACTTACAAAAAAATTATCTAGATATACATTTGCGGGCAAGTACCATGGGTGACGTTAATTCAAACTTTCAATAGTACAGTAATCAATAACACATCAGAACTTAATATCAATAGGGATGTCGAAATATTCAATCAATTCTCGTCCCCGCCCGCCATGAGTATCAAAACTGCATTCATATCTCGTGATATCAAGGTTGTTCAACCAGTACACAACAAGGAGTTACGAGTCCCATTTATACCGGCGCCATTTTGGGCGAGGCCGGGCAGGTGCAAGATATAGTCAAAATGTCTCCACCAACCATCGGCCAGACCAGAACCCCTTTCGGCCCTTTATGCTACAAGATGGTGTCTTCCATTCAGAAAATATTGTTGGCAGCATTTTGAAAGGAAAGATAAACAGCCGTTCTCCTAGTGAGTCTCACATTGTTACATTTAGGAAGAATGTTGAAGAGTAGTATGTTGAAAATCTGAAGCCATTGTTCTACAAACTCACAATCAGCCTTGGATGGAAAAAAAAATCCTGAAGAATGTACAAACTGAAAACCAATTTTTGTCTGTATAGCATCAACAGCAACGCTTGAGTCAGCTTTGTGTGAAGCCGCCATTTTGATTCAATCAATAACGTCCCCCTGCACACATTCAGGGACCTGGTCGTGTCTTCAGGTCAAACGGATTATGGGACAAGATGCAGAAAAGAAAAGGAAAAAAGTTCAGCCGGACCTCGGGAGTAAGTATGGGCGGAAAATCCGTTCCGCTCGCGGATTTTGCGGATTTTCGGTAAATTCGCAATCCGCGAGATTTGCGAATCTCCCGCAAAATCCGCAAATCCGCGAGCAGCGGATTTTGCTTGCACTGTTCGCGTGAGTTCGCGCCCCGCGAATAAGTGCAAAATTGCAGAAATACGATCTTAGCAAAACTGAAAGTAACTACTTACCAGGTTCAAAAGTTCAGGCTCATCATTAGTAGCCATTTCCTGTAGTGCTTCCTGAGGGGCCCCTCCAGAGTTCAGTTGCCAGTTGCAACTATTATGTGACCCTGCTCTGAACCTCAGAATAGTTACACATATGCCACAAAGGTCCTGAATTACAGCTAAGGGAGACAAGCAGGAGCCAGGCTGGAAGTTAAAATCCATTAATCAGCCCCTAATTCATTATTGTCAGTTGGGGCAGGGCAGGTGTTGTAACTAATTTTGCAACAATGAAAGCACTTAGCAAGTGCAAAAGATCACTAATCAGGGCGCACTAAGGAAGCAGGTGCCAGCTAAAAAAATATTCTGTGACACATTAATCAGCCCCAAATTAATTCAGGTCACTTGAGGCAGGGAAGGTGTGCTTTGCTTTGCCGAAAATAATGTACACTGGACAACCAGAGGGTGTGGTGATGAAACAGAGGGTGGCATGGGTGGGCCAGAGGGTGGCATGAGTAGTCAGAGAGTGGCAGTGGTGACAGAGAGTGGCAGTGATGAAGAAGAGTGTCCCAAACAGGCTGGACACGTAGAAACAACAAGTTCGCAAAACTTGCGACCCGACAGGTAAGTTCGCAAATTGCGAAATTGTAAAAACCCTCGCGAACTGGCAGAAACACGGGCGAACACAAAAAAAAAAATTCGCAAATTTGCGGGAATTCGCGGATTTTGCGGATTGCGAGTTCGCAAATCCGCAAAATTCGCGAACGCGAGATTCGCAAAATTCGCCCATGCTTACTCGGGAGCCGGCCGCCTATGTCATGGGCGATCTTTGGCCACACCAGGGCAATAATGAAGCTGCAGCAGGTGCAAATAAGCTTCAGACAGTGTTACAAACACTGCTCAGAACTCTCAACTATGGCACTCAACATCCAGGACTTGCCATCCGGATCTTGGCGCCTTGTTCTGGTTCCGACCTATTCACACATCGGTCCACTACTGACATCACCTCATAAGCCAACGGGGCACCCCACGCCGACTTTCGGCGCAGCATTGTAGGATGGCCACACCAGTGCGGCAACTTGCTGGACACCACCTCGGTGCCATCCGGATCTCGGCGCGTTCGAGTCACTGTACCGCAAGAGTGACCGGAACTCAGCTGGACACGCCGTCTTTCGGCGCAGCATTGTAGGATGGCCACACCAGTGCGGCAATTTGCTGGACACCACCTCGGTGCCATCCGGATCTCGGCGCGTTCGAGTCACTGTACCGCAAGAGTGACCGCAACTCAGCTGGACACGCCGTCTTTCGGCGCAGCATTGTAGGATGGCCACACCAGTGCGGCAACTTGCTGGACACCACCTCGGTGCCATCCGGATCTCGGCGCGTTGTGCTGCCTTCGGCCTACTGTAGCCGCAAGTGCGGACGCAACTCAGTTGGACGGCGAGTGAAACGCTAAGGGGCGCCCCACTGCAGCCGAGGAGCCTCCATCTTGGGGGAGACGCACAGCCCCCACTGACTGACGCGACCTTACAGGCCAACGGGGCGCCCCACGCCGACTTTCGGCGCAGCATTGTAGGATAGCCACACCAGTGCAGCAACTTGCTGGACACCAACTCGGTGCCATCCGGATCTCGGCGCGTTGTGCTGCCTTCGGCCTATTCGCACATCGGTCCGCTACTGACGCCGCCTCACGTGCCAACGGATTTTCTACGCTTTTTGTAGCCCTATGCCGCATAACAGGTCATGTGACTTGTTTATAAAACTTTTCATTGGTTCATTTTACTTTTGGTTTCCTAATGATGGAAGGCTTGGTCATATGACCTAAAAATAACACTTTTCATTGGTTTAGAACATTTTTTTTTCCCAAACGATGAAAGCCCCACCTTGTTTCTGGATGATTCAGACTGAAGCTGGTGTCAGCATGAGAGCACCACCATCTCGTGGCTCCATCGTGGTCATTCCGCGAGCAATCATGGCAGCCGCTCCCCACCGGACGCCTGCAGGAGTCGAGGGCCCCCAAGACTTTTGTAGAATCTTCACGGCTGAGGGGACGCTTTCGAGAATGGAGCCCAAGCCCTAGCAGGCAAGCGTCCGAGTTCCAAGGTGTCCCAGCGCCATTTTAGTGGACCAGGCCCAAATCCGAAGAGCCGTCCGCCATTTTAAGAGTCCTGTGGCAGCCGCCTATCGCTGCACTGCAAGAGTGGGCGCAACTCAACTACATGGTGAGCGAGACGCTGTAGCCGCAAGAGCGGGCGCAACTCAGCTGGATGGCCGCCACTTGGGGAGTCCCGTTCACGCCGCCTCCCCCACGCCCCCCCCGGGGCGCCCCACGCCGTTTTTCGGAGCAGCATTGTAGGATACCAAAACCAGTGCGGCAAGTTACTGGACATCACCTGGCTGCCATCCACATCTCAGCGCGTTCTGCTGCCTTGGGACTATTCGCACAACAGACCGCTACTGACGAGGCCTCCCCCCGCACCACCCGGGACGCCCCACGCTGTTTTTCTGAGCTGCATTGTAGGAAACCAAAAACCAGTGCGGCACCCAGGTAACATCACCTGGGTGCCGTCCAGAACTCAGCACGTTGTGCTGCCTTGGGACTATTCGCACAAAAGACAGCTACTGACCATTGTTGCTTCTTTTTGCCAAAAAACGTTTAAATGTATTTACAGTTTTTGTTGCGTTCAATATATCTATAAGTTAATAAAGTTTTATAATCCTACTTTGTTGGAGTGCTATATGTTTTAAAAAAATCGGGTGAATGGGGCCTTGAATCGGGTTATTGTCATGTGTGGGCTTTGCAAGTGTACTGCTACAGGATCGGACATTTCAAACTCAAATGCACGTTCTTTTTCTTACCTTTCCGAAGCATGGAGCGCAATAGCAGGCAGAGAAAGGGTGATGCAAGTGTTGAACACTGCCTGGCCTGGCAAGTTGCTGGCAGTGCCCCCCCCGCCCGCTCCTGAAAGAGGGCACACACACACCGCTGCCCCGAGTACTTCACAGATCTTTAAAAGACCATGCGCTTGTTAATGAGGCTTAAATGGTTTATCACCCCTTCTAGAGCCCCAGCATCGGCCCTCTGACGTTTCCTGGAAGAATTAGCACGTAACACAATACAAAGCCCTGTCAGCTGAAACCCCCGAGGTATCGGGTTTTTGCTTGCAGGAATCGGGAGGCGGGAGACTAGCACTGAAATCGGTAGTCTCACGCCTGAATCGGGAGGGTTGGCATGTCTGGATTCTCTACAGCTGGGGCCATAAACTACATCCGCAGGGCTAGGTGATAGCCTGGGACCGGCCTGGACAATCGGACACAGAGGAAGAGGAGTGTCAGAGGGTGCAGTAGTGAATAGGGTGAAAGGGAGGTGTCGGGCGGGCACAGGGTGTGATTCTCAGGGAAGAGCAGCGCAGATGGGGGGAAGTTTATGGCCCATGCATGAGAGAGAGAGCGGGGGTGACCAGTGCGTGGGGGAGATGCTTGCGATGGTGGGGAGCCGTGCTGAGAATCGACGGCGTGCAGAGAGTGGGTCTGGTCAAGGCATCTAAAATGGCTGCCGTGCACGACAAAATTGTGGCATTGGAAAAAAGGCAAGATGGCGCAGACAATGTTTATCAATAAGGATTCATTTATAACAAAATATTTTATCGCACTGACAAATTGGCGGTCAACACTTCCTGATTTCCATCGAATCGAACGTTAACAGACGTCACGCAGCAAAAAAAAAAAAGCAAACGCACAGCCGCTGGAAGACATGTATCAACATATATGAGCCTCCTCAGCCACCCTCAGAAAACATAAGGGATCAGGATACGTCTCCCGCACCCCCTTATACCTAGTAATTTAATTAAAACGAAACACAAAATGGCGAATTCCCGTTTCGCTACCAGTTTGCGGCCCAGTTCGCGGCCCGGGAAGCGCTTCTACCGTGAAAAATCAAATTTTTTTTTTCCCCACGGGACCCTTTAATAACCCCAACATCATTCCTAGGGGGTCAAGAGGGGTCTACCTTGCCCCCTTTCATTAAATTCCCCCTTCGTTTTTCACCTCTTCTTCTCTCTCGATCCTACCGAGAGATAAGATGGCGCACGCACAGCCGCTGGAAGACATATATCAACATATATGAGCCTCCTCAGCCACCCTCAGAAAACATAAGGGATTAGGATATGTCTCCCGCACCCCCTTATACCTAGTAATTTAATTAAAACGAAACACAAAATGGCGAATTCCCGTTTCGCTACCAGTTTGCGGCCCAGTTCGCGGCCCGGGAAGCGCTTCTACCGTGAAAAATCAATTTTTTTTTATTTTCCCCACGGGACCCTTTAATAACCCCAACATCATTCCTAGGGGGTCAAGAGGGGTATACCTTGCCCCCTTTCATTAAATTCCCCCTTCGTTTTTCACCTCTTCTTCTCTCTCGATCCTACCGAGAGATAAGATGGCGGCCGCTCCGGACTGTTTAGAATGTTGACAGACACCGGAAAGCCAATCAGCTTCGCATCGCAAAGTTCCGTTTCGCGAAAAGTAAGCGGACCGGAGCGCAGCCCGGAGCGCTGTTACAGATATATATCTTTTTTTGAACGTTAATTTCTCAAAATCCACTGAAGCACATATATTGAGACCTAGCAAAGGCACATCGGGCTAACAGTCACTACAATTTTGCCAAGTTTCGTGCAAATCCATTCAGCCGTTCGAGCAAAAAGTGTGGCCAACCGCTCCATGGAAATTAACATGGGAAAAACGCGTTTTGGGACCCCCCTTTTTTCTCGGCCCCCCCTTGACGAAACCCCCCCAAATTTTTGAGGGCTGCTCAGAAACAAAATGTGCCATTTTCCTGAAAATTTCAGCCGATTCCGTCCACAAACGCCAAAGTTATTAGACATAGAATTTTCAAAAATCCCATAGGGAAAAAATCCTAACTATATATACCTACTGGCGACAGCCAGTAGGTAATATATATACATATATATATATATATATATATATATATATATATATATATATATATATATATATATATATATATATATATATATATATATATATATATCATGCTCCAGCTTGCCCAAAGAACGGGCATACACTCAGGGAACAGTGTACATCCTGCCATCCATCACTCTCGGCTGCCTCGCCTGACGCGTTTCAGAAGTATATTCCTTTATCAAAGGCTTAATGGCACAAAGTTCACTGCTTGATTTACATCACGCTTTTATTGATTAAAATACCTTCTGACAGGCTGCTATGATGAGTCTCTCACCTTCTGATAAGCTACTTGAAAGAGTCACAGGCATATTGCCTTCTGGTAAATGCAGTCCCCAACAGATGCAACAAACTCAGGGTACCTTCTGCATGCCCTCCAATGGGCCCCAAGGCATGGATGGTAACACTCCTCGGTGCTGTAGCCTCATGGATATGACGGGCGTATCCTCAGCTCCATTCCCACTGTGATTGCGGTGTGCATCCCCCCACGGCGTGGGCTGCCGTGTAACATCACACTCCAGTTTGCCCAAAGAACGGGGATGCATTCAGGGAACAGTGTATATCCTGCCATCCATCACTCTTGTATTTACAACAAGGTGTGGCAGGGTATACTCAGACACGAGTCCCTTTCTCACTGCACCATCAGGATTCAAGCAAGCCGGGCCGAAGACGGCTGAAATGCCAGAAACCGGTCCCCGGTAGCTTGTCTCCTTTCTGGTGAAGAATTGGCTTGGTAGTTTAGTCTGCCCTGTTCCCATGATGCACTGGGCCAGGGACAGACTGATTTGCATATAGCCAGGTTCTGAGCTGGGATGGTGCAGTGAGATAAATAACGGTGATGGATCAAGCCCTGATCTTTGGACTGGGTAAGAGTGGTCTGCTTAATTCAGACGCTCTGTTCATCACCACCCCCTGTTCTGAATCGTTTTTGGCCACTATAGGTGTGGCAGGGTATACTCAGACATGAGTCCCTTTCTCACTGCACCATCAGGATTCAAGCAAGCCGGACCGAAGACGGCTGAAATGCCAGAAACCGGTCCCCGGTAGCTTGTCTCCTTTCTGGTGAAGAATTGGCTTGGTAGTTTAGTCTGCCCTGTTCCCATGATGCACTGGGCCAGGGACAGACTGATTTGCATATAGCCAGGTTCTGAGCTGGGATGGTGCAGTGAGATAAATAACGGTGATGGATCAAGCCCTGATCTTTGGACTGGGTAAGAGTGGTCTGCTTAATTTAGACGCTCTGTTCATCACCACCCCCTGTTCTGAATCATCCATCACTCTTGGGCTGCCTCGCCTGACGCGTTTCGGAAGTATATTCCTTTATCAAAAGCTTAATGGCACAAAGTTCACTGCTTGATTTACATCACGCTTTTATTGATTAAAACACCTTTTGATAGGCTACTAGGATGAGTCTCTTGCCTTCTGATAGGCTACTTGAAAGAGTCACAGGCATACTGCCTTCTGAAAAATGTAGTCCCTAACGGATGTAACAAAACTCAGGGTACATTCTGCATGCCCTCAAATGGGCCCCAAAGCATGGATGGTAACACTCCTCGGTGCTGTAGCCTCATGGATATGACGGGCGTATCCTCAGCTCCATTCCCGCTGTGATTGCGGTGGTGCATCCCCCCACGGCGTGGGCTGCCGTGTAACATCACACTCCAGTTTGCCCAAAGAACGGGGATGAACTCAGGGAACAGTGCATCCTGCCATCCATCACTCTTGGGCTGTATATATATATATATATATATATATATGAAGCGCAATTGGCATATCCTAAAGACTGATACTGTGATTGGAGGTGATATTCCACCTGCTCCCCTCATCACTTTCAGAAGGGGACGATCAATAAAATATGATTTGGTGCAGTCATTTGCAAGCAGAGAACAGGAAATCTGGGACCCTAAGGGATCTTAGGGGTTTCTATCCCTGCAGCAAATCCAAGGCTTGTGTAAACAGCAAACGAACAATTACTTATTAAGTAGATGGGCTACCTAGACCGAGAACTATTTCAAAATATCTCACATGCCAGACCAACTATGTGGTGTATTGCCTACAGTGCCCGTTTGGCCTTCGCTACATAGGCAGTACAATTAACTCTGTGAAACTAAGAATATTAGAACATATGAGGGCAATTGCTAAAGGTGATGTGAATTACCCGGAAACGAGGGATTTTGTTGAGAAGCATAACAGTAATAGGGATCTATTGCGTTATTTTGGTCTTGATCAGGTACCAGCACAAATCAGAGGTGGAGACAGAGTCAGGAAGCTCAGAAGGCTGGAATCTAGGTATATAAATGATTTAGGAACAAAGACACCAAATGGGCTAAACATGTGTGAGGGAATGTTGGTCCATCTAGGATATTGAAAAATAGAACCTTAGCGTTGCTTGTTTGAAGCTATTGAGAGTTTGTCTGTCATATGAACTGTAGAATTACTGTTGTCTCACATAGGAGGGGTAAGCCGATATACGGCTCAACTTTGGTCTCGCCACATAAACTTGCCAATACATGGCATTATAACTATTATCACAGGTCAATGATTGTTAAGGTTATTTAGTAATTAACAATCATCAGAAAAAATATTGTTAATGTGTAGCTGTAACAATGATAAAGTTTGATTTTACAGTGTTAAGATGGCGGCCAAAAACAAATGCCCGAGTCCCTCCTTAATTTTGTTGACATACCGACATCATGTGACTTTTGTAACAACCAATAGCTTAAAAGAGAATGTTTTAATGGCGGCTTTTATGAAATACGAGACTAAGCCATAGGCGAAACGCGTCTTTTTCATGTTTGCGTCCACAGACATTTTGAAAATAAACCCATTTGTTGCAGTAAGCCCTGTGAGTGCCTTTTCCTATTTTGAATGGTGGGAAAACGAGCGTGATGTGTACGCGGCTGCACCGCCGCGTTTAAGGCACCCGTTCTTGAAGTGCGCCGTGAGGATGTGCAATCAGACCAACAAAAAAAAAACTATATATATATATATATATATATATATATATATATATATATATATATATATATATATATAACACCTCATTGTCTGGGGAAACGCCGAACCACCACGCTTCACGGGAGCAGCCTACCAGTTTTGGACCGTGAACTGCACGAGGGAACTGCCTGCACTGTTGGAATGTTCCGAGTCTGCAACTGTGGTGTGTGGGGGGGTGAAGGTGCAGGCCAGCCGCTTTTTCCACAAGAACATCCAGGTGCATTGAGGGAGTATAGGCAGTGACGGCCCACTGGGGCAGTACAGACGCCTTGTGACTGCCGTTCCTGAGACCCGGAGTGCCGAGTTTTGGGATACTCCCTAGTACCTGTCAGGTGTCAGCAGCCAATCAAGCAAGACATTTTGTTTAAAAGGTGGACATTGGCGAGCATTCAAGGATTGAAGGCATTTGAAAAAGTTTTATTACGAAACGCGTCATGCCAGAAAGCCGCGCAATAAAGTGTGCTGGACCAGGTTACCTATGTGTGGCTTTTTCTTCTTCCAGGTGAAGGGGATTTGGACTGTATATATATATATATATATATATATATATTACCTACTGGCGGTCGCCAGTAGGTATATATAGTTAGGATTTTTTCCCTATGGGATTTCTGAAAATTCTATGTCTAATAACTTTGGCGTTTGTGGACGGAATCGGCTGAAATTTTCAGGAAAATGGCACATTTTGTTTCTGAGCAGCTCCTGGAAATTTGGGGGGGGTTCGTCAAGGGGGGGCCGAGAAAAAAGGGGGGTCCTAAAACGCGTTTTTCTCATGTAAATTTCCATAGGGCGGTTGGACTCACTTTTAGCCCGAACGGCTGAATGGATTTCCACGAAACTTGGCAAAATTGTAGGGACTGTTAGCCCGATGTGCCTTTGCTAGGTCTCAATATATGTGCTTCAGTGGATTTTGAGAAATTAACGTTTAAATCAAGATATATATCTGTAACAGCGCACCGGGCAGCGATCCGGTCCGCTTACTTTTCGCGTTTCGGAACTTTGCGCGCAGAAAGCTGATTGGCTCTCCGGTGTCTGTCAACATTCTAAACAGTCCGGAGCGGCCGCCATCTTGTCTCTCGGTAGGATCGAGAGAGAAGAAGAGGTGAAAAACGAAAGGGGAATTTAAAGAAAGGGGGCAAGGTATCCCCCTCTTGACCCCCTAGGAATGTTGTTGGGGTTATTAAAGGGTCCCGTGGGGAAAAGAAAAAAAAAATGATTTTTCACGGTAGAAGCGCTTCACGGGCCGCGAACTGGGCCGCAAACTGGTAGCGAAACGGGAATTCGCCATTTTGTGCTTCGTTAATTAAATTATTAGGTATAAGGGGGTGCGGGAGACGTATCCTAATCCCCTATGTTTCCTGAGGGTGGCTGAGGAGGCTGATATATGTTGATACATCTCTTCCAGCGGCTGTGCGTGAGCTTTTTTTTTTTTTGCTGCGTGACAGTCCGGAGCGGCCGCCATCTTGTCTCTCGGTAGGATCGAGAGAGAAGAAGAGGTGAAAAACGAAAGGGGAATTTAATGAAAGGGGGCAAGGTATCCCCCTCTTGACCCCCTAGGAATGTTGTTGGGGTTATTAAAGGGTCCCGTGGGGAAAAGAAAAAAAAATGATTTTTCACGGTAGAAGCGCTTCACGGGCCGCGAACTGGGCCGCAAACTGGTAGCGAAACGGGAATTCGCCATTTTGTGCTTCGTTTTAATTGTTTAGAGACAAAAATTATCGCCGCACATCGGCCACAATGCATGAATATCGTTGAAAAGTCAGCGATATTCATGCATTATCCAGCAAATGCTCTTAGCCGTGTTATCCACCTTCCATTGGATAACATGGTTAAAAACTGCTCTGTGCGTGAGCTTTTTTTTTTTTTTTTTGCTGCGTGACGTTTGTTAACGTTCGATTCGATGGAAATCAGGAAGTGTTGACCACCATTTTGTCACTGCGAGTAAATATTTTGTTATAAATGAATCCTTATTGAAAAACATTGTCTGCGCCATCTTGCCTTTTTGTCCAATGCCACAATTTTGTCGTGCACGGCAGCCATTTTAGATGCCTTGACCAGGCCCACTCTCTGCACGCCGCCGATCCTCAGCATGGCTCCCCACCCTCGCAAGCATCTCCCCCACGCACTGGTCATCCCCACTCTCTCTCTCATGCATGGGCCATATACTTCCCCCCATCTGCGCTGCTCTTCTCTGAGAATCACACCCTGTGCCCTCCCGATACCTCTCTTTCACCCTATTCACTACCGCACCCTCTGACACTCCTCTTCCTCTGTGTCCGATTGTCCAGGCCGGACCTAGGCTATCACCTACCCCTGCGGATGTAGTTTATGGCCCCAGCTGTAGAGAATTCAGACATGCCAACCCTCCCGATTCAGGCGTGTGACTACTGATTTCAGTGCTAGTCTCCCGCCTCCCGATTTCTGCAAGCAAAAACCCGGGGGCATATTACGAACAACTAGCGATAATTTTTGTCTCTAACTTGTTTAGAGACAAAAATTATCGCCGCACATCGGCGATTTTTATCGCAGATAAACCTTGCTATTATCGCAGAAAAGTCAGCGATATTCATGTATTATCGAGCAAATGCTCTTAGCCATGTTATCCACCTCCCATTGGATAACATGGCTAAGAACTGCTCAGGGCAGGTGTTAGATTTTGGAGATATTCGCGCTTAGCGCGAATATCTCCAAAAGTTGGTAATAGAAGATAGCGATGTTAGGGACTGTTTCCAGTCGCTAACATCTTGGCACGCCACTTTGCATGTCATTAGTGATAAGTATCACTGACATGCAAAGCGGGGCCCAAGATGGTCGCTATCTCCTTTTAGCTGTCACTAACTGGTGTTAGCGACAGCTTGGTAATAGGGAGATATTTTTATCTCCGCTTTCTTGGCTTTTAAAGCCAAAAAAGCGGAGATAAACCCCCTTGATAATATGCCCCACGATTCCTTGGGGGTTTCAGCTGACAGGGCTTGGTATTGTGTTACATGGTAATTTTTCCAGGAAACGTCAGAGGGTCGATGCAGGGGTTCTAGAAGAGGTGATAAACCATTTAAGCCTCATGAACAAGCGCATGGTCTTTTAAAGATTTGTGAAGTACTCGGGGCGGCGGTGTGTGTGTGTCCTCTTTCAGGAGCGGGCAGGGGGGGGGGCACTGCCAGCAACTTGCCAGGTCAGGTAGTGTTCAACACGTGCATCACCCTTTCTCTGCCTGCTATTGCGCTCCATGCTTCGGAAAGGTAAGAAAAAGAACGTGCATTTGAGTTTGAAATGTCCGATCCTGCAGCAGCACACTTCCAAAGCCCACACATGACAATAACCCGATTCAAGGCCCCATTCACCCGTTTTTAAAAAAATAGATAACACTCCAACAAAGTAAGATTATAAAACTTTATTAACTATTAACTATAACGAACGGAACAAAAACTAAAAACATTTAAACATTTTTCAACACAAAAAGCAACAATGGTTAGAAGCTGTCTTTTGTGCGAATAGTCCCAAGGCAGCACAACGTGCAGAGTTCTGGACGGCACCCAGGTGATGTCGCCTGGGTGCCGCACTGGTTTTGGGATCCTACAATGCAGCACAGAAAAACAGCGTGGGGCGTCCCGGGTGGTGCGGGGGGAGGCCTCGTCAGTAGCGGTCTGTTGTGCGAATAGTCCCAAGGCAGCAGAACGCGTTGAGATGTTGATGGGACTGTGTCCAGTGTCACATGGCTGACACAACATGTACGACAGGCACCCAGGTGATGTCCAGTAAACTGCCGCACTGGTTTTGGTATCCTACAATGCTGCTCCGAAAATTGGCGTGCGGCGGCCCGGGGGTGGGGGAGGCGGCGTGAACGGGCCTCCCCAGGTGGCGGCCATCTAGCTGAGTTGCGCTCGCTCTTGCGGCTACAGCGTCTCGCTCACCATGTTGTTGAGTTGCTTCCACTCTTGCAGTGCAGCGATAGGCGGCTGCCACATGGCTCTTAAAATGGCGGACGGCTCCTCGGTTTTGGGCCTGGTCCACTGAAATGGCCCTGGGACACCTTGGAACTCGGACGCTTGCCTGCTAGGGCTTGGGCTCCATTCTCGAAAAGCGTCCCCTCAGCCGTGAAGATTCTACAAAAGTCTTGGGGGCCCCCGACTCCCGCAGGCTTCCGGTGGGGAGCGGCTGCCATGATTGCTCGCGGAATGACCACGACGGAGCCACGAGATGGTGGTGCTCTCATGCTGACGCCAGCTTCAGTCTGAATGATCCAGAAACAAGGTGGGGCTTTCATCGTTTGGGAAAAAAAAATGTTCTAAACCAATGAAAAGTGTTATTTTTAGGTCATATGACCAAGCCTTCCATCTTTAGGAAACCAAAAGTAAAATGAACCATTGAAAAGTTTTATAAACAAGTCACATGACCTGTTATGCGGCATAGGGCTACAAAAAGCGTAGAAAATCCGTTGGCACGTGAGGCGGCGTCAGTAGCGGACCGATGTGCGAATAGGCCGAAGGCAGCACAACGCGCCGAGATCCGGATGGCACCGAGGTGGTGTCCAGCAAATTGCCGCACTGGTGTGGCCATCCTACAATGCTGCGCCGAAAGACGGCGTGTCCAGCTGAGTTGCGGTCACTGTTGCGGTACAGTGACTCGAACGCGCCGAGACCCGGATGGCACCGAGGTGGTGTCCAGCAAATTGCCGCACTGGTGTGGCCATCCTACAATGCTGCGCCGAAAGACGGCGTGTCCAGCTGAGTTGCGGTCACTGTTGCGGTACAGTGAGTCGAACGCGCCGAGATCTGGATGGCCCCGATGTTGTGTCCAGCAAGTTGCCGCACTGGTGTGGCCATCCTACAATGCTGCGCCGAAAGTCGGCGTGGGGTGCCCCGTTGGCTTATGAGGTGATGTCAGTAGTGGACCGATGTGTGAATAGGTCGGAACCAGCACAAGGCGCCAAGATCCGAATGGCAAGTCCTGGATGTTGAGTGCCTCAGTTGAGAGTTCTGAGCAGTGCTTGTAAGACTATCTGAAGTTTATTATAAGAATCAGAGTAAGTTGAAGACTGTCTGAAGCTTATTTGCACCTTTTGCAGCTTCACTATTGCCCAAGGTGGTGTCCAGCGGAACTTTTTTCCTTTTCCTTTCTGCTTCTTTTCCTACAATCCGTTTCATCTGAAGACACGACCAGGTCCCTGAATGTGTGTAGGGGGACGCTATTGAGTGAATGAAAATGGCGGCTTGACACAAAGCTGACTCAAGCGTTACTGTTGATGCTATACAGACAAAAATTGGTTTTCAGTTTGTACATTCTTCAGGTTTTTTTTTTCCATCCAAGTCTGATTGAGAGTTTGTAGAAAAATGGCTTCAGATTTTCCACATACTACTCTTCAACATTCTTCCTAAATGTAACAATGTGAAACTCACTAGGAGAACGGCTGTTTCTGTTTCCTTTCAAAATGCTGCCAACAATATTTTCTGAATGGAAGACACCATCTTGTAGCATAAAGGGCCGAAAGGGGTTCTGGTCTGGCCGATGGTTGGTGGAGACATTTTGACTATATCTTGGACCTGCCCGGCCTCCCCAAAATGGCGCTGGTATAAATGGGACTCGTAACTCCTTGCCCGCAAATGTATATCTAGAAAATGTTATTGTAAGTGGCCCTGTCCTATTTTAATTACAAAATGTATGTCCACCGATTCCGCAACTGTTAGACACCTTAGTTCTTGCAACCTAATGGCCCGCTCGTTACGTTCCTCTACAGTGTAAATGTCTCCTCATCATATACGATTTCAGTTTGCTCCGTGGCCGGCCCACGTGGTTATAGGCCCGTATTTGTATACTGACATTTTCACAATAAAGGTTTTTAAAACAAAACACGGTAGTAGTATTTACATTGGTAAAGTTTTTACTTTTAGTCACTGTTTTCGAATCAGTAAAAGGCAAGTGAAATAAAGCAGTCCAATTACATGACGGATAAAAGGTATAATATGTAGGAACGCAGTAAAGATAAATGGTCAAGGGCAGTTGTGTTTTTCATGTCTGCAACATAAAGTGATCGATAAGAATCTGATAATCAGGCGTATCGGCGACTAAGACAGCAGGCCGAATCTCTTTTACTCAACGGCTCCGTCATGGAAGGAAGAAACGCCCTTTTTCTCGAAAAAGGAATATATTTTACTTGCAAGACAGTTGTAAATTTTCCGGGAAAGTACATTAGCCTGGAATATTATAACATATGTTTGAAAAAAAAATATTGTTCGAAAACAATAAAAAGCGTAATTTTTAGGTCATATGACCAAGCTTTTCATCATTAAATTAACAAAAGTAAAATGAACCAATGAAAAGTTTTATTAACAAGTCACATGACCTGTTATGCTTACGTTACGCGCTGCGCGCCGCGCCTCGGATCACTTCCGGGTGCGCTAACGCGGCGTGTCATATAACGCATTACGCGACAACGTAGGTCAAGAATATAGTCAAAATGTCTCCACCAACCAGCGTTCAGAACACAACCCCTTTCAGCAGTCCAAAAAGTTCTGTTAAATGACAACAGAGGGGACAGGCAACAAGAACCATCAGTCAAAGAGGGGAGGGCAAGTTCTTCTCTTCCGGGTCATGTTGGGGCGCTACCAGAACTGATCGAATTGGTAGTCTACAGTGTTTCTGGATGTTTCAGACTAAAGCTGGCGTCAGCATGAGACCACTACCATCTCGTAGCTCCGTCGTGGCCATTCCACGAGCAATCATGGCAGCCGCTCCCCACCAGAAGCCTGCGGGAGTCGGAGGCCCCCAAGACTTTTGTAGAATCTTCAAGGCTCAGAGGACGCTTTCGAGAATGGGGCCCAAGCCCTAGCAGACAAGCGTCCGAGTTCCAAGGTGTCCCATGGCCATTTTAGTGGACCAGGCCCAAAACCGAAGAGCCGGCCGCCATTTTGAGAGTCCTGTGGCAGCCGCCTATCGCTGCACCGCAAGAGCGGGAGCAACTCAACTACATGATGAGCGAGACGCTGTAGTCGCAAGAGCGGGCGGTAAACAGCTGAATGGCGGAAGAGGCACAGTGTAGCAAAAGCGGGCGGAATGGCAACTAAAACGGTAAAGGGGCGCCCCACTACAGCTTGTCTTCAGGTCAAACGGATTGTGGGACAAGGTCCAGAATTGAAGAGTCATCAAAAGGCAAAAAGTTCCGCCGGACCCCGGGAGCCGGCCGCCTATGTCGGGGGCGATCTCAGGCTACACCAGTGCTATAAGACTTGGGGAGGGTGTCGGAGCCAAGCGTCTTCTCCGAGTCCATGGCCATCACACCGCCCCTCAGGGGCCTCCGTCAAGCTGTTTAGGAAGCTAACATATCACATTGTTTTCTAATGCAGTCAGGTCCACAAACGACACTCACTTACTTTGAGAATAGTGAAGCTGCAGTAGGTGGAAATAAGCTTCAGACAGTATAACAAGCACTGCTCAGAACTCTTAACTATGGCACCCAACATCCAGAACTTATGCTATTTGAGAATGGCAGTGACATCGAAGCATCTCAGGGACCAAAACCATTAACGTACTTTCACGTATGAAAATCTTACTTGGGGAGGGGGCAGGAGCGAAGCGCCCCCTCCCAGTCAGCGCCACCACACCGTATGTTGATAATTTGAAGCCATCGTTCTACAAAGTCAACCAAACTTGGATTGAAAAATCTAGAAAAATGTACAAACTGAAAACCAGTTTTGGTCTGCATAGCATCAGTAGCAACGCTTGAGTCAGCTTTGTGTCAAGCCGCCATTTTGATTCAACAAAGCACAGGCATTGAAAAAGGCTCAAATTCAGAACTCTAAACTATGGCACCCAACATCCAGGAGCTTGCCATCCGGATCTTGGAGCCTTGTGCTGCTTTTGATCTATTCACACATCGGTCCACTACTGATATCATCTTATAAACCAACGTTATGTAAATAGTTTTTTAATAAAATGTTTTACCCTGTTTCTTTGCTGGTGTGTTGTCTATATTTTTAATATTTGCATAGGGTTTGTCGTTATTTTGTGCGGGATGGGTGATGGAGCCGAGCTGTCTTGCAGCCCTCATGGTGTGGAGCTCAGTTCATCTCACTATTTTCGTATTTCTCATGAAGGGTTGTTCCTAATATTTCTATTTTAGCGAGGTCAAAAAGAGATCCAATTAGTGGCCTACTGATTTTGCTCGATTACTTTTATTTTTTTTACACGATTTTTCACTATCTGCAAAGACTAAACAGAGTATTGCGACTTTGTGCTTGTTTGTAAATAGAGAATGATCCAAAGAGAACCAATTCTAAAACAGTAAATGCTTGGACAACAATCAATCAAATGGAGAGACAAGCAGGCACGACGGATTACAACGGGGGCAAAGGCTTGCGTTAACTACCGTTCACTATCTGCAAAGAGAGAGTACTACTAAGACAAAAGAGGGGAGGGGGGGGTGCAGCGTTCAAAGCACATCAGCGTGCATAAATACGAAAATGTTTTTATCTATCACGTACTTGACATTTTAAAGCTTTTCATATTTGCTATTAAAAAACCAATGAAATTCACAGAAAAAACCATAGGTTATAGTGGATATATAGTTAGGAATTTGCATTTACAAAACCTTGAAAATTCAATGAAAAAACCATTGGTTTTAGGCCATATATAGTTAGGGATTTGCATTTACAAAACCTTATTTTACTCGCATAAAACCATTGAAATTCCATATATAGTTATAAGCGCTAACTATATATCGCGCACCCGCAATCCACTGCTGATGATGTCACATATTACATCATTCATGACATGGTTAGTGACATCACTGATGACATCACTGATGACATCTCAAATGACATCACTGATGACATCACTGAACACATCTCATTTGACATGACTGATAACATCACTGATGATATCATTCATGTGATAATACGATGAACCTCTTCAGACTCTAATATAACCTTAGATACAATCAGTGTAAACAGACACTCACAGACTGTCACTCATCCATGGAGTTACTCACACACCTAGTCAGTCATGCAAAGAATCAATCACACCTCCATTTCCTCAACTATACAGTTATACAAAATTTACTTATTCAAACATATACTAACACATATTTACTCTATTATACAATCCCTGATACAAGTTCACAATGATCCATACAGTCACTCACACATTCACTGGCTCTTATGCACAGTTATTTATATATGTCAACTCTCACATGTACTGTGTTTTACATATGTACTTACTTTGACATGTAGCACTGAGATATCCATTCACTCTCCAATGCACTCATGCACACAGTCAACCGCCCATACAGCTGTTTCCACATGCACTTTTGAAACCATACATCTAGTGAATCAACTGCTCTCACATCTATGCAGAGTCATACACCTCCCAGCCACCTACACACACACTCAGTATCCCATACAAATACTTGGGCAACCAATCAATAACCCATATAGTTACTCATATAGCTACTTATCAACACATGCAACAGTTTACAGAACAACAGACATAATGATGCACAAATTAAGACAGTTTAGTCACTAACCCATGCACTCAGTGAGACACATTTAATCACTCACTCATACAGTCAGTCATGCACCTACTAAATCCTTCATCCAGACACTTATATATCCACTCATTCTTCAATATGTAAGAGATATTTTAACTTTACAGAAACATACAGTCACTGCATGTTGTCATCAGTGATGTCATCAGTGATGTCATTTGAGATGTCATCAGTGATGTCATCAGTGATGTCACTAACCATGTCATGAATGATGTAATATGTGACATCATCAGCAGTGGATTGCGGGTGCGCGATATATAGTTAGCGCTTATAACTATATATGGAATTTCAATGGTTTTATGCGAGTAAAATAAGGTTTTGTAAATGCAAATCCCTAACTATATATGGCCTAAAACCAATGGTTTTTTCATTGAATTTTCAAGGTTTTGTAAATGCAAATTCCTAACTATATATCCACTATAACCTATGGTTTTTTCTGTGAATATATATATATATATATATTACCTACTGGCGATAGCCAGTAGGTATATATAGTTAGGATTTTTTCTCTATGGAACTTTTGAAAATTCTATGTCTAATAACTTTGGCGTTTGTGGACGGAATCGGCTGAAATTTTCAGGAAAATGGCACATTTTGTTTCTGAGCAGCCCCTAAAAAATTTGGGGGGGTTTCGTCAAGGGGGGGCCGAGAAAAAAGGGGGGTCCCAAAACGCATTTTTCCCATTCATTTTTCCATAGGGCGTTTGGCCTCACTTTTAGCTCGAACGGCTGAATGGATTTGCACGAAACTTGGCAAAATTGTAGGGACTGTTAGCCCGATGTGCCTTTGCTGGGTCTCAATATATGTGCTCCAGTGGATTTCGAGAAATTAACATTTAAAAAAACAGATATATCTGTGACAGCGTCCCGGGTAGCGCTCCAGATCGCGTACTTTTTGCGTAACGGAGCTTTGCGAAGCGAAGCTGATTGGCTCTCCAGTGTCTGTCAACATTCTAAACAGTCCGCTGCGGCCGCCATCTTGTCTCTCGGTAGGATCGAGAGACAAGAGGAGGAGAAAAACGAAGGGGGAATTTAATGAAAGGGGGCAAGGTAGACCCCTCTTGATCCCCTAGGAATGATGTTGGGGTTATTAAAGGGTCCCGTGGGGCAAATAATTTTTTTTTTATTTTTCGCGGTAGAAGCGCTTCCCGGTTCGCGAACCGGGTCGCAAACTGGTAGCGAAACGGGAATTCGCCATTTTGTGTTTCGTCGTTAATTAAATTACAAGATGGAGGAAAAACAATGTGGGAAATGGGTATAAGGGGGTACGGGAGATGTATTCTGACCCCCTTATTTTCTGAGGGTGGCTGAGGATGCTCATTTATGTTGATACTTGTCTTCCAGCGGCTGCGCATGAGCGTTTTTTTTTTTTTTTTGCTGCGTGACGTCTGTTAACGTTCGATTCGAAGGAAATCAGGAAGTGTTGACCGCCATTTTGACACTGCGAGTAAAAATATTGTTAAAAATAATTGTTATAAATTAAGCCGTATTGATAAACATTGTGTGCGCCATCTTGCTTTTTTTCCAATGCCACACTTTTGTCGTGCACGGCAGCCATTTTAGATGCTTTGACCAGACCCACTCTCTGCACGCTGCCGATCTTCAGCATGGCTCCCCACCCTTGCAAGCATCTCCCCCACGCACTGGTCAACCCCGCTCTCTGTCTTATGCACATCTTGCTTTTTTTCCAATGCCACACTTTTGTGGTGCATGGCAGCCATTTTAGATGCTTTGACCAGACCCACTCTCTGCACGCTGCAGATCCTCAGCATGGCTCCCCACCCTTGCAAGCATCTCCCCCACGCACTGGTCACCCCACTCTCTGTCTTATGCATGGGCCATAAACCTCCCCCCATTGCGCTGCTCTTCCCTGAGAATCACACCCTGTGCCCGCCCGATACCTCCCTTTCACCCTATTCACTACCGCACCCTCTGACACCGGTCCCAGGCTATCACCTAGCCCTGCGGATGTAGTTTATGGCCTCAACTGTAAAGAATCACCCCTCTTCAAAGGAGTTACAGTAGATCAAGGCCCCCACCCGATGAGATCCGTCACACTACACGCGTTCCTACAATTTGATAACCATCCTGTATTGTGATTGGGGAGGGGATTCTCACTGTGAGGTTGTGTGGAACCGACCCTGAAGCGGATGATTCCAGGGATGCCTTTTTGTACATCAAAGTCTTCACAATTATGTGTCACATTAAAAATATATAGCACTCCAACAAAGTAGTAGGATTATAACACTTTAATAACTTATAAATATATACATCGCAACAAAAACAGTAAACACCTTAAAACATTTTTTATTAAAACAGAAGGAACAATGGTCAGTAGCGGTCTGTTGTGCGAATAGTCCCATCTACTTCCAATAATATAACTTTTATGCCCAAATTACGCAAAGATTTAGCTAATCCGCTAAAGGGGGGAGTCGCCATTTCTTTACAATAATCAATAATGAAAAATCGACATCAATAGGGTTGTCCGTATTCCCGATGCAGCATTATAGTGCAACATACACAGCACCTGGGGTGTCAAGAGTGAACAGGTCCTAGCTGCTTTACCAATGACTGACAAATGCTATATTAAACACTTACTATGTATAATACTTGCGTTCACAATAGTTTTACTTTTCAAAACAGAACAAAAGATTGTTTATTAGCATAGACAATTTCGTTTGCAAATTTAAATACTACCCTTTCTTAATGGTGACACCTTATCTGTCCTATATCCCACAATTTCCATGCGCAAAGCAAAAGAAATTCTGAGGCCCTGAAGAAATAAGGCTTACTGTGGGGTTCAACTCAATCTGGTGTTTGGGCGCTTTCATGTTTTGGGGTGATATTCTGTGACAGGGTGCAGGCACCAGAAGAATTTTAGTCTACTTCATCACATTGGAGAATGAGGGTCTGGGTAAATATCTAATCTGGTGAAGAACCATCCCTTTTTTAAACCCCATGGTGACCAACTATAGTTTATTCTCTATTTCGTTTCCTTGCCATAACAAAATAAAAGTCTTGGGTTATTTATGGAAGGGAAGACTTTTTGTTTTTTTCCAATTTTTAAAAAAAACAAAGGTTTAAGGAAAGGCAACCCTTAATGTGCATGTTTTTCACAGAAATTTGCCTTTGAAAACTAGAGGCAATAAATAAGGCCGAAATCTGTATTTTGTTTTTGGATACACATGTTATTTGTGTCTGTGTATTCATTTTTATGCATGACTTTATATGGAATGGTAAAAATAACTTATAATGCAACTTAACAGGAAAGATCACAAACATTCCAATGAGTGCTATGTCCCATGTTTTACATAAAGTAGTGTTTACCTAGAGTGGTGCTGTGTAGGACACTCTGAATGGAAATTAACCAGAACTATAACCATCTACTTCCAATAATATAACTTTTATGCCCAAATTACGCAATTACTCAATTTTCGATGATTAATCAAATGGCCTTTTTTCTGCTTCACTAGACATCCTTCATAGCCAATGACTGCATATTTTCCATTATTGAAAAAACTAAAGTGACAACTTCCTCATCCTTAATTTGTTTTTCTTTGTTCCTTAAGATGTCATCTGTGTCAACCTCTTCCGAGAATGAAGATGCTTTAGGGATTTCCTTGTGTTTCTTAATAGCATTGGTGTCTGCACACTTCTTTGTCAATTCTGTGAACATGACAGCTGCTTCATAGACAGACGATATCTTTGTTAAGTCATTAGTGTTAAGTGTGTCTGAAACTACAGTGACCTTCTCTGTTTTGTGTGTTGTTCTTCTGAGCGACAATTATTCCAGATGTTATTCTAGCGTTGTTCTAGCGTTTCACTTGCCATTCAGTGGTTTTACGCCCGCTTTTGCTGCACTGTGTCTCGTCAGTAGCGGTCTGTTGTGCGAATAGTCCCAAGGCAGCAGAACGCGCTGAGATCTGGACGGCACCCAGGTCATGTCCAGTAAGTTGCCGCACTGGTTTTGGTATCCTACAATGCTGTTCCGAAAAATGGCGTGGGGCGCCCCGGGGGGGGAGGCGGCGTGAATGGGCCTCCCCAGGTGGAGGCTCGTCTGCTGTAGTGGGGCGCCCCTTTACCGTTTCAGTTGCCATTCCGCCCGCTTTTGCTACACTGTGCCTCTTCCGCCATTTAGCTGTTTACCGCCTGCTCTTGCAGCTACAGCGTCTCGCTCACCATGTAGTTGAGTTGCTTCCACTCTTGCGGTGCAGCGATAGGCGGCTGCCACAGGACTCTTAAAATGGCGGCCGGCTCTTCGGATTTGGGCGTGGTCCACTAAAATGGCCCTGGGACACCTTGGAACTCGGACGCTTGTCTGCTAGGGCATGGGCCCCATTCCCGAAAGCGTCCCCTCAGCCTTGAAGATTCTATAAAAGTCTTGGGGTCCCCCGACTCTCGCAGGCTTCCGGTGGGAAGCGGCTGCCATGATTGCTTGCGGAATGGCCACGACGGAGCTACGAGATGGTGGTGCTCTCATGCTGACGCCAGCTTCAGTCTGAAACATCCAGAAACACTGTAGACTATCAATTCGATGAGTTCCGGTGGAGCCCCAACGTGACCCGGTAGGAAAGAACTTGCCCTCCCCTTTTTTGAGTGATGGTTGTTGTTGCCTGTCCCCTCTGTTGTCATCTAACGGAAACTTTTTTGATTGCCGAGTGAGAAAAATAAAAGGTGGGTCTTTCATCGTTTGGGAAAAAAAAAATGTTTTAATCCAATGAAAAGTGTTATTTTTAGGTCATATGATCAAGCCTTCCATCATTAGGAAACCAAAAGTAAAATGAACCAATGAAAAGTTTTATAAACAAGACACATGACCTGTTATGCGGCTTTGGGTTATAAAACGCATACAAAACTCGTTGGCCCATGAGGCGGCGTCAGTAGCGGACCGATGTGCGAATAGGCCGAAGGCAGCACAACGCGCCGAGATCCGGATGGCACCGAGGTGGTGTCCAGCAAGTTGCCGCACTGGTGTGGCCATCCTACAATGCTGCGCAGAAAGACGGCGTGTCTCCCAATCAAAATACATAAAATGGCGAAAGACGGCGTGTCTCCCACTCAAAACATATAAAATGGCGAAAGACGGCGTGTCTCCCACTCAAAACACATAAAATGGCGAAAGACGGCGTTTCTCCCACTCAAAACACATAAAATGAAGTCTAGACTAAAAGGCAATGATCATATTTTCTACTCTTGCTATAGTTGTTCATGTACTGAGGGTGCTGTAGAAAAAAATAGAAAAATGTACCCGATTCAGCAATATAGTGCAACATACACAGCACCTGGGGTGTCAAGAGTGAACAGGTCCTAGCTGCTTTACCAATGACTGACAAATGCTATATTAAACACTTACTATGTATAATACTTGCGTTCACAATAGTTTTACTTAACAAAACAGAACAAAAGATTGTTTATTAGCATAGTGATTGGAGTAGTTATATACATATTCGGGCATAGCAATAATCAGAATGTCACATTCACATGTCTGCACAGTGTTTACAGGTACTTAGTATCATTGATTTTTCATTTTCGTCCGGACCATGGTGACCAACTATAGTTTATTCTCTATTTCGTTACCTTGCCATAACAAAAAAAAAGTCTTGCGTTATTTATGGAAGGGAAGATTTTTTGTTTCTTCCAATTTTTTTTAAAAAACAAAGGTTTAAGGAAAGCCAACCCTTAATGTGCATGTTTTCCACAGAAATTTGCCTTTGAAAACTAGAGGCAATAAATAAGGCCGAAATCTGCATGCACAGCACCTGGGGTGTCAAGAGTGAACAGGTCCTAGCTGCTTAACCAATGACTGACAAATGCTATATTAAACACTTACTATGTATAATACTTGCGTTCACAATAGTTTTACTTAACAAAACAGAACAAAAGATTGTTTATTAGCATAGTGATTGGAGCAGTTATATACATATTCGGGCATAGCAATAATCAGAATGTCACATTCACATGTCTGCTCAGTGTTTACAGGTACTTAGTATCATTGATTTTTCATTTTCGTCCGGACCATGGTGACCAACTATAGTTTATTCTCTATTTCGTTACCTTGCCATAACAAGTCTTGGGTTATTTATGGAAGGGAAGATTTTTTGTTTCTTCAAATTTTTAAAAAAAACAAAGGTTTAAGGAAAGCTAACCCTTAATGTGCATGTTTTCCACAGAAATTTGCATTTGAAAACTAGAGGCAATAAATAAGGCCGAAATCTGCATGCACAGCACCTGGGGTGTCAAGAGTGAACAGGTCCTAGCTGCTTTCTCAATGACTGACAAATGCTATATTAAACACTTACTATGTATAATACTTGCGTTCACAATAGTTTTACTTAACAAAACAGAACAAAAGATTGTTTATTAGCATAGTGATTGGAGCAGTTATATACATATTCGGGCATAGCAATAATCAGAATGTCACATTCACATGTCTGCTCAGTGTTTACAGGTACTTAGTATCATTGATTTTTCATTTTCGTCCGGACCATGGTGACCAACTATAGTTTATTCTCTATTTCGTTACCTTGCTATAACAAAAAAAAAGTCTTGGGTTATTTATGGAAGGGAAGATTTTTTGTTTCTTCCAATTTTTTTTAAAAAACAAAGGTTTAAGGAAAGCCAACCCTTAATGTGCATGTTTTCCACAGAAATTTGCCTTTGAAAACTAGAGGGAATAAATAAGGCCGAAATCTGCATGCACAGCACCTGGGGTGTCAAGAGTTAACAGGTACTAGCTGCTTAACCAATGACTGACAAATGCTATATTAAACACTTACTATGTATAATACTTGCGTTCACAATAGTTTTACTTAACAAAACAGAACAAAAGATTGTTTATTAGCATAGTGATTGGAGCAGTTATATACATTTTCGGGCATAGCAATAATCAGAATGTCATGAATGATGTAATATGTGACATCATCAGCAGTGGATTGCGGGTGCACGATATATAGTTATTGCAACTAACTATATATTCGAATTTCTATGGTTTTGGGCGAGTAAATTAAGGTTTTGTAAATGCTAATTCCTAACTATATATTGTCTATAACCGATGTTTTTTTCAGTGAATATATATATATATATATATATATATATATATATATATATATATATATATATATATATATATATATATATATTACCTACTGGCGGTCGCCAGTAGGTATATATAGTTAGGATTTTTTCCCTATGGGATTTCTGAAAATTCTATGTCTAATAACTTTGGCGTTTGTGGACGGAATTGGCTGAAATTTTCAGGAAAATGGCACATTTTGTTTCTGAGCAGCCCCTGATAATTTGGGGGGTGTTCGGCAAGGGGGGCTGAGATAAAAGGGGGGTCCCAAAACGCGTTTTTCCCATGTTAATTTCCATAGGGCGGTTGGCCTCACTTTTAGCTCGAACGGCTGAATGGATTTGCACGAAACTTGGCAAAATTGTAGGGACTGTTAGCCCGATGTGCCTTTGCTAGGTCTCAATATATGTGCTCTAGTGGATTTTGAGAAATTAACGTTCAAAACAAGATATATATCTGTAACAGCGCTCCGGGCTGCGCTCCGGTCCGCTTACTTTTCGCGTAACGGAACTTTGCGATGCGAAGCTGATTGGCTCTCCGGTGTCTGTCAACATTCTAAACAGTCCGGAGCGGCCGCCATCTTGTCTCTCGGTAGGATCGAGAGACAAGAGGAGGCCAAAACAAAGGAGGAAATTACCATAAGGGGCATAGTAGATCCTCCTTGACCCCCTAGGTTTTATGTGGAGGTTTTAAAAGGGCCCAGCAGGGCAAAAAAAAAAAATTTTTTTTTTTTGCGTGGTGAGCGCCTAGTACGCGAACCGGAAAGCGTTCTGGGCAGCGTACTATAAGGATAAAAGAATGATAGACTTTTCTAATACTGTATGTTAATTGTTTGTTGTTTTTGTTGATTTTTTTATTTTTTTATTTTTAAAGTATTTTTTTTATTTTGATTGTGTTTCATAATTCATTAAACTTTCTAACATTCAATATACATATAAAAATAAATAATGTGTCAAACAATTTTTGAATTAAGAAATTACAATTTATTTTTCATTTTGTTTTTCAAAATTTAAAAGAAAATCTACTGCATCTACGCATTGCACAAGTTAATTATTTATTGTGTCGTCGTAGAAATCCATGTCATCTTGTGTCTCAATTTTTTTTTCTGTTTCAGTTTTCATGTTGTTTTGTTGTTCTTCCATTTTCAATTCTGAAAAATGAATTTTTAAAAAATATATCAGTACAGAAAGGGCATTGTTGGGTTTCAGTACAGATTGGCAGTTTGGTTATTTATATAGTGTTTTTTTCACAAAGAAAGGTGTCGCCTGCAATTAAGGTCCATAGGAGGGGGCCCCCTCCTTAGGCCTCCCATGGATGGTGTCAGGAGATATAGGGGAGGGAGAAGGAGACGCTCCCTCAATTGCAAGGAGACCATTCACAGGCACTGAGGGGGCCCATTGTCCAGCATTTTTGCGCACCCACAGTTTTAACTTTTAGACCACAATCAATTCTCACACCTATGAAGGTGTGAGATATGCGTGTGGATTTAAAGTTAAAACTGTGGGGGCGCCAAAATGCTGGACAATGGGGCCCCCTCAGTACCTGTGAATGTTCTCCTTGCAAGGGGCCACTTATGTAAATTGGAGGGGGCTTCGCGCACGTTCCTTTTTAGCCTATGGTCTTGCAAATCCTTGGAATGGCCCTGCCATAACTAAAACAGAGAAGTCTATTTTTTTCTATAAGTATTACAGAGTGATAGAATATAATTGTCAGAAATTGTTTTTCTAATTAGCTTTCAGTACAGAACATACTTAAGTTTTATAAATAATATCTTACCTTTTAAATATAAGTTGAAGTTATCAGTTGATTTTTTGTTATGCACTTCACGAAGTAGTAGTCAAAATGGGTGAGTTTCTCTCTCTTTGTATATATATATTCAGGTACATAACCAATCAAATGTCAGGTAATATAAGTAGAAAATGAAAGTAGCATTTTCATTGGTTGTCAATTCCAACACTTCAGATGTGTTTTGTGAAGTAATTTACCTCACGGTATTTAAAGAGGTCTACAGGCTTAATGACTAAATGGAATTTCAATCAAATTTGTGAAAATGAAAGGGATTGTTATGTAGTATGAGCTAATCTATATTTGGTGACCGTGTCTCCAGTCGTTTTTCTGTGAATTACTTTCCCACCTTTTTTTTGGACCGCTTTCAGGGAAGCGGTCCGGTCCGCGAACTAGGAGCGTAACGGGAGTCTACCATTTTGTGTTTCGGTCGAATTAAGATATAAAATGGAGGGCAAATAATGTTCAGAATGGGTAGAAGGGGGCAAGGTACAAGTTTTTTGACCCCCTATGTTTTCTGAGGGTGGCTGAGGAGGACCATATGTGCGGGGAAAAAACATTTTTTTTAAAATTTTTGCCGGTTAGCTTCCAGTTCGCGTACCGGGTAGCGCTCTTTGAGCGTAGTTTGTTGAAAATTACAGAAAAAAGTTAGAGTAAAATAATAATTGTGAGTGATCAGATGTAGGGTAGCTCTGAGAAGAGCTTTTGGGTTTATGGTACATTTTGGTACTTATAAGTAGGTACCAATGCACAGTCTTAAATTCAAAAGGAAAATTCTGTTGCCCTCATCTGAGAAGTGAACTCCATCTCCTCTGTAGATATCTTGCATGTAGTAACGCAAGTTATTGTTGTACAAGGAGCCCATTCCATGGTCTCTCATGTAAGCTGACACAGATTTGTTTACATGCTTCCTCGCTTTCTCAATTTGTGGACAAAATTGGTTGGACCACCTCCATTTCTGTCTTTGGCATATATTGGAATATACCAAGGCAGTTTGAGGAAAAAGTGCCATTAATTGCTCAAAGGTGTCCTTTAAAAGCATTTCCAGACCTACCCCAGTCAAAGTGCCCAAATCATTACCTCCACAGTGCACTATTAACAGGTCAGGTTTTGGCAAATGCATAACGGTTTTCACCAATGGTATCAATTGGTGACATTTTAATCCTCTTTGGCCCAACCACTTAATTTCCACATCTTGTAAATTGAGGTTAGGTAAATTTCTGTTCTCAGCATACCTTTGAGCCCAGTAGATGTAACTATGTCCAACAATCCAGACATTAAACATGGTGAGAGAAGGTTGGGCTGCAGTCAGATGAAGTGTGGTAATGAAAGGGCAGTTGAAACAGTAGGAGTTTGTAAAGAAAAAAAACTGTGGATTTCCAGTCCTAATGATTCATTAGCAGTGATTGGTGCATTTCCATTTCTGAAAACAGAAAGCTAGGGTGCATGGATGTGTTCTTTGAAAGATGTAATTTGAATGGTCAAGGAAGAAACATTTAATGAAAGATTGCACTGGATACGCAGGTGCACTGAGAGTTCAGAGTTCAATTGAAACATTGTTGTGTGAACTTGCAAACATGAGAGGTCTTTCAGGAGGTGGTTGCTAAGCAAAAAAGGCAGAGAGGGCAGAGGGGGGAAGGGTTTTGATTTGAAAAAAGTGAGGGAAGAGTTATGATTGGCTTATATGAGAGATATGTGTAATGAATATCTGTATTTCTGTGCTTTCAATAGCTGCAGCCTCTGGAGTGCATCCTCTTTGTTCTGCTGAAGACAATTTGGTGTATTTTTGAGACTGTTTTGAAACTCAAAAAGTATTTGCTAAGGTGAGAAAAGATTTATTTAATTTAGATAGAGAATAGTATGATTTAAGGAGAAAATGATGAAGAAAGCTGTGTTTTTAAAATGTGGCTTTGTCTCAAGTGATATACAAATAGATTTTGTTTCTTTGAGAAATTGTAATTGCATATTCGGTTTAGCATTCTGGCATGCAGTAACACAAGTTATTGTTGTACATGGAGCCCATTCCATGGTCTTTCATGTAAGCTGAAACAGATATGTTGTTTTTAAAAACGATTTTTGAAAACAATTACATTTCTGGATATGTACTGCTAGAGCTTCATAGGTTGTTTGGGTCATATTTATAAGGCATTTGAGTGTCTATGATGTTATTTTTCCCTTTTTAAATGGAAAGCGTTCTTCATGGGGCAAGTTTCTTGTAAATACGCTCCCACCTGTGCTTCGCAAATTTAGATTTTGATTATGGGAGTTACATAGCCAAGTTAATAATGTCCCAAAAATGATGTCAGGGCATTCAAAAAAACGCTTTCACGTGTCTCAAGGACATTTTCAGTCATTTCCTCTTGAATGTAGGTATACAATTGATTTATATGCTGTGTTTAAAAACGATTTTTTTAAATCGATTACATTTCTGGATATGTACTGCTAGAGCTTCCTAGGTTGTTTTGGGTCATATTTATAAGGCATTTGAGTGTCTATGATGTTATTTTTCCCTTTTTAAATGGAAAGCGTTCCTCATGGGGCAAGTTTCTTGTAAATACGCTCCCACCTGTGGTTGGCAAATTTAGATTTTGATTATGGGAGTTAAATAGCCATGTTAATAATGTCCCAAAAATGGTGCCAGGGCATTCAAAAAAACCCTGTCATGTGTTTCAAGGACATTTTTAATCATTTCCTCTTGAATGTAGGTATACAATTGATTTATTTGCTGTGTTTAAAAACGATTTTTTGAAATCAATTACATTTCTGGATATGTACTGCTAGAGCTTCATAGGTTGTTTGGGTCATATTTATAAAGCATTTGAGTGTCTATGATGTTATTTTTCCCTTTTTAAATGGAAAGCGTTCCTCATGGGGCAAGTTTCTTGTAAATACGCTCCCACCTGTGGTTGGCAAATTTAGATTTTGATTATGGGAGTTACATAGTCATGTTAAAAATGTCCCAAAAATGGTGCCAGGGCATTCACAAAAACGCTTTCATGTGTCTCAAGGACATTTTCAGTCATTTCCTCTTGAATGTAGGTATACAATTGATTTATATGCTGTGTTTAAAAACGATTTTTGAAATCAATTACATTTCTGGATATGTACTGCTAGAGCTTTATAGGTTGTTTGGGCCATATTTAGAAGGCATTTGAGTGTCTATGATGTTATTTTTCCCTTTTTAAATGGAAAGCGTTCTTCATGGGGCAAGTTTCTTGTAAATACGCTCCCACCTGTGCTTGGCAAATTTAGATTTTGATTATGGGAGTAACATAGCCATGTTCAAAATGACCCAAAAATGGTGCAAGGGCAATCTAAAAAACGGTTTCATGTGCATTAAGGACATTTTAAGTCAATGAGGAAACACAGGTGATGTAATTCTGAAATGAGGAAAAGAAACTTCACATTTTTCAATTACATCACTAGTGTTTCCTAAGTTTATGAATGACATTGTGCAGATGAAGTTTAGGTGTGACCACAGATTCAAAAGATGTCTGCCCTCCTTTGTTTTCTTAAACAAGTGAAAATCTCATCTGCAACCATGTGTTGGCCTCACCTCTAACAAACAAAACAGGTGATGGACCGAATGTGGATCAATGACACCCATTTACCCCAGTCCAAAGATCTGGGCCCAAACAAACCTCTAGATAGGCCACACCTTATCGTCAACCTGAATAAATCATTTAAAATGTTAGGGAGAGATTTATGATTGTTGTATGCCTGTTTTGTACCACTCTGTGTCATTTTTGTGACGCAGTGGTGGTGCAAAAGATTTGCTATGTTAAATAATAAGTAGGGTGTTAAGTTTTTGATGACTGTTATTCATTTACTGTTTGGTAATAGTGGTTAATAACATTTTTTATTATATTTTTCCACAGATTCAACTGCACATCATTTCTAAATTTAAAAAATGGCAACTAAGAATCGAATTAGAAAGGCGAGAAAACGTCAAAGACAGCAAGATCATCTATTATTGCAGCAGTCCTCTACCCAAAATACTCGTCAAATCACCAAGAAAGCTCCGGGTAAGAGCACGAAATCATTCATAAGAAATATTTGTAGTAAAAAAAGTATTTCTCCAAAAAATGTTTCAGTCCAGAAAAAGAAAAGCAATTTAAATGGAAAGGAAAGACCCATCAAAAATGTTACTGGTAGAGCAAGCGATAACTCTGTGCATGATAGTAGAAGGAAACAACAGTTTAGGGACATTCGAAAACGAATGTTCCGCAACAGGATAATAGTTAATTTATTAAAAAATATTAAGAAAGGCCAACAGAAAGTGGCATTTTATGAGAAGAAGAAAAATGTAGAGAAAATTATTGATCATGCTTTTGAAATTAAGCGAAAGTTGTTTATTTTGGTAATCAATAGAATTAGGAAACTAAACAAGGTAATTTCTGATTTCAAATCAAATAGTAGATGGAAGAGAGTAGTAAATCGTAGTAACTTTTGTGAAGTTTTTTCCGGAGAATGGATGCATAGTTCAAGTTGTGAGGCATTTTTTAATGAGGAGAGTTATTTTCAGGATAATGATTTGGTGTTTGCAGTTGACACCAGTGGTCGAGCTTATGAAGTGAAGGATGGTTGTCCAGTTGAAAAAGAAAAACTTGTGACAACAGAGACAGACGAGGTGTTAGGTAATGAGGTTTTAGGAAGACGTCCTAAGGGTCCTGTGTACATTTGGAAGTGTAGTTCTATTTGCAGTGTGCGACAGGTTTCCATCAATTTGCTTTGTGATTTTATACGGACATTTAATAAGAAAAGTTTGAAGCAGAAAATGAAGTTGTTGCAAGATTTAGATCCTTGCAGAGTGAGACAAATGACAGGTTTGCGTGGTCATTCACTGGCTTGTCTTTCCAGGAGAGTATGCCAGAGTGTTTTTCATCATTTCAGGATGCTAGCAGTGCATCATAATAAAGTGAGAAAATTAGTGAGAATGTTGTATTATGCTAAGAGTCCAGCAATTATGCTTAAACAATTATGTGCTGCTCTTTTGCATGGTTCTGAAAGAGATGTCAAGAATATTTGTGAAGAAATTGAGTTTTGTTACTTTGGTAGTAAAGATGAGAATGTTCAAATTGACCCAGAAGTAGAGGGTAATGTTGAAGATAATGTACAGGTTTCTAGTACAGATAAATTTCAGAAGGAAATTGCCACGTTTCAGATGAAATCAAGTGAGAGGCCTAATTTCACTTGTGTGTGTTGTCGACGCACTTATTATAAGAATCAGACTAAGTTAGTGGATTTATATGCAAAAAGTGAAAGGGAAAATAATAGTGAATGGAAGGATTTTGCCACATACTTGATGGTAGAAAATTATTTTGATTTGGGATCGGATCAACGTGCATGTACTTATTGTTGTAACAAATTAAACCAAAACCAGATGCCTGCTAGGGCGGTTCATAATAATCTGGAATTGGTTGAGGTTCCTTCTGAATTGAAGGATTTAAATACTTATGAATCTATTTTGATTCAAAGTATCCATCCCTTTCAGGCTATTGTAAGAATGGAGCCAAAGACAGGGAAGTTGCCTCCATCAGATTTACAGAGAGGATTAAAGGGAAGAGTTGTTTATTTGCCTCTAGATTTGAACAAAAACATTAACACAATTGGAGTAGAAAAAGTGGAAGAGGAACCTCTGGTTATCTTGGTTAATGGGGTTCCGACAAAGAATAAGAAAATATGGCAAGATTTAGTGGATGTTAGGAAAGTCAAAAAGGCAACATTGTATTTGAAGAAAAATAATAAGTACTATATAAATGTATATGTTGCAGAAGAGGAAGTAAGTGATGAAGAGGATAGCGATTTGTGTGCTGGCCAAATTGAGCAAGTAGAGGCCTCTAAAAGTGAAGAAATATATGAACATTATAGTGTTCATCCTTTGCATTCCAAGGAAGTCATGGGGAATGCAATTGAGTTGTTTCAAATGAAACAAGCCAAAGGGAGTACCATTAGTGTTTGGGAGGAAAGTTTAGAAGCTCGGTGTTTCCCACAGCTATTTCCAACAGTTCAAGGAGGAAGATATGATGAGCGACCTCATCAAATTCCTGCGTCTGAATACCGGACTTTACGATTGTATGCAGAAGATCCTAGGTTTCGTCAATGCATTCCCTATTTGTTTCATCTCCTGTTTGAAAGCGATCTGTCTGGACTGTCATATGCAGTGAACCACATCTTAAAAAGTGGTATACAGATGCGAAACATCTCGGCAAGTGACTTTATGCATAAAGTCAATGTCCAAGACAGTATTTTCGATTCTCACCTAATTAATCTCATGGCGTGTCAGCGTGGTACTAATGAGTACTGGTACCGTCGTCATGGTGATTTAAAATGTATGCTGAGGAACTTAGGAACTCCAACATGATTACTTACTCTGCGCTGTGCCGAGTATGGCTGGGAAGACTTACTTGAATTTCTACGAGAGGCAAATGGAAATATTGAAAACATTGAATTCAAGACACCTGGAGAACTGTGTTCTTTGGATCCAGTGAATGTATGCAGGTACTTCAATCATAGATTTGAAGCTATGATGTCTTTCATCACAAATAAGAAGAATCCACCTCTTGGAGAGGTGTTGGATTTCTTCTGGAGAAAGGAGTACCAGCAAGAGGTGCTCCTCATATACATATGTTGCTGCGGATCAAGGATGCACCTAAATTTGGAACAGATCCGAATGACTTAGTGATGAACTTCATAGAACAGTATTCTACGTGTGCTGTTCCAAACGCAACGGAGAAGAAAAGCCTAAGAGAACAAGTTCTACGTTTCCAAAGCCATCGTTGTGGAAAGTACTGTCGTCGTAAATTCAGAAACAAGGACAAGTTCTACACCAAATGTCGTTTCAACTTTCCACGACCGGTGATTTCTAAAGGAAGAGTGAACAGTTTGATGTCTTCGCTGCGACATAATGTGACGAGGAAATCACCCAAAAATACATACAATTTGAAAAGGAACGAAGAGTCCAAGTACATCAACGACTACAACCCAGTGATTTTGTCCATGTTGAATGCTAACATGGATATACAGTTTGTGGCTGACAACTGTATGGCTGTGGCTCGGTATGTGACATCTTACATCACCAAAAAAGAAAAGACAGAATTGAAGGATATGTGGGAGGACATTTCCCATGAAAAGAGCCTCAGCAAGAAGTTGTACAGTTTCAGTCTGAAGATGTTGTCGCATCGAGAAATCGGAGCTTACGAATGTTCTGACCGGTTGTCTTCAGCAAGTCTCTATGCCAAATCCAGGAGTATCGTTTGGGCGAGTCTTGGTCTTGCTGCAACGCGAAATCGAGTTCTAAAACCTGTCCGGGAAATTGAGTATTTGACAGAAAAGGAACCAAACAGTACCGACATTTTGAAGACCAACATGTTGGATACATATTATCCAAATCGAAGCAGTCACCTTGAGAATGTTTGTCTATATGAGGTTCTCCAAAATTAAATATTCAAGAGGAACATCAAAGAAGATATTGAGAAAGGAGTGTATGCTGTAATTGGAAGTGAGGGATGTCTGGTCAAGCAAAGAAAATGGAAAGGGGCGACCAATCGGTCCCCCCGAACGTATGGTGGAGTACCACGATCCCCCCGGGAAGCCATCTTGGGCGGGAGGCGGGTCTCGGCTGGTATGCCCGAAGCGGCGTAGCCGGGGCGCGCCTTTTTCCCGCCCTAGAGTGGGCTGGCCTAGACACCAACGCGGCCGGCCACGCCCTCGGAGGCAGGCGGGGGCGGGTTCACGCCCACCCTGAAGACGGATAAAAGGAGCGGAAGCCAAGAAAGCATCCTCTTGTTCCTGTGCTCTGAAGCTGCACCTCCCCGCTGCACGTGAGCTCGAGACGGAACGAAGAGCAATTTTGAGCGTTGTAATCTCTCTTTTTGTCTTATAGATATCCCGTCTGAGAATGCCCAAGAAAGTAGGAAAGCGGGTTGGTACCGAGGAGATGCTCCGCATACTCATGAAGGAGATAGCCGATCTGAAGAGAAAGGTGGAGGCTAAAGACGGGGAGGGAGGACCGAAACGGCCTTTACAGGGAACAATCCCCGGTGGAAAGAGCAAGAGGCCCAGAAGGGGAGCACTTGGGGGGGAGACCCCGGTTCCCGAAGCGCCACGAGAGGAGCCAACCCCGGCGCCAAAGGAGGGGAATCCAATCCCTGTGGTAGTCACCCCTGCGAACAGGGAGGACATGCCCCCCGAGTTAGCGGGGCAATTGGCAGCGTGGTTGGGAAACGATAGCGAGGGCGCCACGGCTGACGACGCCCGGGCAGTGATGAGGCAACTGCGGGAATCTAGGGAGGCTGTGAAGGCTCCATCTCCTGTTCCCCCGCAGGTCCCGGCGGTGGGGAGTACAGCGGGCCCAAGTTCGGCGACAAGCGGGGGGTCTACTTCAGGTAAGCGGCCATTGCCGATTGCGGGGGGGGACTCTGCACCTTCTAGAAAGGAGAAGATTGCCCAGCACGTTCCACTAGAAGTCAAGGAATTGATTTGGGCAGATAAATATGTTAACATGTTTTCATTGCTTACCGACCATTATGAGATCGAGCATGTAAGGAGTCAAAAGGAGCTCATGCATCCCAGTGTTTGGCGCGCAAAAATGGCCGCCTTTAAGGTGGACGAAACCATTGGTACTTGGGGCAGAGCATGGGGAATTTTTACTTCCATCATGGGGGAGCGCAGACCTGAGTTGTTGACCGAGTTACCCATTTATCAGTCACGTATTATGGAGTATTCTGTGGCATATGGGGGCAATCAGTGGTTCTGCTATGATAATCTGTTTAGAAAAGCTAAAGAACACAACCCGTTGTTGTCTTGGGATTGTTACGACTCTGTGTCTTGGCAAAAAATGGAGAGTACAGGGATGTTGAAGGTACCATTAGTGGGGAGTAACGGGGGGGAATCCTCCCGCCAAAACTCTGGGACGCCCTTTCGGCCGGGTACAGGTAACGAGTTCCACACGAAGCCGAATGGCAACACAGGAAAAAGGGGGATCTGTTGGAATTTTAACAGGGGCAAATGTACCAGGCCCCAGGGGTCATGCAAATTTAGACATGAGTGTGGGGGGTGCGGGCAGCCATCCCATCCTGAGTCCATGTGCAGAGCCAAAACGGGTGATAACGGTGGTAAGGGAGGCACCAAACAGGTCTAATATAGTCCGAGGGGCGCCTTTACCGACTCCGATTGATACCATGGCGATGATTCCTTGGCTCAGCGAATACCCAGATCATGCCTCCGCTGGGGTGTTACGGAACGGGTTTTCATATGGTTTCCGCATCCCAGTGGGGGATTTTCAGGGGGTACCGGACTGTAAGAATCAATTGTCGGTCTTACAGCACACGGCAGTGGTGCAGGTAAAGATTGGGAAAGAGGTGGCTCGAGGTCGTGTCGCCGGTCCATTCGATTTGCCACCAGTTCCTAATTTCGTGTGTTCTCCTCTAGGGGTGGTTCCCAAGAAGGACCCGGGTGAGTTTCGGCTGATACACAATTTGTCAGCCCCACATGGTCTTTCCGTGAATGACGCGATAGACCCGGAAGTATGTTCGGTGCGGTACGCATCTTTCGATGAGGCCGTAGCCATGTTGAATCGCCTGGGGCCCGGGACGCTGATGGCCAAATCGGACATCGAGTCAGCGTTCCGGTTGCTCCCGGTACACCCAGACGATCAGCGTCTCCTTGGTTTTCAGTTTCAGGGTCGCTTTTACATGGATAAATGTATGCCAATGGGATGCTCGATTTCATGTGCTTATTTCGAGAAATTCAGTTGTTTTCTGCAGTGGGTTTTCACAAGAAAGACAGGTTTTCAACATGTTATGCACTATCTCGATGACTTTTTGTTCCTGGGGGCAGCCGGGGATTCTGAGTGTGGACAGGCCTTATATGAATTTTGTGTCCTAATGAATCAATTCGGTGTGCCATTGGCGCCAGGTAAGACGGTGGGTCCCTCGACCTTGATTGAGTTTCTGGGGATCGAGCTCGACTCTGTGGAGGGTTGTTTTCGTTTACCTAAAGAAAAAGTGTTAAAATTCAGGTTATCCCTTGAGACATGTATTAGTGCAACGAAAGTGAACTTGCATCAGTTGCAACAGGTGGTTGGTCAGTTGAATTTTGCCCTAAGAGTAATGCTGATGGCACGCCCCTTTTCCCGCTCGATTGCACAGTCCATGGTCGGCTTGAGGGAAGGACATCACCGTACGAGACTCTCGGCAGAGGTTCGCCAGGACATGCGCATTTGGATTGCATTCCTGGCGGATTTCAATGGTCGAATTGTCTGGAATAAACCGGCAGTGTCTTCCGAGGAGCTGGGGCTGTGGACAGACTCGGCGGGGAGCGTGGGTTTTGGCGCCATATTGGGTACACAATGGTCGGCGCAAAGATGGCCGTCATGGTGGCATGAGTGCGGGTTGACGAGTAACATTGCTTTTCTCGAACTATTCCCTATTCTGGTAGCCTTGAAAACATGGCCAGAAGGGTTTAGGGATCACTCCGTGGTGTTCTGGTCGGATAACATGACCGTGGTTGAGTGTATCAATAGTCAGGCAGCACGTTGCAAATTGATTCTGAGGCTGCTCAAAGAAATTGTGTTGCTGTGCATGCAACTGAATGTACTGTTTAGGGCGCGACACGTGCCGGGGATAATGAACCAAGCGGCTGATGCGCTCTCTCGTTTCCGTATGCAGGCCTTCTGGGGTTTTCTGCCCACAGCGGACCCGGTGGCGGCACCCTTTCCCGAAGCTCTCTGGTCTCTCGGTGCCCCAACTACAAGACCTCGTGGGAGAGAGTTTAGCACCCCGGACGAGGAAGGCATATGAAGGGGCGTTCCGTTCCTATTGGGCCTTTTTGGGTATTGCCCGGAGGGAGCTTTGGGGTCTGGAAGAATGTGTAGTAAGATTCCTGCTCTCTTTACATCACGCAGGCAAGTCAGTAGCTACGGCCCAGAGGCATCGGGCCGCCATTTCCTTTATGGCAAGGGCTCATGGGATTCAGGACCCGACAGCGTCTTTCGTTGTGCAAAAAGCGCTACGTGGGTGGCAACGCCTTGAGGGTCGCAGAGTAGACGATAGGCACCCGATAGGTCTGGATAGGTTGGCCCTGTTATTATCCGTGCTACCGGTAACATGTTCATCCCAGTACGAAGCAGTGTTGTTCCGAGCCGCATTTGCATTAGCATTCCATGGGGCTATGCGGGTAAGCGAATTAGTGGCAAGGAACAAGCAGGATACGATGGGGGGACTGTGCCGGGAACACATTCAGGTCAGGGAGGAGACAATGACGGTCTCGTTTGTCAGGTCCAAATCCGATCAAGATGCGATCGGGGACTGCGTAATAATCCAGAGGATCCCCGGGTCTGCCATGTGCACTGTGGGGTGCGTAGAGGAATATTTAGCACAGAGGGTGGCAGCATGGGGGGGGGACCTTGTTAAGACACGCTGACGCCACCCCACTGACGAGGTTTCAGTTTCAGCGGGTGCTTGCGATGTCGATTTCTGCCGCGGGCTTGAACCCCGGCGACTTTGGGACCCATTCCTTTCGGATAGGGGCTGCCACAGAAGCGACAGCCAGGGGTCTGAACGTTGAACAAGTAAAACGTGTGGGGCGTTGGTCCTCGAACTGTTATAAGAGGTATGTGCGGTTGCACATGTTGTGAAGCTGTTATGATGTACTCACGCTTCTTGTTTTTGTTTGGTTTTCAGTTGCGCAAGCCTACGAGGCGGGGCGGACTGTCCAGTCGACCCGACACCAGGGGGCCAGCGGTCAGACATTGCCGGCTGTGAAAAAGGAGGTGTGGGTCGTGGGCCACTCTTACGTGAGGCGTGCCGCTGACGTATTCAAAGCAGGTGACATGATTCACGTGGCTGGGGAATACGGGTACAGTGTGTCCTTCTACGGAAGGGGTGGGCTCTGTATTGACCAGTTTCGCTCATTTTTCGAGGGTTTGTTAGGGCGGACAAGGTCACCGCCGTCTGTAGTCATAGTACATCTTGGGGGCAATGATTTGGTGACCACTGGTAGACGACTTCTTCTTGAGGCGATGCTTTCCACGGTAAGTTGGTTGGCGAGAAGAGTTCCAGGGTGCACAATTGCATGGTCCCATATGATCCCACGGAAAGTGTGGCGGGGGGCTATTTCTGTTTCTGCGCTGAATCATTCAGTAAGGAAAATTAATAATAAAATGAGTAGATTGTGTCGTTCAAGTACACTGCATTCTGTTTCGCATGGTTGTATTAAAGGGGACAGTATGTATCTGGGGGACGGGGTTCATTTGTCCCGGGCGGGGAACGAATTACTCATAGGAGACTTCATAGCATGGTTAAGGAGTTTACAGCATGACCTTTAGGTAGGAGTGTTGTGGGGGGTCCGGATAGCCGGTCAACTATCCGGCCTGTGGCGGTAAGGTCATGATCGGTGAGCAGTAATTGGAAGATCCCTATGAGGGGGCGTCACCCATTACGGATGGGAGCGCGCGGGGGAGGTGGCCAATTGGCCCCTCAACGGGGAGGCGGTCCTGTCTAAGGAGAGGCCGCCGGAAGGAAAGGAAAGGTGGTCAAGGCCCCTTCCTGGATAGGAGGGGCTACGGCCCCTCCTGGGGAATTTCCCGGGGCCAGGACATCTGCGACGGCAGATGGGTAAGTTGTGTGGGGTGCGGGAGGGGGTTTACGCTACCTTTTAGACACCTCACACGAGCCCTCGAACGACCGTTAAATGGCGTCGAGTTTATTGGGGCCCCCGTCAAGTACAAAGGGAAATTGGTAGATGCACTTGAGGTACGTCCCGGTGCGGTCGCCCCTCTCACAAGTGAGGGGGGTATTTCTGGTTTAGGGATCTGACACCGGTTACGACCTTGCCGTTGGCCCTTAACGTTAGGATGTACAATTTCAAGTCAAATGTTTTGTAGGATGTTAGATCGGCTAGGAGAACCTTTGTATTAGAGATCTGTTAAGGTTAGCCAACATCGTAATGTGGAAATGAAATTGTACATTATATGAAACTGTTATTTTAATGTTTTCTTTTGTTTCATATTTTAATAAATACGGCCGGGAAGGGTGACTCCCTTCCCGCCTTCCAAAAGTTCAAGAACTGTTTCCGGTTTCCCAAATTCTTGGGGATTGTGTTGAGAGGGGGTGGCGGGTATCTCGGCCATATGCCAATTAGTTAACCATCGAAAATTGAGTGGCGAATCTCCAGAAAAAAAGGAGTTTTTCTATTTAGCACTTTTGCAACTTTTCAAGCCTTGGCGTGCAGAAGAGGAACTGCTTGGAGATTTCCTCTGTTACGAAGACTCTTTCACTGCTGCTAAGGAGACCATAGAATGTCCTGCTTTTCCCAAATATCAAGAAATGTTGACTTTGGAAATTGAGCAGGAAGCAACGATTGCAGCCGAAATTGCCAGAGACAGTTCTCAGGATAGTCAGAGTTCTGTTTCATTGAGTCAGGATCCACTAGGAGGACCTATTATCGAAAATGAAGCTGCCACTGCTATGAATGAAGTGGAAAGAGCCATAGCACATGCTCAGGAGGATTCAGTTAACTTAGAAGACTTGGAAAAACAACTCAACGTTGAGCAGAGGAAAATATATGATGAAGTTACCAAGCAAATTGAGCATGGATTAAGTCATGAGAAGAAAGAGTGCTCATGTACATCGTTGAAGCCTGTCCGACTGTACGTGAGTGGAGAAGCGGGAACTGGAAAAAGTTTCCTTATTAAAGCAATTTCTTGTTATTTGCAGGAAAGGACTGAGACATCGTTGTCTTGTGTTGTTAACGCTCCTACTGGACTGGCAGCACATAACATTAAAGGTATTACTTTGCATCGTCTACTGATGCTGCCAGTGGAGCATGACAACAAATTACAATACCACAAGTTATCTGGGGATGCTTGTTGTGAAGTTTCAAGAGTCTTGAGGAAAATGAAACTTCTTATCATTGATGAAGTAAGCATGGTTTCTAATGTCATGCTTGCCTTTGTGCATTTGAGAATGCAAGGAGTTCTTAAAACTGAGTATGATGTGTTATTTGGTGGCAAACACATCATTGTTTTCGGAGATCTTCTGCAGCTGACACCAGTAAAAGGTCAACCTGTGTTCAAAATACTCACGCATGAAGATACCAGGAAGTGCCTAGGGAGCATTGGCAACGTCAATATATGGTTAAACTTCAATTATGCTGAACTGCATGAAAATATGCGTCAGGCGAAGGATGAAGATTACAAGAATATTCTACAAGATATTAGAATTGGAAAAGTGACCGAGCATGGGAAAGAAGCTTTAAATGCACGATTACTTTCAAATTTATATCCCGAACAAGACATTGTGCCTGAGAATATTTTTCAGAAAATTACTGAGAAGAAATCCGGAATATGTTTGATGCCAACTCTTGCAGAATGTGCCATCTTCAACAACAAAATGTTGAATTTAGAAAAGCAAGAGATTGTGAAACTTGAAGCTATTGACAGAATAGAGCATATGGGATCAACAATTATTTTGTCTGAGAATTTGAAATCAAAGCTGGATTCATTAGAGAAGACTATATCTAAAACAGCGGGTTTTGAAAAGACTTTGAATGTGTGTTTAAATTGCCGAATCATTTTGAGAAGGAATTTACATGTTGAAAGAGGTCTGGTAAATGGATCAATGGGTAATGTTGTGGATTTTGAAAAATACCGAAATAGAGATGGAATTGAATTTTTAAAAATTAAATTTGATGGTATTGAGGAAGTACAGCTAATTGGTCATTGTTCTGCTAGGTTTTTGCTTGTTAAAGACTTATATGTTCGCCGTAAACAGTTTCCTGTTTGCTTGGCATATGCGGTGACAATCCATAAATTGCAAGGTTTAAGTGTAGATAGTGCATTGGTGAATATTGGCAGTTCTGTGTTCAAGGAGGGTATGGCATATGTGGCATTGTCACGAGTTAGAACTTTATCGGGATTGTACTTGATTGACTGTGATGTCACAAACATTTGTGCGGATCTAGATTGTGTTAAGGAAGACAATAGGTTGAGAAAAGAGTATGCGCCACATTTGCCTCAATATCCTTTGTTTGAGAAACGTGTGGTAGGCCGGAAACGAAGAAATATCAGTAATAGTAGGGAGGTTGTAGCAAAAAGACCAAAAGTCGATGAACCGAAAATTGTAAGCAGAAAGAAAGTGGATTCTGTTGAAGATGTTGTCGGTTTTCAATTTGAAAACAGTTCTGGTGTCAACTGCTATGCAAATGTAGTGGTTAATGTTCTCTTTTCACTAGAGAGTTTAAAAGAACAGATTGTGTTGAATTCAGAACAAAGTTTATGCTGTTTGTTGAATTCTGTTTTCGAGAAATGTAGCACTGATCGAACAAAAGTAGAAAGTGTGTCTGAAGTTCGTTATCTGTTAGATGAATGTTCAGGTCAAACAGACTTCTCTGAAAATAATCAGCAGGATTGTCAGGAGTTTTTAATGTATATGCTTGATGTATTGCAAGATGAGGGTGTAGATGTAGATCACCTGTTTGGGCTTTCTTATCAATGGCAGCATGACTGCGAGAACTGTATGGTATCAAGTACTACTAGTGTAGACTCAGAAAGATTTATATATTTAACTTTGCCAGACAGTAAATCAGTCTCCTTTGATAAGCTAGTAAATGCAGCTGATCACAACATGGAGTGTAGCCAATGTAAATCTGAAATGATGTCAACATTATGTATACGAAGATATGGCCAGTATGTCATTTTAATGATCCAACGATGTAGGCCTGATGGATCAAAATTGTCAACTTTAATAAAAAAATTTGTTGCTTCTCAGCTGTCAATATCAGGAAGGACTTTTATAACTGTAGCAATTATCTATCACGATGGTCCTTCAACAACATCAGGACATTACACAGCTTATTTAAAGTCTAGAAACGGCTGGTCATTCTGCAACGATTCTGTTGTAACTTTAAAAAAAAAAATTGCCGTTTGACCTTAAAAATTCTTACCTGGTGTTTTTAAAACCAAAATTTTAAGGAAAGAATCTTGGGATTTCCTCTGAGGAATTGCAAAAGGTTCATGAAGTAGAGGGAATGTAAGTCTGCAATGCTGTCTAGATTATTGGTCCAAAACTTTTAATTATAATGTCAATTTAAAAATCCAACTATATAAACCTGATGCAAGTAAGTCTGCTTCATAGTAAGCTGAATCAGTGTCATAGGAAAAGGAGAACATGAGTGAGAAAGAAGGGTAAGATATTAGTAGTCCAGGATTGTGAAAGTAATCTTAAATGTTTTCTTTTTGAAAGTTGCGAAAATAGAAAATGACGGGATTTCATTATAAGAATTACAAGAGTTGAAAAACGCTGCAACATGATTTGGCCAAGGGGAAACATGTGGCAAAAAGTGAGAAGTCTTTTATTGTATGTAACATATTTTTCAAATCGATGGAGGTTTTCTTTCAGAAAGTGGCGGGCTGAAAATATTTATAGCACAACAGAGTGTACGCTGTTCATAGGACATCCTTCGACGTTATGGAAAGTAAGTTAATTTTAAGGAGTTTTGAATTCAGATTTCTTAGGTTGTATGGGTTTTTTAAACACAATCATTTTGATTGTGTTTTTTTTCCCCGCTGTTACATGATGAATACCTTCAAGTCACTGATTTAAGTGAAATTTGATACATTCTGAGAACAGCAAAAATAAACCATTTAACATGTATAATTAATGTTCTACTTTTTGTACTTATGATATACATTTAGAAATGTGAGGTAGATATGGAGAAACTGAGGCTTCTGTAAGTGTCAAAGTTAATGCTTACAGTGCTGCACTTCTGGGTACTGTTTTTGTTTGAAAACTGAATAGGCCTCACCTTAAAGAAACCCCTTGAAAGGACACATCTTATTTGCATCCTGAAACAATCATTTAAAATGTTAGACACAATTTTATGATGGCTTTACATTTTTTTTGCGCTGCTATTGCATCACTATTGTGAGACATCAGCAGTGCAAAAGATGCACCATGTTCCAAAATAGGCCTCACTTCATCAGCATCAAGATACTGTTTGTTTAAAATATATATCTTTAGGATTGTGTAGGGGACGTAGAGCAGCAGAGGCTTCTGTAAATGTCAAAGTTGTTGAAAAACTGTTTCTTCTTCAACCTTTTCCCTTGTCTTTTCAAATTTTTAAATACATGTTTTAATATTTTTGAAATGTTTGTTCTCTCTTTTACAAATTGAAAGTATGAAAAAATATTTGAAAAAGTTAAGAAGAATTATAAGGTAAATGTTTTCTACTCTTTTTACCTGCAATCCACTGCTGATGAGGTCACTGACCATGTCATGAATGATGTAATAAGTGGACATGACTTACTTCATTGGTAGGCCTTCACATGTATTAATGCATACACTGCTGCACTTCTGTGTTCTGTTTCATATGCTGGACTACATCTGCACTATGAGATACCTAAGCAAAGGCAACACAGGTGATGTGATTGTGAAATGAGCAAAAGAAACTCCAAGATTTTCAATTACATTACTTGTGTTTTCTAAGTTTACGAATGACATTGTGCAGATGAAGTTTAGGTCTGTCTATGGACACAGTAGAGGTCTAGCCGTTGTTCAAGAGTGAAGTGGACATGTTTTACTTCAATGGTAGGCCTTCACAAGTATTATCTCCTTTGTATTCTTCAACAAGCATAAATTTGATATGCAACCCTGAGTAGGCCTCACCTTAAACAAACTTTTGGAGAGGACACACCTTATCGTCATTCTGAATCAATCATTTAATCTATCACATTTAACATCTATTAGTTCTACTGTTTCATTTCTTGAATCCTTACTTTCCTGCGTTTGCTACTTCCCTTATTCCTTTCTCTATTACTTAATTATTCTACTCCTTCCAGTATATTTCTCAGTCCCTCTCTTCTCATACTTCTTCATTCTTATTCACTCATTCTGTGTCTATTAATGTTACTGTTTCTGAATGATCTCAAAAAATTTTTTAAAACAAGAACAGTAAGTATAAGGGTAGGAAACAGACAGTTATGTTACAAGAAAGAAAGCTATAGGAAGTAAACAAAAGATACTGTTACTCGCAATCCACTGCTGATGATGTCACTGACCATGTCAAAAATGATGTAATATGTGATATGATCAGAAGTGGATTGCGGGTAACAGTATCTTTTCTTTACTCCCTATAGCTGTCTTTTTTGTAACATAACTGTCTGTTTCCATCCCTTATACTTACTGTTCTTTTTAAAAAAAAAAAATTTTGGGTCGCTCCCGGTTCGCGTACCGGAGTGCGAACTGGGAGCGAACTAAAAGAAATAGAGGTTGGCAGAGTTTCAAAAATTCTACCATTTTTTTTTATAATGGGGAGGTAGTTCTGAAAAGAACTTTTTTTTTTGGTTTTTGTTGTTTTAAATTTTTTTTATTATTTTTCTGAACATTTTTTATATTTTTTTTGTATTTTTTGAACATTTTGTAATTTTTTTGTTTTTTGGGGGGAGGGGGGAAACAAAAATGATTCATTGAAAAGGGCTCAACAGGAGCAACGAAAAAAAGAAGAATTTATTTTTTGGGGCGTTTCGGGCAAACATGATTTTGGATAGCTTTCACTATAAGAGTAATGCTACTTTCTCTATAGCATATTAATTGGCTGCACCGCACGCACACTTGCTTTACTTCCCCAAAGTCCATTTGAATGTTCGGGATCACCTCCCTCGCCTCTGGTCCCGATACTTCTTGCACAACAGATCTTCTCGCCATTGCCGGGGGATTTTGCTGTTCATCGCGAAGCTGGGCAGCACTACAATTGTTTGGGTGCCACCTACTCATATGCCTGTGCATTGTGTAATTTCCGAAGGAGTATTTCTTGTCAGTGCCCCTTGAAAGTCGTTCGCCGCAAATACGGCAATACACATATCTGGCATTGACTTTTTTTTGTCCTTCTGGAAATTTGAAAAATTGCCAGATATAGTTTTCTTTTCTATTGTACCGCCTGGGCTCCTCTGGCAAATATTCAGGCTCTTCCTGCTCTTCCTCCTCTTCTTGATCTTCCTCTTCTTCTATGGAGACTTGAGCAGGTGGTCCTCTCTTCCCATTAGGAGGTGGAGGTGGTGGTGGGGGTACACTAGCTGAAGCAACTACTGAAGCCATTTGTGAACAATGAAAAAGGGTCTTTCTCTCACCAAGATGAAAGTCAGAGTGAGGAAAGAAGAAGGGGTTTTCATCATTTGGGAAAAGCAAAAGTTCTAAACCAATGAAAAGTGTTAATTTTAGATCACATGACCTAGTATTACATCATTAGGAAACCAAAAGTGAAATGAACCAATAAAAAGTGTTATTATCGAGTCACATGACCTGCTGAGTTTACGTTTCGCGCTTTGCTCCGCTTTCCGGTCCGCTAACTTGGCGCGTCCAATGACGTATTACGCGACAACGCAAAACGTCATGCTAACGTAACAGTTACGCTAAAGGAACGTTTACCGGTTCGCGGACCGAGCCGCGGCTTTAAATTGAGCTAACGGGAAGCTGACCGGTTCGTGGACTGGGAGCGAAACATACATTTTTTTTTAAAAAAATGGATAAAAAACATGTAAAATATATTTTAAGATTTAAAGAAGAATACATTTTACAGCTACAGATATTAGCATTTAAAAAACCATTGAAATTCAATGAAAAAACCATAGGTTATAGACCATATATAGTTAGGAATTAGCATTTACAAAACCTTGAAAATTCACTGAAAAAACCATAGGTTATAGACCATATATAGTTAGGAATTTGCATTTAAAAAACCTTATTTTACTCACACAAAACCATTGAAATTCCATATATAGTTAGTTGCACTAACTATATATCGCGCACCCGCAATCCACTGCTGATGATGTCACATATTACATCATTCATGACATGGTCAGTGACAACATATGTTTGGCTTATTTGGTTTACTGTCAGTCCCTAGTCTAGTGCACACGGAGTGCCGGGGCTTGTAAATACAAATGCCGCTTGTGGGCTTGCAGCACGCATTGTGCCACCCACACGAGCGACCTAGTAAAAGTATGTCTACAGGTCTCTCATTGCGAGACCTACGTGCAGTCCCGTACTGTCACGCGGGCTGCGCAAGTACGCCTACTTCCCAGCCCTCCAAACCTTCCCTTAACTTCATATTAGTCACCCCTATGGTAGGCCCGAGGGCAGGGTGCATTGTAAGTGTAAGGTAGGACAAGCCTGACGAAGTTGGCGTGTCCTGATAGTGAACTACCGCCATGTTCGTCCTTCACTTTCGTAAGGTCGCCTGCTCTCCATTAGTTAGAATGGGCTGCCGGGATTATTAATGGTATGATCCTAGCTAGCTCGGGGAGCATGGTGCAATGTCGAGTTTGGTATCCCTGAACTCAGAGTTTGATAACGCATCCGTTTGGGTGGATGGTTTTTGGACTCTGGGTTTGAATATAGCAATTTTAGAAAGTGACTATTTTCTTGTCAAACTATTTCTGGTTTCTGCTGGTTTGGTGTGTGTGTGACAGGGGCTGGGTGGCTCCAGAGTTCTGAAGGAGTCAGTGTGGGGTGAGAGGTACATTTGCCTTGAGAGTAGGGGAAGAGTAGCTCTTGATGGCCGGCCCTGCCCGATACAATGCTGGCTCCACCTCCCGCCGAGCGACGGATAGCTCTGCTCCTGCCAGTGACAATACTGGCTCCACCTCCTACTGGGTGTCTGAGGACCTAGCCCTGCACCGTGAATCGGCCAGGTGTCACCACCTGGCTACACCCACCACAGACCCGGAATGAGGGGGAGTTTCCCTGCATGGACAAAGGGATCAAAGCCGGAAAGGAATATAAGAGAAGGACCCCTGAACGAAGAGTTTAGATCAAGTCTGACAAGGAACACTGAACCAAGGACAAGAAGCCTGCTGATCCAAGGACTTGCCTACCCCTTCTGCCAGTGTGCTGTTTGCTGGGGGGAATCCTGCAGTTGCTTCTTTATTTTTGCCAATGAACCAGGAGAGAGGAACTGAGTGTGTACTCTGGAACTTTGTTAAGGAAATCTCCAAGGGCTGGAAGAGTGCCAGCCTCCTGTTAAAGTCACAGGGCTAAAGGACTTCACCGTTTGCTGAAAGTGCTTGTTGCTGGACCCTAAAAGTCCAGCACCTCTGTAAGAATCCAGCAATCCCGACACCGACGGACGTCGCCGAATCCAGCTCGACATCGTGAGTACGGCTCCAGTGTCCCGCTTCCTCGACGCCGGCTGCCGGGCCCGATCGATGCCAGTAGCGACGCCAGTGAGTAGTGAGTTCGGCTCCAGCTCCAAGTGACCTCGTGTCTGCACCACCGCTGATCGCATCGACTTCAAGCCCTCTCAACGCCATGAGCACTGCTCACTCTTGCAACATCATCATCGACATCGACGACTACTGAGGCCGGATCGACACCAAAGACGCGACGCCGGATTGCTCGACGCCACTGATCTTCGTGTGCTTTATTTTCCCAAGGTACTGTGTTGTTGGGGGTCCGTGGGAATCTAGGCACGACGTAGCGCTCCTCGCGGTCGACGCCGAACCGTTGGATTAACTTTGCCTCGAAGTCGTGTGACTCCCGTGTGAGTTACATTGTTGCCGAGAACTGTGATGTAAAGAAGAAGAGTTGCTTTTGTGGCTAAAGACTTTTTTGTGCTAAGAAGAAACTACGCTTGACTTATTATTTTTCCTTCCACGAGTATTTATTAAGATTGTGGTATATTTTTGTCGTTATCTGGTCTTGTGCTAAGCCTTATATAAACATTCGTATTTTTATAATACTACTGTGTCGTGTCCATTTGTAGTGTCTTCACTTTATTACTGTATGTGGTCGTAAATGCTTAATGCACTGCCTCTGAGATAAGTCTATCTGCTTTGCCAAGCTACCGAGGGGGTGAGCAGGGGTTATCTAAGTGTGTGATCCCCTTGCCCTGACTAGAGGAGGTGAGTCCCTATTTGTCAGAAGTGTATACCTCTGCCAACTAGAGACCGCCGAGTCTAACATTGGTGGGTCAGCGGTGGGATTTGAACTTTGTGTTTACGACCCATGTGCAGTGATTAGTGTGCGCTACATAGTGAAAGCAGACCATGGCGCAGCCACAAGCTATTTTTGGTAGGATTCTATTTTTGTTCTCCGCTTTTCTGGAGCTTGATTTTTGAACACTGCCAGTTTTGACCATGAGTGATGCCGGAGTCACTACCCCTTCTGTTGTTGTGGAGGAATTTGATAGAGCAAAGATAAACAACTACAAGCTACATGAGCTGAAATCCTTTTGCAAGCAGTTTAAAGTTCCTACACCAGGCATCTCCAAGGAAGGGGAATATCTGAAAGCCTTGGAAGCCTGGTTAGAGGCCAGAAATCCCTCTGATGCGGTGGTGGTACCGCCAGTGGAAGGGGAGGAGGAGGCGCCGGTGAATGGGCCCGTGTCTCCTCCCGGGAGAAGTGTTTCCTCCAAAGGTCTTTCTCCCAAAAAAAGAGAAGAAAGGGCGAAGGAACAAGCCTACAACATGGAAATGGCAAAACTTAAAATAAATGGGCAGTTGGAGTTAGAAAATGCAAGAGGTAGGAGAGAAGCTGATCTGGAGATCAAAAGGTTTGAGTTTGAAAGAGAAAAGTTAGCTTTGGAGCATGACACAAGGTTGAGGGAGATAGAGCTCCAAGCTAGAAGTTTAGAAGCGAATCCCTCTGGTGGCAACATCCCATCTGTGCCTGCAGAAAGTAGGTTTTATTTTCCCAAAGATGTGATCAAAGATTATCATAAGAATGAAGATATTGGCCAATGGTTTAAAGCGTATGAGTTAGCATTGTTGGCCCACCGGGTCCCTGAGAAGGATTGGGGAGCGGGGTTGTGGGGTCACTTTGTGAATGAGGGGAGAGATACCCTGTTAGATATTCCTATGGAGGATAGGATGTCGTATACTCATATGAAGGATGCTTTAAAGTTGAGGTATGGCCTGACCCCGGAGAAGTACAGACAAGCTTTTAGAGAATGTAAGAAGTTGCCTGGTACAACGTGGGTTGAGTATGTGTCGTATTTTTGCAGAGCCATGGATGGTTGGGTAAAGGGCAGCAAAGTGGAAAGTTACGAAGCTCTTTATGATTTGTTTGCTTGGGAGCACTTGTCGAATAACTGTTTTCCAGAGCTGCGACAGCACCTTATTGATAGCAAGATATCTAATCCTAGAAAACTTGCTGAGGAGGCGGACCGCTGGGTCAGTACCAGGGTCCACAAGGGTCCAGTGGGAGACTCAGCCAAAGGTGGGCAGGGTCCCCAGCAGAAGAGTGGGGGGACAAGGGTAAACAGAAGGAGTCCCAGAAAGAGCCCCAAAGTAATCCCCAAGGGAACCAAGGGAAAGGTTCCGAGCCTCCCCCTGTGAAGAAGCCAGGGGCCCGACAGGTAAACCTGTTCATAGGGGCCCAATGACCTGCTATGTTTGTAAGCAGGTAGGACATCGTTTTTACGATCCCCAGTGTACCATGAGGGACTCGAATGCACCACCACGTGCACCCCCCGTCAGTTGGCGAGTGTAGCTCTGGGAGGGGAAGAGATGGTTGCCCATGGTGGGAGGGGTCCTGCAGAGATGTCCCTGACTCGCTAGGAGATATGGAAATGGTCCCGCCACCCCCTCTGCCTAGTAACACTAATAAATATAGACAGTGGGTGACCATTAATGGCCATAGAGTGGAGTCCCTCAGAGACACCGGAGCGAGTGTGACAGCTGTCAAGTGTCACTTGGTGTCCAGAGAGCAGGTGGTTCCCCACGCATTCTACCCCGTGATAGCTGCCGACAACTCCCAGAAAGAGTGTGAGGTAGCTCTAGTTTCCTTTGAATGGAGGGGAGTTGCATGTACTCTTCAGGTTGCTGTGAGGCCCGCCATGCCTGTTGATTGTCTCCTGGGCAATGATTTGAAAGACTCCCCTTGGGCTAAGGTGGAGCGAGCATCGCATTTGAAAATGTTGGGTGTGCCAGAATGGATGTGTGCGACCACTCGATCGATGACAGCGAGTAAGGGTGTTGATAGGGTCCCGGAGCCTGAAACGACGGCCCAGGACCCAGCTGGAAAGAGAAGAGGCAGGAGGCGCGGGAAACCGGTCCCCACTGTCCCCGTGGTCCAGGAGGAGGTAGACCCAGAGGGGGATGCCCTGGAGCCCACAGGGGAACAAGTTGCTGAACTGGGAGACCTGCCCGAGCTGACCCATTGGCAGCAGGATGGTGGTCCCTCCAGGGAAGAATTTTGTGCCGAACAGAAAGTGTGCCCTTCTCTTGTGGGTATGAGGCAGCAGGTCTCAGCCCAGACCTCAGGTGATTAGTCATGATGGCATTTTGTCTACTGGGAGAACGACCTCCTGTATAGCGAGCCTAAGGCTGCTGAGCCTGGGTCAGCCTGTGTGCTGGTGGTACCCCAGCGCTTCAGAGCCTTCCTACTGGGTTTGGCTCATGACGTTCCATTAGCTGGACATCTGGGGCAGGACAAGACCTATGACAGGCTTGTCACCCATTTTTATTGGCCTCAGATGAAATGGGATGTAGACATCCATTGTAAAACCTGTCACACTTGCCAGGCAAGTGGGAAAAGCAGAAGGAAGCAGAAGGCTCCCCTCCAACCTTTTCCAGTCATCAGTACCCCCTTTGACCGGGTGGGGATTGATATTGTTGGGCCCCTGGGCCCCAAGACAGCCCTGGGCAATAGGTTCATCCTGGTCTTGGTGGACCATGCCACACGGTACCCGGAAGCCATCCCTCTCCGAACAGTGACGGCCCCCATGGTGAGACGGGCGCTGATGGGTGTTTTCTCCCGCATGGGGTTCCCCAGAGAGGTGGTGTCAGACCGGGGCACCAACTTCATTTCCAATTATATGAAGTCTCTGTGGAAGGAGTGTGGGGTAACCTACAAGTTCACCACACCTTACCACCCTCAAGGTAATGGGCTGGTTGAGAGATTCAACCGGACCCTTAAAGGCATGATCATGGGTCTTGAAGAACCAATGAGGCGTAAATAGGACGTCCTCTTGTGATGCCTGCTGTTTGCTTACCGTGAGGTGCCACAGAAGTCTCTAGGGTTCAGCCCCTTCGAGCCTTTGTATGGTCAACCGGTAAGAGGACCTTTGAGTCTGGTCAAAGAAGGCTGGGAGCAATCTCCCAGGAAACCTCCCCAGGATGTATATAGTTACATGCTGGCCTTTAGGAACCAGACTCGGCGCGTCAGAGATCTTGCTCAGGCAAATCTGGAGGCCAGCCAGGAAGAGATGAAGCGGTGGTACGACCGGAATGCCACTCTGGTCAAACTTCAGCCTGGTCAAGAGGTTTGGGTCATGTCCCCTGTGGAACCTTGTGCGCTCAAGGACAGGTGGACTGGACCATTTAAGGTTGTGGAGAAGAAGAGCGATGTCACCTACTTGGTGGACTTGAAATCTCCCAGGAAACCCTTGAGGGTCCTGCATGTCAACCGTTTAAAGCCCCACTTAGAGAGGTCCGAGATGGGCATGCTCCTCGCTACAGATGCCGGAATGGAAGAGGAGAGCGAGCCTCTTCCTGACCTACTGTACGCAAAGGAGCAAGACGGGTCAGTGGATGGTGTGGTCCTCTCTGACACACTACCCTTGAACAGCAGCAAGATTGTCGCCAATTGTTGGGACAATTCCCTGATCTGTTCACCTTGATTCCTGGTGTCACTCACTGGTGTGTCCATGACGTCGACACCGGGGACAGCCCTCCTGTGAAGCACAAGGCTTACAGGGTGACTGACAAGGTCAGAGCTTACATTAAGGAGGAGGTCTCCAAAATGTTTGCCTTAGGGGAGGTTGAGTCCTCTAGCAGTCCTTGGGCCAGCCCAGTGGTCTTGGTCCCGAAGGCTGCAGCGCCTGGTGCTTCACTCAAACTACGGTTCTGCGTGGATTACCGAAGACTCAATTCAGTCACGAAGACTGACGCGCACCCCATCCCCAGAGCTGATGAGCTCATAGATCGGTTGGGAGCTGCCTGGTACCTTAGTACGTTTGATCTGACGTCTGGCTACTGGCAGATTGCCTTGACTGATGGGGCAAAGTAGAGGTCCGCATTCTCCACACCAGATGGGCTCTACCCGTTCCGGGTTATGCCCTTTGGGATGAAGAATGCCCCTGCCACCTTCCAAAGGTTGGTCAACCAGGTCTTGGCTGGACTGGAGGATTTCAGTGCCGCCTACCTGGACGACATTGCAGTGTTCAGCGCCAGTTGGGAGGAACACTTGCGCCACCTCCGGGAAGTGTTGTTGGCCCTGCACAAAGCAGGCCTCACAATCAAAGCCAGTAAGTGCCAGATTGGGCAGGGCAGGGTTCCGTGGTGTACTTGGGGTACCAAGTAGGGAGCGGCAAGGTGGCCCCCCTGCAACCCAAGATTGATACCATCCTGGCATGGGCACCGCCCAAAACCCAAACGCAGGTGAGAGCCTTCTTAGGACTCACGGTTACTACAGGAGGTTCGTCAAGGATTACAGTAACCTTTTGCACCCCTTGACGTTGCTGACTTCCAGGAAGCAGCCACGAAATGTGATTTGGACTGACGCCTGTCAAACGGCCTTTGACACCCAGAAAACTGCAATGTGTACGGCACCCATACTCCAGGCACCCGACTTTTCTAAAGAATTTGTTGTCCAGACGGACGCTTCAAAGCATGGCGTGGGGGCTTTTCTAGCTCAGGTGAATGAAGAGGGCCGAGACTTACCCGTAGCCTTCATCAATAGGAGGTTACTTCCCAGGGAAAAGAGGTGGAGTGCGATAGAGCGAGAAGCATTTGCTGTGGTCTGGGTGCTGAAGAAGCTAAGACCCTACCTGTTTTGGACTCAATTCCGGGTTCAGACAGACCACAGGCCCCTCAGATGGTTGATGCAGATGAGGGGTGAGAATCCGAAACTTTTGAGGTGGTCCATTTCCCTACAGGGGATGGACTTTACGGTGGAACACCGCCCTGGTACAGATCACGCCAATGCTTATGGTCTGTCCAGATTTTTCCGCCTTAGTGATGAGGACTCCCTAGGTTAAGGGTAGTTCTCCCCACATTTCAGCTGGAGGCGACACGTGTTAGACCTGACATCATTGGCTTGAGTCTCTCCTCCATTTTTTTCTGTTTGCCTCCTCTGTTTACGATGTTTTGCTGGTATATCGCTCTGGGCACTGTGCCACTGCTGATCAGTGCCGCGGTGCAAGTGCTCCCTATGTTAAATTACTGTATTGATTGAATTCCATGTTTGGCTTATTTGGTTTACTGTCAGTCCCTAGTCTAGTGCATGCAGAGTGCCGGGGCTTGTAAATACAAATGCCGCTAGTGGGCTTGCAGCACGCGTTGTGCCACCCACACGAGCGGCCTAGTAAAAGTATGTCTACAGGTCTGTCATTGCGAGACCTACGTGCAGTCCCGTACTGTCACGCGGGCTGCACTAGTACGCCTACTTGCCAGCCCTCCAAACTTTCCCTTAACTTCATAGTAGTCACCCCTATGGGAGGCCTGAGGGCAGCGTGCATTGTAAGTGTAAGGTAGGACAAGTCTGACGAAGTTGGCGTTTCCTGATAGTGAACTACTGCCATGTTCGTCCTTCACTATCGTAAGGTTGCCTGCTCTCCAAAAGTTAAAATGGGCTGCCGGGATTATTAATGGTATGATCCTAGCTGGCTCAGGGAGCATGGTGCAATGTCGAGTTTGGTATTCCTGAACTCAGAGTTTGATAACGCATCCGTTTGGGTGGATGGTTTTTGGACTCTGAGTTTGAAAATAGCACTTTTAGAAAGTGACTATTTTCTTGTCTAACTATTTCTGGTTTCTGCTGGTTTGGTGTGTGTGTGACAGGGGCTGGGTGGCTCCAGAGTTATGAATGAGTCAGTGTGGGGTGAGTGGGACATTTGCCTTGAGAGTAGGGGAAGAGTAGCTCTTGATGGCCGGCCCTGCCCCATACAATGCTGGCTCCACCTCCCTCCGAGCGACGGATAGCTCTGCTCCCGCCAGTGACAATACTGGCTCCACCTCCTACTGGGTGTCTAAGGACCTAGCCCTGCACCGTGAATCGGCCAAGTGTCACCACCTGGCTACACCCACCACAGACCCGGAATGAGGGGGAGTTCCCCTGCATGGACAAAGGGATCAAAGCGGGAAAGGGGTATAAGAGAAGGACCCTTGAACCAAGACTTTAGATCAATTTTGACAAGGAACCCTGAACCAAGAACAAGAAGCCTGCTGATCCAAGGACTTGCCTACCCCTTCTGCCAGTGTGCTGTTTGCTGGGGGGAATCCTGCAGTTGCTTCTTTATTTTTGCCAAGGAACCAGGAGATAGGAATTGAGTGTGTACTCTCGAACTTTGCCAAGGAAATATCCAAGGGCTGGACGAGTGCCAGCCTCCTGTTGAAGTCACAGGGCTAAAGGACTTCACCATTTGCTGACAGTGCTTGTTTCTGGAACCTAAAAGTCCAGCACCTCTGTAAGAATCCAGCAATCCCGACGCCGACGGACGTCGCCGAATCCAGCTCGACATCGTGAGTACGGCTCCAGTGTCCCGCTTCCTCGACGCTGGACGCCGGGCCCGATCGACGCCAGTAGCGACGCCAGTGAGTAGTGAGTTCGGCTCCAGCTCCAAGTGACCTTTTGTCTGCACCGCCGCTGATCGCATCGACTTCGAGCCCTCTCGACGCCGTGAGCGCTGCTCACTCTTGCAACATCATCATCGACATCGATGACTACTGAGGCCGGATCGACACCGAAGACACGACGCCGGATTGCTCGACGCCGCTGATCATCGTGTGCTTTATTTTCCCAAGGTACTGTGTTGTTGGGGGTACGTGGGACTCCGGGCTCTACGTAGCGCTCCTCGCGTTCGACGCCGAACCTTTGGATTAACTTTGCCGTGACGTTGTGTGACTCCCGTGTGGGTTACATTGTTGCCAAGAACTGTGATCTAAAGAAGAAGAGTTGCTTTTGTGGCTAAAGACTTTTTTGTGCTAAGAAGAAACTACGCTTGACTTATTATTTTTCCTTCCAAGAGTATTTTTTTAAGATTGTGGTATATTTTTGTCGTTATCTGGTCTTGTGCTAAGCCTTATATAAACATTCGTATTTTTTTAATACTACTGTGTCGTGTCCATTTGTAGTGTCTTCACTTTATTATTGTATGTGGTCATAAATGCTTAATGCACAGCCTCTGAGATAAGCCTATCTGCTTTGCCAAGCTACCGAGGGGGTGAGCAGGGGTTATCTAAGTGTGTGATCCCCTTGCCCTGACTGGAGGAGGTAAGTCCCTATTTGTCAGAAGTGTATACCTCTGCCAACTAGAGACCGCCGAGTCTAACACCCCTGATAATACTGTTGCAATTGCCGCAGTTCAAGCATGCTCTCGTGCCTTTGTATGTTTGGATGTCAGATGGTTTGTTCTTCAGTATTTCTCCTAAGTTGCGAGCTCGTGTGTAAGCAAACAGGGGTGGACTCTCAAAGGATTTTTGGAAATCTAGTTCCAACTTTAGTATTGTCCAGTTTTTAATAATGATTTTCCTAAACCTTTCGCTTATTGTAGAAAATTTTGATACAGCTACAATCCTTGTCTCCTCCTTTTTGGTTGTTGCCTTTAATAATTCTCTTCTTTCTATTGCATCAACCTTCTTTCGTGATTCCTCTATGATGTTTTTGGGATATCCTCTGTTTGAAAATCTCGTTGCCATTTCCTCCATTCTGGATTCCACTTTAGTCCTGTCCGAAGTAATGCTTTTAACTCTCACCATTTGGGAGAAAGGGAGATGTTTTTTAAGACTTGGCTGGTGAAAGCTCTAAAAATGCAGCATATTGTTCCTATAGGTGCTTTTCCTAAATATGTCTGTTTCGAACCCTTTGTCTGTAATTGATACCTTCACATCCAAGAAGGTTGTCTCAGAAATGTCCCAGGTAAGTTGTATCCGGTCATCTATGTTATTGAATCCGCTGGGGCAGATTTTAAGTCCTCTTTAGATGATTTCCAGATAATGAATATATCATCTATGTATCGCACTAAAAGTTTTACATTGTCACACCATTCAGTTTTTGAAAAGATGTTGGTTTCTTCATAATCCTGCATGAATATATTGGAGTATACGGCGCTGCCGAATTTCCCATTGCTGTTCCTGTTAGTTTGCTGGTACCATGTATCTATATATCGGAAGTAGGTCTGGTAGAGTGTAAACATCATCTTGCTATACGACATAGAAAGATCACCCCGTTGTGGCTCTAAGCGAATGGGGAAGTGGAGAGACTGATGAGAACCCTCAATTGGGCGCTGCGCATCGTAGTAGACAGCGGTGAGGATCCAGAATCAGCCCTTGACAAATTCCTGGGGGCGTATCGTCAAACTCCTCACAGCACCACAAAATGTGCCTCCGCTCACCTGCTGTTCAAGAGAGCCCCCCAAGACAGCATCCCGTCGGATCCAAAATGGGCGCCTGGGACAAGGGATGATGAGGCTGTCCAGGCAAGGAGAGAGACCACGAACCGGAAGGAAAGTGAGGCCTGTAGAGCACAGGAGTCAACACTTAACATAGGAGACTCGGTAGTCATCAAAGACAGACACCCCGGGTGGAAGTTTCGAACACCCTATGAACCTGCGGTCTGGGTTGTGAATAGAGTCCAATGGACCATGGTGACGGCCCGGAAGGGACACCAACTCGTCACCCGCAACATATCCAGTTTCAGGAAGGCCACGAAAATAAATGGAAGCTGACCCTGAAGATGAAGTACCTCAGGACACAACACCAAGAACACCCCTCTCGGGGTCATCACCAGAGTGGAGTCCAGCCGTGGAGGTGTCCTGATCACTGGATCAAGAGACAGGGGCCAGTCCCCAGTCAAACAGGCAGACCCAGGATAGTAAAAGGGCCCAGGAAACCTCGGCTGGGGTTATAGTGTCTCCCTGTGGCCGAAACCAACGATACAGCCTCCGGCCCAACCCGGGTCCTAGCCAACCGCTCCGAGATTTTGCCTGTGCATTCCCGTATATAAACCCTTTTAGGATCAGGTAAGTGATAGGTAGGGTGGTGGTAGTGACACAGCACATTACATACAGGTACCAGAACTCCCTCATCACGTGCTGCTGAACTCCACAACTGTCTGCTAAGGCCTAAACCCATTCTGTGGTTTCATGGTCTGCTGCACGTGGTCCATGGACCATGGAGGCAGAGTCCTGAATGGCCCATCCTGCACCACATTCACCTGGAGTTCACGCCTGCCTCTACAGGGGCTGCCAACAACCTGCTTGATTGAAGAATCGGAATTTCTTCTTGAGGTTGAAAAAAACAAACTTAGTATGTGAGGAAGAAAACTTCTGCTACCATTGAGCGTATTTAAGACTATTTAAGTTGAATGTATTGTGATATCTGGTATTCGCTTTGATATAGCCACCTGCAATTGCCGGGACCGGAGGGCAGAGACCCTTTGTGAAGTGCTTTGGATGCCATGGCCAAATCAACAAGGGGGCCCTGGACGCTGCAGCAGGTAAGCCGCTTTGAGGTGTACCTGCTGTGGCACTACATTTCTCTCAATCCCATGCAGCAAAACCAGCATCCTTGCAGTTAGCCCTCTAAATGACCAGTGTTTGGATCACCTTCGAGTTATAGGGAAAATAAAGGCCAACCAGCCGACTCATTGAGGTGAAATAATTAGTACCATGGAATAATTTCTAACAAGAGCAGCAAAAGTCCTGACTACGGAAATAGAACTTATGCAACACTGCCTTTCTTTGGGGGCGGGAAGGAGGGGCCTGGAGGCTAATGCTGTCCCTAGTATCAGTGCCCCCTTTGATTACTGAAAGTTGTCTAAGGCAAATTGCTGTACTTAGCACATCTGTTGAGAACTCTTTTGGCTCTTATGAGTCCAATAGAACCATCAGTAAAGAGAAAAAGGGGTGGACCTAAGAAAAAGAAAGTCCCTATGGTTAAGAAGACTTTAAATCCAGAGAACATTTTTAGAGATATTCCGAGACACAGTACTTTTTCCAGTCATGATGATATTTTATGCAACAAAATGGAACATATGGTTATGTTATTGCTGCAGCCAAATCAGAACAGACTAGAGAAAATTAAAGAGAGTCTTTCTCTCCTCATCTCATGCTCAGAGGTAGCTAAAGATTTGAAAGGTGGCCAGGGCACTCTGGGATATAGTGGTATACAAATCCCTCCTATAGCCTTACAGCAGCACCTAAGGTCAGTATGGGGGTCGGAGAGTTATAAACAGAGGGAGGTAGTAGAATAAACACCTCTCAAGTAAACCTCCCACTAATTCCTGCCAGGCTTAGCTCATCGATACAGGCATTCTATATTCAAACAAATACCCCCGGAAGCGCTGCCCTAGATCAGGTGATAAAGGGGTCAGGTACATCCGGCAGATGAGGCAATATCACCGAACATCAAAGGACAGAAGGCAAGGGAGGGAAGGGTGTTGCACAAGGTAGGTCTAGGGGTCAAATGTTGAATCTTCCCCTGCTGCTTGCCCACATGGCCTAATACTTGCTAACATACCCGAAAATAAACCATATGCAGTCAGACACTACAGAGCAGTTGATAAAAATAATTACCCATTGAATACCAAGGAACACTAGGGTGTCTCTAGCTATGTATTGACACATAATTATGGGCAGGAGAGCCTTGTGAATATATATGACCCACAAAACAATATGTGGTGAGTGAATACTCGTCAATTTTGATGATAGGCGATTTGTGGAGGATTTGTTGAGAAGCCTATTCTTTACCCCCCAATAGGCACCCAAATCCATGTACCTCAACCTGGGCTTTTTGTACCAACCTGCGCCCCCAGAAATTAGAGAGAATGGGTGTATCAATAATATTGGTGCCAGTTACCTTCCCCAATTTAATCAGCGAAACACTGATTCCAATAGGTATGGTGTAAGTACAATAGATAGATTTGAGCAATTGGAAGGTTTGGAATCCTGTGATTGACTGGATCATCAGTTTCAGCTGCCAAAGGAATTTGGATAGTTGAACTCTACATAGTAGCATCACAGAGGGAGCAAAAATGGAGCAGAGAAAGACCAGAACTTGAGAATGATAACATGTAATATTGCTGGTCTGAACTATAAAATGGGCAATCCAGATTGGCTAAGGGCAGTAGCAAGGTTCGATGCATTATGCTTCCAGGAATTTTAGAAAATCTGCCAGGTTCTTTTAGATGGGTACTGTTCAAACCAATTGCTCAATTCACTATGAAGAGTAGGAAGAGCCCTGGTAGCCAATACAGCAAATGTAAAGGTTCTAAATTTTTGGAATGAATCACCCTACTATCACATTCTGCTGTGTGAAGGTCCAAAAAATTGGGACAGCATTTAAATAACTTATAATAATAACAATTTTGATGGCAATATAACGAAAGTGGTCGGAGCACTAGAAAAAGAAATATATTCTTTGCATGAGGCACACCCTAAACTGAGTTACATAATTTGGTGAAGCAATTTTAATTCACATATCTGTGATTTATTGTACAAACCAATTTGTGGGCTGATTGATCAGGAAGGGAATGAGATCCCAAACTTCACTCACAATCTTCATGGCAACGCACTCAGTAGGATGCTAATTGTTAAATACTTTAAAATTATGAACCCTTCGACTTTCATTTGGGTCGGTTGCAAAATAGGTTTGGGTGCCAGGATAAGGGTTCTACCATTGACTATATAGTGGCATCTAATATAGTGGGCAGCTTGCTGACTCAAGTGGAAGGGAGATGTTAATTTGTTTGTAATCTTGCTGCCCTCGTCTTCATGATGGCTTGGTAAGCTACAAGTAAGACACCTGAGGATACGGTACCAAAACCTCCTCTAACAAGGAGAAATGGTTTTATACTAAAATAGGATAGGGTAGATAAGGAGGCCTTTCTACCCATGCTCGTGGCCCAAAGACAGAAATAATGATCTGTTGGGAGACTAATCATGACCCGGGTATGTTACTACAAATTTTAAAGATCTCCTGGCCAAAATATAATCCAACTTGTGAGACCATGTTCTTTCAATCCCACTCCAGAGTAAGGTGGTTTGATGCGGCTTGCTCCCACGCTTTAAAAAACAACATGCATTGAAGATGATTCCTAGAGATAAGATCCTGGTTCAGAGCGTGTGCGCACAATATAAGGATGCATGGAGGTTGAGGCTAAGAGATCTTAAACAGAATGCTTGGGAGAATTTCAGAATGACAACACTAAGGAAAGATAGCAGAGATTTCTGGAATATAATAAAAGATCCTTTCTTGAAAGAAGAAAATGATCCTTCCTTTGATGTATATGTAGAAGAAGATATCTGGGATGAAAACATTTTGAAAATATTTGGGATGATAGGTGAACATTCAACCCTCCCCCACTCACTCAGAAGCCGATAGCTCAGGATGGCAGCCTGGTCTTTGAAATGGTGGAGGTAAGGTATGGTTTGACTCAATGCAGCAGTGACAAAACCCCCGGTCCAGATGGGGTTCAAATATATTGTTTCATGGAAGACCTGGACTTACGGGCTCCTTTAGTAACCAACATTTGTTATGCTATTAGTAAAGTGAGACCTCCGGAGTCATGAGCAAAAACTATAATAATCCCCATTCACAAGAAATGTGATAAGGCCTTACCCAAAAATTATACACCCATCTTCTTGCTGGAGAGCACAGCTAAATTGATGGGCCGGCTTTTACTGAATAGATTAGAGGAATGGACAGAAGGTAGCAAAGCCCCTATAAAGACAAAATAGGAATTTAAAAAAGGGAAAAGGACATTAGCTCAATGCCTTAAGCTAAATTTGACATTTGTCAAGTACACAGTGGAAAATAATGGTCAACTTTATATGGCCTTTATGGACCTCTCAGCAACATTCAACTGCGTAACCCACTCAAAATGATGGCAAACAATGGAATATATGGGTATAGATACAGCTATTGTTGATTTCATCCAACAGATTTACTCTAAGGCTACTGCTTGTGTGTGATATGGGAAGAATGGAGAGTGCACTAGGTCTTTTGGAATTTGTTGGGGGGTTAGACAGAGCTGCGTCCTGGCCTAGTTTTTATTTTTATTACATACTAATGGAGTGCAGGCTGCGCTGAGAGGGGTAACCAGAGACGCTCCACATTTGAATTCTATCTCACTCCCAACAATTCTCTACACAGATGATGCGTGCCTTTAGCAAAAACTGGGAGGGCACTGCACATACTGGTTGAGGAGGACACACAATTTATGCATGCTTTGGACCTATTGGTCAGTGATTCCAAATCCGGTGTAATGGTGACAGCGGCACTTCCAAAGAAGCTCCCAAATTTTTGATTAGGTTCATGTAGTATGAAGGTTGTGAATACATTTTCCTACCTGAGTATCTTATGTGACAGAAAGAACTTCTAGATAAACATGTTAACCAGTAGAGAACTCCAATTGGAGTAGAGTATAGCATAAATGTGTTTCTTTCGTTAAAAAGCTGTGATCTAAACTCAGTCCTACAATTTTTCAGCTGTATACAGATAAGACTATTTCAGTAGCCACAAATGGTGCAGGAGTATGGGGTTATGTGGCAAATTGACTCCTGCAGCAAAAAGAAGATGCCTTTTTTTAAAAGCTGTTAGCTCTTCCAAGCAGTTGCTAAAACTACATATATCACACAGTGATATTTATTGTGGCATTCTATATGGCGCAGGACAACAGTTAGCCTGAATCAGATTGTTCTGAAGGATTCTCTAGAGTTGTAACTCAACTAACAAAATGATGTGGCTGAAGTATGTTAAGCATACTTTTTGAATTCTTCGTCTGCTAGATTTGTGAAAACACTTCTAATTGTGTGTTCATCTCTAAAGCTAGGATCAAAGAAATTCTCTGAAGGAAAATGAAGTTTGATAGAAGGAAGGCCAACAGCAACAAAGTAACTGTGAATCTGTATCAATTATCCCCCATAAATCCCCAGATTCTATGTTCTTACATAGCAACTGTGTCTAACCCCCAGCACGGGTTCATTATAATTAGGTTTCATTTAAACGATATTCCTTTGTTGTTGAGATATCCCAGCAATTAATATTCTATAGATGAATTGACCTTCAGCCCTGGTATGGGATGTCTTCAAAGACAGACTTGTAGATACTCTTTTTCTGCTCCCTCTATACTGTTCAAAGGAAGAGATTTAACATTCCTTTCTTACACATATTTTATGAGTTGTAGACCTGCCCTTCACTATACTACTTTCAAATGCTTGGTGATCCTGTGGTGTGTTTCTCATTGGTGTAATTCTTTTGGGCTGCTTTGAAGAAAGGCAAGTTCAGTTACTTCATGAAATGAGATTTTAGAGGTTTTTTTTTTATATTTTAAGAATCGGAGAGGTCTAACTTTACCAATAGCATATTTTATTGATTGGTCTTATGGATGAAATGTTTTTTTAATATTGTAAGTCGATTCTTATAACTTATTTATTGTTAGTTTTTATTCTTACATGATATCCTGTTCTTGTACTTGATTTTAATATAAATTTGTATTGAATCTATACTTTACATGCTATAACATTTTGTGAGTATTGACTGACTGACAGGGAAATATTGAAAGCCACTATGAGACATTCAAAACAAGACTAGTCTGTTGTTGGCATATGAGTGCAACTGAGGAACTACTTTTTGTGTATCACGGCTCAACCTCCCACCTGTCTGGTATAGTGGTCTTTGCAAATGATCTCATTATTTGGCAGCACTTAGGAATCCAGAATGGTATTTAAGATCTCATTCAGCCATGATTCCATGCTCTTCTGAGTTTAAGGTTATGTGAAATGATGAGTAATTTCTATAGCTAGATGGTGCACAAAGTATATTTAAAAAAGCAGCAATGAATGGAATGCTTGAATTAATCTCGGCCACTGGTGATTAATCGGGTCCTGTTCCTGGTCCAATGGTATTTTGCACATCATGCCACCTAAGTTTGGACTCAGCTGTATGCAAATCAGTTTTGACCCTGCTCTAATAGGAGCATTTAAATATGAACTGCCAGGCCAGGTACTCCCTGACCTTGAACAAAAGCAACTCAAGATCGGGTTCGCCCTTAGTAGAGCTTATCAGTTGGGTATAGCTTGGTTCCATTGACACTGAGTGCATGAGCCCCACTTCTGGGCATATCCATCTCATCTAGAGCATCGCATTGAAATATATAAAAATATGCATAGTGAGAATTAGCAGATCTTGTTTTGTGTTGCATGCATGATAGCTTGAAGTGTGTGATGTTGGATTAGTTGCTTAAAGGGGAGTAGAGTACGAAGTCTTTGAATGCGGATGAGGTTTGAGGAGGTGACTTTGTTGTGATGAAATGGTTGAAACATTGAAGTAGATGATGAATGCTTTCAATATGCAGTCACAAGTACAATGGAGGTAAATGATGGGCTATAGTCTTGCATGTCAAGGCATGGTGTTTAGAGTACCTGGTGCAGAGTCTGAGGATCTAGAAGTTGTTGCATTGCTTTCAGATATTAAGGGTTATCAATGCCTGTATTAGGCTTAGATTATATTAGGATTTCTACAAGATAACTTGAATACTTAGCTTACTAGTAGGCTGTACTTTATAGTGATTTGATTATTAGATTAGATACAGACTGGGTTCAGTGCTCCAGAAAATCTTTAGTCTATGTTGCAAAATATAGATTTAGTAGTCCTACTTCAATTTTGATGACTTGGCCGCTTTGAAGTGTATCTTCTGTTTTAATGAAGCAGCATTCCAAAGTGTTTTAAATATTTTCTTTGCTCAGCTGTGTCCTATCTTTATTTCAGCCTGGAAGGGGAGTTTGGATGAGTCCTAACTATTCCAGGATAAAGCATGCCACCTACTGTAGGAGAGGGGTTGTGATATCTTGGGAAAGGATTTTTTAAAAATAATTTCCCATAGAGTATCCTTGCAGATGTACATGTGTGCTAATAAATGCAACATTATATCATCATGCTTTCAACGATTTCTTGGTGAGAAGGAAAGAATTGTAAAGAAATCAGGCCTGGGATAAATTTTAATTTTACTGTTAAAATTCCTGAATTTGATGTTTTAAAAAATGTGTTAATTTTCCCAACGTTTCTAATTAAGAGATTTTGTAATTTTTTTTACCTTGTTCACTTCTCATGATAACATGTCTCACAAAATGCCACAGTAGAAAATGTCCTGGCAAGGATCATTTTCTTTTCAAACCAGTCTCCTACCAGTGTCCCACAAAACTGTTTAACATCAAGCATTTGCAATTCAATAGGTCTCTCATTTACGTGACTTTGGTCTACTGGCACTGTAAATGACAATAGCTTAAATTCTCACAAATGTGAGACCTATTGAATTGCAAATATTGTTTGTTTCCAAGCGCCCCATGTACTAGCACTTAATGGAGGCCAAGCTCCTTTCTTTAGACAAGCCACATTTAACAAAAGGGGCGTGCCCTCTGTTAAGTGAAAACCCGGCATGGGGCGCTTGGAAACAACCCCCCAAAAAATACTTGTTAAGCAATAGGTCTCGCTTTTGCAAGAGTTTAAGTTATTGTCATTTACAATGCCAATAGCTCAAACTCTCCTAAATGCAAGACCTATGCCTTTGCAAAAAAAGCGGACGCCATTGTCTCGGCTGCTTGGAAAGTAAAAGTGCACATGGTGCCTGAATGTAAGGAAAGCACGTTGTTCTGGAAGTAAGACAAAACTCACTCAAGAAAACAATGCTTAAACAGTAAATAACACAGACAGTGTAACAACAGAAGTAAAAGGGCCAGTCCTCATGGGAGGTTACAAATAAAGACAAGGCGGTACTAAGGGGGGACTAACAAGCCGAGTACCGAATCAGATGCCAGCATTTACAAAGGACAAAGGCACAAGCCAATGGAAAATATGGGCAGGGAGTTGGCGGAGCTTCAAGTGCATACTTTAATACTGCATGTCTTGCAGAGCAGGCATGCACTGCCCAGTCTTGACCTAAAACGAATGACATTCAGGTAATAAAATGATATATGTATAGCAGCCCGCCCCAGCGTTGCCTGGGGCAGAAAGGGGCTGGGGGCAGCATTTGAGGCTTGCATGCACCTCTGCCCCCAGCCCCCTCCCGTCCCCTCCCGCCCCGGCCCGGTCCGGCCCCCACCCGTCCTGGCCCCCTCCAGTCCCGGACCCCCCCCGCCCATGTCCCAGAGAGCCTGATCCTTACCTGAGCCGCCGGTCCCGCTCCAGGCGCCGCGCCCGCACAGGCCGCCACTCTCCAGGCGCCCCGCCCGCACAGGCTGCCACTCTCCAGGCGCCCCGCCCGTACAGGCCGCCACTCTCCGGGCGCCCCGCCCACACAGGCAATCACTCTCCATGCGCCCCGCCCGCACAGGCCGCCACTTCGCCCAGCAGCAAGCAGGGCCACGGCAGTCCTCCCAGCAGGTCGCGATCTTCGGCGCCATTTCCGGAAGTGTTGCCAGGGAGCGCAAACGCAAATGATGTCATCACAAAGACGTCGCGGCCGGCGCTACTTGCAAGGGACTACTTTATTTTTATTTCGAAATGTTGTAAACAACGTATAATTTGTATTTTTAATAGCCAATGTCCTTCTGCTTGCCCTGAGGTTTTCAAAGATGTCTTGGGTGTTTCGATTGGTGGTGTACTTTTCAAGTTTACCTGGCTCAAAGGTTTGTGTTCTCTCTTTATAATAGTAGTATAGATATATATATATATGTGAGAAACTGCCAATGCACATTTCACTACAATAGCATTACAGCGTAACAGAGAAATTTCACGAGACAAAATATGCAATATCATCAAAAAAATACCTTTTCTTTACACAAGTTAGTCAGTCAGACTTTATGGGCTATTATATTAGCCTTAGTGATAATCTTTCATGGTATAATGATCCTTAGCACTAGCAGGCCATTCATGGCATAACATAAACAACATTATAATTTTTAAGCCCAATGATAACATAATTGTGGCATTCGCTCAATGGGGTGCATCTTTCATATATTATGGGCAATTTTGAAATAACTGAGGCGTTCCTAGCATATAGTGGCTTCCCTGGTATTTGGTGATGATACATGGGGATTTAAATCATAGGCTCCACTATAGAACAGTGGTACATATAACTACTCGATGAAAATGGCTGGAGCTTAGGACACAAACACTATGGGGTATATTCACAAGAAGGTTTGATAACTACTGCAAGAGTAGCATAAAGCAACTTTCAACATTACAGCCCATCGCGGAAAAATAACCCCGTGTCAACGTGGAATTCACAACATGGCAGTAGCATGCAATAGTGTTCAGAAACCGAGGCCAATGTCCGCGATATAACCACCTTGATGGAGACAAAAACACAAACCACAACACCAGAAAACCTGCGATGGTCCTAAGCATGATGAGGAAACCAGCGATAAGCAGCGCCAGGCCTACGACACACACATGGCAAGCGGGAAAAATCACCATAAAAGTAGAAAAAACACCGAAACGCAAACTGAGCAACACCCAAGCACCATGGAGGCAGCCGGAGCAGGCGCAGAGGATGAGCGCAACCCCACAAGCACCCCGGACCACCAGCCCGGGACCTCTGGGACAGGGAAGGGCAAGGACAAGAAGAAGTGGAAGACGAAGTTCAGTCCGCAGGTGAACAGGATCATAGTCACGGAGGTGATGGAACATCATCAACAACTGTTTGTCACCTCCAACGTGTCATTGGGCACAAAAAACGTAATATGGCGGGACATTGTGGACAAGGTGAATGCCGTCGGGGAGTACAAGAGGAAAATGAACGAGGTCAAGTGGAGATGGAATGACATCAAACGAAGGACCAAGGAGAAACTCTCCGCCAGCCGGAAGGCAGCAACGCAGACCGGAGGTGGGGGCCCAGCGCCACAGCTCGAGCTGGATCACATAGAGGAGCTGGGGTCAACAGTCATCAGTGTGGAGACTGTGGCCGGAGTCGGGGGATTGGACACTGCTCGACAGGACACAACACAACTACAACAGGGTGAGTGACCACCAGATACTGGGGGAATGGGTGGAGATGGGCACAATGGAACACATGCACAATCAAGCAGAGCACAGTGCACACCCACAATGACTCTGGGTCTTCGCCCAGATCCACAGACTGTCACAATGTACAATGCCATGATGTCTGAATGTCAGAAAGTCCCATGCAGCTACATACATGTGGACACATCGTAATACACCATCTCCCCTTCACATCGCAGGGGCACCGTCAACACTTACTGCAGAGCAGTCCCGGCCACTCATCACTGATGACGAGGAGGACAAAACCCTCATTGACAACCAAGTGATCCAAGATATCATGGATAGACATCCGCAACTCACCTCCAGGATCAGGGCAGCCCAACTGCATTGAGGAGACACCACCCACTACCCAAAGCACCCAGCAGGAGGCACCCACTACCGCAGTAGCCCCCCCAGACCCACAGGAACAACACATGGCCTTCCAACTCTGTGTGCTGGAGTGCCATAGGGAGACCACAGAGCAGGTGCGGTTGGGCTTCGGCAACACGGCAACCAAATTTAAAGCCATCCTTGGGGGTGTAGCCGTGCTACATGGTCTCCAACGACCCTGACTGACATCGCTGGAGTCATGATGTGGAGAAAAGAACACCTGTCTGCTCAGAGTGGCTCCAGCAATACCAGCCACGAGTGCGACTGATGCGGAGGCTCATGTAGGACATGGTGCGGATGGAGGCGGAAATGATGATAGCCACCGCTGAACATCAGTGGAATGTAGCTGGGATCCTCCATGCCCTGGAGATCCTCATCATGACATTGTTGCCAAAAGGCGCTGTGATGTTGAATGCTGCTGCCCTTACACCATCCACATCTCTGCCCCCTGGTGTGGCCATGCCTCCCTGTGCAGCAGGCCTAACCACTCCAGCACCTGAGGTGCAGCAGACAGACCACCTCCCGCACCCGAGGTGTCAGTGCCACGCGGTGCGGCAGATAGAACACATTCAGCACCTGAGGTGTCAGTGCCAAACAGTGCCGCAGCCGGTACAGCAACACCCCCAGGTGGGGCAGGGTACAAAGTAGTGGATGGGCATGTGATCTGAAGCGTTCAGTAGCATTCATTTCCGCCACCTGGCCTGTCCCTGGTTAGTCCCCCACTCGGCCTCACGACCTTCCACTGACCCCCGATTTACTCAGATGCACTCACCTTGGACAACGGCATGGCCCGCCTTATCCTGTTTGATGACCAATGACACGGCAACCAGACTGCGGACTGCCCCCCCTCCTCTTCTGCGGTACTTGTCTTCCACAGATGGAGTCTGGCTGGCCCTCCATGGGACCAGATGGTGTGGTGTATTCGGCAGTGCCCTGTACCGCTCCAGCTGCGGAAAAGCTCTGGATGTGCAATAAACATCCAGTGACGCGCCGCTGGTCATGTCATTCCTAATTCATGCATGTATGTTTGAATGAATGTAGGGACAGTGATTTCTCTTCCGTCAAATGATGCACATCCTCTGGGATGGCAATTAGAGGGTGCAACATTGCAATTTGTGTCACGGGACACACGCCGCAGCCACTTTCTTGTCTGGACATGCACTGAACCATGCCCAGTGCCCACGATTATTTTTTTTAATGTGGGCTGAAAATTCGTTCCGCTCGCGGAATTTGCCTCGCGAAATCACATCAAAATCCGCGAATCCGCGAGCGGGACGAATTTTCAGCCAAGAACTTACAGGGTTACAGCAGCAGGTGCAAAAGTTGAAGCTAATTTCTTTGTAACCTTTTACAAAAGGGTTACAAAGAAATTAACAATTAAAAATTAAACCTCAACAGGAAGCACTGACAGATATAAAAAAAGCAGGTGCCCGAGTTGAAGGTCAAATTCAGTAACACAAAAAAAAATAATTGTGTACAAGGTCGAGGCTGGGCAAGTGAAAAGGCTTTCTCACCTACATAAATTCACATGGGAAGTTAGCTGTTTAAAACACCTCAGCTGAAGACCATCATAAAAGTTCTCAAGCATATTATTAATTATTAATAAATATGTTAAAAATGCTCCTAACAGGCTTTTTTTAACCTGCTATCTTTCAAAAGTACCATAAAACTGTATCACCAACTCTTTTTGTTTGTCACAGAAAGAATCCCCTGCTCCTTCACAGTGTTTACAAATGCACCACAGTGTTCATAAATACACATCATAGCGCTAGTGTGCGGTGTGCAGGGCTTCATTGCGAGTTCACATGCCTCTTGTTTTAAAGGGTCAGAGGCTGAGCAAGGCAGCAGATGAGGAGAAAGCAGGCTCCTGGTCACAGGGGCAATGCTCTGGGGGGCCCCATTTCCCCAATGCTGCGTCAAACCTTACGCTTGCTTTAAGCAGGCGCAGGGTTTTGACGCAGCATTTTGACGCAGCATTGGCCTAAAAGTGAGTAAGAGTAAAATCTTGTTGATTCCACTCAGCCACTTTTAGGAGGCGTTCTTGCGCAGGAACGCTCTCCCCTGCACCGGACCGCCTCCGGATGGCGCAGGGCTTTACATCGTGGCGCATCTCTCAGATGCGTCACGTTGTTAATACCCAGCACCACGGCGCATCTTTTGTGCTGCTGCTGCATCACAAAAGTGACGCAACGGTGGCGCAAAAGAGGCACAAGGGGCTTGTAAATCTGCCCCATAGTGCTTTTACTACACTGCAGCTGCGTAAAGGGCCGGAAGATGTGTCTCCAGTGACCATGTGTGCCGGTAACTTTGCACCGATCCAAAAGGCTCTGAGGTCCCCTGAGTGAGCTGTCCATCATAGTGGGGAAAGGGCGGGTAGACGTTTCATAGCGCTAGTGTGTGGTGTGCGGGGCTTCAATGCGAGTTCACATGCCTCTTGTTTTAAAGGGTCAGAGACCGAGCAGGGCAGCAGATGAGGAGAAAGCAGGCTCCTGGTCACAGGAACTACACGGGGATGGCGCTCGAGAAACTCATGGATGCAAAGACCTCCTCAAGGATTACAGCTCATTTTCGACGTCAGATATGGGGATAAAGGACACTTGCCCAACCTCGGCCTTGCTCACAATTTTTTAGGGCTGATTACTACGTTACTGAGTTTGACCTTCAACTCGGGCACCTGCTTAATTTGTATCTGTAAGTGCTTCCTGTTGAGGTTTAATTTTTGTGACAGGAGCATCGTGCCAGAATGAATCCCGCCCTGCGTGTTTGTCCACGAAGATGACACCCTTTTTTGCAATACCTCTACTCAACTGGAGTATTTTCTACTCTCTAATCAGTAAGTGCTCCCTCGTTGGCTAAATGTATAGGGGCAGATTTACAATAACTTGCGCATCCCCAGGGATGCACCAGTTATTGTGCACCGCAGCTCAGCCACCAATTGAGTGCCGCATTTACAATGCGGCGCACCATGTGGCAAAAACGGCACAGATGCGTCACGCATCTGTGCCGTAAAAGCAGCGCATTGCTGGAGCTGCGTCGCAAGCGCTACGCAGCTCCAGCAATGCTCTGAGGGGCCCTATCTCCCCAGTGCTGCGTCAAGCCTTGCCCTTGCTTGAAGCAGGCGCAGGGTTTTGATACAGCATTGGCCTAAAAGTAACTGAGTGAACTCTTGTAGCTTTCACTCAGCCACTTGTAGGAGGCGTTCCTGCGCAGGGACGCCCTCCCCTGCGCCGGAACGCCTCCTAATGGCGCAGGGCTTTACAACATGATGCATCTCTCAGATGCGTCACGTTGTTAATACCGAGCACCGTAGCACATCTTTTGTGCTGCCGCTTCATCACAAAAGTGACGCAACTGCAGCATAGTGCTTTTGCTACACTGCAGCTGCGTACAGGGCCAGAAGATGTGTCTCCAGTGACCTTGTGTGCCTGTGCCTGTGTTACAGGCACACATGGTCACTGGAGACACATCTTCTGGCCCTTTACGCAGCTGCAGTGTAGTAAAAGCACTATACATTTACCCAATGAGGGAGCACTTACTGGATTAGCCAGTAGAAAGTACTCCAGGGCAAATTGCTAAAAAATCTGCGATTTCGCTGGAAAATCCACAAATTCGCAGATTTTTTTGCGATTTCGCGGGGGAATCCGGAAATTCGGGGAACGCGAATTCGTACATTTCACCCATACTTATCATTTTTTCAAGCCTTGCCCTGTTTCGGTGTTTGGCAGGCCAGACCACTCCGCTCAGGCTCCCAGGGGGGCCTCGTTGCTACCCATCGCAGGTGTACTCGCTGGTGGTGTGCAGGTCACTGGTCTAGTTGTCAGCATGTCACAGCCACTCCCTGAGGGCAGGTCTGTACACACACCACACCCACCGGTCACAGGCGTCACAGGCCATGTGACTCAGCAAATATAAGGGGCCGACAACGTCACATACCCCTCTGCTGGTGGTCACTGGATGGCGGACCGAGGCCTTGAGGCTGGCACGGATCTGCCACCATGTGGCACTGACTGGGTTTGCACAGGGTTTGTGGCAGTCACTGCATTGCGCCTGCAAAGGTACCCCGCCATGGAACACTGACTGGGGTTGGACAGGGTTTGTGGCACACGCTGCATTGAGGCATGCACGGGCCTACCACCAAGTGGCGCAAACTGGGTTTGCACAGGGTTTGTGGTAGTTGCTGCATAGCGGCCTGCACAGGCACCCCGCCACGGGACACTGACTGGAGTTGGACAGGATTTGTGGCACATGCTGCATTGCGGCTGGCACAGGCACCCCACCACAGGATGGCGACTTAGGGTGCTCTGAGTCATTGGCACCTTGAGCTGCATAGTGGATGTGCAGCCTGCGATGATGCCCAATCCTGGCATTCTGGACTGCTCATGATTTGTGTTCCTTGCTGGATCGCAGTATAGGCCGCGCCAGTGTCCTGCACGGGTGTACCGCAATGTAGCCCCGCTTCCGGTGTCACAGAAATAGTGGCACTGTTGGGCTGAGCGGCTGTGCAGGGTGCAATGTTGCCAGGTGCCCTGGTTCATACCATGCCATGGTGTAATATAGTCCCAGCACCAGACGTGTTACCTGGTGGCCAGCACAGCATTGATGCATGGTGCGGAGGGTGCCATGTCTGCGGTCCCCAGCCTTGTGTCTTGCAGCGGCACGTGGTGGGGACTGCAGTCTACAAGCCGCTGGACGATGTTGAGCAGTGTGGCCCGGGTGTGCATTGGCGGGCATGATCTGATGGGCGGCGGGAGGGGCTGGGATGCCTCTGCCTGGGTGTGCATGGGCAGGCGATGTTGTCTTGTGAAAGTGTGTGTACTGTGCCAGTCATGTCTCTGGACTCTGATTTAGATGATGCCTCTGTCTCAGATGTGGAACCTGGTGTGCTGCTATACATATCGGCAAGTGGTTTGAGACACACCAGTGGCAGCAGGTGAGTTGTGTGGCCTGGTCGCACAGGTTTGTCTCTCTCTGCCCCTCACTTCTTCTCTCTCTCTCTCTCTCTCCCCCTCTCTTCTCTCTATCTCTCTCCCCCCTCTCTTCTTCTCTCTCTCTCTCTCTCTCTCTCTCTCTCTCTCTCTCTCTCTCTCTCTCTCACACTTCTTCTGCTCTCTCTCTCTCTCTTCCCATCACTTCTTCTCTCTCTCTCTCTCCCCTCTCTTCTTCTATCTCTCTCTCCCTCCCCCTCTCTTATTCTCTCTCTCTCCTTCGCTCTCTTTCTGTTCTTTGATGTGCGTAGGACACTTCTTGTCATCATGTTTTTTGTCTTGCAGGCTGTGACCTACGGAATGTGCCGAAGGGAGCCGCCATTTGTCTTCATTTGATTTCTGTGTTGTTTCAATAAAGTTTAATTGTTTGTTTCAATAGTGAATGTGTGATTGTCATTTCTGTGCCAACACATGCATGTCACCAGTTGTGATTGTGCGACATCAGGCAAATTATTCGGTGCATGTTTAGGTGTAGCTGATGTGGCATGTCTTTACCTGGGGGAATGCCAGGGGGGTCCTTGGTGTGATGGTGGTGGGTGTTGTGGCCCTCTTGGGTGTCCGGTGGGTTTAATCAGATGCTCCATGGCATCTGTTGCCCTTCCGATGATGCCCTGGGTTGGGCTCCCTATTGTGGTGCAGGCTGCCGTCTGTTTTACACCAGGTCAGAGCAGGTGTAAATTTCCTGCTGCTAACGCACCTTATCGCGTGTTTTTTGTTCTTATCTCCAATCTGTCTTGTAGTTGAGGTGTGGTATTGTCACAGGTTTGGCACGGGAACGCCTACTCTGCATCTCATTAGCGATAGTTGCGGGGGTCCTCAGTGGCGATGATTTTTGCAGCTGCTATTGTGGGAAAACTGGTGCTGTGGGCAGTTAGCACCTGCTTGTGAATGGTGGGGTAAATTTATCACGACTTTGGCCTCGTTAAAATACAGTTAATTCTGCGATAGCTCCTGGTGAATATGGCCCTATTTTGTGAAAAAAAAATGCCTTAAATGAAAAAATCTTGAATATAGAATTTCTGGAAGTCTGTATATTTTGCTATCCAATTGGGAGTGTGTACTGCTTTCATTAACTAAAAATGTTGAGTGGTGTGGGAGCTAAGTCACATTTTTCTTTATGCTGGTAGAGCTCTATCGATGTTTGAGGTTTGAGAAGCAGGACATGGTGCAGGTCAGTATTGAGGTATATTGGCCCATATGTATGAAGCCACTTAGCATTTCTTAATGGACCGAATCGCAATTTGGGCCATTAAAAAAATGTTAAATAGGCTTTCCATATGTACAAAAAGGGGAAATGCGGTCCCAACAAAGGAGATTCCAAATAGGGATTTCCTATTTTCAATTTCCTAAGCACATGTCCTAAGCATTTTCTAAATGTGAATTGGGCATTTAGGAAATACTATTACCTTTGGATCCTATCAGATGGTAAATGTGCAATTTTTAAAAATGCACCCAATATGCCCCGGGGCTATTGGAGTTCTTTACAATAGTATCACTCACTTTTTAATGTCATTTAAGATGGGGCTAAGGGCCATAGGTTCCACTGGTTTTGCATTTCCTAATTTGCGATGTCCTAATAGCGATTGTGACTCTGAAGGAATCGATATTAGGAAATCATATTTTATTACATTCAACTTTGTATTTCCTAAATAATAATTTCTTAGGATTTGCTATTTAAGAAATGCAAAATGGAAGTTTCATACATATGTCCTATTCTGGGAGTCTGTTCCAGTGGGCTGAATTTCATCAGATATTCACTGTGTCTTCTGTGGTGCAAATGTGTTTCTCTGCTGGCCACACAGAAGCAAAATTATAAAAAAAATATGGAATCCTAAACTGTATAAAAAGTTGCAGTTCTACATTGCATAAATCGCCACGCAGTTGCACAGCATCTTATTTACAGTGCTAAGTATGATGTCAGCAACTGCTCAGTCACTTATATTTCTGTGTTTGCCTGATGCTAAACCTGATTTAACAATGCCAACCAACCCTCAAAAAAGACAACAGAGCTGCATCTTGAATAAGAGTTGTACACAAGGGGAAACATCCAAAACCACGCATTCTGAATAACGTGTGGCTTAACTACGCACGCGAAACCAGGGATGTCTAAACCACGCATATGCCTTTATCACACATATCACACATATGCGTGGTTTAGACCTCCGTGGTAGTTAGCGCTCAAGACTCGGGAGGAGGGGGACTGGGCAGAGGGTCGTAAGTGACTTCCTGCCCGGACGGGGAACTTGGTTAGGGTTTGGTGGGTAAATTTTTTTCATTACTTTTTTGGGGCGAGGAGTCCTGTTTTGGGACTCACGGTGGGGGGCTGGGTAGTTGGGGCAGGGGATAGGGTACTTTTTACGTCTGGGGCGGTTTTAGGGCTCATGGTGGGGGGCTGGGTAGTCAAGACAGGGGACACTGTACTTTTTACGGCTGGGTCAGTTTAAGGGCTTAGGGGGCTAGGATGTTTTTTTAGTTATGGGGTGAAGGTTTTAGGGCTGAGGGTAGAGAGGGGGGTCAGGGTTGAGTGCTGGGATGAAGGATTTAGGGCTTAGAGGCAGGGGCAGGGGGTCAGAAAGATTTCAAATACGGGGTCAGGTATTAGGGCTCAGGATGCAGAGGGACTGGGATGGTCTTCGTATTTAGGGCTGGGGTCTACTTTTAGGATTCAGGGTGGAGGGGCTGGGGTGTTTTCAAGGCTGGGGTCGGATGACCAGACAGGTGGCTGGTTTTTAGGACATAGGGTGGTGGATATGGAACAGCCTGAACCACACATAGGCCTTTAACAAATATATCATTCAACTAAATTAATTGTAAAGGCATGCATGGTAAAGGCATGTGTGGTTAAAACGTGGTCATTGTTAAGACTGTGTTGTTCAGCAATGTGTGGTTGGGGATTACGTGGTTAGAACATACAACTGTACAAAAGGCACACCATACAGTATGTTTCTTTGCATAGATGACTTCAAAAGTGGCACTCCAATAGGGCCAGAATTAAAAAAGCATTAAATGGTTTGCCATAAATGGTTTGCGTCCAGAAAAATACTTTTTAAAATGTACAAAATGCAAAATTAAATACAGTAGCTTGTTACCGAATCACATTTTGCAATTGCAATTTGATATTTAGAGGACATGTGTTTAGGGCTTCCCTTCCAAATACCGAATCAGTATGGTATGTATTACTATTTTGCGACAAAATTTCAGAGGAAAAACAGTAATACTTTACTATTAGTTTGAAACTGGTGGTAACCCATTTGCAAACTAAAAGGGGTCCCAAAGAAACCCATCACCTTTAAGAATGTAAATTCAAAAAATGTAAGCGAAGACAGTGGTGTCATGGACTAATGCCTACTCTTAAAAAATGAAACTTTAAAGTTTATATTTTACTGTTTAAATGCATCACGTTTTCCTTTTAAAAACAAGATAGCTTTATTGACTTTATTTTGGTTTTCTTTCCTTTCCCTATTAATCTTTTTTGTGCTTAATTTAATATTTCTTTTGTATATCTTCCAGATGGTAGGAGTTACCTCATACAAACAGTCTGTACTGACTCAACAGAATCCGCGATCTCGATATTGCCTGAGCTAACTCTCTATTTGATACAACTTTCCGACAAGCAAGCAAGGATCTTGAGAAAACCTAATGTAAGATAAATCACAGATGTTTTATCAGTATACATCACTTGTATTACACGACTACCATGCATCATACTCCTGCCTGTAATAATGAACTTGCATCCTCATTGTAATTTTCCTTTCTTCTGTACTTTCTAGCTAAAACCCAATAAAAATTATTTGAAATAAAAAATAAATAAGATTGCTTCATCAAAAAGCAATCACCGACATGGTGGTCTGCTGACCTCAGCAGGCCACCATCCCTTTGATTGCTGTGATTTCTAAAGGGTCGCAAATTGTGACCTACCTCATTTATATGCATGTCTACTTGTGACCTACTAGGAATCACTAAAGAGTTTCATACATTAGGAATACCGATTTCCTCATTGCAATTTGGAGAGAATCGCAATTAGGAAATCGATATTCCCAATGTTGGTACATCTAGCCCCAGGAGGGTATTTTTGTGAAAATTGGACATATGCACAAAATGTCATTCAAATTACTTGTGCTCAGTGCTTTCACCTGCTTTTATTTGGCACTAGTAACCCATGCAAAGCCAGGTAGAGCAGTATTGCTTGACGTTAATTAATGTGGTGTTCTTAAGAACTTGCGGTCTGGGACTGCAGTAGGATTTGGAAAAGTTAATTATCTTGAATTCGGAACCATTTTTGCTGACATATTTGAAAAAATGTGCAGAAAAATGCATCTTTCGGTCTCAATGTTTTCAACATTTTTCAGGAGAACACCTCCCCACATCCACCTGGAGAGGGTTGTGCTTCCTTGCTTGCTACAACTCAGGAGTCCTGAGTCAGGACTGGTATTAACATTTCTGTAAGGACTGTGTTTAGTTCTCTCCACTGTTTTGTATACATAAATAACTCAAAACAAGGAAAACTCATAGAAAAATTAATACCTTTTGAACTCTCTTTTAGGTAGGACAAAAGTGATAGTCAGCAAACTGCATTTTATAACATCGATATACAGGGGGTGTATTTATGTGTTTACTATTTCAGAGGGTACTACATTAAAATAGCACTACATGAACAAAAAGGCCCGTGAAGGGCAGTCATTGGTTTTGTTGGAGAAAAACGTTTATTATGTGTGCCAAGGATGGGGCTGAGACATTTACCCTTCCTGAGAAATACTAAAACCAGGGGGTGAAGAGTTTTCTGGGAGCTGTAAATACCTCATTTTCCGAGTATCCTCTAAAAAAATGGTACATATAGGTCTCCTTGTAAAGTTGTGAATGAATCCAAAAAAGAAGCGCACAAATACGACTGCATGCTAAAGCCATTCCAGTAAATGCAGTTTCTCATGCTGTGCATAGAGACCGCACAGTCTCGGTGATTGCTGTTTCCTCAGATTTGTTTCAGAGCCAATCTTTTTAAGGAGTCACAAAGAGGACTATACAAAAGTTCTCAAGTACCCCGTGATTAGTCTGTGTTTTGGAGGTCATGGCGGAAGCTTGGTAATTGGTGTGCCCAGATGCCTCCATTGCAAACAAGTGCTCCTCCAATCAGAGGCGTAGCTCTTGTTCTGCCAACGTCAAGCATTCAGCTGATGCACAGTAAGGCCTCTTGACATTTCAAGATGAGCCACGTGTTTTTTGCAAGAGAAAAATAGAGAATGTGGAGGAGGCTTACAGATTCATATGCTGGGATATAGCATGCACAAAGAAATCTGGCTGCCACATGCATTCATTCATTGTGTACTTTATACGGTGTCATTTGGAGAAAACCATAAAATTATAAACATCTTAAAACAATACATTTTCCACAAAAAATACATTCATTATTTGTTAAAATCATCACAGTAAATTATTTACATGTTAAAATTTGCATTCATGTTTTTTTAATAAAAACGTATCACAGAAATTTAAAGTGCATCAAGTCTCAAATTACAAATTAGTTCTATGTCGAATACAAAATTTTAGGAACCTAGCTGTATTCATGGCTAAAAGATCTGATTCCAACAACTGAAGAACCATGAGAGCGGGTCGACATTGGCGTAAGCCCAGACTTTTTAGAATAGGTAGGAGCCATCGCTTTCTAGGTTCAGTATAAAATTTACAAAAAAGGGTTACGTGTAAAAGCGATTTGGGGGATATTCCATCACAGGCTGCCACATGAAATGTGAAATTTATGACGAGATTATTTGGAAGAATATGGAGCTTATTAAAATATAAATGCATTCTTCGCGTGTTAGTAGGAATCACAATGTGCCGTTAGCTATTAAGTGATTCCCATATATTCAAACAACAGGCATCATAACTCAAGTTCTCTAAAGTAATTCGTCTAAAAGGTACCCTTTAGTCTTTCGAACATCCTCCTCCAGATGGACAGATGGTGAACAATAATGTTTCAAAGGTAATGACAGTATTTCTTTTATTATAATTTTAGGTAGTATGATGTATAACAAATATTCTCTATTACAACATAATGAGAAGAGTCACACAGGCTGTAAAGAACATCATTGTAATGTTGTACCCTGCTTATGGCCTCACATATTTCATCATTCATGACATGGTCAGTGACATCACTGATGACATCTCAAATGAGTGTTAAATATATATAACAAGGCGTATTGATGAATTGGTGGCTTTGTGGATGATTCAGTGGGTGTATGACTGACTGTGAGTGATTAGGTGTCTCAGTGAATGTATGGGAGAGTGACTAGGTTTTGAAAATGTATGTATCAGTCTGTCAGATGGTGTCAAATTGGCTGTATGGGTTCCTGAGAGGGTACGTGATTGGTTGCCTGAGTACCTGTATTGGCGCATGAGTGTCTATGTGGCTGGGTGAGAGGCTGTTCTGACTGCCTGCATGGATGTGTGAATGGGTGAGCCAGTAGCTGTATGGGTTAGTGAGAGTGTAAGTGATGGGCTGTATAAGTGACTGTGTGTACTGGTGTGTCGGTGAGTGAACCAATGTGTCAGTGGTATATGGGTGAGTAACTGAATATGTGGAAGGCAGTATAGGTTGGAGTAAATGAGCGTATATGTGAGTGAGGGATTGTGATAGTGGCTGTATGTGCTTGCGTCAGTGATTGTATAGGTGAGTGAGTAAGTGTTAATATTGGTATGAATAAGTGACGGTGTGTATAATAGTGAATGTGAGTTGATGGGTGTGTGAGTGACTCTCGAGGTGAATGGGTAGGTGTGTGAGTAGCTCTAAGAGTGACTGACAGTGTGTGAGTGGCTGTATAAGTGTATGAGTGGATATATCAGTGGCTGCATTAGCAAGCAACTTGTTGCATGAATGGCTGTAAGGGTGACTGGATGTGTGTAGACCTATGAATCACTGAGTGGGTGTGTTAGAACTGGTATGGGTGTATATATGGTTTTGAAATTGGTGGTGTGGAAGTTGGAGTGGGTGTGTGAATGGTTACATTGGGGTGTAAGTGGGTGAGTCAGATTCTGTGGATGAAGTCATCAGCGATGTCATACATGTATGTATGCATGTACAATATATACATAGAGCCGATCTATCACTCTAAGAAGCATCATGGCGCTGAGAGGGATTATGCATAAGGCTCATAGTATAACTGCAGAGATCAGATCAGTGAGAGACATCAGGAGTCTGAGGCTCCAAAAATCCAGTATTTCCTGAAATGTAGCACTGATTGAATGAAGGGGAGATGGCTGGGAAGAAGGTTCCAGGATTTAGTCCCCAGAACTGCCACTGATTTGCCTCCCTTTAAAATACATCTAAAGGAAGGATGCTTGAGGAAATTCACTGATGAGACCTGAGGGGGTGTGTTGTCACATAAGTTGCAAACGTAGCCCTGAGGTATTTACCTCCTGATGATCGAAAAGCTCTATAGGTGATTACCAAGATCTATGAAACAACTCTTTTATGGATGGGTAACCAATGTAATGATTTTATGGCTGCTGATGCTGAGGAGCCTCGTGGCAAGTTCAGTACTAGCCATGCTGCCCCATTTTGGACTATCTGAAGTTTAATTCAGGCATGCTCATTGGTCTCTGCATTAAGCTGTTACAATAATCCAATCTGGACATGATTAGGGCTACTGCCACTGCCTTTCTAGCCAAGCCAGGGAGTAGGTCAAAGAATTTTCTGAAGGACTTTATGAAGTGATAGCAAATCCCGGGCACACCCAGAGCTTGTAGACGGGAGGATAGTGAGGTGTCGAATTTTACTCCTAAAATCTTTACTTCATCTACTGTGTTGGGAGATGGAGGGGTATCTATAGGACACCATAGGCTTGTCGAGAAAGTGTTGGATTTTTCTAGAAGCATGATTACAGTTTTCTTAGTGTTACATCTCAGGTGATTACTTTGCATCCAGCGAAATACAGCTGTGAGGCAGAGTTGGAGATTCTCTTAAGCATTAGTGGAGTGTTTGTCTAACACAATAATTAACTGGGTATCATTGGCATAGGAGTTGGTTTCAATGTTGAACAATGATATCAGGTTTATAAGGGGAGCCATGTAGACATTAAACAAAACCGGGCTTAAGGCAGAGCCCTGCAGAGACCCCTAAATACAAAGGAATTTGTGCTGACTGATAGTGGTCAAGGGTGACTTCTTGTCTTTAGTTGGACAGGAAGGATTTCATCCAGGCCAGTGCCAAATGGGAGATGCAACAGGTTTTAAGGGGGTCTACTAAAATGTCATTGGAGAAGGTATCAAATGCAGCTGATAGATCTAACAGAATCAGCACATCATTTTTCCCTGGTCTAAGGCCGATTTGAGAGTTTCTGATTGGCTTGGATGCTGAATATTAGCCTCTTCTAAGAAGGAAATCAGTTGATAGCTAATTACTCAGTGATTTTTCTGTGGCAGGGTAGTAGGGAGATGAGTTGGATAGTAGAAAAACTCGTAGGGTCAGAAAGTAAAAATTTTTAAGCGGTTTGACTTCCGCAATTATCGAGTCCATAGGTACTTCTGCTAGTGGAAGTGAGGAATTTATTATCGTATTAATGACAGAATTGCTGATATCAATAATAGCATGCAATACCTCTGGGGGGCAAGGGTCTAAGGGGAACCTGACTTACAGGAAAGAATTGCTTGACGTGACTGTTCCATACTAAGGGTATGGAATGATTGGAAAGTCGATCTGTTGGCCAGGTACTTAGAGAGTGCCTCTGCGAGGAGCATCTATAAATCCTTTTAATAAATTGGTATTTCTGTTTTAAAAAAGTTAACAATTTGGTCTCAAAGGGTCTGTGATGCAGTTATATCTAGTTCCAGTATTTTAGGGTGAGTGAAAGATTTTACAATTTAAAAGATAGTTTTTGGGTCTGAGTCTGCTAGGCTGAGTAGATTAGAAAAGTAGGATTTCTTTTCTACTTTAATTCGGTGATGGTATGTTTTGAGAGCCATTTTGAATGGAATTAGCTCTTCTTGTTTATAACTTCTTCAAAATGTACGTTCTCACTGTCTGCAATGCCTACTTAGTTCTATCAGCTTTTGTCTGTACCAGGGGGCGGAGGCTTCGTTGGTGGAGTTCTTTTTCAAAGGATCAGGCGGGGCGAAGGTATTACTAAGTGTAGACATCCAGGAGTTAAAGTACTGTATATCTAGTGATGGATCTCATGTCAGAAAGGGCCTACAAGCTGACACTTAGGTGCAAAGGTCTGGTTTGGCTACCAGTTTCTTCCATTTGCATGCAGTTTTATAGGTGTCTAAGGTGGGACCCAAAGAGTATTTGTGCATTGACGTCCAATTTCAAACTGAATGTATTTATGGTTGGACCATGTTAAGGTAATCGGAGAGTTAATTTTTAGAGTAATAAGATTTGAACAGATCCCATCAAGGGTATGTCCACTACAATGCATAGGTGTGGATATCCACTGATCTAGGCCTAGGGTTTCTAAGCCAGAGTCGTTTAGGGAGTCTAAATGGAGATTGAAATTCCCAAGTAGGGTGAAATTAGAATATCTCTGGTATGTACATATATATACATGTATATATATATATATATATATATATATATATATATATATAGATATATATATATATATTCACTGAAAAAACCATAGGTTATAGACCATATATAGTTAAGAATTTGCATTTACAAAACCTTATTTTACTCGCATAAAACCATTGAAATTCCATATATAGTTAGATGCGCTAACTATATATCGCGCACCCGCAATCCACTGCTGATGATGTCACATATTACATCATTCATGACATGGTTAGTGACATCACTGATGACATCACTGATGACATCTCAAATGACATCACTGATGACATCACTGATGACATCTCAAATGACATCACTGATGACAACATCCAGTGACTGTATGTTTCTGTAAAGTTAAAATGTGTCTTACATATTGAAGAATGAGTGGATGTATAAGTGTCTGGAAAAAGGATTTAGTAGGTGCATGACTGACTGTATGAGAGAATGATTAAATGTGTCTTAATGAGTGCATGGGTTAGTGACTAAACTATCTTAATTTGTGCATCATTATATCTGTTGTTCTACAAACTGCTGCATGTGTTGATCAGTAGCTATATGAATAACTGTATGGGTTATTGATTGGTTGTCCAAGTATTTGTATGGGACACTGAGTGTGTGTGTATGGGTAGCTGGGAGGTGTGTGACTCTGTACATAGATGTGTGAGTAGTTGATTCACTATATGTATGGGTTCAAAACTGCATGTGGAAACAGCTGTATGGGCGGATGACTGTGTGCATTAGTGTATTAGTGAGTGAATGGATATCTCAGTGCTACATGTCAAAGTAAGTACATATGTAAAAAACAGTACATGTGAGAGTTGGCATATATAAATAAGTGTGCATAAGAGCCAGTGAATGTGTGAGTGGCTGTATCAGGGATTGTATAACAGAGTAAATATGTGTTAGTATATGTTTGAATAAATAAGGTGTGTATAACTGTATAGTTGAGGAAATGGAAGTGTGATTGATTGTTTGCATGACTGACTAGGTGTGTGAGTAACTCCATGGATGAGTGACAGTCTGTGACTGTCTGTTTACACTGATTGTATCTAAGGTTATATTAGAGTCTGAAGAGGTTCATGGTATTATCACATGAATGATATCATCAGTGATGTGATCAGTAATGTCAAATGAGATGTTATCAGTGATGTCATTTGAGATGTCATCAGTGATGTCATCAGTGATGTCACTAACCATGTCATGAATGATGCAATATGTGACATCATCAGCAGTGGATTGCGGGTGCGCGATATATAGTTAGCGCATCTAACTATATATGGAATTTCAATGGTTTTATGCGAGTAAAATAAGGTTTTGTAAATGCAAATTCCTAACTATATATGGTCTATAACCTATGGTTTTTTCAGTGAATTTTCAAGGTTTTGTAAATGCAAATTCCTAACTATATATGGACTATAACCTATGGTTTTTTCTGTGAATATCAATGTTTTTTTAATAGCAAATATCAAAAGCTGTCAAATGTCAAGTACGTGATAGGTAAAAACGTTTTCGTGTTTATGCACGCTGATGTGCTTTGAACGCTGCCCCCCCCTCCCCGCTTTTCTCTTAGTAGTACTCTCTCTTTTCAGATAGTGAAGGGTAGTTAACGCAGACCTTTACCCCCGTTGTAATCCGTCGTACCTGCTTGTCTCTCCATTTGATTGATTGTTATCCAAGCATTTACTGTTTTAGAATTGGTTCTCTTTGGATCATTCTCTATTTACAAACAAGCACAAAGTCGCAATACTCTGTTTAGTCTTTGCAGATAGTGAAAAATCGTGTAAAAAAATAAAAGTAATCGAGCAAAATCAGTAGACCACTAATTGGATCTCTTTTTGACCTCGCTAAAATACAAACATGAGGAACAACTCTTCATGAGAAATACGAAAATAGTGAGATGAACTGAGCTCCACACCATGATGGCTGCAAGACAGCTCGACTCCGCCACCCACCCCGCCCAAAATAACAACAAACCCTATGCAAATATTATAAATAGATACAACACACCAGCAAAGTAACAGGGTAAAACATTTTATTAAATAACTATTTACATAACTATTTTATACTTTTTGTTGCCCGATCCGGCTAGCTCAATCGATCGAGTATGAAACTCATGCACTGATAGCAAACGTTGCTGCTATGCAGACAAAAACTGGTTTTCAGTTTGTACATTCTTTAAGATTTTTCCATCCAAGGCTGGTTGAGAGTTTGTAGAACGATGGCTTCAGATTTTCTACATACGGTGTGGTGGCGCGAACTGGGAGGGGGCGTTTGGATCCTGCCCCTTCCCCAAATAAGATTTTCATACGTGAGTGTTCGTTCATGCTTTTGGTCCCTGAGTTGCTTCGATGTCACTGCCTTACACAAATGGCATAAGTCCTGGATGTTGAGTGCCATACTTCAGAGTTCTAAGCAGCGCTTGTAACACTGTCTAAACCTTATTTGCACCTGCTGCAGCTTCACTATTCAAAGTAAGTGGGGTCCGTTTGTGGACCTGACTGCATTAGAAAACAATGTGATACGGTGCCTCCCTAAACCGCTTGACGGAGGACCCCGAGGGGCGGTGAGATGGCGCGGACTGGGAGGGGGCGCTTGGCTCCTGCCCCCTCCCCAAGTCGTGTTGCCCTGGTGTGGCCTGAGATCGCCCCCGACATAGGCGGCCGGCTCCCGGGGTCCGGCGGATTTTTTTGCCTTTTGATGACTCTTCCATTCTGGACCTTGTCCCACAATCCGTTTTACCTGAAGACACGCTGTAGTGGGGCGCCCCTTTACCGTTTTAGTTGCCATTTCTCCCGCTTTTGCTACTCTGTGCCTCTTCCGCCATTCAGCTGTTTACCGCCCGCTCTTGCGACTACAGCGTCTCGCTCACCATGTAGTTGAGTTGCTCCCGCTCTTGCGATTTAACAGAACTTTTTGGACTGCTGAAAGCGGTTGTATTCCGACCGCTGGTTGGTGGAGACATTTTGACTATATTCTGGACCTGCGTTGTCGCGTAATGCGTCATATGACGCGCCGCGTTAGCGCACCCGGAAGTGCTCCGGTGCGCAAGGCGCAGCTTCCCGGAATCGATCCAGAGCGCGCCGCGCTGCGCGTAACGTAAGCATAACAGGTCATGTGACTTGTTAATAAAACTATTCATTGGTTCATTTTACTTTTGTTTTCCTAATGATGTAAGACTAGGTCATGTGACCTAAAAATAACACTTTTCATTGGATTAAAAATTTTTTTTTCCCAAACGATGAAAGCCCCACCTTGTTTCTGGATGTTTCAGACTGAAGCTGGCGTCACCATGAGAGCACCACCATCTCGTAGCTCCGTCGTGGCCATTCCGCAAGCAATCATGGCAGCCGCTCCCCACCGGAAGCCTGCGGGAGTCGAGGTCCCCCAAGACTTTTGTAGAATCTTCAAGGCTGAGGGGACGCTTTCGAGAATGGGACCCAAGCCCTGGCAGACAAGCGTCCGAGTTCCAAGGTGTCCCAGGGCCATTTTACTGGACCAGGCCCAAATCCGAAGAGCCGGCCGCCATTTTAAGAGTCCTGTGGCAGCCGCCTATCGCTGCACCGCAAGAGTGGGAGCAACTCAACTACATGGTGAGCGAGACGCTGTAGCCGTAAGAGCGGGCGGTAAACAGCTGAATGGCAGAAAAGGCACAGTGTAGCAAAAGCGGGCGGAATGGCAACTGAAACGATAAAGGGGCGCCCCACTACAGCAGACGAGCCTCCGCCATGTGCTTCACAACTGCATACGTATCTCGTGATATCAAGGTTGGGCAACCAGTACACAACAAGCAGTTACGAGTCCCATTTACACCGGAGCCATTTTGGGCGCGGCCGGGCAGGTCCAGGATCTAGTCAAACATAACAAATGAGGCTGACGTCTCTGAAGCAGTTGACGCACAGCAGGACATAACAAATAAACATGAAGTCTCTAAAGCTGTTAACTCACTGCAGGACAAAACAAGTGAACCTGAAACCTCTGGAATAATTGTCGCTCAAAAGAACAACACACAAAACTCTGTAGAGCCTGAAGAAAGAAAAACACAAGGGCACTGTAGTTTCAGACACACTTAACACTAATGACTAAACAAAGATATCGTCTGTTTATGAAGCAGTTATCATGTTCACAGAATTGACAAAGAAGTGTGCAGACACCAATGCTATTAAGAAACACAAGGAAATCCCTAACGCATCAGCATTCTCGGAAGAGGTTGACACAGATAACATCTTAAGGAACAAAGAAAGACAAAATAAGGATGAGGAAGGTATCACTTTAGTTTTTTCATCAGCTAGCGACAGCAAGAAACACATTGTAATGGAGATTAGAGAGGCTACGGATGGATAAATAAATTATCAAAAGAAATGGCTACTCCCCCCTTTAGCAGATTAGCTAAATCTTTGCGTAATTTGGACATTAAAGTTATATTATTGTTGTTGTTGTTTTTATGGTTATAGTTCTGGTTAATTTCAGCAAGAAACACATTGTAATGGAGAATAGAGAGGCTACGGATGGGTGAATAAATTATCAAAAGAAATGGCGACTCCCCCCTTTAGCAGATTAGCTAAATGTTTGCGTAATTTGGGCATAAAAGTTATATTATTATTGTTGTTGTTGTTATCGTTATAGTTCTGGTTAATTTCCATTCAGAGTGTCCTACACAGCACCACTCTAGGTAAACACTACTTTATGTAAAACCTGCACTTAGTTGGTCACCATGGGGTTTAAAGAAGGGATGGTTCTTCACCTGGGTGCCGTCCACACCTCAGCACATTGTGCTGCCTTGGGACTATTCGCACAAAAGACAGCTTCGGACCATTGTTGTTTTTTTTTGTCAAAAAATGTTTAAATATATTTACAGTTTTTGTTGCGTTCGTTATATTTAAAAGTTAATAAAGTTTTATAATCCTACTTTTTTGGAGTACTATATATTATTAAAAAATCGGGTGAATGGGGCCTTGAATCGGGTTATTGTCATGTGTGGGCTTTGCAAGTGTACTGCTACAGGATCGGACATTTCAAACTCAAATGCACGTTCTTTTTCTTACCTTTCCGAAGCATGGAGCGCAATAGCAGGCAGAGAAAGGGAGATGCAAGTGTTGAACACTGCCTGGCCTGGCAAGTTGCTGGCAGTGCCCCCCCCCCGCCCGCTCCTGAAAGAGGGCACACACACACCGCCGCCCCGAGTACTTCACAGATCTTTAAAAGACCATGCGCTTGTTCATGAGGCTTAAATGGTTTATCACCCCTTCTAGAACCCCTGCATCGACCCTCTGACGTTTCCTGGAAGAATTAGCACGTAACACAATACCAAGCCCTGTCAGCTGAAACCCCCGAGGAATCGTGGGGCATATTATCAAGGGGGTTTATTTCCGCTTTTTTGGCTTTAAAAGCCAAGAAAGCGGAGATAAAATTATCTCCCTATTACCAAGCTGTCGCTAACACCAGTTAGTGACAGCTAAAAGGAGATAGCACCATCTTGGGCCCCGCTTTGCATGTCAGTGATATCTATCACTAATGACATGCAAAGTGGGCGTGCCAAGATGTTAGCGACTGGAAACAGTCCCTTACATCGCTATCTCCTATTACCAAATTTTGGAGATATTCGCGCTAAGCGCGAATATCTCCACAAGCTAACACCTGCCCTGAGCAGTTTTTAGCCATGTTATCCAATGGGAGGTGGATAACATGGCTAAGAGCATTTGCTGGATAATGCATGAATATCGCTGAATTTTCAGCGATATTCATGCATTGCGGCCGTTTTTTATCGCATTTGCGATAAACCTTGCTAATAGCAAGGTTTATCTGCGATAAAAATCGCCGATGTGCGGCGATAATTTTTGTCTCTAAACAAGTTAGAGACAAAAATTATCGCTAGTTGTTGGTAATATGCCCCCGGGTTTTTGCTTGCAGGAATTGGGAGGCGGGAGACTAGCACTGAAATCAGTAGTCTCACGCCTGAATCGGGAGGGTTGGCATGTCTGGATTCTCTACAGCTCGGGCCATAAACTACATCCGCAGGGCTAGGTGATAGCATGGGACCGGCCTAGCATCTAAAATGGCTGCCGTGCACGACAAAATTGTGGCATTGGAAAAAAGGCAAGATGGCGCAGACAATGTTTATCAATAAGCATTCATTTATAACAAAATATTTTATCGCACTGACAAATTGGTGGTCAACACTTCCTGATTTCCATCGAATCGAACGTTAACAGACGTCACGCAGCAAAAAAAAAAAAAAGCTCACGCACAGCCGCTGGAAGACATGTATCAACATATATGAGCCTCCTCAGCCACCCTCAGAAAACATAAGGGATTAGGATACGTCTCCCGTACCCCCTTATACCTAGTAATTTAATTAAAACGAAGCACAAAATGGTCTCCCGCACCCCCTTATACCTAGTAATTTACTTAAAACGAAGCACAAAATGGCGAATTCCCGTTTCGCTACCAGTTTGCGGCCCAGTTCGCAGCCCGGGAAGCGCTTCTACCGTGAAAAATAACTTTTTTTTATTTTCCCCACGGGACCCTTTAATAACCCCAACAACATTCCTAGGGGGTCAAGAGGGGTATACCTTGCCCCCTTTCATTAAATTCCCCCTTCGTTTTTCACCTCTTCTTCTCTCTCGATCCTACCGAGAGATAAGATGGCGGCCGCTCCGGACTGTTTAGAATGTTGACAGACACCGGGGAGCCAATCAGCTTCGCATCGCAAAGTTCCGTTTCGCGAAAAGTAAGCGGACCGGAGCGCAGCCCGGAGCGCTGTTACAGATATATATCTTGTTTTGAACGTTAATTTCTCAAAATCCATTGGAGCACATATATTGAGACCTAGCAAAGGCACATCGGGCTAACAGTCCCTACAATTTTGCCAAGTTTCGTGCAAATCCATTCAGCCGTTCGAGCTAAAAGTGAGGCCAAAGGCCCTATGGAAATTAACATAGGAAAAACGTGTTTTGGGCCCCCCCTTTTTTCTCGGCCCCCCCTTGACAAAACCCCCCCAAATTTTCGGGGGCTGCTCAGAAACAAAATGTGCCATTTTCCTGAAAATTTCTGCCGATTCCGTCCACAAACGCCAAAGTTATTAGACATAGAATTTTCAAAAGTTCCATAGACAAATAATCCTAACTATATATACCTACTGGCGACACGCCAGTAGGTAATATATATATATATATATATATATATATATATATATATATATATATATATATATATATATATATATATATATATATATATATTCACTGAAAAAACCATGGGTTATAGACCATATATAGTTAGGGATTAGCATTTAAAAAACCTTATTTTATTTGCACAAAACCATTGAAATTCCATATATAGTTAGTTGCACTAACTATATATCGCGGACCCGCAATCCACTGCTAATGATGTCACATATTACATCATTCATGACATGGTCAGTGACATCACTGATGACATCACTGATGACATCTCAAATGACATCACTGATGACATCACTGATGACAACACCCAGTGACTGTATGTTTCTGTAAAGTTAAAATATGTCTTACATATTGAAGAATGAGTGGATGTATAAGTGTCTGGATGAAGGATTTAGTAGGTGCATGACTGACTGTATGAGAGAATGATTAAATGTGTCTCACTGAGTGCATGGGTTAGTGATTAAAGTGTCTTAATTTGGCAATCATTATTTATGTTCTTCTGTAAACTGCTGCATGTTTAAATCAGTAGCTATATCAGTAACTATATGGGTTATTGAATGGTTGCCCAAGTATTTGTATGGGAGACTGAGTATGTGTGTGGGTGGCTGGGAGGTGTAAAACTCTGTGCATAGATGTGTGAGCAGTTGATTCCCTAGGTGTATGGGTTCAAAAGTGCATGTAGAAACAGCTGTATGGACAGTTGACTGTGTGCATGAGTATATTGGTGAGTGAATGGATATCTCAGTTCTACATGTCAAAGTAAGTACATATGTAAAACACACTCCATGTGAGAGTTGACATATATAAATAACTGAACATAAGAGCCAGTGAATGTGAGAGTGGCTGTATGAATCATTGTGAACTTGTATCAAGGATTGTATAAGAGAGTAAATATGTGTTAGTATATGTTTGAATAAGTAAGGTGTGTATAACTGTATAGTTGAGGAAATGGAGGTGTGATTGATTCTTTGCACGACTGACTAGGTGTGTGAGTAACTCCATGGATGTGTGACAGTCTGTGAGTGCCTGTTTACACTGAGTGTATCTAAGGTTATATTAGAGTCTGAAGATGTATTATCACATAAATGATATCATCAGTGATGTAATCAGTAATGTCAAATGAGATGTCAGTGATGTCATCAGTGATGTCATTTGAGATGTCATCAGTGATGTCATCAGTGATGTCATTTGAGATGTCATCAGTGATGTCATCAGTGATGTCACTGACCATGTCATGAATGATGTAATATGTGACATCATTAGCAGTGGATTGCGGGTCCGCGATATATAGTTAGTGCAACTAACTATATATGGAATTTCAATGGTTTTGTGCAAATAAAATAAGGTTTTTTAAATGCTAATCCCTAACTATATATGGTCTATAACCTATGGTTTTTTCAGTGAATTTTCAAGGTTTTGTAAATGCAAATTCCTAACTATATATGGTCTATAACCTATGGTTTTTTCTGTGAATTTCATTGGTTTTTTAAAAGCTAATATCTATAGCAGTAAAATATATTCTTTATTAAGTGACGTATCACGTAGCCCGTGAGACGCCTTATGATGCATCGCATAACCGTGACGTATCGTCTCTGCAGCGCAAACCAAACCCAAAACGTAAGCGCGCCAGAACACGCTTAAAGATATATATATTTTTTTTTAACCTTAATTAGACAAAATTCACACGTGCACATATCACAAACGTTCAAAAAACGCAATATGTCGGATTCCCGTTACGCTGCCGGTTAGCTGCCCGGTTAACGTACCAGGAAGCACCTTTACCGCGAAAAATCACAATTTTTTTTTTTCACCCCCCAGGGAACTTTAATAGCCCCCTCATCAATCCTAGGGGTTCAGGAGGGGTCTGCCTTACCCCTTTCATTCATTTACACCTTTTTTTTTTCACCTCTTGTCTCTCGATCCTACAGAGAGACAAGATGGCGGCCGCTCCAGACTGTTTACAATGATAACAGCCAATCAGCTTCTCCTCAGACTCCCGTTACACTGCCGGTTAGCTTCCCGGTTAGCTGCCCGGTTAGCTGCCCGGTTCGCGTACCAAGACGCGTCTCTACGGCGAAAAAATCAGATTTTTTTTTTTTGTTTTTGGCCCCGCGTGGCTTTATAATATCCCCCTCATCAATCCTAGGGGGTCAGAAGGGGTCTACCTTGCCCTCTTTCCTTCATTTCCCCCTTTGTTTTGGCCTCCTCTTGTCTCTCGATCCTACCGAGAGACAAGATGGCGGCTGCTCCGGACTGTTTACAATGTTGACAGCCAATCAGCTACTCCTCAGACTCCTGTTACACTGCCGGTTAGCTTCCCGGTTAGGTGCCCGGTTAGCTGCCCGGTTCGTGTACCAAGACGCGTCTCTACGGCGAAAAAATCTGAATTTTTATTTTTTTTTGGGGCCCGGCGTGGCTCTATAATATCCCCCTCATCAATCCTAGGGGGTCAGAAGGGGTCTACCTTGCCCCCTTTCCTTCATTTCCCCCTTTGTTTTGGCCTCCTCTTGTGTCTCGATCCTACCGAGAGACAAGATGGCGGCCGCTCCGGACTGTTTAGAATGTTGACAGACACCGGAGAGCCAATCAGCTTCGCTTCGCAAAGTTCCGATACGCGAAAAGTTTGCGAACCGGAGCGCTGCCCGGAGCGCTGTTACAGATATATATCTTGTTTTAAACATTAATTTCTCAAAATTCACTGATGCACATATATTGAGACCTAGCAAAGGCACATCGGGCTAACAGTCCCTACAATTTTGCCAAGTTTCGTGGAAATCCATTCAGCGAACCCCCCCCAAATTTCCAGGAGCTGCTCAGAATCAAAATGTGCCATTTTCCTGAAAATTTCAGCCAATTCCGTCCACAAACGCCAAAGTTATTAGGCATAGAATTTTCAAAAGTTCCATGGAGAAAAAATCCTAACTATATATACCTACTGGCTATCGCCAGTAGGTAATATATATATATATAGATAGATAGATAGATAGATAGATAGATAGATAGATAGATAGATAGATAGATAGATAGATAGACAGACAGACATACATACATACATACATACATACATATATATATATATATATATATATATATATATATATATATATATATATATATATATATATATATATATATATATATATATATATATATATATATATATATATATATATATTGGATATTAGATCACCCAAAAACACAGAAGTAGGACATAATCCAGCACTCCAAGGTAGGAAAAAAGTCTTGACTTTATTTTACAAGACAAGGTAAAACATCAACGCGTTTCGGGAGTCAAGCTTCCTTGTTCACGATGTTTGGCCACCATTTTGGCAGGGTTAAAATACACAATACAGTGGTAGTGAAGAGCGATGTAGGACACATACGGCAAAGTATATGGGTTTCAATCTGTCATCTGTGGGGGCCATTTTAAAAAGTGTAATTTAACAACATTCAATTATCTTAATAAACTGAAATAATCTCTTTTCAAAAGTCATTTCAAAGAATACATTTGTAATTTGTTACCTTTTCACAAAAATGCAAGTGCATATGAAAAAATCTTATTGGCAATTGCTTCGTTTATGGGACAACATCCCTAACAACAAGTGCCCCTACATATTAATGGTCCCACAACTTTTCTAAAAATGCTAGTACAAACTTTCTTGTTCATGTATATATATATTTGCAAAACAACTTGGCAGGTCCCCGCAGAGTATCCACGGCACAAAGAGGTCCACAGCACGGCAGATTTCTTTAAGGTATCTTTATTATTTTTTCTTCTCCATGTGCAAAACAAAAGGACGATCATATATATATATATATATTCACAGAAAAAACCATAGGTTATAGACCATATATAGTTAGGAATTTGCATTTACAAAACCTTGAAAATTCACTGAAAAAACCATAGGTTATAGACCATATATAGTTAGGGATTAGCATTTAAAAAACCTTATTTTATTTGCACAAAAACATTGAAATTCCATATATAGTTAGTTGCACTAACTATATATCGCGGACCCGCAATCCACTGCTAATGATGTCACATATTACATCATTCATGACATGGTCAGTGACATCACTGATGACATCACTGATGACATCTCAAATGACATCACTGATGACATCACTGATGACATCTCAAATGACATCACTGATGACATCACTGACATCTCATTTGACATTACTGATTACATCACTGATGATATCATTTATGTGATAATACATCTTCAGACTCTAATATAACCTTAGATACACTCAGTGTAAACAGGCACTCACAGACTGTCACACATCCATGGAGTTACTCACACACCTAGTCAGTCATGCAAAGAATCAATCACATCTCCATTTCCTCAACTATACAGTTATACACACCTTACTTATTCAAATATATACTAACACATATTTACTCTCTTATACAATCCTTGATACAAGTTCACAATGATTCATACAGCCACTCTCACATTCACTGGCTCTTATGTTCAGTTATTTATATATGTCAACTCTCACATGGAGTGTGTTTTACATATGTACTTACTTTGACATGTAGCATTGAGATATCCATTCACTCACCATATGCCTCTATAATATCCCCCTCATCAATCCTAGGGGGTCAGAAGGGGTCTACCTTGCCCCCTTTCCTTCATTTCCCCCTTTGTTTTGGCCTCCTCTTGTCTCTCGATCCTACCGAGAGACAAGATGGCGGCCGCTCCGGACTGTTTAGAATGTTGACAGACACCGGAGAGCCAATCAGCTTTGCATCGCAAAGTTCCGTTACGCGAAAAGTACGCGAAAAGTACGCGAAAAGTACGCGAACCGGAGCGCTGCCCGGAGCGCTGTTACAGATATATATCTTGTTTTAAACGTTAATTTCTCAAAAACCACTGGAGCACATATATTGAGACCCAGCAAAGGCACATCGGGCTAACAGTCCCTACAATTTTGCCAAGTTTGGTGAAAATCCATTCAGCCGTTCGGGCTAAAAGTGAGGCCAACCGCCCTATGGAAATTAACATGGGAAAAACGCGTTTTGGGACCCCCCTTTTTTCTCGGCCCCCCCTTGACGACCCCCCCCCCAAATTTTCAGGGGCTGCTCAGAAACAAAATGTGCCATTTTCCTGAGAATTTCAGGTGATTCCGTCCACAAACGCCAAAGTTGTTAGACATAGAATTTTCAAAAGTTCCATAGAGAAAAAATCCTAACTATATATACCTACTGGCTATCGCCAGTAGGTAATATATATATTATTTCAAAAGTCTTTAGCGCGTCCAAGTCACTTAAGACAGCGGGAACACGGCGGTGTTGCCACCCCCGTAAATCCTACACCAATCCTGGTAAAATAATCCTCTTCTCACGAGAAAAAAACAGACCCGTGGCCACAATTTGAGCTCTGTGTGTTTATTGGCAACGAGAAACACCCAACGCTTTTCGAAGTTTCCTCACTTCTTTCTCACGGGTGAGGTTACAATGTAGCCATTCTTTTTTTAAAAGTACAACACAACTCTTACCGTGCACGTGATCCATAAAACACAAAAGCAACATTTTAGTTGCACTGACTGTTTGTGACTTGGTTTAAATAAATGTTTACGTACATTCTGTTTCTGTGTTTTTAAAAAAAAAATTATTTTGGTCCGATTCCAGGATTTAGGGGTTGTTCCATTTATTCCGATTGATTGGATTACTTCTAAAAGAAGTGGTTCTAGCTCTAGTCTACAGATTTTATACAGTTCTAGAGGTATCGAATCTTCCCCTGCCGCTTTTCCTACTGGTAGTGTATTGATAGGGGAAGCCTAAAGAGGAGAGAGGGTCATATCGACCCATCTCTCTAATAAATACGGATGCCAAAATATTCGCCAAGATCATCGCACACAGACTTGCCCCACACATGCCTAGAATTGTAAATCCGCAACAACACGGCTTTATCTCAGGGAGAGACACAACGATACACGTAAATATGGCAATAACGGCATTCGATATTGCGGAGATTGAATCCACCCCACTCGGTATGATACTATTAGATGCTGAAAAGGCTTTCGACCGGGTGGGGTGGACTTATCTCTGGTGCGTACTGTCTAAAATGGGCTTTGGAGGCAGCTTCTTAAAGGGTATAAAAGCGCTCTATGATAAACCTACCGCCTGTATTAGTTATGGGGGCCTGACCTCATCAGAATTCCCAATAAAGCGGGGGACCCGGCAGGGGTGCCCTCTTTCTCCCCTATTATTTGCTCTTACGCTGGAACCTTTCCTATCTGCCCTTAACTCCCAAATATTGATTGCTCCATTTAGCTCCAGTTCACAGGAACTGAAAATGACAGCTTACGCAGACGACATTGCAGTATACACCACAGATGTGGCCAAGGCATTGAAGGGGATATATATCGAGGCTGAGAAATTTGGGAAGGTGTCAGGCTATAAGCTTAACCAGCAGAAGACGCAAGTTATAGCCAATTATTCTCCTACCGCACCTATTCCTGAGATATGTAAAGAGGCCACTTATTTAGGGGTGAAATTAACAGCTAGAATACAAGACATCAATAAGATAAACTACAATGATTTGACTAAAAAGACTACTCTCATATTGAAAAAATGGAACAAACTCCCTTTGAATATGATTAGCAGGATAAACCTTATAAAAATGAAAATACTCCCTAAATATGTTTATTTATTCCGATCGATTCCACTGGCATTAAATAATAAATTCTTCCAACACTTAGATGGGATTTTTAGTAGTTTTATTTGGGGCTACAAAAAAGTCAGAAGGTCACTAAAAATGCTGAAAAACAATATAAATAAGGGAGGGTTGAATGCCCCAGACTTCAAACTATATTTTTGGTCTTCATTTATTATACGCATACGCTCTTTATTGCATGGGGGTAGTGCACTTTTTTTTCATTATTTTATGCTAAAACAAGACTCATTATCCTTTTTGTTCAGAATCAACGACCCAAATTACTACAAAAGGGTAAGATTTAAGACTGCTAGAGATATCATTAAAATATGGGAAAACATATTAAAATTTTGTAAAACAACTTTTTTCCACCCAAAATTACCGTTGTGGGGCAACCCAGGTCTCCCGGCTATATTTACAGATTCTACCACCAACAGCTGGGCTTCTGCAGGGATTAATACTTTAATTGATTTATACGGCGGGCAAGGGTTTCTAGATTTTAACATGCTTAAACAAATATATGATTTACCTGAAACCTCAAGATTTAAATATATGCAAATCCACGATTATTTGATTAATAAAAAAAAGATACAAACTCTGTCTGAATGCGATATATGGGCATGTCTTTATTCAAATAGGAACAAATCCACTATCAGTGAAGCTTATCGAATATTCAGCACATTCAAAACAAATGACAACGACAAACTGGCTTTGAAATGGAGCACACAATTAAATCTAAATGTTACGCCCAAGCAGATAGAGAATTCTCTTACTAACATTAATAAACTGGTACGCTCATCTAGTCTTAGGCTCCAACAATATCGAACGACCTGTATGCTCTACTACACACCTGAAAGGATCGCCAGATGGTCTTCGAACCCTACTTTTAGTAGCCGTACCAAATGTCCCAAATGTTCGGCTGTAGCAGCTAATCTAGTTCATATCTTGTACTCATGTCCCAAACTTAAGAGCTTTTGGGACGATATACTGAGGGTTTTAAGAATAAAAAATATCCCACTGCCCACAATCACGGCCGCTTCGGTTCTGATAGATTTTAATTTATCTACATCTCCACTATCTCCTTTAACGACTATATTGTTTTCATGTGCTAAATTAACTTTAGCTAGGGCTTGGATAGATTTAGATACTCCGACGGTCTGGAAGTGGTGGACATTGGTAACAGAGGTACATGCTATGGAACTGGCTCTAGCTAATCTCAGGGGAGCACGATCTTTAAAAAAATTTGATAGAATCTGGGGTAGCTTCATAGATTAAAATCAGGAATTTGTTTTTATACTGTTGAAATGTGAAACTCTCATGTATTAAAAATGTAAATGCAACTTTAATTAAGATGACCACTCACCATAACTAATCGGTTTATTCGTTAGCTCCTTTTTTTTTGTAAACAATTTATGATTGTCTTACGAATGTTTGCTGATTCTTTGTTTTCTTGCTTTTTTTTTTTTTTTTTTATTCTCTTTTTTTTTCTGTCACCCTGTCAACATCAATAAAAATTTAAAAAAAAAACATTCTGTTTCTGTGTTAACATGAAGTAAAAGAAATGAATGCTACCTTCCATGTTCATTTGACATAATGGCAATATTTTACAAATAACCGAGTGGAACAACCTCTCTGTTTGTTCGTTCTTAATGGACACTCTAAGGAATTAAAACAATTCAGCCCCAGTGGGCATGCCATTAGTAAAAATTTAAAGTAAATGTGGATACATTGTATTCACTTGACCACAATTCAACACTGTGTTAAACATTCGTAAGCTGCGAAACTTCAACCCAATTCTGCCCAAGTGGGCGTAAATGCTCCAGAATTTCTATGGCATTCAATCTTCCCATCTACAAAAATAGAGAGTGCAACTTTTAGTAACAAAATAACAGTGCTATATACAATAAAAGACCATTAAAAATTCGAATTTCATTGAGGCAAGACAACTAAACTGATTGGTGTATGATATATGTATATATATTGACAAGAAGAAGGCATGCACTCGAAGACTGCAGGTATAAGGCTTCTTTATTAAAAGGGCCTCCCTCGACCCAACGCCTGAAGAGACGTGTTTCTGCTGCGCCTGCCGCCTTTGTCAATCTGGTCAGCGCAAGTCTAGTTCAAATATTTATGTACCACTTCCCCCATCATAGACATAAAAGAAATTCATAGAACACATGTAAAACCATACACACTGGCTATTGGGAAATGTAGTCATTGGTCCGCATGAGCACGCATTTGCGCATATTGTAAACTTTTTTCCATGTAAAATACATCAAATATGACATATCCCATGCATATATTCCACCCAATTCCGATGAGGGCAAATGATATTCAAAATACGGTAAATTAAAAACAATATTAAGCGCACAACCACTTCAAGAAGTGCTAACAGAAATAAACAGGTTGCATTTTGACAGATATATCATTTTTAAGTAGACAGCACTAATCCGAAATAATATCCTGTGGCATGATTTGATCTTCAAATAGTCAGTAACTCTTACATAAGCTCTGCTTCAGGAACCACGGTTTTTGACCTCTAATCAATTAGACTACTGCATCGGGACCATATGTCACACACTGAGGGGCAATGTAGGACAGACCGAGTGACTAAAAACACAAAGTGTGTACTTTCAACTCAAACGTCAACCTCTCAAATGTAGCAGATATTCGGTTGGGACTCAAAATCCCAAAATGCCCCTTAATCTTCACACGTGCAGTGCAGCCGGACACCTAAAGGCCATAGGTATTCACATTCCATATTAAATACATAGTTCTGGGGGGCGTGGCTTGGCGCCCGAAGTGATGGCGCCGATCGAGTGAGGCTCCGCTGCGGGTACGGGAGACTCCTACTCCATAAATGCTTTTCCCTGCCCTGAGATGCGGCGTGGCCACCTGAACATCCCCAGACAACTTTGAGATGCCAGAAGACTTCTCGCTTACCGCTGGGACTCAGCATTCAGCCAGAGTGAGTTCACACAGGCCCGCCGTCATTGCGACCGCCTTGTTGCGCTCCTCGCAAGCTGGCGCACCTTCTTTTCCTTTCCTGCGTACCGGGTCCTGTGAGTGCCGAGGTACCGTCGGATGTTCCTACGTCCTCAAGAGGTCCCCCGCATGTCCTGCAGCTGCCATACATGATGCAGTAAGTCTCTCACGGTCTCGCTGTTATGGCGGCCGCCTTTTTGTATTAAGTGCGCATTGTCTTCTGCTCGTCAGCATATGGAGCCGTTAATGCGACGCAGCCTGTTTCCTGCCTGGTTCTTTCACTGCCTCATGAGACCCAGCCTAATTAGTGCCTACCAGACTCAGTCAGCCCTCTACACCCTATGAATGTAGCAGATTACTTGTTACTATTTGGTTACTGGCACTACCTGTCTACGGTACCTCAAGTGTCCTCCTAGTGTCCTCCTAGTGATTGACCTTTGAACATTTTGGGCGACGGAGGCTCTTCTACTGCACATTTCCTGCTGGCTGATGTCATTCCTGACTTGTTGATAACATCGTGATTTACAACTTTGTTGTTCAACATTTCCCTATGGGGCTGCCTGTGGATTTTTGAGGAAGGGCTTGTTTCCTTGTGAGTAGGTTGTGTATACCGCAAGTCTTTCTACTTTGTTCCGCTGCCCTGCTCACTGCCTGCAGATCAGTGTTTATCGCCTTCAAGGCGCTTAAAGTCCATTAAGTCTGAGGCTTCCCCTGCCTGCAGTGAAGTGCTCCTCTCTACGGCTACGCTTCTCATTGACTCTTGCTTCATCAGCTCCATGTTTTGGATTGTGTTTTTCTCGCTGATGCTACATTCTGATGTTCGCCTTGCCTGCTGGCTATGATTAGTACCCCCTCTATTCAGTACGCACTCTTGGTGCTGCGTTTCATTTCCCTATTCTCTAAGCTACTTTTTGTGCTTTTGCTGTGACTTTTACTGTGAAATCACCTATTTTTTCGTGTTTCTATATTTCGCATACTGCTTGACAACGCTGCTATAATTTGCAATATATGGGTAGGCTTAAGTCTTTGTCTCATCAGCCTCATACTGTAAAAAACAGAGAGGTACCCCTTGTGTAGGCCAAGGGAAATGGGGTTATTCAACCTAGGTAAGAGAAAGGGTTCCCTTAAGGCACAGATAAAGACAGGTATAAAATAATGTACCTTATGACTTAACAAATTCATACAACAAAATATGGAAAAGTAAAAAATTCATTTATTAGAATATATTCAAAAACAATCAATAGGGATAACTAAACTAAATCCCTGAACTAAAACAAGATAAAATTGAAACAATACATATAATTGCGACCTGCACAATTACAAGCAGACAGAACAGTTACAACATATATTTGTTGGATACAGGTTTGTATATTCTTTCTCCGCTCTAATATCACCAGAGTAGTATCACTACCAAATCAGCGTATCTATTATGGTGTTGGAGACTTGAATTATACGCTTTAGGTTGCACCGACGCGTTTCGGTGATAACTCCTTATTATGATTACCTTTATCAAGACATAAATTTTGTCTGCCAGAACCAGAGGGTATGTAAAAATCGCCCCTGGGATAATATTGACGATCCTTTATAGGGATCACTTCACGTTTCCTAATTGGAGCGTGGGCTTCTGTAGTCGCCTTATACAATGCTGCTGGTAGTAGTATATTTCTGTTTCTGTTCTGAATAAATGCGATCTTTTGTTGTCCCCCTGACCATAGGAGACCAAGGAAAAATGGTTGTGTTGTAGACCATAAGTATTATATGCAATCAGGCCACAATTGCCATGTATAAATATAAATATCACGAATTCTCCACTTCTGACAGGTTATGTTGCAGAAGGTTGCGGTTCAATTCTCTTTTAGGCTTCACAAAGATAACCTAATGGGACGATCTAAGGTTTCACAGTCCCTTGATCATCGTGATATGGCCAAACATAATGAGAGTCTACCTAGTTTGTAGATAAGGGTTCTGCTCTCTGTGGGGGTCCGAGTCGTGTGTCATCAGCCTCATACAACAAAGTCTGTTTTTGTTAAGAATTCTACAGTCTTCACTGCCTTTTCCAAATTAGAGGATTCCCTCATCTCGTCTGGTTCAGACACTGCAATGGAGCCCTCTCAACCTGCACCGGGGAAAACCAATACAAAGAGACTGAAAAAGGATCCTCCTTCACCACTCAAACAGTCCACGTCTGTCTCCATGGAGATGTTACTGACGAAATCCGATCTTTCTGCCCTTTTCTGGAGGAAATTAGGTCCCTTTGTCCTTTTATGCAGGAAACCAATGTCAAACTTCAGGCTCTCACGGACAATTGGTCTCAAATGGAAACTATGGTATCCTCAGTCGAGCACTCAGTTACCTCCCTTCAGGAACATGTTCCACTGTCTCTCATTTGAATTCCCAAGTGTCTATTCTTCAGCGGCAGGTGGAGGAGCTGAAAAACAGAAATAGACGGAACAACCTCCGCATTTATGGTCTGGTGGAGGAACTCAAGGGTTCGGACTCACTTTCCTTTTCAAATCGTTCCTTACCAAATTGCTTCATCTGCCAGAGGGCACAAATCTCAACATTCAGCGTGCACACCGTTTAGGTCGCCCATCTACTTCTGCCTCCCCCTCACAGAGACCTAGAGGCGTCATTCTTTACTTTCTGGAATACACTGATCTCCTGAAGGTCTTGACAGCCGCCAAATCTTATCCAAAGTTGACATGGTCTGGAGCCTCCTTGTTTTTTGCCCAGGACTATACAAAAGCTACTGCCAACCGACGTAAGGCCTTCTTGAGCATGAGAGATGACCTTCGTTCAATCTGAGCAAGATATGGCCTTTATCATCCTTGTTTGTTCAAAGTCACCTATAACAACAAGACAACCACTTATGAAGATCCAGTTCGTTTGCAGAGCTTTATCAATGCGCACAAGACTTCTGCCATGGACTCTTCTGGACCTTCATCCTCTTCTCCTGGCTGAGTTGCAGTTTTCTAAGTTGCTGTTATGTTGTTGCATGTTGCTCTTCTCATCTCTTGAAGATGTCTTCATTCATTGTTTCTAACCCTATTCAAGTTTAGGTGCTGTTCCCTATTGTCTATGTTTTCGACTCATTTTTGTCTGTCTACTAATCCTTGTTCTCCTTCTTCATCTCCGCAGGAACTCTTCCCCGTCTGACAATGTCTCCCTGGTTCCCCGCCTAGCTGACCTTGGATGTGTTGCCTCACCTGTGTGGTCCCATCCCTCCCCAGTTCCTTCTCATTCCCTCCTTTTGTAGGTATGTTTTCCTTTTGTCTCTCCCCTATGTTCTTCTTTTTGTTCAGCATTCTCCCCTTTATGCTTCTTCTCCTTCCCTTGTTTGTGGGGGAGAGCTTTCTTTTCTCAGGATTTGCTCATTTCTCTGTATATATTCCCTCTACTCGATTGTTTCTCTTTACTCTTTCTATTCCTATCATGCTTCTCTCCTCCCTCTTTTCTTTTACACTTGCTCTTTTCTCTTTCTCTTCCCTATTCTTCATTTTTTATATATATTTCCTTCTTCTGCTTTTATGTTCTCTCTTGGGCTTCTTTCTCCAATTTTGTTATTATGTTTATCATGGATTATTCTGTATGATATGTCATTGAATATAGTTACATGGAATGTTAAGGGTATTAATTCTCCCATCAAACGCCAACGCATTCAATCCCACTTAGCTAAGCTGAATGTTGATGTGGCTTTCTTGCAGGAAACTCACCTATCTGATGCTGAATCTGCCAAGCTTAAGAGAGGTTGGGTGGGTGAGATTTTCTACTTGCATGGTGATGGCAAGAGTAATGGCGTAGCAATATTATGTCGCAAATCTCTTCCCCTCTCGATTATTTCTCAAGAATCTGATATTAATGGTAGATGGACGTTTGCTAAGTTATCCATCAGAGGTGTTCCAGTCTCTTTTCTCACTGTCTATGCCCCTACCGTGGGTGAGCCTCTTTTTTGGGCTGAGTTTTCTCAACATGTTACCCGCTTTTCTGATGATACTTTCATCCTTACCGGTGATTGCAACCACCCCTTGGATGCCTTCGTTGATAGGAACTCTGCTCCTCACTACATCCCTAACAAGTCTCACAAGCTCTTCTCCCAAACCATCTCCACCCATAATCTTACTGACGCATGGCGTTTGTTTAATCCGACTTTCAAGGAGTTTACTTTTTATTCTCCATCTCACCGCTGCCAATCATGAATTGACTACATTTTTGTCTCTCACCATATTGCTCAAACCCTCACCACTGCTGAAATTGGTCCGATTCTGCTTTCGGATCATGCCCCTGTTTTGGTCAGTATAGACGTACTCCCTAAATCTACTGGTCCTAAGAGATGGCGCTTTAAAAACGCCCTTCTCTTGGATCCCAATTTTACCTCTTCCTTTACTGCCTTTTTTGATGAATTTTTCTTACTTAATGAGTCTCCCTCTATTCCAAAATATACTATTTGGGATACATTTAAAGCTGCAGCACGGGACTTTATTATTCATTTTGTTGCAAAGAAGTGTAAGGTTGCTCGTAACATTACTAGAGATCCCCTCTGTGACATTAAGAGACTGGAACACGCTTACTTCACCTCGCACTCACAGGATAGCTTGACTGCTCTTGTGGCTGCCAAATTGAAGTTTAACAAGAAATCCACGGAGGATGCCTCATTGTATTTGCTGAAGTCTAGCGCTAAGTTCTATGGAGGTCGAAATAAAGCTGGAAAGATTCTTGCCAACTACCTAAAGGTCAAGCATAACTAGTTGACCATTAAATCTATTTACGATATGGACTCTGTTCTCAAACATAAGGATGCCAACATTTTCACTGAGTTTTCCCTTTTCTACCATTCTCTGTATTCCTCTAAAACTCAACCGTCCTCACACTCCCTTTCACATTTCTTCTCTATCATCCAGAAACCTGAACACTTTCCTCTTGACCTCTCTCCATTAGAATCGGATATTTCTCAGAGGGAATTACTTACTGCACTTCAACACCTCAAATTGAACAAAGCCCCGGAGCCAGATGGTTTAACGGTTGAATTCTTCCTCCATTTTTCCAAGCTACTTATTCCAAAGCTACACTCTCTTCTAGATACGTTCACTGCCCTTGGACGTTCCTCTGGGTCTTTCTCTGACGCTCACATTTGCTTGATACCTAATGAGGGGAAAGATGTTCATTGCTGTAAGAACTACAGACCGTTCTCCCTATTCAATATTGATTACAAAATATTCGCCAAGTCGTTGGCGTTAAGCCTAGCTAAGCCTAGACCTTTTGCTACCCGACCTTTTAGGTGAAGAACAGTCTGGTTTCGTGAAAGGCTGATTTATAACTGATAATACCAGATTATTGTTAAACATTTTGTCGAAATCCCTGCGCCTACAACACCCTCTGGCAGCGATCGCCCTAGATGCTGAGAAGGCGTTTGACAGGGTCGAATGGTCCTACCTTTTCCATGCTGTCGAATGGTTCAGCTTCGGTCCCCATTTTATTTCCTTGGTCTCTCATTGGTACTGGATCCTGCGTGCGGCAGTTTGTGCGAATGGTCAGGTCTCCTCCTTTTTTGATCTTGGCAGGGGTGTTCGACAAGGATGCCCCCTTTCCCCTTTCCTTTTCAATTTGGCTTTGGAGCCCTTTCTGCCCAAATTATGTCAGAATCCTAACATCCATGGTTTTCAATCTGCGAAGTCCCACATTAAATTTGCTGCTTATTCAGACAACATTTTACTCTTCCTCTCCAACCCCACAGTCTCAATCTCTGCTTTCCTGGAGGAAGTGCGGAGCTTTTCCCTCATATATGGTTCCAAACTTAACAATGACAAATGCGAGATCCTGCCCCTTACGAAATTCACCTTTAAACCCGACTTTACTACCTCTAATTTCACCTGGAGCCCCTCGCATATCAAATACTTAGGTTTTCATATCACCCCTTCCATTTCAGACACTGTTTCCCTTTGCCTGCATAAATGCATTAAAAAGATATCGGATTTAGAGCCCAGATGGCACCCTCTTTACTTGTCTTGGTGGTGCCGCCTCAATTACATTAAAATGATGCTGTCCCCTATAGTCCTCTATACAATTTCCAATATTCCTGTACCTATTCCTTCCAAATTTTTAAAGAAAATTAACACGGTCTTCTCTTCCTTTTTATGGAGCAACGAAAAACCTTGGATGTCCGTTGCTAGACTGATTCGCCCTATATCAGAAGGCGGAGTACATTTTCCAGACTTCCCAGCTTACCAAAGGCCTTTCTGCTGCGCCAAGCTTCCTTTTGGTTACAGGACCATCAGGACCCTATCTCTCCCTGTCCTTTGTGGGCTAAGGTTGAGCGTCTTTTCCTCTCCCCTTTCTCGTATGCGGAGTATCTATCCTTTGCCTACATCTTTTGCCCCCAAGTACCTTTTTCTTAAAACAGCGGTGATGGCTCCCGGCTAGCACACGCACAGGTTCCTTCCTCTTCCCCCACATGTGCTACACAACTTCACTCTACTTCACACTACCCCCAAGGCTACGACTCTTTACAAATACCTTAATGCTCACACATCCATTAGAGCCAAATCCAAGGTGGAGGAGCAGTGGGAACAAGAACGGGCACTACTTGGGCAATCTCCATGTGGGACAAAATGTGTACCAAGATCCGCAAATCGTCCAGAGCGGCGACCCTAACGCAATCTCTGTTCTTCATCTACAATAGGCTGCTTCACACACCCCACGCCCTCAATAAGAGGTTTTCCAACACCCTGGATATCTGCTGTTCTTGTTCTTCCCTGAATGCTACCTTATTTCATATGTTGTTCCTCTGCAAATCTGAACACGAGTTTTGGATACAAGTGTGGGCTCAAATCAATGTACTTTTTTGCACTTGTATTCCCTTTTTTCATGCTTGCATATTTTTAGGATGCCTCCGCCTTGCTGGGATGACGTTGACCTTGACATTCGCATTGTTGACTTACTGTTAGCTATTGCGTTTTAACAGATTACTATCAATTTGAAGGCTTCATCTAACATTTCCTTTGAAGCATGGTGGTACAATGTTTGTCACAATCATAGGCTCGACACTACTTTTGTCTTCCCAATTACCATGGCTACGAAACGTGCTGAATTATGGCTTCCTATTACATTGTATCTAGATAAATGTGCTCTGTATTCTTTTCGTCCACAGCCTGCCACCTTGAATACCCTTTGCATTTCTTCTCTCCTTCGTTTTTACCTGTTATTTGAATGTTTCTACCTGATCACATGTATAACCACTGTATTACCTTTGTTCCAATTTATTGCCCATGATTTACTTATGCCACTGACTCTACTGTAATATTTTTCCTGAGTGCTTTTGTTTTCTTTTTCCTTTCCTTTGGTTTCCCTTCCACTCTCATGTATTGTTGATGATACCTTGTTTTTAACCAATAAAATCTTCGTGAACTTAAAAAATACATAGTTCTGAAATGTATCATTTCTTAAGTCTGTGTAATCATTAGAGGCAGTCACAATCAAAATAAAACTGTAAATCACGCCACTCGAGGAAAGAATGACTCTCCCTTGATATTACGGATATCGGCTAAAAATAAAAACTAAAATGCAACAAAGTTAATGCAATGTATTGCTGCCGAATATGGGATAAAGTCACAAAGTCTCCTTGTATTTTGCAAAGCTGTGTCTCATAAGTCTGAACGTAGGGTTGGAGAAGACCAGATAATAAAATTTTTTAAGCCACATCAGTCCTCACCGCTTCCACATAGGCACCCACGGTAATCAGTCACCAAGGACACGCAGGTCTTCTGAGTAAGGTATTTCTAGTCAGGGGAAACAAGGATCCAGTGCTGGCACTCGACAGACCGCCCGCTCCGAGACCACTGCCTCCCAATACTGCTGTCATCCTTTGATCCTCATGCTTGCAAATTCCCTGGGGGCTCATCCACGTAGCACTTGCCATGCTGCTCCAAACTGGTTGTGGTGGAGAAAGAAAGGCCCAAAGACGACTGGTGTTGCGTGAAGCGTTCACGGCCAATGCTGAATATTATCCAAAACAATCCTAGCTCCTTGACAAGAAGAAGGCACACACTCGAAGACTGCAGTTATAAGGCTATATATGTATATGTACATATATATATATATATATATATATATATATATATATATATATATATATATATATATATATATATATATATATATATATATATATATATATATATATATATATATATTACCTACTGGCGATAGCCAGTAGGTATATATAGTTAGGATTTTTTCCCTATGGGATTTCTGAAAATTCTATGTCTAATAACTTTGGCGTTTGTGGACGGAATCGGCTGAAATATTCAGGAAAATGGCACATTTTGTTTCTGAGCAGCCCCTAAAAATTTGGTGGGGTTTCGTCAAGGGGGGGCTGAGAAAAAAGGGGGGTCCCAAAACGCGTTTTTTGCATTGAGTTTTCCATAGGGCGGTTGGACTCACTTTTAGCTCGAACGGCTGAATGGATTTGCACGAAACTTGGCAAAATTGTAGGGACTGTTAGCCCGATGTGCCTTTGCTAGGTCTCAATATATGTGCTTCAGTGGATTTTGAGAAATTAACGTTTAAATCAAGATATATATCTGTAACAGCGCTCCGGGCAGCGATCCGGTCCGCTTACTTTTCGCTTATCGGAACTTTGCGCGCAGAAAGCTGATTGGCTCTCCGGTGTCTGTCAACATTCTAAACAGTCCGGAGCGGCCGCCATCTTGTCTCTCGGTAGGATCGAGAGAGAAGAAGAGGTGAAAAACAAAAGGGGAATTTAATGAAAGGGGGCAAGGTATCCCCCTCTTGACCCCCTAGGAATGTTGTTGGGGTTATTAAAGGGTCCCGTGGGGAAAATAAAAAAAAAATGATTTTTCACGGTAGAAGCGCTTCACGGGCCGCGAACTGGGCCGCAAACTGGTAGCGAAACGGGAATTCGCCATTTTGTGCTTCGTTAATTAAATTACTAGGTATAAGTGGGTGCGGGAGACGTATCCTAATCCCCTATGTTTCCTGAGGGTGGCTGAGGAGGCTGATATATGTTGATACATCTCTTCCAGCGGCTGTGCGTGAGCTTTTTTTTTTTTTTGCTGCGTGACAGTCCGGAGCGGCCGCCATCTTGTCTCTCGGTAGGATCGAGAGAGAAGAAAAGGTGAAAAACTAAGGGGGAATTTAATGAAAGGGGGCAAGGTATCCCCCTCTTGACCCCCTAGGAATGTTGTTGGGGTTATTAAAGGGTCCCGTGGGGAAAATAAAAAAAAAATGATTTTTCACGGTAGAAGCGCTTCACGGGCCGCGAACTGGGCCGCAAACTGGTAGCGAAACGGGAATTCGCCATTTTGTGCTTCGTTAATTAAAGTACTAGGTATAAGGGGGTGCGGGAGACGTATCCTAATCCCCTATGTTTCCTGAGGGTGGCTGAGGAGGCTGATATATGTTGATACATCTCTTCCAGCGGCTGCGCCATCTTGCCTTTTTTCCAATGCCACAATTTTGTCGTGCACGGCAGCCATTTTAGATGCCAGGCTGGTCCCAGGCTATCACCTAACCCTGCGGATGTAGTTTATGGCCCCAGCTGTAGAGAATTCAGACATGCCAATCCTCCCGATTCAGGCGTGTGACTACTGATTTCAGTGCTAGTCTCCCGCCTCCCGATTTCTGCAAGCAAAAACCCGGGGGCATATTACGAACAACTAGCGATAATTTTTGTCTCTAACTTGTTTAGAGACAAAAATTATCGCTGTACATCGGCGATTTTTATCGCAGATAAACCTTGCTATTATCGCAGAAAAGTCAGCGATATTCATGTATTATCGAGCAAATGCTCTTAGCCATGTTATCCACCTCCCATTGGATAACATGGCTAAGAACTGCTCAGGGCAGGTGTTAGATTTTGGAGATATTCGCGCTTAGCACGAATATCTCCAAAAGTTGGTAATAGAAGGTAGCGATGTTAGGGACTGTTTCCAGACGCTAACATCTTGGCACGCCACTTTGCATGTCATTAGTGATAAGTATCACTGACATGCAAAGCGGGGCCCAAGATGGTCGCTATCTCCTTTTAGCTGTCACTAACTGGTGTTAGCGACAGCTTGGTAATAGGGAGATAATTTTATCTCCGCTTTCAAGGCTTTTAAAGCCAAAAAAGCGGAGATAAACCCCCTTGATAATATGCCCCACGATTCCTTGGGGGTTTCAGCTGACAGGGCTTGGTATTGTGTTACATGGTAATTTTTCCAGGAAACGTCAGAGGGTCGATGCAGGGGTTCTAGAAGAGGTGATAAACCATTTAAGCCTCATGAACAAGCGCATGGTCTTTTAAAGATTTGTGAAGTACTCGGAGCGGCGGTGTGTGTGTGTGCCCTCTTTCAGGAGCGGGCGGGGGGGCACTGCCAGCAACTTGCCAGGGCAGGTAGTGTTCAACACGTGCATCACCCTTTCTCTGCTTGCTATTGCGCTCCATGCTTCGGAAAGGTAAGAAAAAGAACGTGCATTTGAGTTTGAAATGTCCGATCCTGCAGCAGCACACTTCCAAAGCCCACACATGACAATAACCCGATTCAAGGCCCCATTCACCCGTTTTTAAAAAAATAGATAACACTCCAACAAAGTAAGGTTATAAAACTTTATTAACTATTAACTTTAACGAACGGAACAAAAACTAAAAACATTTAAACATTTCTCAACACAAAAAGCAACAATGGTTAGAAGCTGTCTTTTGTGCGAATAGTCCCAAGGCAGCACAACGTGCAGAGTTCTGGACGGCACCCAGGTGATGTCGCCTGGGTGCCGCACTGGTTTAGGGATCCTACAATGCAGCACAGAAAAACAGCGTGGGGCGTCCCGGGTGGTGCGGGGGGAGGCCTCGTCAGTAGCGGTCTGTGTCCAGTGTCACATGGCTGACACAACATGTACGACAGGCACCCAGGTGATGTCCAGTAAACTGCCGCACTGGTTTTGGTATCCTACAATGCTGCTCCGAAAATTGGCGTGCGGCGGCCCGGGGGGGGGCGTGGGGGAGGCGGCGTGAACGGGTCTCCCCAGGTGGCGGCCATCTAGCTGAGTTGCGCCCGCTCTTGCGGCTACAGCGTCTCGCTCACCATGTTGTTGAGTTGCTCCCACTCTTGCAGTGCAGCGATAGGCGGCTGCCACATGGCTCTTAAAATGGCGGACGGCTCCTCGGTTTTGGGCCTGGTCCACTGAAATGGCCCTGGGACACTTTGGAACTAGGACGCTTGCCTGCTAGGGCTTGGGCTCCATTCTCGAAAAGCGTCCCCTCAGCCGTGAAGATTGTACAAAAGTCTTGGGGGCCCCCGACTCCCGCAGGCTTCCGGTGGGGAGCGGCTGCCATGATTGCTCGCGGAATGACCACGACGGAGCCACGAGATGGTGGTGCTCTCATGCTGACGCCAGCTTCAGTCTGAATGATCCAGAAACAAGGTGGGGCTTTCATCGTTTGGGAAAAAAAAAATTCTAAACCAATGAAAAGTGTTATTTTTAGGTCATATGACCAAGCCTTCCATCTTTAGGAAACCAAAAGTAAAATGAACCAATGAAAAGTTTTATAAACAAGTCACATGACCTGTTATGCGGCATAGGGCTACAAAAAGCGTAGAAAATCCGTTGGCACGTGAGGCGGCGTCAGTAGCGGACCGATGTGCGAATAGGCCGAAGGCAGCACAACGGGCCGAGATCCGGATGGTACCGAGGTGGTGTCCAGCAAATTGCCGCACTGGTGTGGCCATCCTACAATGCTGCGCCGAAAGACGGCGTGTCCAGCTGAGTTGCGGTCACTGTTGCGGTACAGTGACTCGAACGCGCCGAGATCCGGATGGCACCGAGGTGGTGTCCAGCAAATTGCCGCACTGGTGTGGCCATCCTACAATGCTGCGCCGAAAGACGGCGTGTCCAGCTGAGTTGCGGTCACTGTTGCGGTACAGTGACTCGAACGCGCCGAGATCCGGATGGCACCGAGGTGGTGTCCAGCAAATTGCCGCACTGGTGTGGCCATCCTACAATGCTGCGCCGAAAGACGGCATGTCCAGCTGAATTGCGGTCACTGTTGCGGTACAGTGACTCGAACGCGCCGAGATCCGGATGGCACCGAGGTGGTGTCCAGCAAATTGCCACACTGGTGTGGCCATCCTACAATGCTGCGCCGAAAGACGGCGTGTCCAGCTGAGTTGCGGTCACTGTTGCGGTACAGTGAGTCGAACGCGCCGAGATCTGGATGGCCCCGATGTTGTGTCCAGCAAGTTGCCGCACTGGTGTGGCCATCCTACAATGCTGCGCCGAAAGTCGGCGTGGGGTGCCCCGTTGGCTTATGAGGTGATGTCAGTAGTGGACCGATGTGTGAATAGGTCGGAACCAGCACAAGGCGCCAAGATCCGAATGGCAAGTCCTGGATGTTGAGTGCCTCAGTTGAGAGTTCTGAGCAGTGCTTGTAAGACTGTCTGAAGCTTATTTGCACCTGCTGCAGCTTCACTAGGTCCGGCGGAACTTTTTTCCTTTTCCTTTCTGCTTCTTTTCCTACAATCCGTTTCATCTGAAGACACGACCAGGTCCCTGAATGTGTGCAGGGGGACGCTATTGATTGAATGAAAATGGCGGCTTGACACAAAGCTGACTCAAGCGTTACTGTTGGTGCTATACAGACAAAAATTGGTTTTCAGTTTGTACATTCTTCAGGTTTTTTTTTTCCATCCAAGTCTGATTGAGAGTTTGTAGAAAAATGGCTTCAGATTTTCCACATACTAGTCTTCAACATTCTTCCTAAATGTAACAATGTGAAACTCACTAGGAGAACGGCTGTTTCTGTTTCCTTTCAAAATGCTGCCAACAATATTTTCTGAATGGAAGACACCATCTTGTAGCATAAAGGGCCAAAAGGGGTTCTGGTCTGGCCGATGGTTGGTGGAGACATTTTGACTATATCTTGGACCTGCCCGGCCTCGCCCAAAATGGCGCCGGTATAAATGGGACTCGTAACTCCTTGCCCGCAAATGTATATCTAGAAAATGTTATTGTAAGTGGCCCTGTTCTATTTTAATTACAAAATGTATGTCCACCGATTCTGCAACTGTTAGACACCTTAGTTCTTGCAACCTAATGGCCCGCTCGTTACGTTCCTCTACAGTGTAAATGTCTCCTCATCATATACGATTTCAGTTTGCTCCGTGGCCGGCCCACGTGGTTATAGGCCCGTATTTGTATACTGACATTTTCACAATAAAGGTTTTTAAAACAAAACACGGTAGTAGTATTTACATTGGTAAAGTTTTTACTTTTAGTCACTGTTTTCGAATCAGTAAAAGGCAAGTGAAATAAAGCAGTCCAATTACATGACGGATAAAAGGTATAATATGTAGGAACGCAGTAAAGATAAATGGTCAAGGGCAGTTGTGTTTTTCATGTCTGCAACATAAAGTGATCGATAAGAATCTGATAATCAGGCGTATCGGCGACTAAGACAGCAGGCCGAATCTCTTTTACTCAACGGCTCCGTCATGGAAGGAAGAAACGCCCTTTTTCTCGAAAAAGGAATATATTTTACTTGCAAGACAGTTGTAAATTTTCCGGGAAAGTACATTAGCCTGGAATATTATAACATATGTTTGAAAAAAAAATATTGTTCGAAAATAATAAAAAGCGTAATTTTTAGGTCATATGACCAAGCTTTTCATCATTAAATTAACAAAAGTAAAATGAACCAATGAAAAGTTTTATTAACAAGTCACATGACCTGTTATGCTTACGTTACGCGCTGCGCGCCGCGCCTCGGATCACTTCCGGGTGCGCTAACGCGGCGTGTCATAAAACGCATTACGCGACAACGTAGGTCAAGAATATAGTCTAAATGTCTCCACCAACCAGCGTTCAGAACACAACCCCTTTCAGCAGTCCAAAAAGTTCTGTTAAATGACAACAGAGGGGACAGGCAACAAGAACCATCAGTCAAAGAGGGGAGGGCAAGTTCTTCTCTTCCGGGTCATGTTGGGGCGCTACCGGAACTGATCGAATTGGTAGTCTATAGTGTTTCTGGATGTTTCAGACTAAAGCTGGCGTCAGCATGAGACCACTACCATCTCGTAGCTCCGTCGTGGCCATTCCACGAGCAATCATGGCAGCCGCTCCCCACCAGAAGCCTGCGGGAGTCGGAGGCCCCCAAGACTTTTGTAGAATCTTCACGGCTGAGGGGACGCTTTTCGAGAATGGGACCCAAGCCCTATCAGGGAAGCGTCCGAGTTCCAAGGTGTCCCAGGGCCATTTTAGTGGACCAGGCCCAAAACCGAAGAGCCGGCCGCCATTTTGAGAGTCCTGTGGCAGCCGCCTATCGCTGCACCGCAAGAGCGGGCGCAACTCAACTACATGGTGAGCGAGACGCTGTAGTCGCAAGAGCGGGCGGTAAACAGCTGAATGGCGGAAGAGGCACAGTGTAGCAAAAGCGGGCGGAATGGCAACTAAAACGATAAAGGGGCGCCCCACTACAGCTTGTCTTCAGGTCAAACGGATTGTGGGACAAGGTCCAGAATTGAAGAGTCATCAAAAGGCAAAAAGTTCCGCCGGACCCCGGGAGCCGGCCGCCTATGTCGGGGGCGATCTCAGGCTACACCAGTGCTATAAGACTTGGGGAGGGTGTCGGAGCCAAGCGTCTTCTCCGAGTCCATGGCCATCACACCGCCCCTCAGGGGCCTCCGTCAAGCTGTTTAGGAAGGTAACATATCACATTGTTTTCTAATGCAGTCAGGTCCACAAACGACACTCACTTACTTTGAGAATAGTGAAGCTGCAGTAGGTGGAAATAAGCTTCAGACAGTGTTACAAGCACTGCTCAGAACTCTTAACTATGGCACCCAACATCCAGAACTTATGCTATTTGAGAATGGCAGTGACATCGAAGCATCTCAGGGACCAAAACCATTAACGTACTTTCACGTATGAAAATCTTACTTGGGGAGGGGGCAGGAGCGAAGCGCCCCCTCCCAGTCAGCGCCACCACACCGTATGTTGAAAATCTGAAGCCATCGTTCTACAAAGTCAACCAAACTTGGATTGAAAAATCTAGAAAAATGTACAAACTGAAAACCAGTTTTGGTCTGCATAGCATCAGTAGCAACGCTTGAGTCAGCTTTGTGTCAAGCCGCCATTTTGATTCAACAAAGCACAGGCATTGAAAAAGGCTGAAATTCAGAACTCTAAACTATGGCACCCAACATCCAGGAGCTTGCCATCCGGATCTTGGAGCCTTGTGCTGCTTTCGATCTATTCACACATCGGTCCACTACTGACATCATCTTATAAACCAACGTTATGTAAATAGTTTTTTAATAAAATGTTTTACCCTGTTTCTTTGCTGGTGTGTTGTCTATATTTTTAATATTTGCATAGGGTTTGTCGTTATTTTGTGCGGGATGGGTGATGGAGCCGAGCTGTCTTGCAGCCCTCATGGTGTGGAGCTCAGTTCATCTCACTATTTTCGTATTTCTCATGAAGAGTTGTTCCTAATATTTCTATTTTAGCGAGGTCAAAAAGAGATCCAATTAGTGGCCTACTGATTTTGCTCGATTACTTTTATTTTTTTACACGATTTTTCACTATCTGCAAAGACTAAACAGAGTATTGCGACTTTGTGCTTGTTTGTAAATAGAGAATGATCCAAAGAGAACCAATTCTAAAACAGTAAATGCTTGGACAACAATCAATCAAATGGAGAGACAAGGAGGCACGACGGATTACAACGGGGGTAAAGGCCTGCGTTAACTACCCTTCAGTATCTGCAAAGAGAGAGTACTACTAAGACAAAAGAGGGGAGGGGGGGTGCAGCGTTCAAAGCACATCAGCGTGCATAAATACGAAAATGTTTTTATCTATCACGTACTTGACATTTTAAAGCTTTTCATATTTGCTATTAAAAAACCAATGAAATTCACAGAAAAAACCATAGGTTATAGTGGATATATAGTTAGGAATTTGCATTTACAAAACCTTGAAAATTCAATGAAAAAACCATTGGTTTTAGGCCATATATAGTTAGGAATTAGCATTTACAAAACCTTATTTTACTCGCATAAAACCATTGAAATTCCATATATAGTTAGAAGCGCTAACTATATATCGCGCACCCGCAATCCACTGCTGATGATGTCACATATTACATCATTCATGACATGGTCAGTGACATCACTGATGACATCACTGATGACATCTCAAATGACATCACTGATGACATCACTGATGACAACTCAAATGACATCACTGATGACATCTCAAATGACATCACTGATGACATCACTGATGACAACTCAAATGACATCACTGATGACATCTCATTTGTCATCACTGATCACATCACTCATGTGATAAAACAATGAACCTCTTCAGACTCTAATATAACCTTACATACACTCAGTATAAACAGACACTCACAGACTGTCACTCATCCATGGAGTTACTCACACACCTAGTCAGTCATGCAAAGAATCAATCACACCTCCATTTCCTCAACTATACAGTTATACACATCTTACTTATTCAAACATATAATAACACATATTTACTCTCTTATATAATCCCTGATACAAGCTCACAGTGATCGATACAGCCACTCACACATTCATTGGCTCTTATGTTCAGTTATTTATATATCTCAACTCTCACATGTATTGTGTTTTACATACGTACTTACTTGCACATGTAGCAATGAGAAATCCATTCACTCACCAACACACCCATGCACAGTCAACCGCCCATATAGCTGTTTCCACATGCACTCTTGAACTCATACTCCTAGTGAATCAACTGCTTACACATCTATGCACAGAGTCACGCACCTCCCAGCCACCCACACACACACTCAGCCTCCCATTCAAATACTTGGGCAACCAATCAATAACCCATATGGCCACTCTTATAGCTACTGATCAACACATGCAGCAGCTTACACAACAACAAACATACTGATGCACAAATTAAGACAGTTTAGTCACTAACCCATGCACTCAGTGAGACACATTTAATCACTCTTTCATACAGTCAGTCATGCACCTACTAAATTCTTCATCCAGACACTTATACATCCACTCATTCTTCAATATGTAAAACATATTTAAACTTTACAGACACATACAATCACTGGATGTTGTGATCAGTGATGTCATCAGTGATGTCATTTGAGATGTCATCAGTGATGTCATCAGTGATGTCACTGACCATGTCATGAATGATGTAATATGTGACATCATCAGCAGTGGATTGCGGGTGCGCGATATATAGTTAGCGCTTCTAACTATATATGGAATTTCAATGGTTTTATGCGAGTAAAATAAGGTTTTGTAAATGCTAATTCCTAACTATATATGGCCTAAAACCAATGGTATTTTCATTGAATTTTCAAGGTTTTGTAAATGCAAATTCCTAACTATATATCCACTATAACCTATGGTTCTTTCTGTGAATATATATATATATATATATATATATATATATATATATATATATATATATATATATATATATATATATATATATATATATATATATTACCTACTGGCGATAGCCAGTAGGTATATATAGTTAGGATTTTTTCTCTATGGAACTTATGAAAATTCTATGCCTAATAACTTTGGCGTTTGTGGACGGAATTGGCTGACATTTTCAGGAAAATGGCACATTTTGTTTCTGAGCAGCTCCTGGAAATTTGGGGGGGTTCGTCAAGGGGGGGCCGAGAAAAAAGGGGGGTCCCAAAACGCGTTTTTCCCATGTTAATTTCCATAGGGCGGTTGGCCTAACTTTTAGCCCGAACGGCTGAATGGATTTCCACAAAACTTGGCAAAATTGTAGGGACTGTTAGCCCGATGTGCCTTTGCTAGGTCTCAATATATGTGCTTCAGTGGATTTTGAGAAATTAACGTTTAAAACAAGATATATATCTGTAACAGCGCTCCGGGTAGCGCTCCGGTTCGCGAACTTTTCGCGTATCGGAACTTTGCGAAGCGAAGCTGATTGGCTCTCCGGTGTCTGTCAACATTGTAAACAGTCCGGAGCGGCCGCCATCTTGTCTCTCGGTAGGATCGAGAGACAAGCGGAGACCAAAACAAAGAGGGAAATGAAGGAAAGAGGGCAGGGTAGACCCCTTCTGACCCCATAGGATTGATGAGGGGGATATTATAAAGCCACGCGGGGCCAAAAAAAAAAAAAATCCGATTTTTTCGCCGTAGAGACGCGTCTTGGTACGCGAACCGGGCAGCTAACCGGGCAGCTAACCGGGAAGCTAACCGGCAGTGTAACAGGAGTCTGAGGAGAAGCTGATTGGCTGTTATCATTGTAAAGTCTGGAACGGCCGCCATCTTGTCTCTCTGTGGGATCGAGAGACAAGAGGTGGAAAAAAAAAAAGTGTAAATGAATGAAAGGGGTAAGGCAGACCCCTCCTGAACCCCTAGGATTGATGAGGGGGCTATTAAAGTTCCCTGCGGGGCAAAAGAAAAAAAAATTGCGATTTTTCGCGGTAAAGGTACTTCCTGGTACGTTAACCGGGCAGCTAACCGGCAGCGTAACGGGAGTCCGACATATTGTGTTTTTTGAACGTTTGTGATATGTGCACGTGTGGATTTTATCTAATTAAGGTTAAAAAAATATATATATATCTTTAAGCGTGTTCTGGCGCGCTTACGTTTTGGGTTTGGTTTGCGCTGCAGAGACGATACGTCACGGTTATGCGATGCATCATGAGGCGTCTCACGGGCTACGTGATACGTCACTTAATAAAGAATATATTTTACAGCTATAGATATTAGCTTTTAAAAAACCAATGAAATTCACAGAAAAAACCATAGGTTATAGACCATATATAGTTAGGAATTTGCATTTACAAAACCTTGAAAATTCACTGAAAAAACCATAGGTTATAGACCATATATAGTTAGGGATTAGCATTTAAAAAACCTTATTTTATTTGCACAAAACCATTGAAATTCCATATATAGTTAGTTGCACTAACTATATATCGCGGACCCGCAATCCACTGCTAATGATGTCACATATTACATCATTCATGACATGGTCAGTGACATCACTGATGACATCACTGATGACATCTCAAATGACATCACTGATGACATCACTGATGACATCTCAAATGACATCACTGATGACATCACTGACATCTCATTTGACATTACTGATTACATCACTGATGATATCATTTATGTGATAATACATCTTCAGACTCTAATATAACCTTAGATACACTCAGTGTAAACAGGCACTCACAGACTGTCACACATCCATGGAGTTACTCACACACCTAGTCAGTCATGGAAAGAATCAATCACATCTCCATTTCCTCAACTATACAGTTATACACACCTTACTTATTCAAACATATAGTAACACATATTTACTCTCTTATACAATCCTTGATACAAGTTCACAATGATTCATACAGCCACTCACACATTCACTGGCTCTTATGTTCAGTTATTTATATATGTCAACTCTCACATGGAGTGTGTTTTACATATGTACTTACTTTGACATGTAGCACTGAGATATCCATTCACTCACCAATATACTCATGCACACAGTCAACTGTCCATACAGCTGTTTCTACATGCACTTTTGAACCCATACACCTAGGGAATCAACTGCTCACACATCTATGCACAGAGTTATACACCTCCCAGCCACCCACACACATACTCAGTCTCCCATACAAATACTTGGGCAACCATTCAATAACCCATATAGTTACTGATTTAAACATGCAGCAGTTTACAGAACAACATAAATAAGGATTGCCAAATTAAGACACTTTAATCACTAACCCATACACTCAGTGAGACACATTTAATCATTCTCTCATACAGTAAGTCATGCACCTACTAAATCCTTCATCCAGACACTTATACATCCACTCATTCTTCAATATGTAAGACATATTTTAACTTTACAGAAACATACAGTCACTGGGTGTTGTCATCAGTGATGTCATCAGTGATGTCATCAGTGATGTCATTTGAGATGTCATCAGTGATGTCATCAGTGATGTCACTGACCATGTCATGAATGATGTAATATGTGACATCATTAGCAGTGGATTGCGGGTCCGCGATATATTGTTAGTGCAACTAACTTTATATGGAATTTCAATGGTTTTGTGCAAATAAAATAAGGTTTTTTAAATGCTAATCCCTAACTATATATGGTCTATAACCTATGGTTTTTTCAGTGAATTGTCAAGGTTTTGTAAATGCAAATTCCTAACTATATATGGTCTATAACCTATGGTTTTTTCTGTGAATATATATTTTTATATATATATATATATATTACCTACTGGCTATCGCCAGTAGGTATATATAGTTAGGATTTTTTCCCTATGGGATTTCTGAAAATTCTATGTCTAATAACTTTGGCGTTTGTGGACGGAATCGGCTGAAATTTTCAGGAAAATGGCACATTTTGTTTCTGAGCAGCCCCTGAAAATTTGGTGGGGATGTCGTCAAGGGGGATCTGAGAAAAAAGGGGGGTCCCAAAACGCGTTTTTTGCATTGAGTTTTCCATAGGGCGGTTGGACTCACTTTTAGCTCGAACGGCTGAATGGATTTGCACGAAACTTGGCAAAATTGTAGGGACTGTTAGCCCGATGTGCCTTTGCTAGGTCTCAATATATGTGCTTCAGTGGATTTTGAGAAATTAACGTTTAAATCAAGATATATATCTGTAACAGCGCTCCGGGCAGCGATCCGGTCCGCTTACTTTTCGCGTTTCGGAACTTTGCGTGCAGAAAGCTGATTGGCTCTCCGGTGTCTGTCAACATTCTAAACAGTCCGGAGCGGCCGCCATCTTGTCTCTCGGTAGGATCGAGAGAGAATAAGAGGTGAAAAACGAAAGGGGAATTTAATGAAAGGGGGCAAGGTATCCCCCTCTTGACCCCCTAGGAATGTTGTTGGGGTTATTAAAGGGTCCCGTGGGGAAAAGAAAAAAAAATGATTTTTCACGGTAGAAGCGCTTCCCGGGCCGCGAACTGGGCCGCAAACTGGTAGCGAAACGGGAATTCGCCATTTTGTGCTTCGTTAAATAAATTACTAGGTATAAGGGGGTGCGGGAGACGTATCCTAATCCCCTATGTTTCCTGAGGGTGGCTGAGGAGGCTGATATATGTTGATACATCTCTTCCAGCGGCTGTGCGTGAGCTTTTTTTTTTTTTGCTGCGTGACAGTCCGGAGCGGCCGCCATCTTGTCTCTCGGTAGGATCGAGAGAGAAGAAGAGGTGAAAAACGAAAGGGGAATTTAATGAAAGGGGGCAAGGTATCCCCCTCTTGACCCCCTAGGAATGTTGTTGGGGTTATTAAAGGGTTCCGTGGGGAAAAGAAAAAAAAAAGATTTTTCACGGTAGAAGCGCTTCACGGGCCGCGAACTGGTAGCGAAACGGGAATTCGCCATTTTGTGCTTCGTTAATTAAATTACTAGGTATAAGGGGGTGCGGGAGACGTATCCTAATCCCCTATGTTTCCTGAGGGTGGCTGAGGAGGCTGATATATGTTGATACATCTCTTCCAGCGGCTGTGCCATCTTGCCTTTTTTCCAATGCCACAATTTTGTCGTGCACGGCAGCCATTTTAGATGCCAGGCTGGTCCCAGGCTATCACCTACCCCTGCGGATGTAGTTTATGGCCCCAGCTGTAGAGAATTCAGACATGCCAACCCTCCCGATTCAGGCGTGTGACTACTGATTTCAGTGCTAGTCTCCCGCCTCCCGATTTCTGCAAGCAAAAACCCGGGGCATATTACGAACAACTAGCGATAATTTTTGTCTCTAACTTGTTTAGAGACAAAAATTATCGCCGCACATCGGCGATTTTTATCGCAGATAAACCTTGCTATTATCGCAGAAAAGTCAGCGATATTCATGTATTATCGAGCAAATGCTCTTAGCCATGTTATCCACCTCCCATTGGATAACATGGCTAAGAACTGCTCAGGGCAGGTGTTAGATTTTGGAGATATTCGCGCTTAGCGCGAATATCTCCAAAAGTTGGTAATAGAAGATAGCGATGTTAGGGACTGTTTCCAGTCGCTAACATCTTGGCACGCCACTTTGCATGTCATTAGTGATAAGTATCACTGACATGCAAAGCGGGGCCCAAGATGGTCGCTATCTCCTTTTAGCTGTCACTAACTGGTGTTAGCGACAGCTTGGTAATAGGGAGATAATTTTATCTCCGCTTTGATGGCTTTTAAAGCCAAAAAAGCGGAGATAAACCCCCTTAATAATATGCCCCACGATTCCTTGGGGGTTTCAGCTGACTGGGCTTGGTATTGTGTTACATGGTAATTTTTCCAGGAAACGTCAGAGGGTCGATGCAGGGGTTCTAGAAGAGGTGATAAACCATTTAAGCCTCATGAACAAGCGCATGGTCTTTTAAAGATTTGTGCAGTACTCGGGGCGGCGGTGTGTGTGTGCCCTCTTTCAGGAGCGGGCGGGGGGGGCACTGCCAGCAACTTGCCAGGTCAGGTAGTGTTCAACACGTGCATCACCCTTTCTCTGCCTGCTATTGCGCTCCATGCTTCGGAAAGGTTAAGAAAAAGAACGTGCATTTGAGTTTGAAATGTCCGATCCTGCAGCAGCACACTTCCAAAGCCCACACATGACAATAACCCGATTCAAGGCCCCATTCACCCGTTTTTAAAAAAATAGATAACACTCCAACAAAGTAAGATTATAAAACTTTATTAACTATTAACTTTAACGAACGGAACAAAAACTAAAAACATTTAAACATTTTTCAACACAAAAAGCAACAATGGTTAGAAGCTGTCTTTTGTGCGAATAGTCCCAAGGCAGCACAACGTGCAGAGTTCTGGACGGCACCCAGGTGATGTCGCCTGGGTGCCGCACTGGTTTAGGGATCCTACAATGCAGCACAGAAAAACAGCGTGGGGCGTCCCGGGTGGTGCGGGGGGAGGCCTCGTCAGTAGCGGTCTGTTGTGCGAATAGTCCCAAGGCAGCAGAACGCGTTGAGATGTTGATGGGACTGTGTCCAGTGTCACATGGCTGACAAAACATGTACGACAGGCACCCAGGTGATGTCCAGTAAACTGCCGCACTGGTTTTGGTATCCTACAATGCTGCTCCGAAAATTGGCGTGCGGCGGCCCGGGGGTGGGGGAGGCGGCGTGAACGGGCCTCCCCAGGTGGCGGCCATCTAGCTGAGTTGCGCCCGCTCTTGCGGCTACAGCGTCTCGCTCACCATGTTGTTGAGTTGCTCCCACTCTTGCAGTGCAGCGATAGGCGGCTGCCACTGGGCCGCAAACTGGTAGCGAAACGGGAATTCGCCATTTTGTGCTTCGTTAAATAAATTACTAGGTATAAGGGGGTGCGGGAGACGTAGCCTAATCCCCTATGTTTCCTGAGGGTGGCTGAGGAGGCTGATATATGTTGATACATCTCTTCCAACGGCTGTGCGTGAGCTTTTTTTTTTTTTGCTGCGTGACAGTCCGGAGCGGCCGCCATCTTGTCTCTCGGTAGGATCGAGAGAGAAGAAGAGGTGAAAAACGAAAGGGGAATTTAATGAAAGGGGGCAAGGTATCCCCCTCTTGACCCCCTAGGAATGTTGTTGGGGTTATTAAAGGGTTCCGTGGGGAAAAGAAAAAAAAAAGATTTTTCACGGTAGAAGCGCTTCACGGGCCGCGAACTGGTAGCGAAACGGGAATTCGCCATTTTGTGCTTCGTTAATTAAATTACTAGGTATAAGGGGGTGCGGGAGACGTATCCTAATCCCCTATGTTTCCTGAGGGTGGCTGAGGAGGCTGATATATGTTGATACATCTCTTCCAGCGGCTGCGCCATCTTGCCTTTTTTCCAATGCCCCAATTTTGTCGTGCACGGCAGCCATTTTAGATGCCAGGCTGGTCCCAGGCTATCACCTACCCCTGCGGATGTAGTTTATGGCCCCAGCTGTAGAGAATTCAGACATGCCAACCCTCCCGATTCAGGCGTGTGACTACTGATTTCAGTGCTAGTCTCCCGCCTCCCGATTTCTGCAAGCAAAAACCCGGGGGCATATTACGAACAACTAGCGATAATTTTTGTCTCTAACTTGTTTAGAGACAAAAATTATCGCCGCACATCGGCGATTTTTATCGCAGATAAACCTTGCTATTATCGCAGAAAAGTCAGCGATATTCATGTATTATCGAGCAAATGCTCTTAGCCATGTTATCCACCTCCCATTGGATAACATGGCTAAGAACTGCTCAGGGCAGGTGTTAGATTTTGGAGATATTCGCGCTTAGCGCGAATATCTCCAAAAGTTGGTAATAGAAGATAGCGATGTTAGGGACTGTTTCCAGTCGCTAACATCTTGGCACGCCACTTTGCATGTCATTAGTGATAAGTATCACTGACATGCAAAGCGGGGCCCAAGATGGTCGCTATCTCCTTTTAGCTGTCACTAACTGGTGTTAGCGACAGCTTGGTAATAGGGAGATAATTTTATCTCCGCTTTGATGGCTTTTAAAGCCAAAAAAGCGGAGATAAACCCCCTTGATAATATGCCCCACGATTCCTTGGGGGTTTCAGCTGACTGGGCTTGGTATTGTGTTACATGGTAATTTTTCCAGGAAACGTCAGAGGGTCGATGCAGGGGTTCTAGAAGAGGTGATAAACCATTTAAGCCTCATGAACAAGCGCATGGTCTTTTAAAGATTTGTGAAGTACTCGGGGCGGCGGTGTGTGTGTGCCCTCTTTCAGGAGCGGGCGGGGGGGGCACTGCCAGCAACTTGCCAGGTCAGGTAGTGTTCAACACGTGCATCACCCTTTCTCTGCCTGCTATTGCGCTCCATGCTTCGGAAAGGTAAGAAAAAGAACGTGCATTTGAGTTTGAAATGTCCGATCCTGCAGCAGCACACTTCCAAAGCCCACACATGACAATAACCCGATTCAAGGCCCCATTCACCCGTTTTAAAAAAAATAGATAACACTCCAACAAAGTAAGATTATAAAACTTTATTAACTATTAACTTTAACGAACGGAACAAAAACTAAAAACATTTAAACATTTTTCAACACAAAAAGCAACAATGGTTAGAAGCTGTCTTTTGTGCGAATAGTCCCAAGGCAGCACAACGTGCAGAGTTCTGGACGGCACCCAGGTGATGTCGCCTGGGTGCCGCACTGGTTTAGGGATCCTACAATGCAGCACAGAAAAACAGCGTGGGGCGTCCCGGGTGGTGCGGGGGGAGGCCTCGTCAGTAGCGGTCTGTTGTGCGAATAGTCCCAAGGCAGCAGAACGCGTTGAGATGTTGATGGGACTGTGTCCAGTGTCACATGGCTGACACAACATGTACGACAGGCACCCAGGTGATGTCCAGTAAACTGCCGCACTGGTTTTGGTATCCTACAATGCTGCTCCGAAAATTGGCGTGCGGCGGCCCGGGGGTGGGGGAGGCGGCGTGAACGGGCCTCCCCAGGTGGCGGCCATCTAGCTGAGTTGCGCCCGCTCTTGCGGCTACAGCGTCTCGCTCACCATGTTGTTGAGTTGCTCCCACTCTTGCAGTGCAGCGATAGGCGGCTGCCACATGGCTGTCAAAATGGCGGACGGCTCCTCGGTTTTGGGCCTGGTCCACTGAAATGGCCCTGGGACACCTTGGAACTCGGACGCTTGCCTGCTAGGGCTTGGGCTGCATTCTCGAAAAGCGTCCCTTCAGCCGTGAAGATTCTACAAAAGTCTTGGGGGCCCCCGACTCCCGTAGGCTTCCGGTGGGGAGCGGCTGCCATGATTGCTCGCGGAATGACCACGACGGAGCCACGAGATGGTGGTGCTCTCATGCTGACGCCAGCTTCAGTCTGAATGATCCAGAAACAAGGTGGGGCTTTCATCGTTTGGGAAAAAAAAATGTTCTAAACCAATGAAAAGTGTTAGTTTTAGGTCATATGACCAAGCCTTCCATCTTTAGGAAACCAAAAGTAAAATGAACCAATGAAAAGTTTTATAAACAAGTCACATGACCTGTTATGCGGCATAGGGCTACAAAAAGCGTAGAAAATCCGTTGGCACGTGAGGCGGCGTCAGTAGCGGACCGATGTGCGAATAGGCCGAAGGCAGCACAACGGGCCGAGATCCGGATGGTACCGAGGTGGTGTCCAGCAAATTGCCGCATTGGTGTGGCCATCCTACAATGCTGCGCCGAAAGACGGCGTGTCCAGCTGAGTTGCGGTCACTGTTGCGGTACAGTGACTCGAACGCGCCGAGATCCGGATGGCACCGAGGTGGTGTCCAGCAAATTGCCGCACTGGTGTGGCCATCCTACAATGCTGCGCCGAAAGACGGCGTGTCCAGCTGAGTTGCGGTCACTGTTGCGGTACAGTGACTCGAACGCGCCGAGATCCGGATGGCACCGAGGTGGTGTCCAGCAAATTGCCGCACTGGTGTGGCCATCCTACAATGCTGCGCCGAAAGACGGCGTGTCCAGCTGAATTGCGGTCACTGTTGCGGTACAGTGACTCGAACGCGCCGAGATCCGGATGGCACCAAGGTGGTGTCCAGCAAATTGCCGCACTGGTGTGGCCATCCTACAATGCTGCGCCGAAAGACGGCGTGTCCAGCTGAGTTGCGGTCACTGTTGCGGTACAGTGAGTCGAACGCGCTGAGATCTGGATGGCCCCGATGTTGTGTCCAGCAAGTTGCCGCACTGGTGTGGCCATCCTACAATGCTGCGCCGAAAGTCGGCGTGGGGTGCCCCGTTGGCTTATGAGGTGATGTCAGTAGTGGACCGATGTGTGAATAGGTCGGAACCAGCACAAGGCGCCAAGATCCGAATGGCAAGTCCTGGATGTTGAGTGCCTCAGTTGAGAGTTCTGAGCAGTGCTTGTAAGACTGTCTGAAGCTTATTTGCACCTGCTGCAGCTTCACTATTGCCCTGGTGTGGCCAAAGGTCGCACATGACATGGGCGGCCGGCTCCCGAGGTCCGGCGGAACTTTTTTCCTTTTCCTTTCTGCTTCTTTTCCTACAATCCGTTTCATCTGTAGACACGACCAGGTCCCTAAATGTGTGCAGGGGGACGCTATTGATCGAATGAAAATGGCGGCTTGACACAAAGCTGACTCAAGCGTTACTGTTGATGCTATACAGACAAAAATTGATTTTCAGTTTGTACATTCTTCAGGTTTTTTTTTTCCATCCAAGTCAGATTGAGAGTTTGTAGAAAAATGGCTTCAGATTTTCCATATACTACTCTTCAACATTCTTCCTAAATGTAACAATGTGAAACTCACTAGGAGAACGGCTCTTTCTGTTTCCTTTCAAAATGCTGCCAACAATATTTTCTGAATGGAAGACACCATCTTGTAGCATAAAGGGCCGAAAGGGGTTCTGGTCTGGCCGATGGTTGGTGGAGACATTTTGACTATATCTTGGACCTGCCCGGCTTCGCCCAAAATGGCGCCGGTATAAATGGGACTCGTAACTCCTTGCCCGCAAATGTATATCTAGAAAATGTTATTGTAAGTGGCCCTGTCTTATTTTAATTACAAAATGTACGTCCACCGATTCCGCAACTGTTAGACACCTTTGTTCTTGCAACCTAATGGCCCGCTCGTTACGTTCTTCTACAGTGTAAATGTCTCCTCATCATATACGATTTCAGTTTGCTCCGTGGCTGGCCCACGTGGTTATAGGCCCGTATTTGTATACTGACATTTTCACAATGAAGGTTTTTAAAACAAAACACAGTAGTAGTATTTACATTGGTAAAGTTTTTACTTTTAGTCACTGTTTTCGAATCAGTAAAAGGCAAGTGAAATAAAGCAGTCCAATTACATGACGGATAAAAGGTATAATATGTAGGAACGCAGTAAAGATAAATGGTCAAGGGCAGTTGTGTTTTTCATGTCTGCAACATAAAGTGATCGATAAGAATCTGATAATCAGGCGTATCGGCGACTAAGACAGCAGGCCGAATCTCTTTTACTCAACGGCTCCGTCATGGAAGGAAGAAACGCCCTTTTTCTCGAAAAATGAATATATTTTACTTGCAAGGCAGTTGTAAATTTTCCGGGAAAGTACATTAGCCTGGAATATTATAACACATGTTTGAAAAAAAAATATTGTTCGAAAACAATAAAAAGCGTAATTTTTAGGTCATATGACCAAGCTTTTCATCATTAAATTAACAAAAGTAAAATGAACCAATGAAAAGTTTTATTAACAAGTCACATGACCTGTTATGCTTACGTTACGCGCTGCGCCTCGGATCACTTCCGGGTGCGCTAACGCGGCGTGTCATATAACGCATTACACGACAACGTAGGTCAAGAATATAGTCAAAATGTCTCCACCAACCAGCGTTCAGAACACAACCCCTTTCAGCAGTCCAAAAAGTTCTGTTAAATGACAACAGAGGGGACAGGCAACAAGAACCATCAGTAAAAGAGGGGAGGGCAAGTTCTTCTCTTCCGGGTCATGTTGGGGCGCTACCGGAACTGATCGAATTGGTAGTCTACAGTGTTTCTGGATGTTTCAGACTAAAGCTGGCATCAGCATGAGACCACTACCATCTCGTAGCTCCGCCGTGGCCATTCCACGAGCAATCATGGCAGCCGCTCCCCACCAGAAGCCTGCGGGAGTCGGAGGCCCCCAAGACTTTTGTAGAATCTTCACGGCTGAGGGGACGCTTTTCGAGAATGGGACCCAAGCCCTATCAGGGAAGCGTCCGAGTTCCAAGGTGTCCCAGGGCCATTTTAGTGGACCAGGCCCAAAACCGAAGAGCCGGCCGCCATTTTGAGAGTCCTGTGGCAGCCGCCTATCGCTGCACCGCAAGAGCAACTCAACTACATGATGAGCGAGACACTGTAGTCGCAAGAGCGGGCGGTAAACAGCTGAATGGCGGAAGAGGCACAGTGTAGCAAAAGCGGGCGGAATGGCAACTAAAACGGTAAAGGGGCGCCCCACTACAGCTTGTCTTCAGGTCAAACGGATTGTGGGACAAGGTCCAGAATTGAAGAGTCATCAAAAGGCAAAAAGTTCCGCCGGACCCCGGGAGCCGGCCGCCTATGTCGGGGGCGATCTCAGGCTACACCAGTGCTATAAGACTTGGGGAGTGTGTCGGAGCCAAGCGTCTTCTCCGAGTCCATGGCCATCACACCGCCCCTCAGGGGCCTCCGTCAAGCTGTTTAGGAAGGTAACATATCACATTGTTTTCTAATGCAGTCAGGTCCACAAACGACACTCACTTACTTTGAGAATAGTGAAGCTGCAGTAGGTGGAAATAAGCTTCAGACAGTGTTACAAGCGCTGCTCAGAACTCTTAACTATGGCACCCAACATCCAGAACTTATGCCATTTGAGAATGGCAGTGACATCGAAGCAACTCAGGGACCAAAACCATTAACGTACTTTCACGTATGAAAATCTTACTTGGGGAGGGGGCAGGAGCGAAGCGCCCCCTCCCAGTCAGCGCCACCACAGCGTATGTTGAAAATTTGAAGCCATCGTTCTACAAAGTCAACCAAACTTGGATTGAAAAATCTAGAAAAATGTACAAACTGAAAACCAGTTTTGGTCTGCATAGCATCAGTAGCAACGCTTGAGTCAGCTTTGTGTCAAGCCGCCATTTTGATTAAACAAAGCACAGGCATTGAAAAAGGCTCGAATTCAGAACTCTTATCTATGGCACCCAACATCCAGGAGCTTGCCATCCGGATCTTGGAGCCTTGTGCTGCTTTCGATCTATTCACACATCGGTCCACTACTGACATCATGTTATAAACCAACGTTATGTAAATAGTTTTTTAATAAAATGTTTTACCCTGTTTCTTTGCTGGTGTGTTGTCTATATTTTTAATATTTGCATAAGGGTTTGTCGTTATTTTGGGCGGGATGGGTGATGGATCCGAGCTGTCTTGCAGCCCTCATGGTGTGGAGCTCAGTTCATCTCACTATTTTCGTATTTCTCATGAAGGGTTGTTCCTAATATTTCTATTTTAGCGAGGTCAAAAAGAGATCCAATTAGTGGCCTACTGATTTTGCTCGATTACTTTTATTTTTTTACACGATTTTTCACTATCTGCAAAGACTAAACAGAGTATTGCGACTTTGTGCTTGTTTGTAAATAGAGAATGATCCAAAGAGAACCAATTCTAAAACAGTAAATGCTTGGACAACAATCAATCAAATGGAGAGACAAGGAGGCACGACGGATTACAACGGGGGTAAAGGCCTGCGTTAACTACCCTTCAGTATCTGCAAAGAGAGAGTACTACTAAGACAAAAGAGGGGAGGGGGGGGGGTGCAGCGTTCAAAGCACATCAGCGTGCATAAATACGAAAATGTTTTTGTCTATCACGTACTTGACATTTTAAAGCTTTTCATATTTGCTATTAAAAAACCAATGAAATTCACAGAAAAAACCATAGGTTATAGTGGATATATAGTTAGGAATTTGCATTTACAAAACCTTGAAAATTCAATGAAAAAACCATTGGTTTTAGGCCATATATGGTTAGGGATTTGCATTTACAAAACCTTATTTTACTCGCATAAAACCATTGAAATTCCATATATAGTTATAAGCGCTAACTATATATCGCGCACCCGCAATCCACTGCTGATGATGTCACATATTACATCATTCATTACATGGTTAGTGACATCACTGATGACATCACTGATGACATCTCAAATGACATCACTGATGACATCACTGAAAACATCTCATTTGACATGACTGATAACATCACTGATGATATCATTCATGTGATAATACGATGAACCTCTTCAGACTCTAATATAACCTTAGATACAATCAGTGTAAACAGACACTCACAGACTGTCACTCATCCATGGAGTTACTCACACACCTAGTCAGTCATGCAAAGAATCAATCACACCTCCATTTCCTCAAATATACAGTTATACAAACTTTACTTATTCAAACATATAATAACACATATTTACTCTCTTATACAATCCCTGATACAAGTTCACAATGATCCATACAGCCACTCACACATTCACTGGCTCTTATGCACAGTTATTTATATATGTCAACTCTCACATGTACTGTGTTTTACATATGTACTTACTTTGACATGTAGCACTGAGATATCCGTTCACTCACCAATACACTCATGCACACAGTCAACCGCCCATATAGCTGTTTCCACATGCACTTTTGAAACCATACATCTAGTGAATCAACTGCTCACACATCTATGCAGAGTCACACACCTCCCAGCCACCCACACACACACTCAGTATCCCATACAAATACTTGGGCAACCAATCAATAACCCATATAGTTACTCATATAGCTACTTATCAACACATGCAACAGTTTACAGAACAACAGACATAATGATGCACAAATTAAGACAGTTTAGTCACTAACCCATGCACTCAGTGAGACACATTTAATCACTCACTCATACAGTCAGTCATGCACCTACTAAATCCTTCATCCAGACACTTACATATCCACTCATTCTTCAATATGTAAGAGATATTTTAACTTTACAGAAACATACAGTCACTGGATGATGTCATCAGTGATGTCATCAGTGATGTCATTTGAGATGTCATCAGTGATGTCATCAGTGATGTCACTAACCATGTCATGAATGATGTAATATGTGACATCATCAGCAGTGGATTGCGGGTGCGCGATATATAGTTAGCGCTTATAACTATATATGGAATTTCAATGGTTTTATGCGAGTAAAATAAGGTTTTGTAAATGCAAATCCCTAACTATATATGGCCTAAAACCAATGGTTTTTTCATTGAATATATATATATATATATATATATATATATATATATATATATATATATATATATCCAACACGTGACTCCTCTGATCTCTCGGTGTCTCAGCAATCACGCAGCACACCAGCAAACAGGAAGGAGACGGACCACAGCACATCAGCAGAGTTGTTTTTTATTGAACAACAGAAAGCAGCTACGCGTTTCTGGCAAGTTGTGCCCTTGTTCACGCTGCAACTAGTACATCAAACTCAATGCTGTTTTATATGCTAATTACACATAGTGACCAACCCCCACAGTGACATAGTGAGTCATGTGACTTTGTAGAAATGAACAACATACTTCCGCAGTAAAGTGACAGTGTGTCCAATGGAACATTACCAAAAGACAGAAAACACATCACTGGTTAAATCCAGATATTGATATTCATGATTCAAAAATTCTCACTGGTTAAATCCATTATGGCATTCATGTATCTCATAAAACCTGTGTATAATAGAAAATATTCCTTTACTTTAAAAGCAGATAAACATCTGTTTAGTGATAAACAATAACAGGGGAATTCTAATATATACAATTCAGGCATATGAGTATATCCGTCAATGTACTAGCAGTCGTATGAAAAAGTGCTAAGTGAGTAAAGTGCAACATTTGTAAAAAGTGCATGAGAAAGAAAAGCTAAACCAGCTAAAGTGCAATACCAGTCATTACATTAAGTACGATAAGCAAATATATATTGACAGATGGATAAATAGTGGGTTATAGATTATCCTATCATTTCATGTGTATATGTCACGTACTTAAATAATAATAAATAGTATAAATAGTTAAAATGGAAGGAACCTAGAGCCATATACCAAGATCTGGGTTTAAGATAATCATGTATCGATATCTAATGACCTTTCAATTTCCTAGGTCTACCTATACATAAGTCTAAACCTCATATTTACAACCCACAATAATTTACATATGCTTATTTACAGAGTTCACCTCCATTGTCCTATTAATTAATCATATATGTACAAGAATAGAAAAATAGAAAAAACAGTAGCAAAATGGTATCAAAATCGTATCAACATCTGTAAAATGGTTGGAAAAGTAGAAAAGTAGAAAATTACAAAAGTACAAAAAGTGTAAAACTCATCATATAAATACATATGTATAAATGTCTACAACCTAGATCAATATATACACATAAATACATATATATTACAAATACAAACAATTCATTACGGACTTAAATCATTCCAAATTTACAGTTCAGTAGAAAAAGTATATACAGCCATATATACAATAAAGGTGACAGAAATGAACAGACCCAAACTCAACCTCAAAATAGGGAACCTAACTAAGAGGGAGAAAGATAATGGGGATGGGTCTGTATTTATCAACAGGAAGTGAACAGCGACAGGAAATAGATATGGTTATAAGAAATGGTGTAATTCATCTATATTATTCAAACCATTAGGCCAGCGTGTATCAAGCTCCAATATCATCTTAGTTTCAAGCTGTCTAAGACGTGACTCCCTATCCCCTCCTCTGGTCATAGGTGGCACAGACCCTATTACAAAATACTTCAAGCACGAGAGATCTTTATTGTGCACTCTTTTGAAGTGGTGTGCCACCGGGTAGGCAGGGTCACTATGTAAAATAGCACGCAAATGCTGCAAAATCCTGACATGTACCTGCAGCTTGGTACTACCCACATATTGTAAGCCGCAGGTACATGTCAGGACATACACAGCGAAATCTGTTTTACAGTTGAAGTTGCCCAAGATCTTTCTGGGTTCAGAAGAAAATGGAGTTAAATATTGGGATGTGTTTACTCCAAATCTACATGCGCGACAGCTCGAACATTTGAAAAAACCCCTCGAAGGTTTTAACCATGGGGTTTTAGCTTTTAATTCAGGAGCCGGTTTATCTAACACGGATCCCATACTTTTGGCCCGTCTAAAGGTAATAGTGGGATTGGCTGGTAACCTGGTGTTTAATATGTGGTCACTCAGCACTATAGGCCAATTCTTTTTAAAGATTGCTTTCAATTTCCTGTCCTCACTGCTGAAGGCTGTTATCATTCTTGGAACATCTTGTAGAGCGTCAGGTGCAATATTAGTTTCTGGCTCAGGTTGTCGGGAAGGGAACAGACTCTCTCTGGGTCTCAATTTGGATTTTTCGACCGCTTCCTTCAGGATTTTCTCAGAGTAGCCCCTGGCTTTCAATCGCCCCAACAATTCCTCTAAACATTTTTCAAAGTCAGAGGGCAGACTACAAATTCTTTTTAATCTAAGAATCTCTCCATAGGGAATCCCCACGATGGTGTGTTTCGGGTGCATACTGGCGGCATGTAAGGTCATATTGCCTGCCGTCGCCTTCCTATGGAGTGTGGTCATAAGCCTATTCTCAGAAACATAAATCTCTACATCTAGAAATTGCATTCTACATTGGCTGATATTGATGGAAAATTTAAGATTCATGGCATTGTTATTCATCTCATCAATAAAAGAGATAGCTCCCTCTTTAGGCCCTTTCCACACCATATATATATATATATATATGTGCATATTACCTACTGGCGGTCGCCAGTAGGTATATATAGTTAGGATTTTTTCTCTATGGGATTTTTGAAAATTCTATGTTTAATAACTTTGGCGTTTGTGGACGGAATTGGCTGACATTTTCAGGAAAATGGAACATTTTGTTTCTGAGCAGCCCCTGACAATTTGGGGGGGTTTCATTAAGGGGGGGCCGAGAAAAAAGGGGGGTCCCAAAAGGCGTTTTTCCCATGTTAATTTCCATAGGGCGGTTGGCCTCACTTTTAGCTCGAACGGCTGAATGGATTTGCACGAAACTTGGCAAAATTGTAGGGACTGTTAGCCCGATGTGCCTTTGCTAAGTCTCAATATATGTGCTCCAGTCGATTTTGAGTAATTCAGGTTCAAAAAAAGATATATATCTGGGCGGAGCCTAACCACACATCTGATCTGATTGGCTGTCAGCACTTCATCCAAGAAGTGTTGGCAGCCATCTTGGGACCAATATACATGATAGCACCTCATTAAAAAGCATTGTAGTTAATAGAGGGTTTTAGGACTTTAGTTACATTATAAATCATTTGTTGATGGTACCATACTCGTTTTAGGAATTGTGGTGGGTTCTAAGGTGATTTTACCATGTGAAAAAACCTTCTGCTGTGATATCATGAATATTGTTTGAAAGAAAACTAATATCTCATGATTTTACCACAGTGGTTTGGAAGGGGATCTATAAGCTAAACTGAAAGCATATTTTCTGTAAATTCACATTATCTTTCTCAGTCATGTGAAAATGAAGTCTGACATTCTCAGTAAAACATGTACATCCAACAAGGACAGAGACTGTCAGTTGATTCCTTTGTGTTCTACTGCAGCCTCCTAGAGTGTTCTAAAGAACAACTAGAGCGCTAACAGTCCTACTTATTACAAAGGTATGGCACACCTGAAGCCATCTTGATTGGAATACAGTGGTAACTCTTAAAACATTTAATTTAAAAAGAAACAACATGAGGGGGTATATTTTGCCATAGAAAGTATGATTAGTGCTGCAGAATGAAAAATTAGGGCACATTTTGAGTGACTTCTCAAATCCTTTTCTATTTCATTAAAACATTCTGACATGCAGTCTCCCAAAATGGCCACCAGAGACAAAAGAGCCCAAATGTAGCCCAAATATCACCCAGATGTAGCCCAAGTATAGCCCAATGACAGAATGTCCCAGAGTGTTCTAAAGAACAACTAGAGCGCTAACAGTCCTACTTATTACAAAGGTATGGCACACCTGAAGCCATCTTGATTGGAATAAAGTGGTAACTCTTAAAACATTTAATTTAAAAAGAAACAACATGAGGGGGTATATTTTGCCATAGAAAGTATGATTAGTGCTGCAGAATGAAAAATTAGGGCACATTTTGAGTGACTTCTCAAATCCTTTTCTATTTCATTAAAACATTCTGACATGCAGTCTCCCAAAATGGCCACCAGAGACAAAAGAGCCCAAATGTAGCCCAAATATCACCCAGATGTAGCCCAAGTATAGCCCAATGACAGAATGTCCCAGAGTGTTCTAAAGAACAACTAGAGCGCTAACAGTCCTACTTATTACAAAGGTATGGCACACCTGAAGCCATCTTGATTGGAATAAAGTGGTAACTCTTAAAACATTTAATTTAAAAAGCAACAAAATGAGGGGGTATATTTTGCCATATGAATTATGATTAGTGCTGCAGAAAGAAAAATTAGGGCACATCTTGAGTGACTTCTCAAACCCTCTTCAATTTCATTAAAAAAATTCTGACATGCAGACTGAAACATGCACTTTGAATACCAGCAGCAGACGTCCCTGGTGAGCAGTAGCTTTACTACAGTGATCTAATGTGCAACTAGAGTGCTAACATTCAGAATTTATGGCAAATGTGTGACACATCTGAATGCCTTCTTGATGGAACCAAAGTAAACAAGCATTGAAAATGCAATAGATCTCGCCCTTGTTTAAGTTAAAGCTATTCTGTTTGTAATGAGGTGGCTTTTTAGCTTTGCTTTTATTAGTGTTTTTTCAACTTTCATGTAAATAACATGCATCTGTATGCATATAAGTATATGTATGCATGCATTTATGTTTGTATTTATATAGATATACAGATGATATATGTTTATATATGTATGTATATATATATATATATATATATTCACTGAAAAAACCATAGGTTATAGACCATATATAGTTAGGAATTAGCATTTACAAAACCTTGAAAATTCACTGAAAAAACCATAGGTTATAGACCATATATAGTTAGGAATTAGCATTTACAAAACTTTGAAAATTCACTGAAAAAACCATAGGTTATAGACCATATATAGTTAGGAATTCCCATTTACAAAACCTTATTTTACTCACACAAAACCATTGAAATTCCATATATAGTTAGTTGCACTAACTATATATCGCGCACCCGCAATCCACTGCTGATGATGTCACATATTACATCATTCATGACATGGTCAGTGACATCACTGATGACATCACTGATGACATCTCAAATGACATCACTGATGACATCACTGATGACAACATCCAGTGACTGTATGTTTCTGTAAAGTTAAAATATGTCTTACATATTGAAGAATGAGTGGATGTATAAGTGTCTGGATGAAGGATTTAGTAGGTGCATGACTGACTGTATGAGTGAGTGATTAAATGTGTCTCACTGAGTGCATGGGTTAGTGACTAAACTGTCTTAATTTGTGCATCATTATGTCTGTTGTTCTGTAAACTGTTGCATGTGTTGATAAGTAGCTATATGAGTAACTATATGGGTTATTGATTGGTTGCCCAAGTATTTGTATGGGAGACTGAGTGTGTGTGTGGGTGGCTGGGAGGTGTATGACTCTGTGCATAGATGTGTGAGCAGTTGATTCACTAGATGTATGGTTTCAAAAGTGCATGTGGAAACAGCTGTACGGGCGGTTGACTGTGTGCATGAGTGTATTGGTGAGTGAATGGATATCTCAGTGCTACATGTCAAAGTAAGTACATATGTAAAACACAGTACATGTGAGAGTTGACATATATAAATAACTGTGCATAAGAGCCAGTGAATGTGTGAGTGGCTGTATGGATCATTGTGAACTTGTATCAGGGATTTTATAAGAGAGTAAATATGTGTTAGTATATGTTTGAATAAGTAAAGTTTGTATAACTGTATAGTTGAGGAAATGGAGGTGTGATTGATTCTTTGCATGACTGACTAGGTGTGTGAGTAACTCCATGGATGAGTGACAGTCTGTGAGTGTCTGTTTACACTGATTGTATCTAAGGTTATATTAGAGTCTGAAGAGGTTCATCGTATTATCACATGAATGATATCATCAGTGATGTGATCAGTAATGTCAAATGAGATGTCATCAGTGATGTCATCAGTGATGTCATTTGAGATGTCATCAGTGATGTCATTTGAGATGTCATCAGTGATGTCATCAGTGATGTCACTGACCATGTCATGAATGATGTAATATGTGGCATCATCAGCAGTGGATTGCGGGTGCGCGATATATAGTTAGTGCAACTAACTATATATGGAATTTCAATGGTTTTGTGTGAGTAAAATAAGGTTTTGTAAATGCGAATTCCTAACTATATATGGTCTATAACCTATGGTTTTTTCAGTGAATATATATATATATATAAACCACTGGGGATTTTATGTGATGGAATGACAAGATGATTTACACGGCTCCTCACTGCAGGAACACCGTTGCAACTACGAGATCCAGAAATCTATGCGAATAATTACGTCCTAAAAGGCGGGGACTCAGTATTTAAATAGTATGCAACGAACAATGCTGTGACTTCGTACTTCCGAATGCCCCTGATGAAGTAACCTTACGGAACGCGTTGGGCAAGGCATGCATTACAGCGAGACTACAGCTTTGATGAGATGACTGTGTTTCTCCGAACCAATAAAAGGCATTAACTTACTCACCTGTGTGGACCTCTCACATCAGGCAACTTTTTGTTGGATTTAGAGCGGCCCAGCCTGAGCCGCGAGAGGGTCCCGCTGTGCTGGTGCACAGTTTGGCTGCTGCTCGAATCTACGCTGCGGCACACAAACAGGTATGCCGTTCGGAGGATGTTAAGACAGAGCCACACTGCTGGGGATTGTCACAACCCACTGGGGATTTTATGTGATGGAATGACAAGATGATTTACACAGCTCCTCACTGCAGGAACACCGTTGCAACGACGAGATCCAGAAATCTATGCGAATAGGTACCTCCTAAAAGGCGGGGACTCAGTATTTAAATTGTATGCAATGAACAATGCTGTGACTTCTTGCTTCCGAATGCCCCTGATGAAGTAACCTTACGAAACGGGTTGGGCAAGGCATGTATTACAGCGACAGCGAGACTACAGCTTTGATGAGATGACTGTGTTTCTACGAACTAATAAAAGGCATAAACTTACTCACCACCCCCCTCCTCCCAGTCTGCTATCCTCATTTCTCCTCCATCTGGTTCCTCTAGCGCTTGGACGCCTCAGGGCAGCAATTCGCGCTATAAAAATCCATTTTTTTTCACCTGTGTGGACCTCTCACAGCAGGCAACTTTTTGTTGGATTTAGCCTGAGCCGCTAGAGGGTCCCGCTGTGCTGGTGCACAGTTTGGCTGCAGCGCCAATCTACGCTGCGGCAGACAAACAGGTATGCCGTTCGGAGGATGTTAAGGCAGAGCCACACTGCTGTGGATTGTCGCAACCCACTGGGGATTTTATGTGATGGAATGACAAGACGATTTATACGGCTCCTCACTGCAGGAACACCGTTGCAACTACGAGATCCAGAAATCTATGCGAATAGGTATGTCCTAAAAGGCGGGGACTCAGTATTTAAATTGTATGCAACAAACAATGCTGTGACTTTGTGCTTCCAAATGCCCCTGATGAAGTAACCTTACGAAACCCGTTGGGCAAGGCATGTATTACAGCGAGACTACAGCTTTGATGAGATGACTGTGTTTCTCCGAACTAGTAAAAGGCATGAACTTACTCACCTGTATGGACCTCTCACAGCAGGCACTTTTTGCCTGCTATATATATATATATATAAGCAGCCTAAATGAGTGAATAAACTTATTTGGAATCATCTATTTCACGGAGTCAGTGCCTTACTTGCATGAGAAAGTTTGGAGTGTTCCAGATATATATATATATATATATATATATATATATATATATATATATATATATATATATATATATATATATATATATATGTTCGCTCCAAAGTGCACACCTGGCAAGCAGCACTCAGACAACAGCTTCGAAGGTTAAACCTTTATTAGGTATGGGCAGAGTCCCGCTAACTGCATCCTTGCAGCCCTAAATTGCCATCCGCCTGACGCGTTTCGAAGCAAAGTCTTCTTCCTCAGAGGCGTGGCAAAGGAAGTGCGTGTGGTCCACTCACAGTTCTTTAAATTTTCCATGCCCGAGAGCATTCTGGGAACTGTAGTGTCCTTTTTAAACCCTGGATGGGTGCACGAATCTCACTGCTGGATTGTAGAGAACTTGGATAGATCTCCGCTGGCAGAACTTGCCCTCAATCCTAAGCCGCTGTCCCAGATAGCGACCCGGTAGGATACCGTGCTGCGTGGCCCCCAGGAGTATCAGGATGGTGCTCGCTTCACGGCTGGGCGGCCGTGTGAAAATGTTCTCTACAATCCAGCAGTGAGATTCGTGACACAAGATGGCGGCCACTTCGGACTGTTTTGAATGTTTACAGACACCCGTGAGCCAATCAGCTTTCCGCGCGCAAGTCGCGTGTCACGCCCGGTGCGCTCCCGGGTGCGCGCACCGAAGCGCGCCTATAGATATATATATTTTTTTTAACCTAAATTACTCAAAATCCACTGGAGCACATATCTTGAGACATAGCAAAGGCACATCGGGCTACCAGTCCCTACAATTTTGCCAAATTTGGTGGAAATCCATTCAGCTGTTCGGGCTAAAAGTGAGGTTCACCGCCCTATGGAAATTAACATGGGGAAAATGCGTTTCGGGACCCCCCTTCTATCTCGGCCCCCGCTTGACGCATCCCCCCCAAACTTTCAGGGAAGGACTGGAGCCCCGCGAGGCCATTTTGAGGAAATTTTCAGGCAGATTCGTCAACCGGCGCCAAAGTTATTCCAAATAGAATTTTGAGATGTAACATTGAAAAAAATCCTAACTATAACTACCTACTGGCGACCGCCAGTAGGTGATATATGTATATATATATATATATATATATATATATATATATATATATATATATATATATATATTACCTACTGGCGGTCGCCAGTAGGTAGTTATAGTTAGGATAATTTTCAATGTTAAATCTCAACATTCTATTTTGAATAACTTTGGCGCCGGTTGACGAATCTGCCTGAAATTTTCAGGAAAATGGTCTCATGGCGGTCCGGTCCTTCCCTGAAAGTTTGGGGGGGATTCGTCAAGCGGGGGCCGAGATAAAAGGGGGGTCCCAAAACGCGTTTTCCCCATGTTAATTTCCATAGGGCGGTCGATTTCACTTTTAGCCCGAACGGCTGAATGGATTTCCACCAAACTTGGCAAAATTGTAGGGACTGGTAGCCCGATGTGCCTTTGCTATGTCTCAAGATATGTGCTCCAGTGGATTTTGAGTAATTTAGGTTCAAAAAAATATATATATCTATAGCCGCGCTCCCGTGCGCGCACGGGAGTGCGCTCCAGGCGCGACACGCGACTTGCGCGCAGGAAGCTGATTGGATCTCAGTTGTCTGTAAACATTCTAAACAGTGCGGAGCGGCCGCCATCTTGTGTCTCGGTAAAATCGAGACACAAGGGGTTTGAAAAAAAAAGGGGCAAATGACCATAAGGGGGAAGAGTAGACCCCCTCTGACCCCCTAGGTTTGATGTAGGGACTAAAATAGGGTCCTGCAGGGCATTAAAAAAATTTTTTCGTTTTGCGCGGGGATATGCGCTCTCCCGTGCGCGCACGGGAGTGCGCTCCAGGCGCGACACGCGACTTGCGCGCAGGAAGCTGATTGGATCATAAGGGGGAAGAGTAGACCCCCTCTGACCCCCTAAATCCAGGACTATATTTATGAAGGCCTTGCGCTGTTAGTTTTGCGCTTCCTGTGCGTCAATTTTTGTGACGCATCAGCGGTGTAAAAAAATGCGCATTGTTATGCAATATTTAAAAAGTGACGCATCTATCTAGATGCGTCACTTTTTAAATATAGTGCAACGAGGTACATTTTATTACACTGCTGGTGTTATGCGTCACTTTTCTGTGCGTACTCCTTATGACGTTCCAGATGTGTCATATTTAATGTATGACGAATCATGTTGCAGATACAATATGGCGCAGAGTTTTAAAAAGTGACCCATGTACCTAGATGCGTCACTTTTTAAAAATAGCGTCAGGTATAATATATGCAGAGGGGGTGTTCTCCCGCAAAAAGCTTTGTAATAGCGACGCAGTGAAATCTTTGAGATTTCACTGCGTCAGTTTTAGGATGCTGTTGCGTCAAAATCTTGTGCCTGCTTTACAGCAGGTGTTAGACTGAGGCAAGACCTTTCATATGCTGCTTTCCCCATTTGAAAGGACACATTACTGGAGTTGCGTCACTTTTGTGACGCACTCCAGCAATGCGTTACTTGGAATGTCATAAGGAGTGCGCACAGAAAAGTGACGCATTGCACCAGTAGTGTAAAAAAATGTGTTGCGTTGCGTTATATTTAAAAAGTGAGGTATCTAGGTAGATGGGTCACTTTTTAAAATCAAGCGCCACATTATATCTGCGTGAGGTATAATGCATGCAGAGGGGGTGTTCCCCCACAAAAAGCTTTGTAATAGCGACGCAGTGAAATGTTTGAGATTTCACTGCGTCACTTTTAGGATGCTGTTGCATCCTTTAAATATAGTGCAACGAGGCACATTTTATTACACTGCTGGTGTGATGCGTCACTTTTCTGTACACAGTCCTTATGACATTCCAGATGTGTCATATTTAATGTATGACGAATCATGTTGCAAGGAGTTACAGATACGTCAGTATTTCTGACATATGTGTAAACATAAAAGTGATGCGAGGCCGGCGCAAAATTTTGACGCAATAGCATCCTAAAAGTGACGCAGGGAAATCTCATAGATTTCAGTACGTTGTTATTACCAAGCTTTTTGCGAGGGATTGCCCCCTCTGCATACATTATACCTGATGCAGATACAATATGGCGCAGAGTTTTAAAAAGTGACCCATGTACCTAGATGCGTCACTTTTTAAAAAATAGTGTCAGGTATAATGCATGCAGAGGGGGTGTTCCTTGCAAAAAGCTTGGTAATAATGACGCAGTGCGTCACTTTTAGGATGCAGTTGCGCCAAAATCTTGCGCCTGCTTCACAGCAAACCTTTCACATGGTGCTTTTTCCATGTGAAAGGACACATTACTGGAGTTGCGTCACTTTTGTGACGCACTCCTGCAATGCGTTACTTTTGTGTTTAGAGATATGTCAGAAATACTGACATATCTGTAACTCCTTGCGAATTGATTAGTCATATATTAAATATGACATATGTGGAATGTCATAAGGAGTGCGTCCAGATAAGTGACGCATCGCTATTTTCACGTAGCGATGCGTCACTTTTCAGAAATGAGGCCTCCAGTTTATTCACTGTGTCATAAATTTCTTTTCTAACACTCACCTTCTTTCAGTCCTCCTACTTCACTTCCTTTCACCTCTCATACCTTTCTGTTCTTTCTTACTCATTCTCCTTTCAATTATCAATGCACTATATTTCACTTACTCTTCATTTTTTAAGATTATAGCTCTTTGATGAGAATTGGAGGTAGTTCTGAAAAGAACTTTTGGTTTTCTTCTTTTAACTGAAGAGGAACAAAAACAGGGAATAGAAACTGCTCAACAGGAGCAAAAAGAAAAGAAAAAAATTAGGGGTGGGAAGGGCAGTGATGGTTCTCTAATGCCCGAACCATGAGCAGGACACTTTGCTCCCCATAGGTGAGGAGTTGATTGCAGTATCTGCATCTGACGACCCCATGGTTGAATGCAGGTTGGATGTTTGCTACCTGCCCCTGAGATTGTTCTCTTCCAGAAGAAGTTGCTCCTCCTGTTGATGTAGAGGCCCCACCTCTGGGAACCTCCTGTGCCAGAGCCCTGACACTTTCTCGGGCAAAATTCTGGGGGTGCCTGGTCTCCACATGGCGAATCATAGTGAAGTTGCCAAAAGAGTATTTTTTTTGGGGGTTACCCCGTGACAGGACCTTTTTGCAGATCCTGCACTCTACTTTTGGTGCATTCACCTTCTTCTGGTCTGCTGGAAATTTAAAGAATTTCCAGATGAAATGTCCCTTCACCTTTGGGGTAGGTGGCTCTTCATCAATGAAGTCATCTTCACTGCTGGATGATCTGGCAGCCATGATGAATCCAGGAATATGGAGCAGCAAAAAAGGCAGGTCTTTCAGTCACAAAAGTGAAAGAAGAAGTGAAGGAAATGGGTGGGGATTTCATTCATTGTAAAAAAAAACTGTTAGCAACCAATGAAAAGTGTTATTTTAGGGTCACATGACCTGACGCGCTTACGATGCGCGCTCGGGTGCACTTCCGGGTGCGTTTACGCAGCGCGATCGTAGGCGCTTCCGGGGCGCACACGTGGCGCGATCGTAGGCGCTTTTGCGTGCGTTTAGGCGCCGCGCACGTATGCGCTTCCGAGGGCACGTACGTTGCGCGCCGAAGTGACGTCATCAATCTTTAATAGAAATGCATAATCATTTTCCATATTAAAAAAAACAAATTTTATTTGTATGGTACGAAATGTTTTGCATTATTATTAACTTTTCATTCATATTTTTTTTTCACGAACGACAGTTGCGCTCTGGGTGCGCTTTCAGATGAGCTCTCGGAGAAGCTTACAGGAGAGCTTAGCTGAAAGCTTCCGGGAGCGCGCACCCAGAGCGCAAAAAAAAAAAATTATAAAAAAAATGAATACTTAAAAAAAACAGCAAATTGTAAAAAAAAAAAAGGTTAGAAACTCGATATACAAAGGAATTAGCATTTAAAAAACTTATGAAATACAATGAAAAAACCATAGGTTTCACACCAGTTATAGTTAGGAATTAGCATTTAAAAAACCTTTGAAATTCACTGAAAAAACCATAGGTTTCACACCAGTTATAGTTAGGAATTAGCATTTAAAAAACCTATTAAATTCACTGAAAAAACCATAGGTTTCACACCAGTTATAGTTAGCTGGAAATTTTACTGATATAAAACCATTGAAATTCCCACGTTATAGTTAGTCGGACTCACTATAACTTGCGCGTGCAATGCACTGCTGATGACGTCACATATTACATCACTCATGACATGGTCAGTGACATCACTCATGACATCACTGATGACACCATCCAGTGAATATGTGTCTTTCTGAAAAATAAATATTAGTGAGTTATGTTTAAATATTTAAATACATATATTAGTGTTTCACTTTGTGTATAAGTGGCTACATGTGTTGATAAGTAGCTACATGCGTATGTATATGGGTTATTTGATATTTTTATTAGTATTAGTATGAGTGTCTATATGGTTTGGTGGAGGTATTACTTAGCACATAGATGCATGAGTGACTGACTCTTTGTTTGTATGTGTTTTGAAGACAGCATATGTACAGGACTGTATGGGTGGATGAGTGTCTATATGTGTTTGTTAGTGAGTGAATGACTGTCTCACTAGTGTCTTTATCAGTAACTACATATGTTTTAATCTAGTATATATGAATATTGATGTATATAAGTGAGTATATGTGAGAGTAAGAGATTGTAAGATTTCCTGTTTAAATAAGTATGTGTTTCTATAAGTGATTGTTTAAGAGAATAAATATGTGTAATTTTCAATAGAAGTAAGGTGGAAGTGTGTGTATAACTCTATTTTCAAATAAATGGTTGTTCAATAGTTTATTTGCACGTGTGAATATGTGTGTGAGTAACTTTTGGATGAATGTCGGTGTGTAACAGAATGTATAGGTGTATCTCTTCATATGATGAGTGAGTATATGTATGAGTGACTATATAGAACTGTTGGTGAATGAGTGGATGAGTATATAGATAGTGGAAGTACAGAATTGCTTGTTGTAACTGATATAGGTATGTCCATTTTTTAAAAATTTCAGTTTCTATTTTTGAATATGTGTCTCAAGGGTTACTTTACACTGAGAGGAGGTCTGTCACTGTGTCACAAGGATGGTGTCATCAGTGATGTCATGAGTGATGTCACTGACCATGTCATGAGTGATGTAATATGTGACGTCATCAGCAGTGCATTGCACGCGCAAGTTATAGTGAGTCCGACTAACTATAACGTGGGAATTTCAATGGTTTTATATCAGTAAAATTTCCAGCTAACTATAACTGGTGTGAAACCTATGGTTTTTTCAGTGAATTTAATAGGTTTTTTTAAATGCTAATTCCTAACTATAACTGGTGTGAAACCTATGGTTTTTTCAGTGAATATATATATATATATATATTACCTACTGGCGGTCGCCAGTAGGTATATATAGTTAGGATTTTTTCCCTATGGGATTTCTGAAAATTCTATGCCTAATAACTTTTGCGTTCGTGGACGGAATTGGCTGAAATTTTCAGGAAAATGGCACATTTTGTTTCTGAGCAGACCTTGAAAATTTGGGGGGGTTTTGTGGAGGGGGGGCCGAGAAAAAAGGGGGGTCCCAAAACGCCTTTTTCCCATGTTAATTTCCATAGGGCGGTTGGACTCACTTTTAGCCCGAACGGCTGAATGGATTTTCACGAAACTTGGCAAAATTGTAGGGACTGTTAGCCCGATGTGCCTTTGCTAGGTCTCAATATATGTGCTTCAGTGGATTTTGAGAAATTAACGTTTAAATCAAGATATATATCTGTAACAGCGCTCCGGGCAGCGATCCGGTTCGCGAACCTTTCGCGTAACGGAACTTTGCGATGAGAAGCTGATTGGCCCTCCGGTGTCTGTCAACATTCTAAACAGTCCGGAGCGGCCGCCATCTTGTCTCTCGGTAGGATCGAGAGACAAGAGGAGGCCAAAACAAAGGGGGAAATTACCATAAGGGGGCATAGTAGATCCTCGTTGACCCCCTAGGTTTTATGTGGAGGTTTTAAAAGGGCCTAGGAGGGTCCAAAAAAAAAAATTTTTTTTTGCGTGGTAAGCGCCAAGTTCGCGAACCGGATAGCTTTCTGGGCAGCGAACTTTATGGATAAAAGAATGAAAGACTTTTCTAATACTGTATGTTAATTGTTTGTTGTTTTTCTTGTTTTTTTTTGTTTTCTTTATTTATTTATTTTTTTTATTATGATTGTGTTTCATACTTTATTAAATTTTCTAACATTTCATTGTCAGAAATGTCATAATTTATTATAGGGTGTAATTGTTTTTCATTTTGAAGCAAGTTGTCTACTGCTTCAACACATTGTAGAAGTTCGTGGTCTCTACTGTCATCCATAAAGTCATCAAGTTTGTCTTGGCTGCTCTCCTTCAGTTCAATCGAAAATGAAACTTGCTGCTCGCCTTCCATTTTGCCTGAAATTTGGATTAAAAAAATATATATTAGTAGAGATAGGGCACTGTTGGGATTAATTTTAGATAGGCAGTTTTTATCAGTGAATTTATCTTTTGGCAGTGTATAGTATGAGAGTGGAAATAGGACTAAAAAAAAGTGTATGTGATTTAACCAAGACACTACTACTACAGAGGGATAGTGTATATGTAGCAGAAAAAGTCTACTATATTAAGTCATAGTGCACAATATATTAAATTATAACTTACCTTCACAAAGAAGTTGAAGTTTTTTGAAGCTTTTGAAATAGGAGGTACAACAAGAAGTAGTAGTCAAAATGGCTGTGTTTCCTTCTCTCCCTTTATATATATACAGGTATATAACCAATCAAATGTCAGGTAATAAAAGTAGAAAATGAAAGTAACATTTTCATTGGTTGTCAATTCCAACAATTCAGATGTGTTTTGTGAAGTAATTTACCTCACGGTACTTGGAGAGGTCTACAGGCTAAATGGCTAAATGGAATTTCAATGAAATTTGTGAGAATGGAAGGGATTGTTATGTAGTATGAGCTAATCTATATTTGGTGAGAGTGTTTCTAGTCGTTATTCTGTAAATTACTTTCCCGCCTTTTTTTAGGACCGCTTTCCGGGAAGCTGCCCGGTTAGCGAACCTTAAGCGTCACGGGAGTCCACCATTTTGTGTTTCGTTCGCATTAAGATACAAGATGGAGGGCAAATAATGTTTAGAATGGGTAGAAGGGGTCATGGTAGACTTATCTTGACCCCCTAGGTTTTCTGAGCGTGGCTGAGGAGGCTTATATGTGCGGAAAAAAAATTTTTTTTAAAAAAATTCCGCGAGGTTAGCTTTCGGTTAGCGAACCGGGTAGCGCTCCGGGGAGCGAATTTTGTGGAAAATTAGTGAAAAAAGTTAGAGAAAAATAATAATTGTGAGTGATCAGATGTAGGGTAGCTCTGAGAAGAGCTTTTGGGTTTATGGTACATTTAGGTACTTATAAGTAGGTACCAATGCAGAGTCTTAAATTCAGAATGAAAATTCTGTTGCCCTCATCTGAGAAGTGAACTCCATCTCCTCTGTAGATATCTTGCATGTAGTAACGCAAGTTATTGTTGTACAGAGAGCCCATTCCATGGTCTCTCATGTAAGCTGAAACAGATTTGTTTACATGCTTCCTCGCTTTCTCAATTTGTGGACAAAATTGGTTGGACCACCTCCATTTCTGTCTTTGGCATATATTGGAATATACCAAGGCAGTTTGAGGAAAAAGTGCCATTAATTGCTCCAAGGTGTCCTTTAAAAGCATTTCCAGACCTACCCCTGTCAAAGTGCCCAAATCATTACCTCCACAGTGCACTATTAACAGGTCAGGTTTTGGCAAATGCATAAAGGTTTTCACCAATGGTATCAATTGGTGACATTTTAATCCTCTTTGGCCCAACCACTTAATTTCCACATCTTGTAAATTGAGGTTGTGTAAATTTCTGCTCTCAGCATACCTTTGAGCCCAGTGGATGTAACTATGTCCAACAATCCAGACGTTAAACATGGTGGAAGAAGGTTGTTCTGCAGTCAGATGAAGTGTGGTAATGAAAGGGCAGTTGAAACAGTAGGAGTTTCTAAAGAAAAAAAACTGTGGATTTACAATGCTAATGATTCATTAGCAGTGATTGGTGCATTTCCATTTCTGAAAACAGAAAGTTAGGGTGCATGGATGTGTTCTTTGAAAGATGTAATTTGAATGGTCAAGGAAGAAACATTTAATGAAAGATTGCACTGGATACGCAGGTGCACTGAGAGTTCAGAGTTCAATTGAAACATTGTTGTGTGAATTTGCAAACATGAGAGGTCTTCCAGGAGGTGGTTGCTATGGAAACAAGGCAGACAGGGCAGAGGGGGGAAGGGTTTTGATTTGAAAAAAGTGAGGGAAGAGGTATGATTGGCTAATATGAGAGATATGTGAAAAGAATATCTGTATTTCTGTGCTTTCAATAGCTGCAGCCTTTGGAGTGCATCCTTTTTCTTCTGCTGAAGACAATTTGGTGTATTTCTGAGACTGTTTTCAAAACTCAAAAAATATTTGCTAAGGTGAGAAAAGATTTATTTAATTTAGATAGAGAATAGTATGATTTAAGGAGAAAATGATGAAGAAAGCTGTGTTTTTAAAATGTGGTTTTGTCTCTAGTGATATACTAATAGAATTAGTTTCAAAGAGAAATTATAATTGCATATTTGGTGTAACATTCTGGCATGCAGTTACACAAGATATTGTAATACATGGAGGCCATTTCATGGTCTGTTATGTAAGCTGAAACAGATATGTTGCTTTTAAAAACGATTTAAGAAATCAATTACATTTCTAGATATGTACTGCTAGAGCTTCATAGGTTGTTTTGGGCCATATTTATAAGGTATTTGAGTGTCTAAGATGTTGTGTTCGCCTTTTAAAATGTAAAGTGTTCCTCATGGGACAAGTGTCTTGTAAATACGCTCCCACTTGTGCTTGGCAAATTTAGATTTTGATTATGGGAGTTACCTAGCCATGTTAATAGTGTCCCAAAAATGGTGCTAGGGCATTCCAGAAAACACTTTCATGTGTCTCAAGGACATTTTTAGTCATTTCTTCATGAATGCAGGTATACAATTGATTTATATGCTGTGTTTAAAAACGAATTTTGAAATGAATTAAATTTCAGGATATGTACTGTTAGAGCTTCATAGGTTGTTTGGGGTCATATTTAGAAGGCATTTTAGTGTCTTTGAAGTTATTTTTCCCTTTTTAAATGGAAAGCGTTCCTCATGGGGCCCTGAGCAGTTCTTAGCCATGTTATTTAATAGGAAGTGGATAACATGGCTAAGAGCATTTGCTGGGAAATGCATGAATATCGCTGATTTTTCTGCTATATTCATGCATTGTGGCCGTTTTTTTTCACATTGCTTCATAGGTTGTTTGGGTTCATATTTAGAAGGCATTTTAGTGTCTTTGATGTTATTTTTCCCTTTTTAAATGGAAAGCGTTCCTCATGGGGCCCTGAGCAGTTCTTAGCCATGTTATTTAATAGGAAGTGGATCACATGGCTAAGAGCATTTGCTGGAAAATGCATGAATATCGCTGATTTTTCTGCTATATTCATGCATTGTGGCCGTTTTTTTCACATTGCTTCATAGGTTGTTTGGGTTCATATTTAGAAGGTATTTTAGTGTCTTTGATGTTATTTTTCCCTTTTTAAATGGAAAGCGTTCCTCATGGGGCCCTGAGCAGTTCTTAGCCATGTTATTTAATTGGAAGTGGATAACATGGCTAAGAGCATTTGCTGGAAAATGCATGAATATCGCTGATTTTTCTGCTATATTCATGCATTGCGGCAGTTTTTTTTCACATTGCTTCATAGGTTGTTTGGGTTCATATTTAGAAGGCATTTTAGTGTCTTTGATGTTATTTTTCCCTTTTTAAATGGAAAGCGTTCCTCATGGTGCCCTGAGCAGTTCTTAGCCATGTTATTTAATAGGAAGTGGATAACATGGCTAAGAGCATTTGTTGGAAAATGCATGAATATCGCTGATTTTTCTGCGTTATTCATGCATTGCAGGCCTTTTTTTATCACATTTGCAAGCATTTCTTAGCCATGTTATCCAATGGGAGGTGGATAACATGGCTAAGAGCATTTGCTTCAAAGGTTGTTTGGGGTTATATACCATTTTTGGGAAATTATTAACATGCCTATCTAACTCCCATAATCAAAATCTAAATTTGCCAACCGCAGGTGGGAGCGTATTTACAATAAATTTGCACCATGAAGAATGTAAAATAGCATACTAGATACTCAAATAACTTATAAATATGATCCAAAACATCTTATGAAGCACTAGTAGTGCATATTTCCAGAAATGTATTGGTTTTCATTTAATGATTTACTTCATTGGTAGGCCTTCACATGTTTTTTTACCTTGGTTTTTTTTCAGTGAAAATCTTATCTGCAACCATGTGTTGGCCTCACCTCAAATAAACAAAACAGGTGATGGACTGAATGTGGATCAATGACACACATTCACCCCAGTCCAAAGATCTGGGCCTAAACAAACCTTTAGATAGGCTACATCTTATCGTCATCCTGAATTAATGATTTAAAATATTAGGGAGTGATTTATGAGTGTTGTATGCCTGTTTTGTACCATTGAGTGTCATTTTTGTGATGCAGTGCTGGTGGAAAATATTTGCTATGTTAAATAATTAGTACAGCATTAAGTTTTAGATGACTGTTATTTATTTACTGTTTGGTAATAGTGGTTAATAACATTTTATATTATATTTTTTCACAGATTCAACTGCAGATTCTTTCATAGTTTGGAAAATGCCTTCCAGAAGTCGAATACGAAAGGCTAGAAAACGTCAAAGACAGCAGGATGATGTTTTATTGCAGCAGTCCTCTTCCCCAAATACTTGTCAAAACACCAAGAAAGGTCCGGGTAAGAGCACGAAATCATTCTTAAGAAATATTTGTAGTAAAAAAAATTTTGCTCAAAAAAATGTGTCTCTTAACAAAAAGAGAAGTAATTTAAATGGAAAGGAGAGACCCATCACAAATGTTACTGGTAGAGGAAGAGATAACTCTGTGCATGATAGTAGAAGGAAACAACAGTTTAGGGACATTCGACAACGAATGTTCCGTAATAGGATATTAGTTAATTTATTGAAAAATATTAAAAAGAAAGGCCAACAGAAAGCGGCATTTTATAGGAAGAAGAAAAATGTAGAGAAAATTATTGATCATGCTTTTGAAATCAAGCGAAAGTTGTTTATTTTGGTAATCAATAGAATTAGGAAACTAAGCAAGGTAATTTCTGATTTCAAAACAAAAAGTAGATGGAAGAGAGTAGTAAATCGTACTAACTTTTGTGAAGTTTTTTCTGGAGAATGGATGCATAGTTCAAGTTCTGAGGCATTTTTTAATGAGGAGACTTATTTTCAGGATAATGATTTGGTGCATGCAGTTGACATCAGTGGTCGAGCTTATGAAGTGAAGGATGGTTGTCCAGTTGAAAAAGAACTACTTGTGACAACAGAGACAGAAGAGGCGCTAAGTGATGAGGTTTTAGGAAGACGTCCTAAGGGTCCTGTGTACATTTGGAAGTGTAGTTCTATTTGCAGTGTGCGACAGGTTTCCATCAATTTGCTATGTGATTTTATACGGACATTTAATAAGAAAAGTTTGAAGCAGAAAATGAAGTTGTTGCAAGATTTAGATCCTTGCAGAGTGAGACAAATGACAGGTTTGCGTGGTCATTCACTGGCTTGTCTTTCCAGGAGAGTATGCCAGAGTGTTTTTCATCATTTCAGGATGCTAGCAGTGCATCATAATAAAGTGAGAAAATTAGTGAGAATGTTGTATTATGCTAAGAGTCCAGCAATTATGCTTAAACAGTTATGTGCTGCTCTTTTGCATGGTTCTGAAATAGATGTGAAGAATCTTTGTGAAGAAATTGAGTTTTGTTACTTTGGTAGTAAAGATGAGAATGTTCAAATTGACCCTGAAGTAGAGGGTAATGTGGAAGATAATGTACAGGTTTCCAGTACAGATAATTTTCAGAAGGAAATTGCCACGTTTCAGATGAAATCAAGTGAGAGGCCTAATTTCACTTGTGTATGTTGTCGACGCACTTATTATAAGAATCAGACTAAGGTAGTGGATTTATATGCAAAAAGTGAAAGGGGAAAATAATAGTGAATGGAAGGATTTAGCCACATACTTGATGGTAGAAAATTATTTTGATTTGGGATCGGATCAACGTGTGTGTACTTATTGTTGTAATAAATTAAACCAAAACCAGATGCCTGCTAGGGCAGTTCATAATAATCTGGAATTGGTTGAGATTCCTTCTGAATTGAAGGATTTAAATACTTATGAATCTATTTTGATTCAAAGTATCCATCCCTTTCAGGCTATTGTAAGAATGGAGCCAAAGACAGGGAATTTGCCTCCAGCAGATTTACAGAGAGGATTAAAGGGAAGAGTTGTTTATTTGCCTCTAGATTTGAACAAAAACATTAACACAATTGGAATAGAAAAAGTGGAAGAGGAACCTCTGGTTATCTTGGTTAATGGGGTTCCGACAAAGAATAAGAAAATATGGCAAGATTTAGTGGATGTTAGGAAAGTCAAAAAGGCAACAGTGTATTTGAAGAAAAATAATAAGTACTATAAGAATGTATATGTTGCAGAAGAGGAAGTAAGTGATGAAGAGGATAGCGATTTGTGTGCTGGCCAAATTGAGAAAGTAGAGGCCTCTAAAAGTGAAGAAATATATGAACATTATAGTGTTCATCCTTTGCATTCCAAGGAAGTGATGGGGAATGCTATTGAGTTGTTTCAAATGAAACAAGCCAAAGGGAGTCCCATTAGTGTTTGGGAGGAAAGTTTGGAAGCTCGGTGTTTCCCACAGCTATTTCCCACAGGTCAAGGAGGAAGATATGATGAGCGACCTCGTGAAATTCCTGCGTCTGAATACCGGACTTTACGATTGTATGCAGAAGATCCTAGGTTTCGGCAATGCATTCCCTATTTGTTTCATCTCCTGTTTGAAAGCGATCTGTCTGGACTGTCATATGCAGTGAACCACATCTTAAAAAGTGGTATACAGATGCGAAACATCTCGGCAAGTGACTTTATGCATAAAGTCAATGTCCAAGACAGTATTTTGGATTCTCACTTAATTAATCTCATGGCGTGTCAGCGTGGTACTAATGAGTACTGGTACCGTCGTCATGGTGACTTAAAATGTATGCTGAGGAACTTAGGAACTCCGACATGGTTCCTCACTCTGAGCTGTGCCGAGTATGGCTGGGATGACTTACTTGAATTTCTACGAGAGGCAAATGGAAATATTGAAAACATTGAATTCAAGACACCTGGAGAACTGTGTTCTTTGGATCCTGTGAATGTATGCAGGTACTTCAATCATAGATTTGAAGCTATGATGTCTTTCATCACAAATAAAAAGAATCCACCTCTTGGAGAGGTGTTGGATTTCTTCTGGAGAAAGGAGTACCAAGCAAGAGGTGCCCCTCATATACATATGTTGCTGTGGATCAAGGATGCACCTAAATTTGGAACAGATCCGGATGACTTAGTGATGAATTTCATCGAACAGTATTCTACGTGTGCTGTTCCAAACGCAACGGAGAAGAAAAGTCTAAGAGAACAAGTTCTACGTTTCCAAAGCCATCGTTGTGGAAAGTACTGTCGTCGTAAATTCAGAAACAAGGACAAGTTCTACACCAAATGTCGTTTCAACTTTCCACGACCGGTGATTTCTAAAGGAAGAGTGAACAGTTTGATGTCTTCGCTGCGACATAATGTGACGAGGAAATCACCCAAGAATACATACAATTTGAAAAGGAACGAAGAGTCCAAGTACATCAATGACTACAACCCAGTGATTTTGTCCATGTGGAATGCCAACATGGATATACAGTTTGTGGCTGACAACTGTATGGCTGTGGCTCGGTATGTGACATCTTACATCACCAAAAAAGAAAAGACCGAACTGAAGGATATGTGGGAGGACATTTCCCATGAAAAGAGCCTCAGCAAGAAGTTGTACAGTTTCAGTCTGAAGATGTTGTCGCATCGAGAAATCGGAGCTTACGAATGTTCTGATCGATTGTCTTCAGCAAGTCTCTATGCCAAATCCAGGAGTCTCGTTTGGGCGAGTCTTGGTCTTGCTGCAACGCGAAATCGAGTTCTTAAACCTGTTCGGGAAATTGAGTATTTGGCAGAAAAGGAACCAAACAGTACCGACATTTTGAAGACCAACATGTTGGATACATATTATCCAAATCGAAGCAGTCACCTTGAGAATATTTGTCTATATGAGGTTCTCCAAAATTATATATTCAAGAGGAACATCAAAGAAGATATTGAGAAAGGAGTGTATGCTGTAATTGGAAGTGAGGGATGCCTGGTCAAGCAAAGAAAATGCCAATTAGTAAACCATCGAAAATTAAGTGGCGAATCTCCAGAAAAAAAGGAGTTTTTCTATTTAGCACTTTTGCAACTTTTCAAGCCTTGGCGTGCAGAAGAGGAACTGCTTGGAGATTTCCTCTGTTACGAAGACTCTTTCAATGCAGCCAAGGAGTCCATAGAATGTCCTGCTTTTTCTAAATATCAAGAAATGCTAACTTTGGAAATTGAGCAGGAAGCAACGATTGCAGCCGAGATTGCCAGAGACAGTTCTCAGGACAGTCAGAGTTCTGTTTCATTGAGTCAAGATCCACTTGGAGGACCTATTATCGAAAATGAAGCTGCCACTGCTATGAATGAAGTAGAAAGAGCCATGGCACATGCTCAGGAGGATTCAGTTAACTTACAAGACTTGGAAAAACAACTCAACGTTGAGCAGAGGAAAATATATGATGAAGTTACCAAGGAAATTGAGCACGGATTAAGTCATGAGAAGAAAGAGTGCTCGTGTACGTCGTTGAAGCCTGTCCGACTGTACGTGAGTGGAGAAGCGGGAACTGGAAAAAGTTTCCTCATTAAAGCAATCTCTTGTTATTTGCAGGAAAGGACTGAGTCATCGCTGTCTTGTGTTGTCACCGCTCCTACTGGACTGGCAGCACATAATATTAAAGGTATTACTTTGCATCGTCTATTGATGCTGCCGGTGGAGCATGACAACAAATTACAATACAACAAGTTATCTGGAGATGCTTGCTGTGAAGTTTCAAGAGTTTTGAGGAAAATGAAACTACTTATCATTGACGAAGTAAGCATGGTTTCCAATGTCATGCTTGCCTTTGTGCATTTGAGAATGCAAGAAGTACTTAAAACTGAATATGATGTCTTATTTGGTGGGAAACACATTATTGTTTTCGGAGATCTTCTACAGCTGACACCAGTAAAAGGTCAACCTGTGTTCAAAATACTCACGCATGAAGATACCAGGAAGTGCCTAGGGAGCATTGGCAACGTCAATATATGGTTAAACTTCAATTATGCAGAACTGCATCAAAATATGCGTCAGGCAAAGGATGAAGATTACAAGAATATTCTACAAGATATTAGAATTGGAAAAGTGACCGAGCATGGGAAAGAAGCTTTAAATGCACGGTTACTGTCAAATTTGTATCCCAAACAAGATATTGTGCCTGAGAATATTTTTCAGAAAATTACTGAGAAGAAATCCGGGATATGTCTCATGCCAACTCTTGCAGAATGTGCCATCTTCAACAACAAAATGTTGAATTTAGAAAAGCAAGAGATTGTGAAACTTGAAGCTATCGACAAATTAGAGCATATGGGATCAACAATTATTTTGTCAGACAATTTGAAATCAAAATTGGATTCATTAGAGAAGACTATATCTAAAACAGCGGGTTTTGAAAAGACTTTGAATGTGTGTTTAAATTGCCGAATTATTTTGAGAAGGAATTTACATGTAGAAAGAGGTCTGGTAAATGGATCAATGGGTAATGTTGTTGATTTTGAGAAATACAGAAATAGAGATGGAATAGAATTTTTAAAAATTAAATTTGATGGCATTGAGGAAGTACAGCAAATTGGTCGTTGTTCTGCTAGGTTTTTGCTTGTTAAAGATTTATATGTTCGCCGTAAACAGTTTCCTGTTTGCTTGGCATATGCGGTGACAATCCATAAATCGCAAGGTTTAAGTGTAGACTGTGCATTGGTGAATATTGGCAGTTCTGTGTTCAAGGAGGGTATGGCATATGTGGCATTGTCACGAGTTAGAACTTTATCGGGATTGTACTTGATTGACTGTGATGTCACAAACATTTGTGCGGATCTAGATTGTGTTAAGGAATACAATAGGTTAAGAAGAGAGTATGCGCCACATTTGCCTCAATATCCTTTGTTTGAGAAACGTGTGGTAGGCCGCAAACGTAGAAATAGCAGTAATAGTAGGGAGGTTGTTGCAAAAAGACTAAAAGTCAATGAACCGAAAATTGTTAGCAGAAAGAAAGTGGATTCTGTTGAAGATGTTGTCGGTTTTCAATTTGAAAACAGTTCTGGTGTCAACTGCTATGCAAATGTAGTGGTTAATGTTCTCTTTTCACTAGAGAGTTTAAAAGAACAGATTCTGTTGAATTCTGAACAAATTTTATGCTGTTTGTTGAATTCTGTTTTCGAGAAATGTAGCAGTGATCGAACAAAAGTAGAAAGTGTGTCTGAAGTTCGTTATCTGTTAGATGAATGTTCAGGTCAAACAGACTTCTCTGAAAATAATCAGCAAGATTGTCAGGAGTTTTTAATGTATATGCTTGATATATTGCAAGTTGAGGGTGTAGATGTAGATCACCTGTTTGGGCTTTCTTATCAATGGCAGCATGACTGCGAG